>NC_135881.1:108182143-108801429 GCF_964194155.1 Cetorhinus maximus
CAGATGTTGGTGTCGCATCATGGCATAGTCAGTGTAAACATAAGGCCTTGTGATGGCACAAAGATGTGTGGGTGTTCAACCGTTCTGTGGAATTTTCATGGTATTTGCAATTATATACTTTTGCTCACTTCGTTCACGTGTGCTGAGTGCTCATGTTGGTGGGACCTGGTTAGCCAGACAATGGCTTGCATCGTAAGTGGCAATCATTTGTGGGTGAAGGTGAGTTAGTGACATCTCATTTATTGGGTTGGCAAGGATGTAGTGGTGTGTCGATGTTCATTGATGATTGAATGTCCTTGTGCTTCTCTTGCTTTATTCTTTCATGCATGTGTATCGCACAGCAAGCTCCTCCCTTATTTTCCCCGAGAAGGTGGTGTTTTGCCAGACTCTGGACCCAGTGCAAGTACATGCACCGTGCAGTTAGGAAGGCTGTCCCAGAATCTTGAACCTGTGGCAGTGACTAAGTTCCAAGTCAGGAAGGTGTGCAGCTTTGAGGGGACACTGCAGGTGGTGGTGTGGTTCCCAAACACCTGCAGCCTTCTAGGTGTTAGAGGTCACAGGACCGTGGGGTGTTCTGAAGGGTGGCTGCACAAATTGAGTTGCAGATTAACAGCAACAATGTGTGTGAGGTGATAACCATCAGGGATTGCAGGGGCTTCACTGCCTGAATGAGGGCATCATGGGCCTCCCTCATATGTCTCTTCATCGCCCTGGCTCCAAATAGAGCCACAACATGCCTGCCCTCATGGCCACCTGAATCTTCCCCTTCCTCCTTGTCTGAGGAGGAGTGTGGCTGCTTCATCTCTAAGGCTGGCAATTTCTCACCTTTAAGCTGTAGTGCGCAGCAGACCACAATGATCCTGGACACCCTCTGAGGTGCTCACTACAGCACTGTCTGAGCAATGCAGGCAGTGGAACCTCATGTTTAACAATCCTACAATCTACTCAATTATTGCCTTTGTGGAACCTTTGCTGAACTTTGCAGATTCTGTACAAGTGGCATGAGCAATGATTTTAATGATTAGCCCATCACCCAGGATCCATTCCTGCATTTGTGCGAGGGCCTCAAACAGCTGTGGCACCTACGAGTGACAGAGAATATAGAAATCATGAAAGCTCCCTGGTAACCAAGCATACAAATAGAGGATTCAATTGTGGTGGTCACAGACGAGATGAACATTGATGGAATGGAACCCTTTCCGGCTAATGAATGCTCCTGGCTGTTCCCAGGGAGGTCAGATTGCCAGACGAGTGCGCTGTATAATCCCTTGTACTTCTGGAAAATCTGCAATGGCCCTGAAGCCCATAACTCTGGGATCAGTGGTGAATTTAACAAACTCATTGGACCTTTGGAGCATGGCATTGTTGACCTCCCTGATGCATCTGAGAATGACTGCCTGCAAGATGCCACAAATGTGCCTCTTGGAGCCATGAAACAATTTAATCCATAAAAATTCAACACCATGGTAACTTTTAAGTAGACTGGAATTAGGTTGCCTCTCATTCCACTGGATGAGCGCGCATAGGTCAGTCTCTACTTTCCTAGACTGTCTCAGTCGCCTCTGACATTGCCTCTCAGACATCTGCAGCCAATTGGTTCGCAAGTGGAACACTCACTGATACACCATTGCTCATCATCACACTGGCCCCTGGTTGTCCACATCCTGAGCAGCCACACCTTCTGGTGCTGCCCCTTGTTGGCCTTCTGGCCATTGATGCACATGGCCAAAGGCCATCCTCACTTGGCACCTCTCCTCCTCTCCCCAAGCCTCCAGAAATACTAGGTGAACTAGACACATGCAGCCTCCAAAAAGTGTTCTGTGGACAGAAGGCAGGCAAAGAGATGTCATACATATGTCTGCATATCCCTTGTTCCTGACCTTGTTCACGTGTACCAATGGGAAGCCCTGTGCTTTCCTTAGACAACACCACCTCAATGTTGTTGCCTGGCACCTCAGCCTGTGGTTGCTGCAATGTCTCTTGACAATCCCACAATCACCCTGGACCTGCCAGTCATCACCCTCCAGCCTTCCTCAATCACCCTTCACCTTCCCCCCATTGCCCTCGACCCTCCATCCATCACCCCCTGCCTCCCCTCAATCACCTTTGAGCCTCCCACCATTAACTTGAACTACTTTCAGTTGCCCTCAACTTCCCATCTGTCACCCTGGACCTGCCATCCTTCATTCTCGACCTGCCTTTCATCATCCTCAACCCTCACTCAATCACCGTTGGCCTGCAGTGACCTTTGATTCTTCCTCTGTCACCTTTGATCTGCTCCCTATTACCCTTGATCTCCCCTCAATCCAATTTGAGCTGCCTCAGTCAACCTTGACCTTCCCTCTGTCATCCAGCTCCCTCCCTCAGTTAGCCACCACCTTCCTTAGTTCAGCCAACATCAGCCACAACCCGCATTACAAGAAGCCTTTCAACCTCCCCCCCATGTTCCAGCGGCCTTCCCCAAACAAGAAAGGTAGCTCCTACTCACTCTACACCCATCTCAAAAACTACTTTGCCTGCTCCATGCCACACCAGTCGTGAAAATGAAGGCATATTTTTCCCATTCACCCAATTTAATCACAAAGATAACGTTTAATCTGAAAAACTTGCATTTTAATGAAAATTCATTACATGCTAATGTATTACTATTAGGTTCTCGCTGCTTGCCATGGAGAAACCCAATCCGCCTCCAAGCCACCACCGACTTAATTTGGCGACATATTCCCCGACATTAGGATCCTGCCATTTCTACTCCTGTCCAATTAAGTTCCCCCACCCACCCTTGCCCACACCGTAGTTTGCCTTTAGATTTTGTCCACAGTTTTTAACTCCTTTTCTTCTTGGATACTTTCAAACAGATTCGAAGCAACATCTTTGCAAAATTGCCATGAAAGAACAGTCCAACTGATGTCAGCAGATAGAGGGCGGGTCGGTAGGCCCTCTGGTTATAGAAAGCCATATATGACAGAAAGGAAATGTATTTCAAGTGTCAGTTTAACACTGGGCATTAGAACAGGAGAAGTGTTTTGATTCGATGTTGTTTTAATTTCTATGAAGATACTGTTTCTACTGAATAATTTTCACCTACCTAGTTTACATTCAAATATATTTACTTAGTGATTTATAGCCTGAGCCACAGTCTAATAGAACATACCTCAGCAGCAGCATTGCAATTTTCAGTGAAATGCTGGACCCACTGTTGAAGAAATAGGGACGAGGCAATCTTGCACTGCCTTTAATTGCACAGCATTGAGAACTGTGCAAGGTCTCTATCGAATTATTGTCAAACTAATGGTGGTTGCTTTATTCTGCAACACCCCAGATACCCACAAAAATACATTTTTCAACCACCTTTTCAAAAATTATAGATCAATTCCAATGCTGTAGAGTCCATAAGCTGTAAGAGGATGTCTGTGCCACTACATTACATCTGTTGCAAGTGATGCTGCGCAAAAATGGATGAATGCAAAGTTCTTTAGCAGAGTAGCATGAACAAAGTTATTTTGAAAATAAATCAAATTTTTAAACTGAGCCTATTGCTGCAGTTGGTTGGAACACCAGGGCACTTCACTATGAAGTGCAAGGAGATAGATTTATTCCCACAAGTTCTCACAAAGTTGACCTAAACAGTATTGCTCTATAGGAGGCAAAAGCGGTGGTCAGCTGTTTTCCAGGAAAGAAATTTAATGAGACAGCAATTAATTTCTGTTGGTCAGCTAGATTACAATGTTAGCCTACAACTTCTCCCTCTGGCCATAAAAGTAATTGATGAGTAAATAATTAGCAATGAAAATTTTTATCTTACAGCTACTTTCTCTTTTAACAATGAATGAGGGGGAGCAGAGCATGTGAATTTTTTTTTTATTCTTTCATGGTATGTGGGCATCGCTGGCAAAGCCAACATTTGTTGCCCATACCTAATTGCTCGTGAACTGAGTGGCTGACTAGGCCATTTCAGAGGGCAGATAAGAGTAAACCACATTGCTGTGGGTCTGTAGTCACATGCAGGCCAGACTAGGTAAGGATGGCAGATTGCCTTCCCTAAAGGACATTAGTGAACCAGATGGATTTTAATGACAATTGATAATAGTTTCATGGTCACCATTACTGACACTAGCTTTATATTCCAAATTTATTAACTGAATTCAAATTCCACCAGCTGCCATGGCGGGATTTAAACCCATGTCTTAAGAGCCTTAGCCTAGATCTCTGGAAGACTAGTTCAGGACATTACTGCTACACCACCATCTACCCAATAGCATTACCATTATTAAATTAAAATTCTTGCAATTGCAAGTGTTACCAGTATTAAATTAAAATTCTTGCAATTGCAAGTGTTACCAGTATTAAATTAAAATTCTTGCAATTGCAAGTGTTACCAGTATTAAATTAAAATTCTTGCAATTGCAAGTGTTACATTCCTGCTTAAAAAAAGAGAGAACGATAAGCTTAGCAACTACAAGCTAGTCAGCCTAACATTGTTGGTGGGGAAAATGCTAGAGACAACGAGCCAGGACAAAATTAATTGCCATTTGGAAAAGTTATGGGCTAATAAATGTAAGTCAGCAGAAATTTGATTAAGGCAAATTGTATATGGCTAACTAGTTGGAGATATTTGAAGAAGTAACAGAGAAGGTTGATGAGGATGGTATGGTTGATATTGTTTATATGGTTTTTCAAAAGATGCTTGACAAAGTACCACATAATAGGCATCAGAAAATTAAATCCCAAGTACTTAAGAGGACGGTGGCCACATGGATAGAAATTTACTAAGGGACAAAATTATTGAAAGGTTTGCTTTTAAACTGGAGGGAGATCTACGGTATTGTTCCCTTGGGGTCAGTGTTTAGGTCACTGCTCTGTTTGATATATACCAATAACCTGGACTTTGGAATACAAGGCATTAACGTTATTTTCTTAACTGTTTCTTAAAATGTATGCATTTATCAGCCTCAAACTTTTTTTAATGATTGTAACAGTTGCAGCTACATATATCTCAAATATCTACATATATTTCAAATATCTACATATATCTCAAATTTTATCTTTGCTGTGCAAGTGCAGAGCAATCACAATGCATCGCAAAATGGGGCGTGATGATACAGGAGGGCTTCCTGATGTCATCACGCTGCCTCGCGATATTTCGGTCAGCGGGCGCAAGCGAAAGTCGGAAACATGCCCACTGACAATTAAAGGGCCGATTAAGGCCACTAAAACCACAATTCACCATGATTTTGAGTGGCCTGTGCACTTTTATGCTTGGCGGATGGCCAATTGGCTAGGCGACTTTCACGTTTTTCATTCATTCTACACCCAGGGCGGAATAAAAGGACCGGAAGATGTTGGTAAGGTGAGGAGTTAGGAGTTTTGATGTGAGTTGTTTGTTACCGAATTAGAGATCGTTTCTGGCATTTTTTGGTCGATTTGGATAATTCTAGGATTGCTAAACATTTGCAGAGGCTTTCTGCAGCAAGGCCCCTTCAGTGTAAAATCCTGTGTAAGCATCAGGTCTGACGTGGAGGTTGTGTACTCAGGGACCTTCTCAGAAGAGGAGGAGAGGCTCAGAAGGGAGAGGCCAGTTGCCTGCAGGCACCGTCCAAGATTCTGCCCTCTGGACCAAGAGGCACAGCCAGAAGGGGTGGAGGGCCAACAAGTGTTGCAAGGGAGAAGTGTCAGGAGAAGGCGCCAATAGCCAGCAGGTAGAGTGTGCAGGCAGTGATCATGCTACCTGGACATGACAGAGGCTCAGTGCCAAAGAAGGGAAACAGTCGCATCTATCTGCAACATGATCAGCCCCGAAATAGCCTCAAATTGTGTAGGTGGCCAAGCAATGCCAGTGGCTCTGAAGATAAAAGTAGCCCTTAACTTTTCTGTCTCAGTATCATTCCAGGAGTCAGTGGGAGATCTCTGCGGAGTCTCGCAATCCACTGCGCACAGTCATATCAAGCTGGTTACAGATGCACTGTTTTGAAAAGTTAATACCTTCATTCACTTCAGGACAGATGAGGCCAGCCAGGCAGAGTGAGCCAGAGGATTCGCTGCAATTGCGGGATTTCTGAGAATTCAGGGAGACATTGACTGCATACATGCCCATCAAGGTGCCAGCAGAAGAGCCGGATGCTTGTCAATAGGAAGGTGTCGCGGAAAACGGAGTGAACACTCAGACCCAGGAGGTTTGTCTTGGAAGTCTTTATTGAATCATGATATCATGGAAAGCCCAGCAGCATACAACGGAGCTAGCCGGCACTCTGAGGAAGCATCAGAGTACACACATATTTATAGTAAAAGTCGTACATATCAAAGAGCTTGAAGGTGATAAGACTGTCTAACCTTCAATAATTAATTACATTGAGAATCATTGTCTTTGGCATGCAACACACAATTAGTCTATTCTAATTTATGACTATACAGGATATTGGGGGAAGCCCATCTGGTAATAAAAAAGTGAGACAGAGAATAGATAACCATGCTTGACCTTATCTTTAGTGCTAGGGGGTGTACACTCTAGAGAACAGATGACCATTGCTTGATCCTGTCTCTTTGTGTTGGGGGCAGACATCCTAGCCTTGTCTCAAGGATTCTAGGAAGCTTGTTTATGATACTCCTTTTCTCCTTTCCTGCTCAATTAGCTGGCAGCTACAGGTGTACCTGCTAGAACAAAAGAGGGAACTGTACTGTAGTATTCCACTACAGTTTTAACTGTTTAACCCTTAGTTGTCCTGTAGATGTATTTTATTTTTCCACAATCCCTCCTTGTTAATATTTCAGATTAATACCAATGAGGAATAGTATCTTAATCATCATAAGGGGGCTCATAACCATAAGGGAAAGGCCGATCCCTGGCAGGGTAAACTTTTTCTCCCCACCAGTGGGCTTCGCTGGGGCCAGTGCGTATCAATTGAGGGACAACTGGAGCTCCTCCTAATCCAGTAGAGGCACTGTTAATAACCTGGGAACAGCAAATCCGCAAAGCAATACATGCACAACACCCTATAACACATGCTACGACCAACCCAATTAAAACGTATAGCAACCAGCTTCCCCAACCGGAGAACCAACCTAGTATTACAGACCACCAAGAATCTTTTTTATAAAAATTACTCAAACTTTCCGTTTCAATACATAATACAAGTTAGATCACTTGGTAACAGCTGCTATATTGTTGCCGGACAATGTCTTTTACAGCAAGTGGCGTGGACCCAGTCCCTTTAATCTTCAAGGCAGTTTGAGTTGTTAGCAGCACAAGGTAGGGTCCTTTCCACCCTCTCATGCAATTCAGCTGCTGTTTTGCATAGAGGAAAATGAGTACAAATCCAACATTTAGTCCGATTAACTTGCGAGGCTACGGCCTGCATTCGTTGAACTGCAGAATTGGTAGTCCATGCCCCCGCAAGGACCACGCAGGACAGGATCCAAATCAGAGTCAGCATTCTGATGGCTCAGTTAAAGTTCTTGCACAAGCACTTCCGTCCAAGGTCAGCGTCCACTTTACGTGCGATGCGTGGATCCACAAGGGCGTCCTTCAACCTTTACGGCCATATGGGTGGTGAGCAGGACTTGTAAAAGCCCTTCCCATCGAGGTTCCAAACAGTTCTTTCTCCTGAAGGTCTTTACTAGGACTCGGTCCCTGGACTGGTATTGATGGCAGTCTTCAATGGTGGGCTTTTTCTGAGCTTCTACTACCTGTATATGCAAGCTCTTGAGAGAATTAGTGAGCACTATACAGTATGTAATCATTCCCTCATCCATAGCGTGGACGTCCATTTCCCTAGCAGACAAGGGTGGGGTCACTGGGAGGCGTATAGGACATCCCATTACAACTTCATAAGGAGAGAGGGAGGTGGTATGGTTAGGGTGAGAGTGCATAGCCATGAACGCCAAGGGTAGAGCTTCAGGCCATTTCAAAGCAGTTTCTTCACATAATTTAGTTTGTTTTTCAGAATACCATTTTGTCTTTCCACCGCCCCAGTAGACTAGGGGTGGTATGGGCAGGAAAGGTGATGGTTGGATTGTACGGCCTTCAACAGTTCCTTTATCACTTTAGCAGTAAAATGAACAACAATTTTACAACAACAACAGCATCATTTCATCGGG
This sequence comes from Cetorhinus maximus, assembly GCF_964194155.1. Lineage (NCBI taxonomy): Eukaryota > Metazoa > Chordata > Chondrichthyes > Lamniformes > Cetorhinidae > Cetorhinus > Cetorhinus maximus. The sequence continues at coordinate 108,190,238 of NC_135881.1, forward strand.
TGGGATACGCCTCCACCCATTGCGAGAACAAACATACTTGAACTAAAACATAATTATATTCCATACATTTAGGCATTTGTATAAAGTCCATTTGTAGGTGTACAAATGGGCCCCATGGCTGGGGTCCCGTACCAGCAGTCACTGTGGGCGTCTTGCCTGGGTTATGTCATTGACATAGGTATGACAGGTATTACTAATACAATGCCTATTAGCATATTACTATTCACTATACATTCAACATTCATTCTACATACACGTGTTAAACCCCTGAGCTGGCAACCGGTCAAGTCATGATTCTTGTGCTGTGAGAGATTCAATAGATGCTCATTAGTTACCCATGAAGGGACTACCTCTTCTTTAGTCTGTCTTAAATTTTTTCAGGCTTGTTCCAGTACCCAAGATCCATAGGTGTTGCATACATCATTTCTGCTTGCTTCGTCCGAAATATTTTTCCCTATTTCCATTAATTTATTGATAGTCCCCGCATGACTTTCGAGCACGGTAGCCAGGCTTTGGATTAACCAATGATGTCCCTATTTTGAATATCATAGTGGCACCATTTATCAGGCTGCGCTTAACACTGTTCCCTCCCAAGCCTGATCGCACCTCGCCATTGAACTGAACTGCTTCAGTCATCAACTGGCACGTCAGAGCCGTATAGAGTGCTTGGGTATGGGTTCAGTACCATTGGGGCAGGACGACACCGGATACATTCTAGACTACGGGTACCAGCTCATGGTGTACATTATCATACAAAACTTCTGATTAACCAGTACCAAACCATTTGTCGGTCCTGGATGCATAGTCGGACAAGATGGATCAGTCGGTGTGGTTTGAGGGGCTTCAATTATCTCTACTCAGACTGTGAAAGTAGAGGTGGGAGGTGGCTGGGTAGCGGCGGACCTCCCATGCTCGATCTGAAGCAAACCCTTACTACAATTTGAAAGCACTTGTTCTCCTACTGTTACATTTATCATTCCCCGTTGCGTGTCGCATTCGGCACTGTCCATGCTGTACCAAAGTTCCTCCTGCGGTGCAGGATGAGCAGTGATGATCCCCAACCTTGTTGCCAGTACTGATAGGCTCACGACCAGGATCGTAGATCTGTGGAGAAATTAACATCGGCTCCCGTTCTCTGGGTTACCGCTTGGTCAATTATCATGTATCTTTAACTGTGTGTAATGCCTCCATTTACTTCCCGTTCTCATATCTACAAGTGCACATGTATCACCTGTCATAATTACCTCGTATGGTCCATTGTTGCACTTTGGATTTGCCTGCTTCCATATCCTTAATCATCTGTCAGTCTCTAACTTCCTCTCTCAACTTATGTAATTGCCTACTTAATTCCCTTACATTGTGCTGTATTTTTCTTTTCCGTGGCCCTACATCTCCTACTAAAATACCTTCAGGTAATTGCATGGCCCTTCCTGTTATCATTTCAAATGGGGTGAACCTGTCGATACTGCTTGGGGTAGCCCACGGTGCATTAGAATATTGGGCTGTTCCCTGTCTCTTGATTGATGTTTTTTTTTAAGTTCAGTTCATCCTTTCCACCATCCCTGGACTCTGGGGGTGGTAAGGAATATGGAATTTCTGTTTAATCTCCATAAGATTACACACTTCTTTAATGTCTCTCCCTGTGAAATAAGTTCCCTGATCTGAATCCATTTGGGTAAACTCCTTCCAGTTTACTCTTTCCTGCTGCTGTCTCATGTCAGGCCTCAATTCCTTAAACAACTCTACAATGCACCTTCTTATCCTATCTTTCAATGGCTCAGTATTTTCACTTCCAGTGATGGTTCTCTCTGGGAACCGCTTAACTCTGCCTGTCATCAAGCTGTTAATCCTATGGTTTTACTTTTTGTAGCTCACAGGCACATTAATATAATCAGTAATACATCTATTTAGTCTTTTTCCAGCTTTCCCTTTACCTGTATCCATTTTGTGGTAAATTGTTGTTAAATATTATTTCTCCTTACATTTCAATTCCTGAACTACAGATTTCTCATAGTTTTACCTCTAAGTTTTCTTTCCTGACCATGATCATCCTAAGGTTCTCTTGAGTTCAGTTTCTCTATTGTCTTGGATTGTTTAAAATGTTTGCTTGCTCTTTAGGCCATATTAACTATTCCATTTCAACGGGGATCTCTGTCTGTAGATCTTTGCTTATCTCCCCCTGTGCAGTTCCAATGCCTCAGTTGATGGCCAGATTATCAAATTAATTTCCCTTAAAACAGTTTGTACATTATGTCGTCTTTCCCTGACTCATTCTCCTACTTGCCTCATACCATATTACACTTGCAACAGCTACCATCTTATCTTGTTCAGGTTGCCTGGAGAGACTTTAAAATATTCTCATAACAGTTTTAAAAACAGAAATCAGGTATTGACATGTTTTGCTTCCTTTTCTTCTTCTCAAAGCTTTTATTGTCTTAAAAGAAACCCACTAAATTGTGTCTGACCCTTTTCTTTTAGAATTATCCCAGATTCATTAACTCGGCCAAAAATTGGATTTCTGCCAAACTTTGCCAAGGTCTTGAGCTTAGCTTCATATTTTGGGAACAGACTTACAAACACAAAAGCTTGCAGCATTTGAATTAGTGCCAATTGTTGTCAGACTTTTTAAAATGAAAATTCCCTTTTGAGAACTTTATCAAGAACCAAACCTCAAATTTTTAAACTTTGTAAGAACTGTAATTTACACTATCAAAATTAAAACAACTTCTTTTTCATGTGTAACGATTTGTATCCAAGTTATAATTTCCGTATGTTTATCAACACATTCTTTATCTTAGATAGCATCCTAGTGATTCAAAAGTAACCTGTTAAATTACACTGCACTTTACATCTCAAGATTGTCCCAAATTCAAATTCCAGTGCTTTCGGAAAGCAGATTTCCTTTAATATTTAATCCATCTTTTCTTAAGAAACCCCTTTTTATCCATTAGAACCATCTAGACCTTGTGTTTACGTCTTTTCATTTTCCTAGAATCCTTCTGAATTTCAAGTAATTTCTTTTTCTCAGAATTTTAGAATACGAACTCGTATGTATTAATCCCAATCAGTTTGGAAGCTGATGATGAGGGTTATTCCCTACTAGTCTGTGAGGGGGTGGTACAAGGGTTGGTTCATCTCAAGGATGAGATAAAGGCAAGCCCTGTTTTATCTTTACACTCCCTTCAAATTACGATTTTTGCCAGAAATCTCAACTCAAACCTTATACTCAAGACTTTGGAATATTTGAATAAACTTTTCCTTTAATCTAATATGGGGCTTTCGACTCTAACGTGCTCAACTACACACACAAAAAACAATCCAGGGAAGAAAACACATTAAAGTTCACATACAAATGCTTCATTGCACACAAACAAACACATAGATAAAGGTATGTATAGATACTCCTATAATATTGAACTTAACTCTAAACGAAGCTTCGAGAAACAATGGGGGAATAAGGGGATCTTGAAGGCTCCACCTATAGGGACCTTCAAACTGACAAAAGCTCACATTTTCTCTGCTGCTTGTCGACTGCTCATTAACCCCCTAGGGGTACCCTCTCTCTCTTCAGCACAAACAGCTCTTGTAACTTAGATCAATTTTTTTTTTAAGTTACAGAAAATTCAGTAGCGGACTATCTACCTCCCTTAAAACATATTATAAGCGCTCAATTTGTCCCGATTAAAAGTTCCAGCTGGTGGGAAGCTCTCTCCTTTACTTTGAGTCCATTTAACCCAATCAGAAACATATTGGACAATTTCAGGACCATAATGGACATACATATAAGCATTTGGGGTTCCCTTCAAAGGGGGAACCTGGGGTTTCTTTGATGTCATATTTCCCATTTTACTTAATAATATACACATAAGAAAACACAGAAATTACTTACTTTTCACCTCCATGGGATTCGAACCCCTGGGTATACTACTACTACTTTTTTTTACCTCCATCCATTTTTCATTCCGTTTTCTTGCCCATCTTCAAAGTTCCTGATTTAAGCTCCGGTTTCGCCGGTTTCGGTTTGTTCTTAATACTTTGTGAAGCGGGGGGAGTGGCAGAGCCCTCTCTGCTGTTGCGACCTCCCATTTTTCTGAAAAGAAAACACAATTAACAGCGCGGCGCATTTCCTACCCTATGCGCTCACCGGTGTTTAAGAGTTCCTTAACAAGTCCTCCGATTCTTTGGGTCACTTAAGTCTCTTTGGTCGGTAGCTACCCTTTTACTCGCACTCCCCCTTTCAGCTAGGTTGCAGTTCGTACTCTCCCTAACTTAGGAGAGTTATTCCTCCCTTTCTCCGCGAGGGTTCTTTTTTAGAGATCCGACGGCCCAGGATTTCAATCACCTCTCCAATTTAAGAGGTTACTGGACTTCAGTCAGATCCCATCCTCGTCGCCAATTTGTCGCGGAAAACGGAGTGAACACTCAGACCCAGGAGGTTTGTCTTGGAAGTCTTTATTGAATCATGATATCATGGAGAGCCCAGCAGCATACAACGGAGCTAGCCGGCACTCTGAGGAAGCATCAGAGTACACACATATTTATAGTAAAAGTCGTACATATCAAAGAGCTTGAAGGTGATAAGACTGTCTAACCTTCAATAATTAATTACATTGAAAATCATTGTCTTTGGCATGCAACACACAATTAGTCTATTCTAATTTATGACTATACAGGATATTGGGGGAATCCCATCTGGTAATAAAAAAGTGAGACAGAGAATAGATAACCATGCTTGACCTTATCTTTAGTGCTAGGGGGTGTACACTCTAGAGAACAGATGACCGTTGCTTGAATCTGTCTCTTTGTGTTGGGGGCAGACATCCTAGCCTTGTCTCAAGGATTCTAGGAAGCTTGTTTATGATACTCCTTTTCTCCTTTCCTGCTCAATTAGCTGGCAGCTACAGGTGTACCTGCTAGAACAAAAGAGGGAACTGTGCCGTAGTATTCCACTACAGTTTTAACTGTTTAACCCTTAGTTGTCCTGTAGATGTATTTTATTCTTCCACAGAAGGTGTTCCACTCTCTAAACATACAGATTGTGTGTGACCACAAATATGAAATATTGCAGATTTGTACCTGATATCCAGGAAGCTGCCATGATGCCTACATCCTGCATCACTTCCAGGTGCCAAGGCTTTTCATAGCCCCAGCACGGTTGGATGGCTGGCTACTGGGGGGCAAAGGCTATCTCCTAAAAAGGTGGCTGATGACACCGCTCAGACACCAAAGAACAACTCCTGAGGAGAGCTACAACTGCAGTCATGCCTCCACCAGGGCAATAATTGAGAGAACAGTAGGCCTGCTCAAGATGAGGTTTCGCTGCCTGGACTGCTCAAAGGGATCACTGCAATATCCTCTAGAACGCGTCTATCTTATTGTAGTAGTCAGCTGCACCCTACATAATCTGGCTCTCTCTAGGGGGGAACCTTTGGAGGATGAAGACAGCGGTGCTGTTCCAGAGGTCGCAGATGATGAACCCAGTGCTCAGTCTGAGGAGGAGCCTAATCAGCCCCAGTGTGAGGACTCCCAGATCTCCTCCCTAACAATTGCATGAAGCACACTAAGGCCACTGGACATGATCTCACATTGTAATAGTTAAGTGTGAGATATACAAACACCATTACACATGTGTCAATGAGAAATTAGACCTCCTATGTCATCATAGTGACTTAAATTTCCACTTATGAGTGCTACATCTTGGTGCTGTCCCCTCACTGCCAGCTGCATTGGAGGCCAGGCTACTGACTCTAATGACCCATAAGCCTCGATTACTTTGACAGCTGTCCTCTGGTCACTGGGGCCTGTGTGGGCCCCGACTGGGTAGGAGAATCCAGCGCCATGGCTGAGTACTTCTCAATTGTCGCGATGTCCTCAGATGTGATGGTCACTGGCAGAGGGGTGGAGGATCTGCTACCATCATCAGGAGGGCCCTGAGAAGAGCATGGAGCTGCAGCTCCACTGGCCAGTGCCAGTGTGTGGGCTTGCAGGTCTGAATGCAACCCCAGAAACCCCTGATTGAGCCCCTGGAGCTGCCTCTCCATGAGAGTTGCCACTTTCTGTCTCTATGGAGAAAGCTATACTTTCTGAGCTCTGGGCCAATGCAGTGCTCATGCTCCACATGGACTCCTCCAATACAGAGACTATGCCACGCAGACCTCAGGGATCTCTGCCAGATCTCTGGTGCATCCCGCTGGACACCCAGAATCTGCCGCCTGATGGATGAATCATCTGCCTCGGGCTCAGTATCGCCCTGGTCTCCAGCATTCCTCTGACTGCCGGCGCCCTCAGGACTTTCTGCCTCCACCAGCTCCTCAGGCGAGTGTGACGTACCTTCACCAGCATGCACTATCATCTGCTCTAATATGCACATGCCCACCAACATGCCTGTATCTGCGCTGTACATGGTGCAGAGGGAGGATGTGATGCAGGTGCATCTGGCTGCAGGTCATCCTCTGATGTCAAGGGAGGGTCATCGGGGTCCTTCTGCGGTCTAGAGGAGGTTGCACCTGAGGGAGGGAAAAAAATGTAACCAGTATTACAAACTCAGAGTGCATGCATTCTGGTTGCTTTCAGAATGGACATCTGGCTGAGCAAAGACTTCTGAATGGACGACCAATGGGGATTAATGGATTTCACATGTCAGTCTTACAACTACTGCCCTACATCTCTCATACCCTCCAATCTCTTCCCTGTCCACTTGGACTGTTACCCTCATTCAAGAGTTTTGCCTCTTCGTGACCAGTGGACCTGGCTCCACGTTCACGTGCCATATAAAGCATCTGCTCCTCCGTCTGACTTAATATCAGCAGATTTGGGACACCACCACCTGTTCGTTGTTCGTCCTCACTCCTGTGCATTGTGACTCCTTTTCTCCTGCAAGGACGAAAGTGCTTTCATCAATTTCCCCCTTCTACATGCCAAGACATACCAGCCTCCTCCCCCAAAGACACAGGTCCAGGTGGCCATCACATTGCGGCACCTCACCCTTGCCTACATGACAGCCATCTTATCTAGTCACATGCAATCTTTAATGGCACAGGAAGAAGTGCCAATTTATGCTCGGGATTCCACACCCATGAGCACAAACAAGTGCTTCCACCCACAAACACATCTCTCCACAGTTACACCTGGAATCAGTACTCACCCCGGCAGATCACAGAAGATCATTGAACCTCTTCCTGCACTGCTTCCAGATCCTTCGGACTACATCATCGCCGCTGACCAGAGTTGCCACCTTCGCCCATGCTGCCTTTGTTATGTGTGGTGGCCTCCTCTTGCCGTCTTGCGGCAGCAATATCTCCTGATGTGCACTCACAAGCTCCAGTAGAGCCCGCAGGGACTCATCTGAAAAGCTGGGGGCAGACTGGCTCTAGCCATTTCTATCTCACCTGGCATGGGTTTCGGATCCAGAAGATATATTCCAGCCACACTTCATAGCACAGATATCAATAAAGTAGTCTGTCCCTTGGAAAATCTCAACACCTCTCTGAAGCAGATCCACAACAATTATCAGCCTTCAGGGAACTCCTTTTAATTCCCCGTCCGCAGCTACATTCCTCTTGATGCCCTCCCTCTTCCCTAACCCCACCCCATCCTCCACCGGCAATGCTGAGCCTCTCTCAGTGCGTGTTAATTGGCCAGCCAACACGAAATCACTGTCGGAAGCCACTCGTAGGTGAGAGCGGATTTCACATCCGCTTCCAGTCCCGCCAATCATGCTCGCCCGACAAGCCTAAAATTCAGGCCTATATTTTGGTAAGGTATGTTTCTGGAGCCAAATCCTCTAATACGTGCCTCACTGAACAAGTACAATTCTCTTTCAAGACTCTCAATGCAAACTTGCCTAGCAGCTAGAGTATCATGATGTGTTATAAGAGATATTGTTTCTCGATGGTCATCTCTAAATAGGATTTGATCCTTAATGTCTCAGTGTCAGCTCATGAGCAGTACACCTGCAGCAGTTAATGAAATACATTGTTGCACTCCATTGAACAGAGCATTTATCACACACAGGCTGAAGAATGACAATCTTCACTGTGATATATTTCTAAAATTTGGTTTTCCTGGATTCATTAAAAAAGTTTAATATTATAATCATCAGAAAACTTTCAAATTCCAACCACAAATGCTGCCTTCTGCAGTTGGCCTTTTGAGAAATTCCCGTGAAATAATGGCAGAAAACCATGTTTTCTTTTCTTTCATTTATCCTCCATATTTATCAGGATTCAGCTCCATCATCCAGTTTGAGAAACTCATGGTGTAATGTTGCTTTATGAACTTAATGCAGGCTTTTGAGAAGCCATACAATCTCCCTTAAATTGAATAATGCATCAGAAATATATTTCCTAGTGTAATAATCGCTGCAATCCATTAATCCATCAAACCTCTAAGCGCAAGAAGATCTGATACCAAGCTCTATTAGAGTTAATATTACAAGCATTTCGACAAACTATCCCTCTATGCAGCAAAATACTATTGAGAAATATCCTATGATGCTGAAATTCATAAACATGATTTGAGAATCAAACCTTTAATTTGACTCTTAGTCACAGAATAGCGTACTAAACACATTCATATAAATTTATTTCCAATCCCATTGGGATAATGTTATTACATGACCTCAAAATTCTTGTCCTCATCCAAGTCACAGTTTTGGTGGTTAAATGTTCAATGAGTTTCCAGTAATTCTGATTCTTTTGATTTTTAATCAGATTCCCAAACAAAAGATTGCTGGATGGATGGTTAAATGTACTTGATTCTGCTGTGAATCTTAATGCTTTTCCTAGTTTACAACAGTGACATTTAGCTAAGAAGCACTTTGGTATCTCCTAACAATGTGAAAGACACTATATAGATGTAAATTCCTTCTTAAAAAGACACAAACTGCCAGGTAAAGCAAAAGCTAATTCCAGTTGCAGCATGTCCATGTAATGGTTCAAAGTTCTTCTTGATTAGAACACAATTAGAGAACTGTGCACATTTTTGGTTTCAAAATGACAAAAAGTAAAAAGAAGTGCAAAAATGATTTACAAGGATTTGACCGAGAAAAGACTTGGATTTATATAGCACCTTTCTCAAACACCACACGTCTCAAAGCACCTTAAGGCTAATTAATTACCTTTGAAGCCATGACTGACACTATAAACTACCAGAACTGAGAAGGGACAACTATAGGAATGGCTGAACAGATTGGGATTCCTTTGTCGAGAAATAAAAGGACCAAGAGGTGATCTGAATTTTGAAGTGGTTTGATAGGGTAGAGAAATACTTCATAGTAAAAAATCCTCTGGAAAATTTGATTATAATACAATTGAATTCCATATTAAGATTGAGTGACATACTCAACTCCAAAACAAGAATCTTTAATTGCATAGCTAAGAGGGGAGAGCTGGCTAAAGTTGATTGGGTAAATGGACTAAAAGATATGGCAGTAAATAAACAGTGGGAAACATTTAAACATAAGAACATAAAAAATCAGAGGAGTAGACTGTATAGTCTCTCGAGCCTACTCCATCATTTAGAATGATCATGGCTGACCTTTTCCCTCAACTCCACTTTCTGCCTGCTTCACATATGCCTTGATTGCCTGAGATACCAAAAATCCGTCTATCTCAACCTTAGATACAATTCGAAATTTTCAATTAAAATAAATTCCACTAAAAAACAAAAACTCAGTCAGAAAGATCCATCTGTGGTTTACCTGGGAAGTTAATGAATGTATTAAATGAAAGAAGAGGCTTATGATGTTGCAAAGAATAATAGCCTGAGGATTGAGAGAGTTTTAGTAACCAGCATAGGCAACCAAAATATTGATATTAATAAAATAAATGGAATATGAAGTAAACTAGCCAGGAATATAAAAACAGATTTCAAGAGTTTTTACAAGTACATAAAAAGGAGAGTCGTCAAAGCAGCTACAGTAAAGGTAGACTTACACTTCAAAAGTTTCCTGGGTCTAGTGATGCATGAGGCAGACAAAGCACATGCTTATGTTTGTTTCCATAACTAGTTTTTCCTGGAACAGGTTGCCAGGCTCTTGCCAGGAGCTATAGCTTGAGGGATGCCACTCTGCATCAAGCATAGTTAACCAAGAGACTCTCCTGCTCTTACCCTCACCATTTGAAGGATTTACAGGTTGACAATCAACTTTTTTTCCCCACATTGTGAATGCTCATTCTGTGGCCATCAAGTCTTGGAATGAAACTCAAAGCTGGAGCGTCTGGCTCAGAGGAAGAAATGCAACCCACTGCACCACGAGAGATAGAAACAGGAGTAATTACCATGAGCAATGAGGAAATGGTAGAGAAGTTGAATAAATATTTTGCGTATGCCTTCACAGTAGAAAACACAAATTATATACCGGTGCTGTTGATGTGAAAGGAAATTTAAATGGCTTGCTGGCCCTGCCATGGGGAACCGCCGCTGGGGGGGTGGCTGGAAAATTCCGACCAGTGAGCACCTCAGGGGTTAATAAAAGTGTGGAATTTAAAGTAATTAATATCAGCAGAGAAATAGTATTAGAGAAATGTAAGGAACTAAATAGCAACAAATCCCCACAACTTTATGGCCAGCATCCTAGATTTCTAAAAGAGATAGATGCAGGGATAATGAATGCACCGGCTATGATTTTCCAAAATTCCCTGGACTCTAGAATGGTCCCTGCATTGGAAGTTAGCAAATGTAATGTCGCTATTAAAGAAAGGAGGGAGAGGGAAAACCCTGGCATCAGTCATCAGGAAAACTCTGGAAGCCATTATCAAGGGAGCCTTAACAAAGCACTTAGAAAATCATAGTATTATCAGACAGAATCAATCTGGTTATATGAAAGAAAACTTGTGTTTGACAAATTTATTAGACTTTTTTGACTCTAACTAGTCTGAGCAACTGGAGCCAGTAGACGTAGTATATTTGGATTTCAAAAAGGCATTAGATAAGGTGTCATACAAAAGGTTAATATCCAAGCTCGTGGAGCTGGGGTAATTTAGCAGCATGGATAGAGGATTGGTAAGGAGGTAGAGAGTAGGAATAAACAGGGCATTTTCAAGTTGGCAGGCTTTAACTGGTGGATTGTCACAAGGATAAGTGCTGGCCCCTCAGCTATTTACAATCTATATTAATGACCTTAGATGAAGAGACCAAGAGTAATGTAGCTAAGTTTGCCGATGATAGAAAACCGGGTGGGATTGTAAGCTGTGAATGTATCATTGTTTCATGGACAGCTGTACTTCTTCAGTGTGTACTCAGTGAGAGCCTTTATTGAACTGCTATTAGGATGTCTGCCCCCAGAGACAAAGTGCCTCATGGCAGAGTCACTTGACTATGGCAAGCCAGTTAGTCAGTACAGCATTGCATTTCCAAAATCCAAACATCCCATTTTTCATATAAAAAAATACAAACATCCCTTTTTCATATTAAGTGAACAAACAACCCATTTGCATGCATGATCATGTGTGACTGTGAGTTCCCCAAGTTACCCGTTATATACCCACTATTCTCATACATTGACAACTGTTTGTTCTACTAATTAGGCTCTGCACATGCATTGCACATATAGTCATTAAATCATACAGGTCTCTTAATGAAATGCGTGCATGTTGACATTGGCTGTTCGTCTGGGTGGTGCTCCTTGTCCGGAGGGTGTCGATCCTGTGGCACTTGTTGCCTTGGAGACTGTTGTTGTTTCACTGCTGTTTTCAGGGACTTGTGGACCTCTGGATTAATGGTAGTTCTATACCCACTACATCTGGTGAGGTCCTTTCTTCCTGACTGCTCAATTACTGTGATGGAACAAATTCGCTAGCTATTCTGATATGCTTGCAGTTGCACAGGTATATTTGATCGTTCACTTCTACTCTGTACGATCAAGGTGACAATTTCTCTGTGCATGTGCCAATTTTCTATGTGTGTTGACTCCTGTTGAGAGCATTGAAGGTTTGCACCCTGACTGGCTCTCCAATGCTCAGCTCTGGCAATGGTTTGGCAGTCTTGTCAAACCAAAATTTGGCCATCATTTCACCTTGACCTTTTCACTCATGCCTGTTACTACTTCTGGATTCAGTAGCTTTTTTACTATTGGAAGAATAGTTTGCATACGGCATGACATCAGTCTCTGGACAGGACTACTTTCCATGCCTTCAGTCGGTGTGTTTCTCCACACGAGAATTGCCTGGTATACATCTGTGCTAGATTTGCTCAATTTCTTGACGAGGTCTTTGGTGATTTTCATTGCCAGCTCAGTCTTTCCATTCAACTGGAGATAGTGCGGAGACAATGCGTAGTGTGAATTTCCCAATCCTTTGTGAATCGGCTGATTTCTTCACTTGTGAACTGAGGGCCATTGTCATTCATCACAATGTCTGGAATGCCAAAATGACTGAAGTGGGCTTTCAGGCATTCTACTATTTCTCTCGTTGTTGTTAAAGTCAACTGGTCTAACTCCCAGTAGTCAGTATAGTAGTCAACAGTGACAAGATAATCAGCTCCTGCCAATGTGAAAAGGTCTATTCCCAGCTCCATCCATGGATTGTCTGGGATGTCATGCATCATCAATGGTTCTCTAGCTTGTTTAGCTTGGCACTTGTTACACGCACCACACTGGCCAATGTGGTCTTTAATTTCATTGCTCATATTTGGCCAGTAGAGCACATCTCTTACCTTCCTCAGACTTGATTCTATTCCTTGATGGCTTTCATGGATGCGCTTCAGCATCTCACCTCTCATCTCCTTAGGGATGATGACTCTATTTCCTTTGTACAAGGTGCTATCTGTATACCCAATATGCTCTTGTGACCATAGCTGTGTCCTTGATGCTCTCAAGCCATCCTTTCATTACCACTTCCTGTAGCGCTTGTTAAGTTGCATCTTGTTGGGTAGTTCACTTAATTTGAGCAAGGTGCTTGTCTGTCATATTCAATGTCTCTGCTGGGTTGATGACTTCCAGATCATGTCTCATTGCTGCTTCATGTTGAATCTGGAAGATGTTGCATTCTGTTGTAGCATTCTCAACTTTCTTCATGGCCAGTGCTGCTCTCGACAACATGTCTGCAAATTACATCTGTTTCCCTTACATATATGTCACGTCCAGATGACATCCTTCTAAGCAAAGTAATGTACTTTGCAGTCGCTTTGGAGCAGATAGTAGCGGTTTGAAAAGAAAACGCTCTGTAGGGGCTTATGGTCAGACTCCACAGTTACTTTGTCTCTCCCAAGCAGGTACTGATGAACATGCTCACAGGCAAAAACAATAACCAGGCAGTCTTTCTCAATTTGAACATTGCATCGTTCCGTTTGCGTTAGTGCCCTGGATACAAATGTGACCGGTTGTCCTTGCTGCATCAGAGTTGCTCCCAGACCTATCTTGCTGGCATCACACTGCAAAGTAACTTCATCATTGACGTCATACTACTTCACCACTGGCATTGCCATCACTAGTTGCTTGATTTTAGTGAATGCTGCTTCTTGTTCTGTGACCCAATACCAATGCACATCCTTGGCAGTGATGTTGCAAAATGGTTCACACTCTGCGAACAAATTAAATAAAAATTTTGCTGGATTGTTCACAAATCTAACAAATCATTGCACTGCTTTCACATCTGTCGGTCGCTGCATCACTGCTACAGCTCTCACCTTGTCAGGATCTGGATGAAGGCCTTTTGCCATCAATACATGACCTATATACTTGACTTCAGGAACCTTCAATTGCAATTTTTTCTTTTCCAGCTTCAGGTTCATCTGGTGAGCTCTCTCTAGCAGTTGTATTAAATTCTGACCATGGTCAGCTATAGCTTCTTCCATTGTATCTCCACATCTATAGACTAGTAGATCATGCACTATGGCTTCTATTCTGGGAAGATCACTGACTACCTCATGCTGTCTGCATTGATACTCTTCTGGAGTCATGGAAATGCCAAACAGCATGCGCAACCATCTGTATCTCCCGAACAATGTCCAGAATATAGTTAGAAAGCTGCTACTCTCATCCAGCTTCACTTGCCAGTAACCATCCTTCGCATCTAAGGTAGTGAATATCTTTGCCTTGGCAAATTGTGGCAAAATTACTTCGATGGTTGGCATGGAGTAGAGAGATCTCTTCAGCGCTTTATTTAGGTTCTTTGGGTCTAAGCAGCTTTCCAGGTTGTTTAACTGCTACCATGCTGCTAACCATGTCTGTAGGAGTTGTCACTTTTTTAACTACTCCCTTCTTTTCTAGTTCTACTGTCATGTCCTTTAGGCTTGACTTGAGGGCAGCTGGAATTCTTCTCAGCAGATGCTGAATTGGTCTTACACTTTCATCTACTTCTAGATGATATTCCCCTGGTAAGACGTTCCAACCCTGTAAAAATATATTTGCACTCCTGTTCTGCTTTCAATGGTTTTGTGTGCTGTGACACATTGTGAATCTCTGTTGGCACATACTGGATTATCAGTCCAAGCTTTAGACACCCTTCAGCTGAGATGAGTGGCTGTTGTGTCCCATCTATGATTTAGAACTCCAGATCTTCCTTCTTGCCATGGCATTGGGTTGTCAGACTCATTTGTCCTTTCAGTATGAGTATCATGCCATCATATAGCCTCAATCTTACTTTTGAGGGCTTAATTTCCGGATCACCATGTTGAGCTACTTCGCACAGGTCTGTGAAGGTCATGATGTTCCATGACACACCAGCGTCTATCTGACACTTCTTATTCGCTTGATACTCTCCTTCTGGGATAATCATTGTAACAGTTACAAACCACAGATTTGACGGAACCAACCTGTTGTATTGTGTGTAGTCCTTCATCAGACTCTTCTGCTGCTATCTCTCCAGTGGCCATCTATACAGAATTGTTTTGCTTTTTTTCCGGCTAAGTACTTGTGGGCGAAATGACTTTGCTTCTTGCATTAAAACACTGTTTTCCCTATGCTGGGCAATTTTTCTTCTCATGTGCATGCTGTCTTCCACAGCATTTGCATTCTGCTCTTTGCGAGTGCTTCTGGGCTGTCTCTCAGTATAATGTATCTCCTGATCTGCTCTGCCATACATATGGTCCAGATGACGTTTCACAACTTCCACATTTCAACACATGTCTGTTGCTTTCTTTAGCGCCAGTTTCTCAACTTTCAGTAGACTTGATCTCACCGAAGGGTCTCTCACACCTAGGACCAATCTATCTTTAATCAAATTATCTTTTAGCTGTCCAAATTCACACGATTCTGCTAGTTGTGTTACTTCCATCATGTATCATTCAATGGCGTCGTTTTCATTCTGAACTCCAATGTTGAATACATAATGTTCACATGTAACATTCACTCAGGGTTAAAAATGTACATTCAATGCTTTCATAATCTCTGTCGTCTTTTTTCTTTGCTTGTCTGTTAGATTTAGGGTGGTATATGCTTTGTAGCAATCCTTCCCCAACAATGTTAACAGTGTGGCTACTCTTATCAGTTCAAGCATGTTCATTAAGTCTGTTGCAATCTCATAGTTTTGCCATTGTGAGTGGAAAAGCTGCCAGTTTTGCCATGCATCATTTTTCAATGCTACTGGAGATGGGATTGGAATATTTACTGCAGCCATTGTTTACTCACTCAGTATTTTTTACTTGCAGCCTCTGCCTGTGTTCCATTTGTTCTTTTTCTCTGCAGCCAGTAGCTTTTTTTGCAGCTTTACACCTTTCTGTGTTCCTGGGATCTCGGTGTCTTCTCTGCTCCTTTTGCAGTGTTTAAAAATACATTTTTTCTTCACTTCTGTACAGCATATTCCATGTATAAGGACAGCTGTACTTTTTCAGCGTCTACTCAGTGAGAGCCTTTATTGAACAGATCTTAAGGTGTCGGCCCCTAGAGGCAGAGTGCCTCATGGCAGAGTCACATGACTATGGAAAACCAGTTAGTCAGTACAACATAACATTTCCAAACCCAAACATCCCCTTTTTCATCTTTCATATAAAAAAGATACAGTCACAATAAAGAAGCTGCATGAAGCAGGAATGAGAGGGTTATCCTACGACGAGAGGTTGAGTAAATTGAGCTTATACTCTGTGGAGTTTAGAAGAATGAGAGGTGATTTCATTGAAACATACATGATTCTAAAGGGGCTTGTTAGATACTGGGAGGTTATTTCCCCTGGCTGAGGACTAAACGTTTGGGCACAACTTCAGGATAGGGGGTCAATTAGGACTGAGATGAGGAGAAATTTCATCACTCAGAAAGTTGTAAATCTTTGGAATTCTCTCCCCCATTGGGTTGCAGATTCTCCATTGTTGAGTATATTCAAGGCTGAGATGTACAGCTTTTTGTTCTCTCAGTGAATCAAGGGATATGGTGAGTGAGCAGGAAAGAGAAGTTGAGAGAAATCAGCCATGACCACATTGAATGGCTGAACAGGCTTGAGGGAACGTAAGCTCTATTCCTGCTCCTATTTTCTACGTTCTTTTGTTTCCATTTGTGGGGAAGTCCAAAACCAGGCGCCATAAATAACATAGTTACTAATAAAAAATCGAATAATGAATTGAGGAAAACCTTCTTTACTTACAGATTACTGAGAATGCAGAACTCGCTACCAAAATAGATTAGTTGAAGCAAAGGCATTAAGGAAAACTGAATAAACACATGAAGGAGAAAGGAATAGAAGGACATGCTGATAGAGTGAGATGAAGTAAGTTGGAAAGGTGGTCATGTGAAACATAAATACTGGAATGGACCAGTTGGCCTGAATGGCCTGCTTCTGTGTTATAAGTTCTATATAATGCGATAGAATTTATTCCAAATGCAATACAACCAAATGGAATTATATCCAAGAAGACAGATGCTGGAAAATCGATCCTGAAAGTAGAGTTTGGGATCAAATTACATATTGCCACCTCCATTTCTTGGTAATGCTGCATTATAATCTTGGTAAATGAATAAGAAAATTAGATGCTTTACCTTTGTTCTTTTCTGCAGCATGCTTTGATAATAGGACCCTAAACATGTGGTGACTTAGATCCTGCATAGTCCCTACAACATGTTAACAGTGCATAAACCTAATTCCACTGGGGTGAATGTAATAGGTATTTCTGCCTTTCACCTTGCTAGATAAGGATGTTCCAGGCAATATACCGCCTCCAATTTCTGGATAAGGACCTTTGATGAGCGTGAGAGATGCTCTCAAATTGAGACAAATACACACAAATACCCCCTAGCTTTTCAATCATTAGACTTTGGGCTTCACTCACTGCCATAAATTATGTAGCCTGAACTTTCCCATTGCACTGGAAAATTTTGCATCTCCCTTGTTTATTTTTGTGTCACACATAGGGTTTTGGTTTTCATAGAGAATAGACCAAATTGCAGAATGTGATGATCCAAACACAGTTAGTAACCCTTTGTACTCAAAATGGATTTTCAAACAATTTATGAGTTCTCAGCTTTTTTGAAGCTGTACATCAGATTTTGTCAGGTTTCTAGTTTGGCGTGTTGCTTTTTTGTAAAAAAATTCTTTTTCTTCTTGATTCACTTTCAACCGGCTTAATTCAAATTTTGAGATTTTAAAATCCTTTCTGTTCTTTTCTTGCTTGAGAAGAAATTGGATCTAAATAGTCTCATCACTGAGTGTTATTCAAAATGTCTCCCCTTGGGAAATTAACTGAAGAAGATTGTCAGTTGGCGCACACAGAAGATAAGATACTTGCGTCTGGGAAATCAAAAGGTGAAAGACATCTCTTAGAACCTCGACAGGTTGGGATACCTTGCCCATCACAGTAAAGCCCATCTTTATTTGAAGAATTACAACTAGTTTTTAATCTTTCTTTGCTGACCTGAAAAATCATGAGAATAGGTACCCAGCTTTCAGAGTCATTCATAGGCCTAATGGTCTGGATTTTGTCATCAGCAGCAAAGGGACAGTGCTCACAACTGACCTCGAAGAAAGCTGCCCACTAGCAATCTTTGTGGCACTGATTTCATCTTTCTTGATGTTAATTTCATTCTGGCACGAGCTATAGGGGATCTCTGGCTTCCAGTAACAGTGATATCATCAAGTAGGCTAAGCAGCCAATCACATTGGAGAATGCTCACAGACAGCAAACTCGGAGCTAATAAACAGGTTTATTGCCCACTTTTAATAATTTTACAAAAAGCAAGAAAAAGATTGAGATATACAGTTGGCTTGAGGGAGAAGCTGCAATATCATCCACAAACTTAAAATTATTTTAAAAATCCATGGAAA
The DNA here is from genome assembly GCF_964194155.1 of Cetorhinus maximus. Lineage (NCBI taxonomy): Eukaryota > Metazoa > Chordata > Chondrichthyes > Lamniformes > Cetorhinidae > Cetorhinus > Cetorhinus maximus. The sequence goes on from NC_135881.1 coordinate 108,208,426, forward strand.
TTTTATCTTAGAATGGGGAAATTTGACATTTCACAAACATAAAATTAGTTTTTCAGGGTGAGAGAGGTTGATTAGCAATAATTATGATTTAGTATACCGTTAGAAACTGAAATAGACCACATTTATCAAGGCACAAGTTTTTCTGGGATTTTAACATAAAAAGTAGAGTGCGTGCCAAATCAGTCTTTTCTAATTTATTTCTATCTGTGAGGGTTTCAAAAGTACATCCGGTGTAGGAGTGGGAAATTATTGATAGCAATTTCTGGATTTCCACATTTAATTACACATGCAGACCCTAGAAATTGCTCAAAGTGTAATGACAATGAATACTGACCATTTTACCATCATTACAACACAGGTTAGGCCATTAAGAGATGTAAGTTGCCAATATTTACAAAAAAATCCATGGGCTGTGATTTCCTCCTAAATGTCTGTTGCCGCAGAGGAAAATATGGTTAATTTAAAAGATTACTTTGAAACTAAAAGTGAGGAGATCCTGCTGATTCATGATCAATCAGCAAACAAAGATCATGGGGGTAAAATTCAAGTTTCGCAGGGCATAAAACAGGCATTAGCCAATCAGCCAGGAGCCCAATTCTAAATTTCCTGACTATAGCACTCTTTATCCAAGTTATTGATTAACCGCTAGAAGGTTAGAAAGAAGAAACCTTCTTTAGAGAGCAGTTTTCCACATCCCGAGGATAGCATATATTTTTCAGGGGAGATTTTACAATAATCAACTCCCCTTGTCTTCATGAACTCAAAATGTCTGGTTGGAAAATCCCGTAGGACATGTTATTCTCTGCCCCTCAATTCCTGATATTTGCTTTGACATATTGGAAGTGCGAGAATGGATATTATTTTTTTAAAAATATATTTTGAGGAATATTGTGTTATTCTGTAAAGAAGGCTGGGTGTCTGTGTGTATGTGTGTGTGTGTGTGTGTAGATGTTTGTGTGCATAATTTAATTAAGCTGAGCAAGAGATTAATAGGAGTCAGGTTGTTTGTAGGAGTTTAAAACATGAAAAGAATAGAGGTAAAAGCAAAATACTGCAGATGCTAGAAACCTGAAACAAAAATAAAAATAGCTGGAAAAACTCAGCAGGTCTGACAGCATCTGTGGAGAGGAATACAGTTAACGTTCCGAGTCCGAATGACTCTTCATCAGAACAGTTCTGAAGAAGAGTCATACGGACTCGAAACGTTAACTGTATTGCTCTCCGCAGATGCTGTCAGACCTGCTGAGTTTTTCCAGCTATTTTTATTTTTGAAAAGGATAGAAGTGTTAGGTTGAAGATTTTTTTTATTCATTCACAGGATGTGGGCTTCGCTGGCTGGGCCAGCATTTATTGTCCACCTCTACTGCCCATGAGAAGGTGGTGGTGAGCTACCTTCTTGAACCGCTGTAGCCCATGTGGTATAGATACACCCACAGTGCTCTTAGGAAGGAATTTTCAGGACTTTGACCCAGTGACAGTGAAGGAGCAGCGATATATTTTCAAGTCAGGATGGTGAGTGACTTGGAGGGGAACTTGGAGGTGGTGATGGTGTTCCCATCTATATGCTGCCCTTGTCCTTCTAGATGGTAGTGGTCTTGGGTTTGGCAGGTGCTGTCTAAGGAGCCTTGGTGAATTCCTGCAGTGGATCTTGTAGATGGTACACACTGCTGCTATTGTGCGTTGGCAGTGAGGGAGTAAATTATTAAAACATACATAACAGATAGGAGTAGGCCTTTCATCCCATCATGCCTGCTCTGCTATTTAATTATGAACATGGCTGATCTGATGTGGTTTTATAACTCCACATTCCTGCCGGCCCCCCACTACCCTGACTCTCTGTAGATAATAAATCTGCCTAACTCAGCCTTGGATGTTTTCAGTGACCCAACCTCCACTGCTCTCTGGGGAAGAGTATTCAAAAGACTCACAACCCCCGGACTGAAAAAATTCCTCCTCATCATTATCTTAAATGGGATGTCACTAGTTTTTAAACGGGTGCCCCCTAGTTCTAGATTCCTCCACAAGGGGGAAGACTCAGTGAAGGTCCACCCTGTCATATCCCCAGTAATTTCAATGTGTTTCAATAAGATCACCTCTCATTCTTCTAACTTAAATAAGTATAGGCCCAACCTGCTCCACCTTTCCTCATAAGATAACCTCAGTAATCAGCTTAGTGAATTTTCTCTAAACTGCTTCCAAAAGAAATATGTCCCTCCTTAAATAAGGAGACCAACACTGTACACTGACCTAATTTTATACTCCATCCCCCTTACAATAAAGACCAACATTCCATTTGCCTTCCTAATCACTTGCTGTACCAGCATGCTGATTTTTTTTGTGATTCATGTACATGGGCACCCAGAGATCCCACTGTGCTACAGCATTTTGCTGTCTCTCTCTATTTACATATTACCCTACTTTTCTATTCTCCCTGCCAAAATATTCAACCTCACATTTTCCCATGTTATACTCCATCTGCCCAATTTTTGCCCACTCACTTAACCTATCTATATCCCTTTGCAGACTCTTTCTGTCCTCCTCACAACTTGCTTTCCTACCTATCTACATTGTCAGCAAATTTGGCTACAATACACTCAGGGCCGCATCTTCCGGTCGGTGACCGGGTGTGGGGCCCGCTCGCCGACACGTTTACTGTCTGTTTTTATATTTCTTGCTTTACTCTCATACTATGATTTCTCCCTTTTTCTTTAGGTTTTTTAAAAATTCATTCATAGGATGTGGATGTTGCTGGCTAAGCCAGCATTTATTGCCCATCCCTGATTGCCGTTGAGAAGGTGGTGGTGAGCTGCCCTCTTGAACTGCTGCAGTCCATGCTGGGTAGGTACACTCACAGTGCTATTAGGGAGGGAGTTGCAGGATTTTGACTTAGCGACAATGAAAGAATGGCAATATATTTCCAAGTCAGGATGGTGAGTGGCTTCGAGGGAAACTTCCAGGTGGTGGTGTTCACATGTGTCTGCTGCCCTTGACCTTCTAGATAGTAGCAGTCGTGGGTGTGGAAGGTGCTGCCTAAGGAGCCTTGGTGAGTTCCTGCAGTGCATCTTGTGTGGCACGAATGTTACTTGCTACTTGTCAGCCCGAGCCTGGATATTGTCTAGAGCTTGCTGCATTTGGACATGGACTACTTCAGTATCTGAGGAGTTGTAAATGGTGCTGAACATTGTGCAATCACCAGCGAACATCCCCACTTCTGACCATATGATGGAAGGAAGGTCATTGCCAAAGCAGCTGAAGATGGTTGGGCCTAGGACGCTACCCTAAGGAACCCCTGCAGTGATGTCCTGGAGCTGAGATGACTGACCTCCAACAACCACAACCATCTTTCTTTGCGCTAGGCATGACTCCAACCAGTGGAGAGTTTTTCCCCTGATTCCCATTGACTCCAGTTTTGCTAGGGCCCCTTGATGCCACACTCGGTCAAATGTCGCCTTGATGTCAAGGGCAGTCAATCTGACTTCACCTCTGAAGTTCAGCTCTTTTGTCCATGTTTTAACAAAGGCTGTAATGAGGTCAGGAGCTGAGCCGCCCTGGCGGAACCCAATCTGGGCTTCAGTGAGCAGGTTATTGCTAAGCAAGCGCCACTTGATAGCACAGTTGATGACCCATTCCATTACTTTACTGATGATCGAGAGTAGAATAATGGGGCGGTAATTGGCTCGGGTTGGATTTTTCCTGCTTTTTGTGTACAAGACATAGCTGGGCAGTTTTCCACCTAGCTGGGTAGATGCGAGTGTTGTGGCTGTACTGGAAGAGCTTGGCAAGGGGCGCGGCAAGTTCTAGAGCACAAGTCTTCAGTACTATTGCTGGAATATTGGTGGCCCATAGCCTTTGCAGTATCCAGTGTCTTCAGCCATTTCTTGAAATCACGTGGAGTGAATTGAATTGGCTGAAGACTGGCATCTGTAATGCTAGGGACCTCCAGAGGAGGCCGAGATGGATCAACCACTCAGCACTTCTGGCTGAAGATTGTAGCAAATGCGTCAGCCTTATCTTTTGCACTGATGTGCTGGGCTGCCCCATTATTGAGAATTTGTGGAGCCTCCTCCTCCAGACAATTGTTTAATTGTCCACCACCATTCACAACTGGAGGTGCCAGGACTGCAGAACTTAGATCTGACCTGCCTTTGTAGGATTGCTTAGCTCTATCACTTGTTGCTTATGCTGTTTGTCATGCAAGTATTCCTGTGTTATAGCTTCACCAGGTTGATGCCTCAATTTTCGGTATGCCTGGTGCTGCTCCTGGCATGCCCTCCTGCACTCTTCATTGAACCAGGGTTGATCCCCTAACTTGATGGTAATAGTAGAGTGGGGGATATGCCGGGCCATGAGGTTATAGATTGTTCTGCTGCTGATGGCCCACAGTGCCTCATGGATGCCCAGTCTTGATTTGCTAGATCTGTTCAAAATCTATCCCATTTAGCACAGTGGTAGTGTCACACAACACGATGGAGGGTATCCTCAACGTGAAGGTGAGACTTCGTCTCCACAACGACTGTGCGGTGGTCACTCCTACTGATACTGTCATGGACAGATGCATTTGCGGCAAGTAGGTTGGTGAGGATGAAGTCAAGTATGTTTTTCCCCCTTGTTGGTTCCCTCACCACCTGCTGCAGACCCAGTCTAGCAGCCATGCTGTTTAGGACTTGGCCAGCTTGGTCAGTAGTGGCGCTACCGAGCCACTCTTGGTGATGGACATTGAAGTCCCCCAACCGGAGTACATTCTGTGCCCTTGTCACCCTAAGTGCCTCCTCCAAGTGGTGTGCAACATGGAGGCACACTAATTCATTAGCTGAGGGAGGGCGGTACGTGGTAATCAGCAGGAGGTCTCCTTGCCCATGAGACTTCATGGGATGGTGTTCAACGTGGAGGAGCACTAATTCATCAGCTGAGGCTAGTGGTAATCAGCAGGAAGTTTCCTTGCCCATGAGACTTCACGGGGTCTGGGGTCAATGTTGAGGACTCCCAGGACAACTCCATCCCAACTGTATAACCACTGTGCCATCACCTCTGCTGGGTCTGTCCTGCCAGTGGGACAGGACATACCCAGGGATGGTGGTGGCGGTGCCTGTTGCTTGACTAGTCTGTGAGACTCCAAATTTTCGCCCTAGTAAGGTGACCTTTGCAGGGTCGACCGGGCTGAGTTTGCCGTTGTCGTTTCCAGTGCCTAGGTCATTGCTGGATGGTCCGTCTGGTTTCATTCCTTTTCTGAGGCTTTGTAGTGGTTTGATATAACTGAGTGGCTTGCTCGGCCATTTCAGAGGGCATTTTAAGAGTCATGTACATAGCCGTATGTCTGGAGTCACATGTAGATCAGACCAGGTAAGGACGGCAGATTTCCTTCCATAAAGGGAATTAGTGAACCAGATAGGTTTTTATAACAATCGACTATGGTTTTCATGGTCATCATTCGACTTTTTATTCCAGATTTTGACTGAATTCAAATTCCACCATCTGGGATTTGAAGCCGAGTCCCCAGAGCGTTACCCTGGGTTTCTGGAATACTAGTCCAGCAACAATACCAACACGCCATCGCCTCTCCGAGTAAAAAGGTTAGATCTAACATTTGCATTTTTAGATAAGTGTAGAGTTTGCTGAATATCAAAGGGGAGTCAGAGGTTTCAAGAAACATGTTTGTATCTTGCAGGAGTTCCATTGGCAAATAGTAGTGGAGATATTATATTTTATTGACCCGAAAGCAAAGACAAGATAGAGACATAAAATATTTTATATTTGGAAGGATTTGGGCTTCAAAGAGGTGTGAGAGAAATGGAACCTGAGGTGAAAGGGGAAAAAGAGGTATTTTAGAGTTAGTGTGGTGAGCTTAGGAAGGAGCTAGCTGGAGTTGAGCTTGGAGCTGTTAGCTATGGGCTGGGAGGAGGTACAGTTTGAATCAACCATCCAGTCAAGCCTGAAAGGTTTTGGACTTCAACAAGTAGTTTTATTCTGAAGTGGATTCCACAGCAGAGTGGATGAAGGTAGAGGTCATGTAGAGGCCTTTATTGAAGCTACAGCAGTTTGCTTTTTGTAATATTACTGGATTTCTTTTATAGTTAACATCTATAAGGGAGATTGCCTGGAAGGTTTGACCAAGTAGAGAGTTTCTTTGGGGAATGTTTTTTTTAAGACTAACCTTAATTGTGAAACTATAACCTTGTGTGCTTAAGGTTTATTTTCTTTGTATTAATAAAACTTTTACTTTTAATTTTTAAAATCCCCAAAGTGTTACTGGACCTCTTCCTGCTGAGATTGGTACGGCTTCTTCTCATTTTCAGAATACAAGAAAAAAGGTTATGGCCGTTAAGCCAAGTTTCCCTCTCAAAATCCTGGAACTCCCTTCCTAACAGCACTGTGGATGTACCTACACCACATGAACTGCAGCGGTTCAAGAAGGCAGCTCACCACCACCTTCTTAAGGGCAACTAGGGATAGGCAATAAAATGCTGGCCCAGCCAGTAGAGTCCAACATCCCATGAATGAATTAAAAAAAAGTCTGTGTTGGGCAGGGAGGATGAGGTACAATCCTCTCTAAGTTCTGCTGAGCTGGACACAGATGCTGGACCCTAGGACCTTCATTGATAGGATAATGTCCTCGGTGCATTAGCAACTTAGCCAGGTACTGCCAAACATGCCATGTGCACTCCAAAATAGCGAAGATGATGGAGGAGTTCAACTTAACCACTAATGCATTGGGTGGCACAGGAAACTGAAAGAATGTTTGTCATAGAGTGGTTGCCTCTACAGAGCTTCAAGCATGGTTCTCAGATGTGGCGGGGCAACGACAGTGCAAACTCTGGATGCCGACCTATCTGCCACCTTAAAAAAAATGACAGATGCTTTATCCACAGCCTTACAGCATGCCACTGATCATCACCGATTGAATCTGCAGCAGAGTGGTAGGGGTGACACTGACCCAGGAGAAGGGTGGTGGTGAATGGAGTCATGGAAATGGGAACTCCACAAAAAGCACCCTCATTTCTCACCTATTGTACCCAAACCCCTCCTCCAGGTAACCCTCTCACCTCAGTGAATGACAGAGTCTTCCCCTGTAAAGATGCGCATGGAACAGTCTTTGGTGGGATCTCAGGAGCTCCTGAAAGGCAGAGGATGTAGACCAAAAAGCTCTAGTCAGAGCAGGTATCTGAGTAGCCTTCATCTACCTCTGCTGAAACCACACAGGATGCAATATGTGGAATTGGTAGGAAGTGCAAATTAAAGCAATTACAATTCACCCAAATGTTTGACAAATTGTAATGTTGTTAAATATTATTTGTATACACACCACCACATAAAAATGATTGATTAGCACCATTTCCAAATCTTGCCTATTATTCTGCTCTGAGTGACAACTTGGTCTTTCACTTGTTTCATGATGAATGTCAGGACCCTTTGGGCTTAAGGATTGTTTTGTGAAAAGGGCAATGGAGGGGGGAATGGGGTTGTGTAGTATTGGTGGATCATTTGTTATTTGTTCTAGTCGAATAATTAACTTCATCTTCTAGCTATGAGGGTTTCCTGAAATTGTGGGCAGCAATACAGGCAGCTGATCCAGTTGAGCTGTTAATGAATAGAAAAAAATCCATGCTTATATGTATGCGTTTAAATCATACAACGAAATATTGAAATTACTCAACATTTGAAAACTTACATTGCTCATTGATTTTCTTGGATTTACTCACATGCTGCTGCAGTAAATTCATTTTTTTTATTAATTCATGGGATGTGGGCTTTGCTGGCTGGGCCAGCATTTATTGCCCATCTCTAGTTGCCCTTGAGAAGGTGGTGGTGAGCTGCCTTCTTGAACCGCTGCAGTCCATGTGGTGTAGGTACACCCACAGTGCTGTTAGGAAAAGAGTTCCAGGATTTTGACCCAGTGACAGTGAAGGAACGGTGATATATTTCCAAGTCAGGATGATGAGTGACTTGGAGGGGAACTTCTAGATGGTGGTGTTCCCATTCATCTTTTGCACTTGTCCTTCTAGATGATAGTGGTCATGCGTTTTGAAGGTGCTGTCTAAGGAGCCTTGGTGAATTCCTACAGTGCATCTTGTAGATGGTACACACTCCTGCTACTGTGCATCGGTGGTGGAGGGAGTGAATGTTTGTGGAGGTGGTGCCAATCAAGCGGGCTGCTTTGTCTTGGACAATGTCCAGCTTCTTCAGTGTTGCAGGAGCTGTACTCATCCAGGCAAGTGGGGAGTATTCCATCACACTCCTGACTTGTGCCTCGTAGATGATGGACAGGCTATGGGGAGTCAGGAGGCCAGTTACTCGTTGCATGATTCCTAACCTCTGACCGGCTCTTGTAGCCACAGTATTTATATGGATAGTCCAGATCAGTTTCTGGTCAATGGCAACCCCCAGGATGTTGCTGGTGGGGGATTCAGTGATGGTAATGCCATTGAACATCAAAGGGTGATGGTTGGATTCTCAATTGTTGAAGATGGCCATTGCCTGACGCTTGTGTGACACGAATGTCAGCCCAAACCTGGATATTGTCCAGGTCTTGCTGCATTTGGACATGGACTGCTTCAGTATCTGAGGTGTCACGAATGGTGCTGAACATTGTGCAATCATCAATGAACATCCCCACTTCTGACCTTGTGATGGAAGGAAGGTCATTGATGAAGCAGCTGAAGATGGTTAGGCTGAGGACACTACCCTGAGGAACTCCTGCAGTGATGTCCTGGAGCTGAGATGACTGACCTCCAACAACCACAACCATCTTCCTCTGTACTAGGTATGACTCCAACCAGTGGAGAGTTTCCCTCCTGATTCCCATTGACTCCAGTTTTGCTAGCTTTCACTGCAAATGTTGTGGAAAACACATTTACAGGAGGGAAAACCCAGATAAGCTCCAGTGGTCAACTTTTAAATGCCCTCTGAAATGGCCTAGCAAGCCACTCAGTTGTATCAAACCACTAAAAAGTCCAAAAAGAATGAAACCGAGGCACCGGAAATGACAATGGCAAACTCAGCCCTGTCAACCCTGCAAAGTCTTCCTTACTAACATCTGGGGCCTTGTGCCAAAGTTGGGAGAGCTGTCTCACAGACTAGTCAAGCAACAGCCTGACATAGTCATACTCAGGAATCATACCTTACAGATCATGTCCCGGACACCACTGGGTATGTCCTGTCCCACCAGCAGAACAAGCCCAGCAGAGTTGGCGGCACAATGGTATACAGTCAGGAGGGAGTTGCTCTGGGAGTCCTCAACACTGACTCCACCCCTGAAGTTTCATGGCATCAGTTCAAGCATGGGCAAGGAAACCTCTTGCTGATTACCACATACCAGTCCTCTTCCGTCCCTACCCCCCCCTCTCAGCGGATGAATCGGTGCTCCTCCATGTTGAACACCACTTGGAGCAAGCACTGAGGGTGACAAGGGCACAGAATGTACTCTGGGTGGGGGACTTCAATGTCCATCATCAGGAGTGGCTAGGTAGCACCACTACGGACCGAGCTGACCGAGTCCTAAAGGACATAACTGCTGGATTGGGTCTGAGGCAGATGGTGCGGTAACCAACAAGAGGGAAAAACAGACTTGACCTCATCCTTACTAACCTGCCTGCCGCAGATGAATCTGCCCAAGACAGTATTGGTAGGAGTGACCACCGCACAGCCCTTGTAGAACCTAAATCCCACCTTCACATTGAGGATACCCTCCGTCATGTTGTGTGGCACTACCACCATGCTAAATGGGATAGATTTTGAACAGATATAGCAACTCAAGACTGGGCAACCATAAGGCGCAGTGGGCCATCAACAGCAGCAAAATTGCACTTGAACACAACCTGTAACTTATGGCCCGACATATCCCCCACTCTACCATTACCGTCAAGCCAGGGGATCATCCTTGGTTCAATGAAGGGTACAGGACGGCATGCCAGGAGCAGCAGCAGGAATACCTAAAATAAGGTGTCAACCTGGTGAAGCTACAACACAGGACTACTTGTGTGCTAAACAACATAAGCAGCAAGTGTTAGATAAAGCTAGGCGTTTCCACAACCAACGGATCAGATCTAAGGTCTGCAGTCCTGCCGTATCCAGTCTTGAATGGTGGTGGACAATTAAACAACTCACTGGAGGAGGAGACTCCACAAAAATCCCCATCCTCAATGATCGGGGAGCCCAGCACATCAATACAAAAGACAAGGCTGAAGCATTTGCAACAATCTTCAGGCAGAAGTGCCAAGTGGATGACTTATCTTGGCCTCCTCCAGAGATTGCCAGCATCGCAGTTGCCAGTCTTCAGCCAATTTGATTCGTTTTTGGCAATAGCACTGAAGACAATATTCCGGCAATAGTACTGAAGATTTGTGCTCCAGAACTTGCCATGCCCCTAGCCAAGTTGTTCCAGTACAGCTACAACACTGGCATCTACCTGGCAATGTGGAAAATTGGCCAAATATGTCCTGTGCACAAAAAGTCCAACCAGGCCAATTACAACCCTATCAGTTTATTCTCAATAATTAGTAAAGTGATGGATGGGGTTATCAACAGTGTTATCAAGCAGCACTTGCTTAGCAATAACCTGCTCACTGACACTCAGCTCCTGATCTCATTACAGCCTTGGTTCAAACATGGACAATAGAGCTGAACTCCAGAAGTGAGGTGGGAGTGACTGCCCTTGATATCAAGGTCGCATTTGATTGAGTGTGGCATCAAAAAGCATTAGAAAAACTGGAGCTCATGGGAATCGGGGAAAATTCTCCACTGGTTGGAGTCATACCTAGCACAAAGAAGATGGTTCCTTTGAAGGTCACTGCAGGAGCTCCTGCTAGGTAGTGCCAAGTGCCATCTTTAGCTGCTTCATCAATGACCTTTGTTCCATCTAAAGTCAGAAGTGGGGATGTTTGCTGATGAATGTACAATGTACAGCACATTTTGCAACTCCTCAGATACTGAAGCGGTCCATGTCAAAATGCAGCAAAGCCTGGACAATATCCAGGCTTGGCCTGCAAGTAGCAAGAAACATTTGCACCACAGAAGTGCCAGGTAGTGACCATCTCCAATAAGAGAGAACCTAACCATCAACCCTTGACATTCAATGGCATTACCATTGCTGAATCCCCCATTATTAACATCCTTTGACCAGAAACTGAACTGGACTAGCCATATAAATACTGTGGCTACAAGAACAGGTCAAGGGGCTAGGAATCCTGCAGTGAATAACTCATCTTCTGACTCCACAAAGCCTGTCCACCATCTACAAGGCACAAGTCAGGAGTGTGATGGAATACTCCCCACTTGCCTGGTTGAGTGCAGCTCCAACAGCACTCAAGAAACTTGACACCATCCAGGACAAAGCAGTCTGCTTGATTGGCACCCCATCCAGAAACATTCACTCCCTCCACCACCAAAGCAGTGGCAGCAGTGTGTACCATCTACAAGATATACTGCAGGAACTCACCAAGTCTCCTTTGACAGCACCTTTCAATCCTATGACCACTACCATCTAGAAGGACAAGGGCAGCAGACACATTGGAATACCACCACCTGGAAGTTCTCCTCCAAGCTACTCACCACCCTGACTTGGAAATATATCTTCGTTCCTTCACTGTTGCTGGGTCAAAATTCTGGAACTCCCTCTTCACAGCACTGTGGATGTACCTACACCACATGGACTGCAATGTTTCAGGAAGGCAGCTCACCACCACCTTCTCAAGGGCACTTAGGGATGGGCAATAAATGTTGGCCTAGCCAGTGATACCCACATCCCGTAAATGAATTTTAAAAAAATTATATTAATCCTGAACAAAAATTCAGAGGGCAAAATCGTCTCAGATTTGCTCTAAGTGCAGTAGTGGGCATGAAGAATGACATTTTACCTGCCGGCTGCAAGGCAGATTTTCACGCCGTACTATCCCCTTCCTGCCTCATAAACTTTGCATTCACGGGAAACACGCCGTCTTGCTGGCTGCCGGCCTCTGATTTGCCTGCCATACCGTTACCTCGCTGCTTTCACACTCCAGGAGCCATATTTAAAATGCAGCCGCATGCACACTTCTCAATGTTTGTAGCCCAGGACTGCTGCACAGAAGTTATGGCCCCAAAACCAAGAAGTGTGCAGCCCCCCGATTTAGTGATGCATCCCTGGGACACCTTTTGGTCACCATGGAGGCCCATGGTTACAACCTCTACCCTGCTCTAGCTGCAGGTGGCCCTTCAGTCTCACCAATCCAGCTTGAGAGGCCTTGTCAGAGGTGGTCAGTGCCAATGCTGCACACAAGAGGTCGGCCATCCAGTGCAGAAAACAGATGAATGATCTCATCCGTGCTGCCAGGGTAAGTCAACCATCTCGGCACTCTCAACTCATCCACTCACAAGCCCATCACACATTCACTGGCATCCCACTCACTGCCAGCTCGAGGGACATCACCACTCACTCTCTCACACACCCTCACATCTCCATCTGGCCTCATCTCCTCTGGAGATCACCTCCACATCCCGTTCATGGCTCTACTCAGCACACACGCACACCTGGCATCCTTCTCATTTGGCCTGGCATGTACCTTGTTCACACTCTCTCCATCTGTCTTTATGCAGGACAAGATTACGCACAATCAGTGGGAGAGGTCCCAGGCTGGGGGTGGAGTGCCAGACAACAAGGTCCTCAATCCATTCGAGAGTCATGTGTTGGAGCTGGCCAGAGAAGGCGTGGACCATTTCTGCAGCAATGGTGAGATCGGCAGCAAGCATCCACGTGAGGATTCTGCACCAAATCATCCCTCTCTCAATGCAACTGGGAGTCTACTGTTCTGTGTGTATCATGACTGCCAAGCACTAATAATCTCTCCCTTCTCTCCTAGGCACAACTGCCACATCACCCTCAGCCAACCTTGACCCCAACTCCAGCGCCGAAAGCATCTCAGATGCGGACCCTGAGGGCAGGACCATTGAAGACTCATCACAGTGCTCACCCACACCCTCCACCAGTGCAGCGACACTACCTCGGACGAACCAAGATGTAGAGCATCCTTGGGATCGCAATCTGGTGAGCACAGTACACAAACTGTTCCACAGCAGGCAGAGACAGGGACATCTGAGGTCGCAGGCATTCAGGAGACTGTTGGAGGCAAGGAATCTGCTGAGTCCGAGTCAGATGATGAACTCCTGGACTCGATCCTCAATCAATTGTTGGAGCTTCAAAGGCAATCATGGAACATTAGGAAGGGATGTCAGGTGTAGTCACTCAGGTTGCATTGCAAGATGGAGGAGTCCATCCGCCTTCACTCTGAGGTGATAGCGCTACCATGTCAACGCACCAAGGTCAACACTGGCAGGAAGGTGACCACCATGGAGACCTTGGGCAGAACCGTCCCACATTTGCACTAAGTGCGGTAGCGGGCGGATAAAACGACGTTTTAGCTGCAGGCCACAAAGCTGGCTTATCATGCTGTATCATCCCAAACCCGCCGCATTAATTATGCATTTGCGGGAAACACGCTATTTCCATGGCGGGTGGGCTCTCATTCACTCCCCATGCCATTATCGCATTGCTTCATCATGCCAGGTGCCATGTTTCAAATGCAGTCGCGTGCACACCTCTCAGTGCTTCCAGCCCAGGACTGCTGCAAAGAACACGTGGCCCTGAAAGGCAAAAAGTCTGCAGCCCCCCAGGCTCAATAACATGTCCCTCAAACGCCTTTTGGGTGCAGTGGAGGCTCACTGTGATGTCCTCTACTGCCGCTCTGGCCTCAGGACGGGCAGGAACATCACCAATCCAGCTTGGGAGGCTGTGGCAGCGGTGGTCAGTGCCAACGCACCGTAAAAGAGGACAGCCCCCAGTACTGCAAGAGGATGAATGATCTCCTCCGTTCCGCCAGGGTAAGTCATTTTTTCTCATCACTCTCAACTCACACATTCACAAACCCATTTGTCATGAAGAGATATTAATGTCTATAATGTTACGGGAAATTGTTTTTTAAATAAAATTGTAGCGGGATGTGCATCTGTGTGTGTCTTAATTGGATTAAAGCCAGCTAATCTGGGTGCTTTTACGTATAGAAAGATGAAGGTTTGATATGGTATTTAGATAAATATGGCGAAGTTTAGAAACATGGGTGTCAAGGGGGCAATTTGCATTTTTAAATAAACCATTCAAAAGAATGGATGAAATCTTGCACCTATCTGGGAGACATCAAGCAATGTGTTTATTTTACTAATAAAATTAGTGGGATGAAAATGTTATAGTTAGAAGATGTGACGTTAAAAGCCTAGGATACAATGGAAAATTTACATTCAGAGGAAATGCTATGTATAAACAGAAAGGAGTTTCTGTGTGTAAGTCAGAGGCATTTAAGACCTAACCAGCCTATAAGCCTACAACAGTGTCTGCAAAGGAACCAAATTGCAATGAACCTCATTTTTAATTCATAAGGTCAAATGTGCTTTGCCTGGTGTCTGTTTAAAGTCTATGGGTTATTGTTGCCTTGGTGGAGATTTACCGGGGAGTGGTTAATTTGGGGATTTGTTTAAAAGTAGTAATTTGTAGACATGTGTATGTATTTAATTTGTTGTTAAAATAATAAATGTTTAATTTAGATTTACATGAAAACCGTCTTGAGGCTCAGTGGTCTTATTCCTAATTCAGAGCTGCATCTCAAGCATACCAATTGAAAATATAGGTTATGACAGTTGTTCAAATTTCCCTCTGGGATTTAAATGACTCAGCCTTAACCAACTGCTGTGTCATAACACATCACACATCCAAAGGGCTCTCACACACCAGCTCAAGAGACATCACCATTCATTCTCTCACACATGCCTTCATTGTCCTCATCTGGTCCATGGGACCACTCACCACCCACACATGCCAGGCATACTTATCATCTGGCCTGGCAGGCACCCTGCTTACACTCTCTCCATCTCTATTTATGCAGGACAAGCTGACACACAAGAGGGAGAGGCCGTTTACCTTTGGGGGAATGCCTGAAATCAAGGCCCTCGCGGACTTTGAAAACAGAGTCATCCAGCTGGCCGGCAAGGATCTGGATTACCCCTGTGCTGACGGTGAGGCTGGCGGTGCTCAACCAAGTGCAAATCCAGCAGTGCAACATCCATCAGATGATCATGCTGTGAGTGATGTGTCCTGTTTCATAAGCTACCTGCCATGCACTAATTATCTCTCCTTGCTTTCACAGGCACATCTGCCAAATAGCCGTTGGAGTCCACAACCCAGGGCCTCCAATCAAGCCCCGAAGGAACCAGTGGAGAGGAATCTGAAGGCATTTTCCTTGAAGTCCCATTGGATCGCTCACCCACACCCTCCACCAGCACAAAGACACACACCTCGGTGGGACCTGGCTTTACAGTAGCCTCGGGATCTCAATCTGGCGAGCACATCACACTTTCTGATCCACAGCAGGCAGCGGCAGGAACTTCCCAGGTATCCAGCACTTGGAGGACTGTTGAAGGCCAGAAATTTACTGAGTTCGAGTCAGATGACGAGCCTTTGGACTCGGCCATGTCACAGTTGCTGGAGCTGCAAAGACAAGCTCGGGAACATCAGGAAGGGATGTCTGCTGCATTCCTCAGATTGCAAGGCACGATGGAGCAGTCCGACCGCCTTCAGTCTGAGGTGATAGAGCTGGTATGCCAACACACTGAGGCCAACACTGGTAGGATGGCGGCCGCCATGGAGACCTTGGTCCAGGACGTCGCTCCTGCACTGCTGCGCGGGCTGAACTATAGCATCGTCGATGCTATAGTTGGCCTCCAACAGTCTGTATGCAAGAGGGGTGTGGGGCAGCTCAATCTCACTCCAGCTTCCCCTTCTCCTCAAGGTGTCAGCCAGGGGCCCCTGGGCACCCTTAGGGAGGTGGATTAGCAGGTGCACACCCCGGGGCCCTCCACCCAGATGACTCCGAGAGTTTCCGGCCCATCCGCGTCCCCTCTTCCTGTGACCCCAGCAGCTTCAGCTTCACAGCTTGAGGAGGGTGCCATTTCTACACAGCAGGTCCCCAAAAGCAGGCCAGGGCCCTCTAGGTCTCGGCCCTCCAGAGGATGCCCATCAAGGTCATCAAGCAGGCTGCCTCCAAATGGTAACTGAAGGCATAGCCCCTCCTGATATCTATCAGGGGTCGTGTGATGTTCTGGGAGGTTCTGACCAATGAGCCCAAAGCATGGGCAATCTGGAGGGGTGAGGCTTCCTAGTGAGAGTCCTGCTCGAGCATGTAGCACCTGAAAAGTTCTCTGGAAAATGTTTATCTGTTTCTTGTTGAAACCTGTCTGCTCCTTTGTGTCGTTACATTTGGCGATGAGGATGGGATAGCTCCAGCGCTGCACCTCGCCCTGTTACCGTGAGTACATCAAATCTTAAGGAAAAAAGACTACTCACCAGTCATGCCTCTCTTCGGCAGAATCGATCCTTATGATGAGACTATGGAAGACTGGAGCCAGTATATAGAGTGCCTCGGATTTTATTTTGTAGCGGACGAGATTACTGCAGAGGAAAAGCAAAAAGCTATCCTTTTGAGTGTATGTTGCAGTAAGACATCTAAACTCATTTGCAAACTGATGGCCCCGAGCGCACCCAATTCCAAATCCTATAATGAATTAGTGGACCTCATGAAAACACACTTCCAGCCAATGCTATCTGTAATAATGCAGTTTAATTCCAGAGTTAGGTCCAGGAGAGTCCATCACAACCTATGTAGCAAACCTAAAGCAGTTGACAGAACACTGCAACTTCAGGACACATTAAATCATATGCTGCAGTGTTCTTAGACTTACTGTGACCACATGACAGGGCACAGATTTAAAGTGATTTGCAAAAGAATCAAATGCGATGTGAGAAAAAACTTTTTCACACAGCGAGTGGTTCGGGTCTGGATTGCACTGTTTGGAAGTGTGGTGAAGGCAGGTTCTATCGAGGCATTCAAGAGAGCATTAGACGATTATTTAAATAGAAACAATATTCAGGATGATGGGGAAAAGGCAGGAGAAGGCACTGAGTCATAATGCTCTTCCGGAGAGTTGGTGCAGACACGATGAGCCAAGTGGCCCTCTCCTCCACCGTAACAATTCTGTGATTCTGTGATTATAATTTCACCAAGTTCCTCTCTTCCCCATCTCCTGATTTACAGCTATTATTGGAATGTTTTTTGTATCATCTATAGTGAACACAGAAGCAAAATATTTGTCCATTTTATCTGCAATTTCCTTATTATCTACTGTTAACTCCCCAATGTCACTCTCTAGATGACCAACACTCACTTATCCTACCCTTTTCCTTTGTAATACTCTTGCAATCTGTTTTTACATTTCTAGCTAGCTTCCTCCCACACTTAAATTTCTTTCTCCTGATTAACCATTGAGTCATTCTCTGCCGTTCTTTATATTCTGACCAATCATCTGACCTGCCACTCATCTTTGAGCAGTTATGTGCTTTTTCTTTAAGTTTGATGCTTTCCCTAACTTCTTTGTTAACCACAGGTGGTGGGTCCTCTCTCTAGAATTTTTCTTTATAGTAGGAATATGCTTATTCTAAGTATTCTGAAATATCCCCTTAAATGTCTGCCACTGCTTCTCTATTGATCCACCCCCTAGCCTTGTATCCCAGTTCATTTCAGTTAGCTCAGCTTTCATGGCCAATAGTTGCCCTTATTTAAGTTTAAAATGTTAGTTTTAGACCTACTTTTCTCCCTTTCAAACTGGATGTAAAATTCAATCATATTGTGGTCACTGTTACCTAAGGATGCCTTCACTCTGAGGTAATTAATTAATCCTGTCACATTATACAATATCAAGTCAAATATAACCTGCTCTCTGGTTGGTTCCAGAAAATGCTACTCTAAGGAACTATCTGGAAAGCATCCTATGAACTTCTCAACCGGGTTACTACTTGCAATCTCATTTTCCAGTTTATCTGTAGATTAAAGTCACCCATGATTATTGCCACCCTTTTATCACAAGCACCCAATATTTCTTCTTGTATACTTTGTCCTACATTGTGGTTACTGTTTAGGGGGCCTGTAGACCACTCCCATTAGTGACTTCTTTCCCCTACTATTCCTCATCTCCACCCAAACCAATTCTACATGCTGATCTCCTGAACCAAGGTCATCTCTAACTATCGCACAAATGCCATCCTTGATCAGCCGTGTTACCCCTCCACCTTTACCTATTCCTATTCTTCTTGAAGGTCATTATGCCCCTCAATATTCAGGACCCAATCCTTGTCATCTTGCAGTCAGGTCTCTGTAATGGCTATCAGGGCATATTTACTTCAATGTGCGCTATCAATTTGTTTACTTAGTTATGAATGCTATGTGCATTCAAATACAGAGCCTTCAACTTAGTCTTTTTGTTACCTTTGTGAGATCTAGTCTTGATTCTTTGCACATTCTTAGGTTTTTTTCTCTCTGTCCCTTCCTGCCATTCGCTGACCCTCATTTCCCATATTACTATTTTCCTCTCTTATCTTGCCTCTACTCTTTGATATACCACATCTTTCCACATTTGATCCCTTACCTCCACTATTTAATTAAAAACCCTCTCTACTTTCCTAACTATGCGGTTCGCCAGAACACTGGTCTCACCGTGATTCAGGTGTACACCATCCAACTGGTGCACACCCTCCTGTCCCTGACCACTGACCAAATCAGACGACCCTATCCTAAGTGGTGTGACTGCCTCCTGGTACAAAACATTCAGGTAACTTTCCCTCTCTTCAGGGGAGGCTTGCAGCTCTTCCATCTCCTCCTCAGCTAGGTCCTGCCCCCATGGCAGTGCCAGGTTTTTTATCACGCAGCAAGCTATGATGATGCGCCACACCCTCTGGGGACTGCATTGCAGTGCTCCTCTAGACCTCTCGAGGCACCAGAACCTCATTTTCAAGATGCCTATTGTTTGCTCCACCAAATTCCGGGTTGTGGCATAAGCCTCGTTATACTGTCTCTCTGCTGCAGTCTGAGGCCATGGCACAGGCATCATCAGCCACATCCTCTGTGGATAGCCCTTGTCCCCGTGCAGCCAACCCTGCAACCTCTCCGGACCCTGGAAGAGGTCAGAGGTCTGAGACCTGCTGAGGGTATAGGAACTGTGGACGCTCCCTGGGAATTGTGCGCAGACCTATAGGATGCGATGGTGGTTGTTGCATATCAGCTGAGCATTCAGCGAGTGGAAACCCTTGTGGTTGACGTAGTTGACTGCTCGTTGCCATAGAGATCTAAGCGCCACCCGAGTGCATTCGATTGCACCCTCCACCTGTGGAAAACCTGAAATCTGTGCAAAACCAGCACTTGCTTCCTGGCTTTCCTGATCCTGGTCAAAATGCACAATGTTCTGTGCCTTTATGAATATGGCATCCGTGACCTCCTGGATTCACTTGTGCATGGAGAGTTGCGAGATCCTGCACAGGTCACCTGTGGAGCCCTGGAATGAGCCACTGGTGTAAAAATTGAGCGCTGCATTCACTTTCACGGCCACTGGCAGCAGCTGCCCTCTGTGATCTTGTGGCGTCAAATCCTGCAGCAGGTGGCACATTTGACAGACCAGTTCCCTAAACATGTGCAGTCTTCAGCGACACTGGTCCTCAGTCATCTGCAGGAATGACAAGTGCCATGTATAGTCCCTGGGTCTAGCGAGGTGCCTATGAGTGACAGCTCATAGTGGATCTTCAGCTGCGTGCGCAGGGGGCTCCGCCACACCTTCAACTTGAGGGTGGTGCTCCTCCCTTTGGCCAGTCAGGCGCCTCCGTCCCACTCTTCTCCTTCTTCTCTGCTCCCTGTAAGCCATGAGGCATAACTTTTAGATCACCAAGCTCCATGATCCTGATGTTCTTGTCCTGCAGGATCAAAGCAAGAGATGCATGGGTTAGCATATGCGTCCTAAGGACCTTTGTTGGTTAAGTTTCAAGGCCGCTTTATGCATGCTGGAGAGTGCTGGCCAACACTTGGATGACCAGCTGTAGTGCACTCATTGACTGTCTGACACCCCACCCACCTCTGCCCCACTCCACTTGATCGATTGGTGGCAGCTTTGGCCACTGGTCTGCATGCTGTGCTCTCAGCTCAGGTGCAGGCATTCCCCTAACCCGTACTGCAAGGTTGCACTGTTGGCTTAAACCATGAAAGACACTGGTCCAAACCTTAATAAAGACATTACAAGGGGCTCTGAGCACCTCCACTAGTGACTGCGCCATGGCCACCTTTCGCAAGGGGACTCTACAACTTTCCCTGTCGTCCAATTGTCCTTCGGCCTCCTAAAACACACATTAATTTGCAGTGGGTGAAAGGTTCTGGAGCATTTCGTGGCAGTTTCATGCTTTTGCATTGCTTGAGTGGACAGGAAAACTTCAGAAGCCCAACTTCAAGCATGTCAATGGAGCTGCAGCTGAATGGTCTCAGCTGAGGAAGAATGCTCACTTTTGACAAGCTTTTCCAAGTGCGTGGCTGCTTCCCTTACCCTCCCCCACCCTCAACCACCTCCCCCCTTGCTCCACACTCCAGCACGTGCTTGTGTACTTCCTTCAGTCTGTGCTGCCTTGCCCCCACAACCCCCGGCCCCACTCGCACTGGAACCCTTGTCCCAGAACCGCACTGAAAGCCAGCCAAAGAAAAGCATCTCCCTCCCCTAACCAAATGCACGGCACCTCTTCCTTGATGTCCTATGGGTGATCCTTGTGATGCTGCGCATGGGTGTGTGCACTCACCTCCAAATTACCCTGCAAATAGAGCTCACCAGGTGCACGCCTTTTAAAGGCAGTCAGAAATCACACCATTCTGAAGTCACGCCAGCATGGGAGGTAAATTCTACGCGGGGGGATATTTCTGGAGTGCAGCAACGATGATGAGATGCAAATGCACTAAAATTAAGTTCCCAACGTTGGATGGTGGGAAATGTGGCCTGCCATTGACAAGCAGAGAGGATGGTCACAAACTGTTTCCACGACAGCATAAAAGCAATTTTTGGCCTTCTCGCCATATTGTCCATTCACCTTTGCCATGACACCCAGTGCCAATGAGAGTGGACGATTGCGGCCGATGCGTCTGACTTTTAATGTGGCTATGAAGTCATAAGCATTAATATGGGTAACAGGTGTTTGTAAAAATTAAAATGTAAACATGGCTAAACCAAGAATATGTCAATGTAGTCAGGGGGGTGGGGTGGGAAGAGGGGGGTGGGAATGCAAACTTTGTTAATAATATTAAACTGACTAATGTAGAGGGAGACAGACAAACATAATTAGATTGGAAAGATCTATGTCAGTGCTTTTGGCTCCTAAAATAACACTTCATCACTGTCTTTTCAATGTCCTGAGATATACACCACAAAGGAAATTGTTTTAATGGCTTAATTTGTGAAGTATTACTCCACCGTCAAAAGCATAGGTAAGCAAACTTCACCTTTCTTCTGCAAAGATTTGCTTGATCATGCATTAGGTTGCAAAATTGAAATAAAATGCCCCTGAATTGTAAAATACACTTGGCATGTTATCATTTATCTATGTAACCTGCAGCTTTCAATCATTCTATAGTTTCACTGCAAAGACATCTGAGGATTACACAACTAAATTACATCTCTCACATGGGATTGCTGGTGCTAACCAATCATCTTGTGGCTCTAATTACAAGAAAGCAGTCAACAAATTCAAAATAAGGTTCGCAAATTGCTTGGTGTAGAACATTATTGAGAAAAGCAATTCATGGAGTCTTCAACCCACAAGACCTAACCATCAGTGGATTGTTGTTCAAATACAGTGAATCAGTCAGTACTAATTACTTGAAACAGGCTTGCCATTCAAGGAAATACAGAGGTCAGTTTGAAAATACTCTACGTTTTTAATTGAAGTCAGTTGGACCTCAAGACAAAATATTAAACTGTACAATAGATAATTGTTTGCTGTCAGTAATGCATAAACTGGTGTTATCTCATCCTGAGCATCATAAAACTCATTCCTGGATCGACTTCATAAAACAGGTATGAGTGTATTCAGAACTCAGTTTTCATCAGTTAAATTTGTGCTGACTGAACTGCAACAAGAGTTCAAGTAATGGAGCCTGAGTTCTAAATCTATCCATTGCTAAGGTTGCTTCTAGCAGAAACCCATCCATCTTCCAAAGCAGAAAGTGTAGGGGGTAAATTTAACTTAACCTGCCTGGTGGGACACTAACACAAATCAGATTGACTGCACTTTTTACATGCTGTTCGTAATGAGGAGGAAGGTAGGAAAGAGAAGGGGAAGAGGAAAAGCAACATAGGGGTAACAAAGATAAAAACAAAAAGCTAAAAGCTACTGCGGATGCTGGAAATCCAAAATAAAAACAGAATTACCTGGAGAAACTCAGCAGGTCTGGCAGCATCGGTGGAGAAGAAAACAGTTCACGTTTCTAGTCCTCATGACCCTTCAGCAGAACTGAAGTATAGTTAGGAGAGAGGTGAAATATAAGCTGGTCTAAAGGGGGGCGGGGGGGGGGGGGGTGGTGGGTGGGGGAGGAGAGAGAAGTTGAGGGTGGGGTGGTTGTAGGGATAAGCAAGCAGTGATAGGAGCAGATAATCAAAAGATGTCACAGACAAAAGGATCAAAGAGGTGTTGAAGGTGGTGATATTATCTAAGAAAAGTGCTAATTAAGAATGGATGGCAGGACAGTCAAGGTACAGCTCTAGTGGGGGTGGGGTGGAAAGACTAACAAAATTTTAGTTTTAGATTTAAAAATAATGGAAATAGGTGGGAAAAGAAGAATCTATATAAATTATTGAAAAAAAAGGGGAGGGGGAAGAAACGGGGTGGGGATGGGGGGAGGGGGAGTTTAAGATCTAAAGTTGTTGAATTCAATATTGAGCCCGGAAGGCTGTAAAGTGCCTAGTCGGAAGATGAGGTGCTGTTCCTCCAGTTTGCGTTGGGCTTCACTGGAACAATGCAGCAAGCCAAGGACAGACATGTGGGCAAGAGAACAGGGTGGAGTGTTAAAATGGCAAGCGACAGGGAGGTTTGGGTCTTTCTTGCGAACAGACCGCAGGTGTTCTGCAAAGCGGTCGCCCAGTTTGCGTTTGGTCTCTCCAATGTAGAGGAGACCGCATTGGGAGCAACGAATGCAGTAGACTAAGTTAGGGGAAATGCAAGTGAAATGCTGCTTCACTTGAAAGGAGTGTTTGGGCCCTTGGACGGTGAGGAGAGAGGAAGTGAAGGGGCAGGTGTTGCATCTTCTGCGTGGGCATGGGGAGGTGCCATAGGTGGGGGTTGAGGAGTATGGGGTGATGAAGGAGTGGACCAGGGTGTCCCGGATGGAACGATCCCTATGGAATGCCGCCGGGGGGGTGAAGGGAAGATGTGTTTGGTGGTGGCATCATGCTGGAGTTGGCGGAAATGGCGGAGAATGATCCTTTGAATGCGGAGGCTGGTGGGGTGATAAGTGAGGACAAAGGGGACCCTATCATGTTTCTGGGAGGGAGGAAAAGGCGTGAGGGCAGATGTGCGGGATATGGGCCGGACACGGTTGAGGGCCCTGTCAACGACCGTGGGTGGAAAACCTCGGTTAAGGAAGAAGGAGGACATGTCAGAGGAGCTGTTTTTGAAGGTAGCGTCATCAGAACAGATGCGACGGAGGCGAAGGAACTGAGAGAATGGGATGGAGTCCTTACAGGAAGCAGGGTGTGAGGAGCTGTAGTCGAGGTAGCTGTGGGAGTCGGTAGGCTTGTAATGGATATTGGTGGACAGTCTATCACCAGAAATTGAGACAGAGAGGTCAAGGAAGGGAAGAGAAGTGTCAGAGATGGACCATGTGAAAATGATGGAGGGGTGGAGATTGGAAGCAAAATTAATAAATTTTTCCAGGTCCCGACGAGAGCATGAAGCAGCACCGAAGTAATCATCGATGTACCGGAGAAAGAGTTGTGGGAGGGGGCCGGAGTAGGACTGGAACAAGGAATGTTCCACATACCCCATAAAGAGACAGGCATAGCTGGGGCCCATGTGGGTACCCATAGCCACACCTTTTATTTGGAGGAAGTGAGAGGAGTTAAAGGAGAAATTGTTCAGTGTGAGAACAAGTTCAGCCAGACGGAGGAGAGTAGTGGTGGATGGGGATTGTTCGGGCCTCTGTTCAAGGAAGAAGCTAAGGGCCCTCAGACCATCCTGGTGGGGGATGGAGGTGTAGAGGGATTGGACATCCATGGTGAAGAGGAAGCGGTTGGGGCCAGGGAACTGGAAATTGTTGATGTGACGTAAGGTGTCAGAGGAATCACGGATGTAGGTGGGAAGGGACTGGACAAGCGGAGAGAAATGAGTTCCGTGGGGCAGGAACAGGCTGACACGATCGGTCTGCCAGGACAGTTCTGTTTGTGGATTTTGGGTAGGAGGTAGAAGCGGGCCGTCCGAGGTTGGGCGACTATCAGGTTGGAAGCTGTGGGAGGAAGATCTCCAGAGGAGATGAGGTCAGTGACAGTCCTGGAAACAATGGCTTGATGTTCTGTGGTGGGGTCATGGTAACAAAGATATGTCATTTTGAAAATTTCAGCAATATTATCAATTAGGTTATTTCAAAATTTATCAGATTACATTGTAAAGAAAGACTGAGTTGCATTTATACAGCACATTCTTCAGAAACAGCTCAAATAATCTTAACATGCAATGCATTACCTCGTTGTATAGACAAAACTGCAACCTAGTTGAATGTGCAAGATCCCACAAATCAGTGAAATGAATTACTGGTTAATTGTTTTTGGTGATGTTGTTTGTTGAGAATACAATCAACTGAACATCAGCTGAACTCTCTGCTCTTCTTTGAATATTGCTGTGAGAATATTAAAGTCATTTGAACCAGAAAGGGCCTTGGCGTAAGTTCTGACCCAAGGTATCATAGCTCCAACAATGGAGCATTTCCTTAGTATCACTTCAAAATGTAACCCAGATTATGTGCTGAAGTCCTGTCATGGAATGTGACTTCATGAACGTCTGGCTCAGAAGCAAGAGCACTCTAAAATAACAAAGATGGTATCACTTTTATTTATAGCTTTCCCTTCAATTAAAAAATACACCATGGGCAGGATTTTCTCCTTGTCAGGTGGACCCGGTGGGCGGGCCCGAGAGCGGCCGCAAACCCAACTGCCACCTGCGATCGGGCCCCAACCGCGATTTCATGCTGGTTGGCCAATTAAGGCCCGCCCAGCGTGAAACGTGGCTCTGCACTGGCCAAGTAGACCCTTGCGGGGGCGGGGGCCTGTCGGTCGCTGGGTCCAATGGCAACCTGGTGGCCAGTTTAAAAGTGGCCTGGGCAGCCCCTGGAAGACTGCAACAAAGGACATTTCCTGAGCCGGCATGATGGACCTGAGTGCAGCTGGACAAGGCAGGCGGGAGGGCAAGACGGGTGGGCTCTTGGCCCCCAGCTTCTCCTTATTGTCTCGCCGTCCTCCTGGAGGAGGTGGCTGCCTGGAGTGACACCCTTGTCCCCAGGGATGGGAGGAGGAGGACACCGAACCACGCCATAAGGGCATGGAAGGAGGTGGTAGCACTGGTCAGCAGCCGTGACGTGGTGCGGTGCTCCTGAGTGCAGAGCCGGAAGCACTTCAATGACTTGCTGCGCACAGAGAGGGTGAGTACTGTGTTGGCATGGGTCAGTGTGCAGATGTGTTAAGATCTGACTCCAGCACCCCTGTGGGGTTTATTTCAGACATCTGGGATGGAGGAGGCGGCCCTGGCATGTGGTTGGAGCTGATCTTTGGTAGCCTTGCTGAGGGAGTGTTGGATAAAGGCATCCCTGGTGTCCCTGCCTCCCTGGAGGTTACCAAGGTCTGGCTCCACGCCCTCAGCGTTCTCCTCACCATGCTCATCTTCAGCCTCACTACTGGTTTCATCCTCTGTGGCCTGTGAAGCTGGTCTTCCTCCAGTGTGTCCCCCCTTGCCAATGCCAAATTGTGAAGAGTGCAGCATTCAACCACTATCAGTGACACCCGCTCGGGAGAACAGGGGTGCTGGAGTCTGAGGGCCAACTGTCAATCATGCTGGAGCTGGCTAAGGGGGTGAGCCCTGGCTGCTTGGACTGAATGCCCCACGGCTCGAGGGCCATGACTCAGATGTGCCCTGCCAGGTGCTCCTCAGCTGGGTTTGGCCCAGCTGCAATGGGGCTGCAAGTAGAGAGTGGATTAATCAATGCTCCTCTGTTGTTTCAGAAGAAGACTAGCCACAACAATACAGAAAGGTTGTGGACTGGTGGAGGCCCCGCTAGCCTCCTAATCCTTTCAAGGTATGAGCAAGGTGCTTGAGAGCCGACACGCCCAATGTGCAACAGGGTGTGGAGAGGCGGGGGTGCCAGACAAAAGTAAGAGTGCAGTGCACAGAGTGAGAATTTCGGCTTGTGCAACCATTCTGGTGTAGTCTTTTCTTTGATATGAACCTCAAACGTGGAGTCCCCATTGATCATTGGAAGACAAAGATACTCCGATACAGATCTCCATTGTCTCACCAGGGTGCCTGGCATGCACAGTGCAGTGTGATGACTTTAACTAGAGACATGTCCTTCTTCTCTCTTTTAGGTTCATCAGCGGGCGTCCGGTCTGCAGACCACGAAGGGCCACCACTGGGTGTCTCACTGACCCCTGAGTCACACCCGCGCTCTGAAGCAGGCACCAGCACAGATACCAGTACCTCGGTGAGCATTAGAGCAGCGGCTAGTATCTTGCTGCACATTGGTGAGGGCACTTCACAATCACTTGTGGTGCCGGCAGAGGTGACGGCAGTCGGGGCACTCTGGGGACCAGGACGATGCTCAGTCAGCTGGAGTCATCCATTAGGCAGCAGATGCTGGATGTCCAGCGAGATGTGCAGGAGAATCTGGCAGAGATCCATGAAGGTATGCATGCCATGGTCTCCATGATGGAGGAGTCCATGTGGAGCGTGAACACTGCATTGACCGTCATGGGCGATCGCACTGCCTCCTCCATTGAGAGAATGGTGGCTCTCATGGAGAGCCAGCTCCAGGGATAGAATGAGGGGTTGCTGGGGTTGTGCTCGGACCTGCAAACCCTCACACAGGCACTGACTTCAGGTGGTCAGTGTCAGTGTGGGAGATGAAAGAGGCACCCAGTATCCCAGTTAGGGGCCTGTCCAAAATGGTGTGCAGAGAGGTCCAGGGCAACCTCACGTTGGTGCTTGAGCTGCTTGTCATCTCTGCGGGCCCCTCTCAGGGCACTCTGGATGACGGCAGCTGCTCCTTCTCTCCACCAGTAACCGTGGCATCAGAAGAGGCTGCAGCGGCTGGGGAGATGCCAGCCATGGCACTGGCTGCTCCCTCCCGGGTGGGGCCAGCACAGGCTCCACTGGCCAGAAGATGACTGCCAAGATCAACAAGGCCAACAAGACAGTAGAGTCAGCAGGCTGTCTCCAGTGCTGGTGTCAGCGAGAGGAGAGAACCTAGATGTAGCAATCGCAAACAAAAGCTAAAGGCACCATGAACACAAGAACAGGTCACGGGTGATTTTATGTTATTTTATGTTTACTTTATCTATACTGGTCTGGGAATGAAGACCAGAGAAGTTTATGTAAATAATTTGGAATTGTCAAATGGCCTGAGTTTATTGGTGCAGGGAACACCAGTATGTGGCTCTGAACTTCATTGCACAAGCAATGAGTTTTCTTTGGGTTCAAAAGAAAGGTTTATTTCAGACATCTGGGATGGAGGAGGCGGCCCTGGCATGTGGTTGGAGCTGATCTTTGGTAGCCTTGCTGAAGGAGTGTAGGATAAAGGCATCCCTGGTGTCCCTGCCTCCCTGGAGGTTACCAAGGTCTGGCTCCATGCCCTCAGCGTTCTCCTCACCATGCTCATCTTCAGCCTCACTACTGGTTTCATCCTCTGTGGCCTGTGAAGCTGGTCTTCCTTCAGTGTGTCCCCCCTTGCCAATGCCAAATTGTGAAGAGTGCAGCATTCAACCACTATCAGTGACACCCGCTCGGGAGAATTGTAGTGCTCCACCTGAACAGTCCAGTCATTGGAAGCACACCTTGAGAAGATCTATGGTCCTCTCTACCACTGCCCTTGTGGAGGCATGGCTTATATTGTAATGTTCTTGGGTGGTGGAGAGGCGTCATGAGCCACCTCTTCAACAGATAGCCCTTGCCACCCAGCAGCCATTCATCCAGTAGGGCTGAGGCACTGAAGAGCCTCAGCACCTGGGAGTGTCTTAGGATGTATGCTTCATGGGAACTTTGCACAGACTTGCAGAATCTGGTCACACACTATCTGCACATTCATGGAATGGAAGCCCTTCCTGTTGATGAAGGCAACAGGCTGACCCGTTGGCAATTTGATGGCCACATATGCGTAGTCGATGGCACCCTGGACGCGGGGGAAGCCAGCAATCGCTGCAAAACCTCTGAGTCACTCAGCCTGGCTGGCCTCGTCTGTACGGTAAAGAATAAAGGTCAGTACCCACCTGAACAGAGCTTCTGTCACCAGTTTGATGCAAGTGTGGACAGCTGATTGGGACACTACACACTGATCCCCCACCGACCCCTGGAAAGAGTTGGAGACATAGAAGTTGAGGGCCACTGTGACCTTCAGAGCTACTGGCATGGGGTGTCCACTCACACAGTCGGAGCTGATCTCAGGCCCAATCATCTGGCAAATGGAGGTCATACTCTCCATTGAGAGGCGGAGCCTCCTTCGGCATTCCACGTCGGACATATTGAGGCAGCTGCTTTGCTGCCTGTAAGCCCTGACAGCAGGATGGTGGCGACACTGCGACCCCTTCTGCCTTGGACTACTTGCTGGCCCTGTGCCCCTTGTGCCTTTGCCTCCCCTCCCACAGGTCCCTCCCCTGGAAGCTTCATAGGAACACTTGACCTCCTCTCCCTTCTGCCTCTCTCTTCCTCCTCAGAGGAGGTGCCTCCAGCAGAGACCACAATCCCTATTACCAGGGTAAAAGAATTCTGTCTGATACCTGGAAGGATCCACACAGTCAAAATCCTTCAGGGAGCCTAAGAGAAACCAATGAGTCCTGAAATGAAGCCTAGAAATGCTAAGAATGAAGCTCAGAACAGAGAAGATGCTGTAAAGTTCAAATAAACAACAAGCAGCAAACTATCTCCAGAACTCCTCACCACTCACGCCAGCAATGCTGCTGAACCTTTTTATCCAGCCTTTGGATGGGGTTTGTGAAAATGTCGGCTGGCCGCCTGCCCGACAAGCAGAAAGTTGCACAGGCAAAGAAAAATCTCAGTCAATTGGACTGTTAAGGGCCTTAAGTGGCCACTTAATTAATGGTGGGCGCCGGTCCAGCACCCGCATGCGCCCCCCCCCGAGTGAAATAATGCACAAGTGCGCAATGACCTCAGGACGCTCACCAATGTCATCGCACGCTATATTACTCCCATTTGGGTTGGGCACAAGCCAGCCCGCAGGATGAAAAATTCTGCCTCAGATGTTATGTGCTTTTTTTGTTTGAGGTCTTACTTTATTTTTAAAGCTGATTAAGAATTAATGGTGCAAAGTAGATTGTAAGAATTCTCTCCAGATAGCAATAAACTCAGTAATAAAAATAGAAACTGCTGGAATTACACAGCAGTTCAGGCAGCATCTGTGAAGAGACAAACAGAGTTACATTTCAGCTTGCTGACATATCGTCAGAACTCAGTACCAATGAAAGTCATTAAGTTGAAATGTTAACACTGTTTCTCTCTTTGCAGATGCTGTCTGACCTGCTGAGTATTTCCAGAATCTTCTGGTTTTGTATTTCAGATTTCCAGCATCCGCAGTATTTTGCTTTTGTATTAGTGATAAACTCAAAATGTTCAGCTGAATACTTCAGACATTTTGTTCATAGAATTGTTTCCCTGCACATGCCTGCCCCCACCCATTTTACTTACACTTTTGATGTCGGTGATTTGCAAAGTTCATACTTATTTTTGAATTAGTAAAGAGACTTTGAATGGGTTTGTACCATCGCAAAACTTTCAATGAAATAGTATTGCGAAAACTGTCAAAATGTGATTATCATGTATCTTATTTGATCTGATTACATTTTTATTTTGCCCAATATTTTGTTTCTTTCAAAGTGACACATAGCTCGGTGGTAGCACTCTTGCCTCTAGGTCAGGAGGTTGTGGGTTTAAGTCCCATTCCTGCGACTTGAACACACAGGGCAGGATTTTTCAGTCAGCTTGTGGGGGCGGACCCGACACGCTGACACTCAAATGACGTGCGATGACATCGGGAAGTAATTAATGTAATTGTTAACGCTGCCCATCCAACCTTAAGGTTGGTGTGCAGGCGAAAAGGCCAAGCAGCCTTTACGTTTTTAGGAAACCTCATCCATGAGTGGGATGAAGATTCCTAAAGCTTTTATTAAATAAATAAATAATGTTCCCGAGTTATAAAAACATGTCTCATCTCATGTGACACAGTCACATGAGGGGGCATGTTTAATTAAATTTTTTCTCCATTTATTTAATTATTTAAATATTGACTCAATCCCCCTGATGCAGCTCTGTGCCTCACGCACATGCACGAAAGAGCGTTGGCCCCGACTCTCCGTCCTCCTCCCACCTGCACAGGTAGTGCTGAGCGCTACGGCTCACATCTTATGCTGGGTGGGCCTTAATTGGCGGCATGGCCAATGGTGGCGCGGAGCCGATCGCGGGCAGCAATCGGCTTCACAAATGCCCCCGCCCGCTCCCACCGAACCCACTCGCTGCCTGAAAAATTCAGGGCATAATCTATCTGACGATGCAGTGCTGTGGCTGTACCGCTGGAGGCACCATCAAGCAGATGAGGTGATAAACTGAAGCCTTGTTTGCCCTGTTAGGTGGATGCCAACAACACCATGGCACTACTTGAAGAAGAGTTCTCTGGTGAGTAGGTCAACATCTCTCTCACAGCCAACATCACTAAATCTCACCACTGTTTGTGGGTCTCTGAGTGTGCATAGATTTTCTACTGTGCTTCACACATTACAGCAGTAACGAACCTTCATTAGCTGTGAAGCTCTTTGGGACATCTTGATGTTTTGAAAGTCTTTCCTTTTTAAAGGGCATAATGTTTTTAAATCCTTTTACTAATGTTGCCTAATATCTCTCCATTTCTTTTCCTGAATGACGTTGACACAATCTTGGGTGGTCAATCGGAACCTCAGTCAAGTCATTCCTGAATCTAGACAATGACCAACGATGACCAATTCAATATCAGTAGGATTCATCACAGTGGACCCAACTGCGTTCTCTTCAAACCTTCTAACACAAGTAGCTCCATTAGCATTTTCAAGATAGCAAACGGGAATAGGAATCCTAATAGATATTTTACTCATTCCAATCCCAGGAACACTGAAGAGACTTTATTTTGAAATCCATTTGAAATCCAATAGATCTTCCAGATCTTCCTTGTTCTGTATGAGTCAGCATCATATTAAGTGGTGCATTTACTAGTTGACCTACTTCAGGGGAGAGGTGAATTACACAGTATAGCACTCAATAAATGACGGCTATTTCTTGTCATCAATTCTTTATCAATCACCGGAAGTACTGGAGTTAATAATTGTTGGCATGAAGTTTGAATCCATTTAGATTCACAGGATCGTTCGAGATTTGCAGAAAGTGCAGTAGTGAGCTTGATAAAAGTCGTTTTACCTGTTGACTGCAGTAGCTGCTGCAAAGTCATGGTTGCCAAAGGGAGAAAACATGCTGCCCCACAAATTTAGCGACATCTGCCTTGGGTGTTTCCACCAAAGAAGTGTCTGCAGATCAACTCTATCATTAATAGCGCAACTTAGCCACCCTACAACAGTCCTGTCCCACCGACAGGACAAATCCACTAGAAGTGGCAGTGCAGGGGAATACAGTCAGGAGGAATTTGCTCTGTGAGTTCTCAATTTTGACTCCAGACCCCATGAAGTCTCAAGGAAACCTCCTGCTGATTGCCACCTACCACTCTCCCTCAGCTGAGCAATCAGTACTCCAATTTGAAGAAGCACTGAGAACAGCAAGGGTGCAGAATGTACTCTGGGTGCAGGAATTCAATGTCTATCATCATGAGCAGCTTGGTAGCACCAATACTGACCAAGCTGCCGAGTCCTGAAGGAGATAACTGCTAGACTAGGTCTTCAGCAGGTGGTGCAGGAACAACAAGAGGGAAAAACCTACTTGACCTCGTTCTCACCAATCTACCTGTCACAAATGCATCTGTCCATGACAGTATTGGGAGGAGTGATCACTGCACAGTCCTTGTGGTGATGAAGTCCAGCCTTCACATTGAGGACACCCTCCATTGAAGTGGTGGCACTACTACCGTGCGAAATGGAATAGATTTTGAACACATCTAGCAACTTAAAACTGGGCATCCATGAGGTGCTGAGGGCCATCAGCATCAGCAGAATTGAATTTAAACTCAAACTATAGCCTCATGGCCTGGCATATCCCCCACTCTACCGTAACCATCAAGTCAGGGGATCACACTGCTGAAATGAAAAGTGAAGGAGGGCATGCCAGGAGCAGCGCCAGGCATACCTAAAAATGAGCTATCAACCTGGTGAAGCTATAACACAGGACTACTTTCACGCCAAACAGCAGAAGCAGCATACAATGTGAACAGAGTTAAGCTGTCCCTCAAACAACTGATCAGATCTAAGCTTCGCAGTCCTGCCACATCCAGTCGTGAATAGTGATGGATAATTAAACAACTAACCGGAGGAGGAGACTCCACAAATATTGCCATCCTCAATGATGGGGGAACCCAGCACATCAGCGCAAAAGATAAGGCTGAAGCATTTGCAATAATCTTCAGCCAGAAGTGCCGAGTGAGTGATTTATCTTGGCCTCCTTCTGAGGTCTCCAGCATCACAGATGCCAGTCTTCAGCCAATTCGATTCGCTCCACATGATATCAAGAAATGGTGAAGGCACTGGATACTGCGAAGGCTGTGGACGCTGGCAATGTCCCAGCAATATTATTGAAGATGTGTCCAGAACCAGCTGCACCCTTGGACAAGCTGTTCCAGTGCAGCTACAACACTGGCATCTATCTGGTAATGTGGAAAATTGTCCAGGTATGCAAAGTCCATAAAAAGCAGGTCAAATCCAACCTGGCCAAGTATCGCCCCATCAATCTACTGTCCATCATCAGCAAAATGATGTAAGGCGTTGTCAACAGAGCTGTCAGTTCGTACTTACACAGCAATAACCTGCTTACTGATGAGCAGTTTGAGTTCTTTTTAGGCCTCCTGATCTCATTGCAGCCTTGGTCCAAACATGTACAAAAGAGCTGAACTCAAGAGATGAGGTGAGATCGCCCTTGACATCAAAGCAGCATTTGATCAAATGTGGCATTAAAGAACAGGGGAAAACTCTCCACTGGCTGAAGCACAAAGGGAGATGGTTGTGGTTGTTGGAGGACAATCATCTCAGTCCCGGGACATCACTGCAGGAATTCCTCAGGGTAGTGTACCAGGCCCAACCATCTTCAGTTATTCCATCAATGACCTTTCCTCCATCACAAGGTCTTTTTTAAATTCATTCATGGGACGTGGGCATCATTGGCTAGGCCAGAATTTATTGCCCATCCCTAATTGCCTTTGAGAAGGTGGTGGTGAGCTGCCTTCTTGAACCACTGCAGCCCATGTAGTGTGGGTACAACCACAGTGCCGTTAGGGAGGGAGTTCCAGGATTTTGACCCAGCAACAGTGAAGAAACGGTGATATATTTCCAAATCAGGGTGGTGTGTGGCTTGGAGAGGAACTTCCATCTGCTGCCCTTGTCCTTCTAAGTGGTAGCAGTCGATGGTTTGGAAGGTGCTGTCTAAGGAGCCTTGGTGAGTTCCTACAGTGCATCTTGTAGATGGTACACACTGCTGCTACTGTGTTGGTGGTGGAGGGAGTCAATGTTTGTGGATGGGGTGCTAATTAAGCGGGTTGCTTTGGCCTGGATGGTGTCGAACTCTTGAGTATTGTTGGAGCTGCACTCGTCTGAAATGGGGATGTTTGCTGATCATTTCATAATGTTTAAGACACAGTTCCTCAGATACTGAAGCAGTTCATGATCATATGCAGCGAGACTTGGACAGCATTCAGGCTTGGGCTGATAATTGGCAAGCAACAATCGTACCACACAAGCACCAGTTAATGACCATCTCCAACAAGAGAGAATCCAACCATCTCCCCAGCTATCCCCCATTATCAATATTCTGAGGATTACTATTGACCAGAAACTGAACTGGATATAAATGCAAGCATATAAACACTGTGGCTACAAGAGTAGGTCGGAGAATGGGAATTCTGCAGAGAGTAACTGACCTGTTGACTCCCCAAAGCTTGTCCACCATTTGAAGGCATAGGTGAGGAATGTGACGGAACTTGCCTGGATGAGGGCAGCTCCAACAACACTCACGGAGCTTGACACCATCCTGGACAAAGCAGCCCGCCTGATTGGCACCCCATCCATAAACATTCGCTCCCTCCGCCACCGACGCACAGTGGCAACAGTGTGTACCATCTACAAGACACACCAGAGCATCCCACCGAGACTCCTCCGACAGCACCTTCCAAACTCATGACCTCTAGAAGGGTAAGGACAGCAGATGCATGGGAACACCACCACCTGCAAGTGCCCCTCCAAGCCACTCACCATCCTGACTTGGAAATATATCACCAAAATCCTGTAACTCCCTCCCTAACTGCATTCTGGGTGTACCTACACCACACGGACTGCAGTGGTTCAAGAAGACACCTCACCACCACCTTCTCAAGGGCAGTTAGGGATGGGCAATAAATGCTCGCCTAGCCAGCAACACCACATCCTGTGAAAGAATAAAAAGAAGACTTCACCATATTTAACCAAGTCCTCAAGACACCAAGTACCTCCATAAATTCAAATAAGGCTTTCAGAAATTAATCAGCAACTAACCTGCAAGTTGTTGATTATCCTTTCAGATAGTGCTGGTGCAGATCCTTCCTGCTGTTGAACATATGTTTAGCTGTGTGTGTTTAAGAGTGTTTAAAATGGACAAATCAGAAGTATCACTGCTGGTGTCAAATCAGCATTACATTCTGCCTGACATCACCCATGCTAACACAAACTTAGATGGTGTCCAGCCATGTCATACTGGAATTATACATATGTGGTGCAGACTCCATTTTGGTTCTAAAACAGCTCCTCTAGTGCCAAAACTGAGTGCGCTATGGATCCAAATTTTGCAGCCTATGCCTCTAAATTGAAATGATAGTGGACATATTGGATTATGCACATTGAGCTTGCGCCAGAAGTTGGAGACCTGCTGTTCATCCAAAATTGGGCTTTGGGCCAGGGCAGCATATTTCTGGTGAACTGTAAAAACCAATCCAGGGACAGATCGCCATTTGGCTTCCCACCAATGTGGACTTACTGCCATTCAGCAGCAGTCTTTGGGAAGACCCTGGCACAGGGGAGGGAAATGGGGTTGGTTAGGGGGGCTGCTGAGGGCAGTGTTCTGCACTCCTGCTCCTCCTGTCTCTGCATCAAGATAAGTTAAAGTGTAAATACTTAACTTTTTGTTGTCAGCCTCCAGCCTTCAACGTCTACTGAAGAATCCTAAAACCTGATTGGATCATATGCCCACTGTATTTGTGCACATTCATTGGAGACTAATTTGTAGGATGGATCCACTAACAGGCATTACATTTTTCATTATCACAGCCAAGTGGCCTGACACTTGGTTAAAGTAGCCATCTGGAATGCCTAAATATTTTCCGAGCCAAAATGCCAATGAATCTAATTCAGCTAACATTAGGGTGCGGGATGTGGCCCCAAAAATTGAACCTTTTTGTTCCCATTTTGTGCCTGAGAAATGGAAACAAATTCCAATCTCTACCACCCTCACCCCCTCCCCCCACTTCCCCTTTTATTGGCAAATAAAGCATAAACAAACTAAAATTTTATTTTCTCATGCCTGGTTAAAATAAAAAGGTTTTAAATTTTTAAAAGGGCCCAGGATTACAATCATAACATTATTCTTGTATTATCAAATATTTTCAATTCCAGAAGCTTGCTCGCTCATTCAGCTGGGGCGCCAGACCAGAGATAGCATCCTGATTTATTCCCAGTAATTAAAGAATGGTGAAGAACACAAATTACTTTGAAGATTTTCTAGCATAAATAAGTGACGACAAGCTCCACTAGTCAGATAACTACCCTGACTGTGCCATATCAAATAATGAGTGAGCTGAATGGGGTGATTTAATTCACTTGAAAGGCTACAGTGGCACTAAAATTTGGATACAGAGAAAGTCAAAAGATGAATTGGCATTTTGTAATCCTTTATCATAATGCCATTACTCTGGGTTTATGTTAAGAAACAAATTAGGTTTTTGAATCAAGAACACCACAGATAATGACAGTCAGCCCATTTTGCATCTGCCTTCTGAACAGAAGTTGGGGTAGACTTGCCCCACTTCTCTGAGCGAACTTCGGGCAAAAGTGCCGATCGGAAGGCCAGGTATATTTTGAGGGCTGACCAATATTAGCATCAGGTGTGACACTGCGACCAAAGATTGAGTGCTCTGGAGTAGTCCACAATACCAGGCAAACTAGCCAGTCTCTGGGCTGGCACTAGGTTGATTCATGGTGGTGGAGTGGGGTTGGGGTTGGGGGGGGTGGGTGGTGTGGGGGAGGGGCTGATGGGTACAGGGATATCTAGAGGGAAAGGGAGCTGGATCATCAGCAGCTCCGCTTGTTTTTCTGAAGGCTGGAGGAATGTTCCTACACAGACTAGCTGTGTCCACTAATAGCAGTTGGAGTCACATGTGCATCATAGGACACTAATTTGCATTTTAAAAGAGTTTACTGTGTGAATTCTGGCCATTCTAGCTGCCACAGAAACATTGCTAGGTCCGCAACAATGGTAGCTGTAGCTGGTATAGGTCAAATCCCACCATTCTCAGGAGTCACTACCTCTTTTCTGCCAGATGGGAAGTTGAAAATTCAACAATAATACAAACGCAAAACATGGTGGATGCTGGAAACCTGAATTAAAACAGAAATAGCAGGGATTGCTCAGCCAGTCTGGCAGCATCTGTGGAGAGAGGAGCAGAGTTAATGGGCTTCATTTTAATTCTGTGCAAATGCATGGGTTTTGAATGAGTTAAAATATCACCCAACCTTTCAGGTTGAAGACCATTCGTCAGGAAATTCAACCCCCTGTATGCTCTTAAATTTAAATAAATCATTAATTCAGCTGAAAGGCCATTGACCTGAAAAGTTACAAACATACGAATTAGGAGCAAGAGTAGACCATTCGGTCCCTCGAGCTTGCTCTGCCATTCAATAAGATCATGGCTGATCTGATTGTAACCTCACCTCCACATTCTGCTTACCCCTGATAACCTTTGACTCCCTTGTTAGTCAAGAATCTATCTACCTCTGCTTAAAAATATTCAATGACCCTGCCTCCGCCACTTTTTGGGGAAGACAGTTGCAAAGACTCACCGCCCTCTAAGAGGAAAGTTTCTTCTCATCTCAGTTCTAAATGGGAGACCCCTTATTTTTAAACTGTGTTCCCTAGTTCTAGTCTCTCCCACGAGGGGAAACATTCTTTCAGCATCCACCATGACAAGTCCTCTCAGGATCTTATGGCCAGAATCTTCTGTTCGGCGTGCAAGGGCAGGCCCCGCAAGCCGACGCGTAAAATGAGGCGCGGTGACATCGGGCGTGCTTCCCGACATCACCGCACGTCACTCTGATCTTCCATTCGGCGGGCGCGCAACGGAGTTGACTGCGCGCCCGCCAAACTATCAAAGGTCTGTTAAGGCCATTAATAAACTAATTAACCCTATTGAGAAAGCTGCCCATCCATCCTTAAGGTTAGCGGGCGGCGAAGAGCCCAGGTGGCCTTCGCATTTTTCATGAAACCTCATCCATGGGTGGGATGAGGTTTCATAAAGGTTTCATTAATTAAATAGAAATTTTTATGAAAATTCATAAACATGTCCCAGTGACACTGTCACATGAGGGGACGTGTTTGAATAATTTTATTATTTTATTTTTTCCAAGTTTAAAACTTAAAAGAGCGCAGGCCCCGACTCTCCCTCCTCCCCCCGCCCGCACGGGTACCGCTGAGCGCTTCCGGGCATGTGTCATGCTGGGTGGGCCAACACATAATGGCGGCGCGCAGCTGATCGCAAGTGGCGATCAGCTCCGTACTCGCCCATGCCCGCTCCCGACCGGCCCGCCCAACAGGGAGAAAGTTCTCCCCTATATGTTTCAATAGCATCACCTCTCATTCTTCTAAACTCCAGTGGCCTAACCTGTCCAACATTTCCTCCTAAGATAATCCCCGCCATTCCAGATATCAGTCAAGTGAACCTTCTCTGAACTGCTTCTAATGCATTCATATCATTTCTTAAATAAGGAGAACAAAACTGTATATAGTACTCCAGGTGTAGTGTCATCAATGCTCTGTACAACTGTAGCAAAACATCCCTACTTTTCTATTCCATTCCACTTGCAATAAACAACAATATTCCATTTGCCTTCCTAATCACTTGCTGTACCTGCAAACTAACTTCTTATGGTTCGTGTGCCAGAACACCCAGATCCCTCTGTACCACTGAGTTCTGCAATCTCTACCCATTTAAGTAACATGCTGCCTTTCTACTTTTCCTGCCAAAATGGACAAGTTCACATTTTCTCATGTTATACTCCATCTGCCAAATTTTTGCCCACTCAACTTATCTATATCCTTTTGTAAACCCCTTATGTCCTCTTTACAACTACTCTCCTACCTATTCGATAGAGATGTTCAAAATCATGAGGGGGCTGGACAGAGTAGATAGGGAGAAGCTGTTCCCACTCATAAAAGGACCAAGAACGAGAGGGCACAGATTTAAAGTAACTTTCAAAAGAAGCAAATGTGACGTGAGAGAAAGCTTTTTCACAAATCGAGTTGTTCGGGTCTAATCTAAAATGCACTTGCTGGAAGTGTGGTGGAGGCAGGCTCAATCGGGGTATTCAAGAGGGCATTAGATGATTATTTGTATGGAAACAATGTACAGGGGTACGGGGAAATTGCAGGGCAATGGCATTAGGTCATAATGCTCATTTGGAGAGCTGGTGCAAACACGATGGGCCAAATAGCCTCCTGTGCCATTAAAATTCTGTGATTCTATGATTCTATCTTTGAATCATTAGCAAATTTAGCAACCATACATATGGTACCTTCATTTAATTCATTCCTCTAAAATGTAAATGGATGAGGCCCCAGATCTGATCCCTGTGGCGCCCCACTTATCACATCTTGCCAACCTGAAAATGACCCATTTATGCCTACTCTCTGTTTCCTGTTAGCTCACCAATCTTCTACCCATGCTAATATGTTACCCCCCAACACCATGACCTCTTATTTTGGCACTTTGTCAAATGCCTTCTGGAAATTTAAGTATAGCACATCCACAGGCTCCCCTTTATCCTTGGTACTTGTTACTCCCTCAAAG
This sequence comes from Cetorhinus maximus, assembly GCF_964194155.1. Classification (NCBI taxonomy): domain Eukaryota; kingdom Metazoa; phylum Chordata; class Chondrichthyes; order Lamniformes; family Cetorhinidae; genus Cetorhinus; species Cetorhinus maximus. The sequence continues at coordinate 108,247,830 of NC_135881.1, forward strand.
GACTCCAATAATTTAGTCAAACATGATTTGCCTTTCACAAAACCATGTTGACTCTGCCTGATTGCACTGAGATTTTCTAAGTGCCCCACTATAAAACTCCTTAATAATACCTTCCAACAATTTTCCTATGACAGATGTTAAGGCAATTGGCATGTGGTTTGCTGGTTTCTGTCTCCCTCCTCCCTTGAATAGAGGCATCACATTCACATTTTCTAATCTGATGGGACTTTTCCAGAATGTAGGGGATTTTAGAAAATTAAAACCAATGCATCTACTATCTCAGCAGCCACTTCTTTTAAGACTCTAGGATGAAATCTATTCGAACCTGGGGACTTGTCAGCTTTTAGCCTAATAATTTTCTTCGCACCCTTTCCCTGGTGATTGTAATTGTTTTAAGTTTCTCCTTCCCCTTTCCCTCCTGATTCACAATTATTTCTGGGATGTTATTTGTATTCTCTGCAGTGAAGATAGACACAAAATATCTATTCAATTCATCTGCCATTTCCTTGTTTTCCATTATTAATTCCCCAGACTCACTCTCTAGAAGACCAATGCTCACTTTATTTTCTCATTTCCTTTTTAAATTCTTGTAGAAACTCTTACTATCTGTTTTTATATTTCTAGCTAGTTTTCCCTTGTGCCCCAATCCCCCCTTGTTAACCTTTTAGTCATTCTTTGCTGTTCTTTATATTCTGTACCATCTTCTGACCTGTCACTCATCTTTGTGAATTGTACAGTTTCTCTTTCAATTTGATACCATCTTTAACATCCTTAGTTAACCACGAATGGTACGTCCTTCCCTTAGAGACTTTATTTCTCACTAGAATGTACCTTTTCTGAGTATTCTGAAACATCTCCCTAAATGTCTGCTACTGCATATCTTCTCTGAGTATTCTGAAACATCTCCTTAAACGTCTGCTACTGCATATCTACTGACCTCTCCCTTAACCTGGGGCAGAATTTTTCACTTGTCAGGTGGGCGTGTGCCCGACCTGAGCGAGGGTAAAACGATGTGTGGTGACATTGGGCGAGTGTCCCGACATCATTGTGCACTCGTGCGATATTTCGCTTGGCGGGCGCACACGGGAGTTGGAGCCACGCCTGCCATTAATTAAGAGGCTAGTTAAGGCCTTTGACAACCCAACTGACGGCGATTTAACATTGCCCATGCGATTTTTCACTCATCGGGCAGGTGAGCAGCCAACCTGAGGTCACTGTGGACCTCCCTGCTCGCCATTGATGGATGGACACCTAGCTGGGATACTGGGTGCCCCATCCATCTCACACACGGACACTGACCACCTGAGGTCAGTGCCTGTGTGGGGGCTTGCAGGTCTGAGAGCAACCCCAGGAAACCCTGATTCCTTTCCTGGAGCAGCTTCTCCATGAGAGTTGCCATTCTCTCCATGGAGGAGGCAGTACACTTGGCCACGAGGTTCAATGCAATGCTCATGCTCCTCATGAACTTCCTCATAATGTAGACCATGGCATGCATGCCTTCTTGGATCTCCGCCACATTCACCCGCACACCCTGCTGGACATCCAGCATCTGCTACCTAATGGGCGACTCCAAAGGCCCAACATCAGCCATCAACTGACCATCATCCTGATCTCCAACAATCCTCCAACTGCCAGAGCCCTGAGCCCTTACCAATATGCACCCAATATAATAGCCACTGAAATAATGCCCACCAAGGCGCTGGTATCCGCGCTGGTGCCAAGTTCAAATAATGGGTGTGATGCAGGTGCTTGGGGAGCATGGTGGTCCTTCATGGTCAGGGGTAGCTCCTGGAGGTCCTGCGCTTCGCTGCTTGGTGGAAGATCTAAGGGAGAAGAAGGACATTTCATTAGTTTAAGTCATGACACTGTTACTATGCATGCCAGGCACACTGGTGAGACATTGGAGATGTGCACCATGGTGCCATCGTCTTTCAATGATCAATGAGGAATCCAGTTTTCAGGCTCCCACCAATGATGAGAGTGCAAAAGAATGCTTGAACCATCTGAAACTCTCAACTCAGTGCACTGCACTCTTACCTTCCTCATAGCGGCCGGTTGACCAAGGTGCATGGTGGCTCTCGAGCTCCAAGGCCTCCTGCTCGTACCGGGAGACAATGAGGAGGTTTAGGGGTCCTCCGCCAGCCCATGAACTCACAATACTATTATGGGATGTCTTCTCCTGAAAAGACAGAGGAGTATTGATTAGTCCACTCTCTACCCGCAGCACCATTGCAGCCTGGCCAACCCCAGCAGGGAAGATCTGAGTTATGGCCCTCAAGCCGCAAGGCACTCAGTCAAAGCAGCCAAGGGTCAGCCACTCTGCCAGCTCTGGCGTGATTGACAGTTGGCACTCAGACTCTAACACCCCTGAGGTCCACAGGGGAATGGCCAGCCCCAAACATTTCAACACGCTCAGAGAAGCACTTCCGACACTGTACCCAGGCGCACTGCCGCACCACGTTATAGCTGTTCACCCAGGCTGCCACCTCCTCCCATGCCCTCTTTTTGAGGTGCGGCGGCCTCCTCCTCCTCCCATCTCTGGGGACAAGGGTATTCCTTCTGGCAGCCACCTCCTCTCGTCGGAAAAACTGGGGGGGTGAGTGTCCAGCTGACCTCACCACCCGCCTGGTCTCTGCATCCTCGTTGGCAGCCATGCTGCTGCTACAACTCCAACGTGTGCAGTCTCCCTGGGCTGCCTGCGCCATTTTTGAAATGGCTGCTGGGTTGCCATTGGACCCGACGGACAACAGGCTCCTGCCTCTTCTCGGAAGTTCGACAGCTGGTGTTCACACTATGCTGGCCTTAATTGGCCCGCCAGCGTGAAATCACTGTCTGGCCCTGATCACGGGCGGTGGTCAGCTTCTCGACCACTCCTGCCCACCCCCACCAACTCTGCCCAATGATGGCAAAATTCTGCCCCTGATTTCCCAGTTCACTTTAGCCAACTCTCTTTTCATGCCCTCATTATTGCCCTTATTAAACACAATTTTTAGATCCACTCCTCTCTCCCTCAAACTGGATGTAAAATTTAATCATAATATGATTACTGCTACCTCAGGGTGCCTTCACATGAGGTAATTCATTACTCTTGTCTCATTGTACAATACCAGATCTAGTATAGCCCGCTTTCTGGTTGGTGCTAGAATGTGCTGCTCTAAGAAACTGTCCAAAAAGCACTCTATGAACTCATCATTCAGGCTATCTTTGCCAATTTGATTCATCCAATCTATATGTACATTAAAATCACCCATTTTTATTGCAGTACCTTTCTCACAAACCCCCATTATTTATTTCTGCGTACCCATCCTACAGTGTGGTGCTGTTAGGAGGCCTATAAACCATTCCCAAAAGTGACTTCTTATGTTTATTATTTCTCATGTCTACCCAAACTAATCTTACATCTTGATCTCCAGATCTAAGGTCATCTCTCTATTGTACCAATGTTACCCTCAATTAACAGAGCTATCCCGCCACCTTTTCCTAGCTTCCTGTCTTTCCTAAATGCCATGTACCCTTGAATATTCAGGTCCCAGTTTCTGTCATCCTGCAGCTATTTTTCTGTAATGGCTATCAGACCATACATATTTATTTCTACTTGTGATGTTAATGCATCTGTTTTGTTAAGAATGCTACGAGCATTCAGATACAGAGCCTTTAGCTCTTTCTTTTTACTATTTTTGTAACCTCTAGCTTTACCTGCTCGTGCAGTCTTAGTCTTCTGCACTCTGTCTATTTCTGCCATGCTCTGATCATCATTTCCCTAATTCCTACTTTGCTTTCTTGCCTTGTCTTCTCTATTTAATTCCTCACATTTTCCCAAACTTTATCCCTTGCCTCCACTATTTAGTTTAAAGCCCTCCCTACCACCCTACTTATACAACTCACCAGAACACTTGTCCCAGTATGGTTCTGGTGATGACCATCCAAACAGTACAGCCCCCACTTTCCCCAGTGCTGGTTCCAGTGCCCCATGATTTGAAACCCATTTCTCCCACACCAATCTTTGAGCCATGCAGTTAACTCTCTAATCTAATTTACCCTATGTCAATTTGCTTGTGACTCAGGTTGTAATCCAGAGATTATTACCTTTGAGGTTCTGCTTTTTAATTTAGCCCCTAGCTACTCATGCTCCCTCACCAGAACCTCCTTCAAAGTTCTACCTATGTCATTGGTATCCGTATGGACCATGACCACTGAATCTTTCTCCTCTCACTGCAAGTTCCTCTCCAGCTCAGATCAGATGTCCTGAACTCTGGCACCAGGCAGGCAACACAGCCATGTGGACTCCGTTCTTGGCTGCAGAGAACTGTGTCTATCCATGACTATCTTCTCCCCAACTACCACCACACCCCTATTAACTCATCCTACTTGAATAGCTTCCTATAGCATGATGTCATGGTCAGTTTGCTCATCCAGCCGGCAGCTACCACTTTCATCCATACAGGTTGCAGGACCTTCAAAGCTATTGGACAATTGCAAAGGCTGGGGCTCTTCCAATTCTACCTTCTGGGTCCCCATACCTCCCTCCCTCCTGTCCCTAACCACTGACCAAATCAGGTGACCCTATACTAAGGGGTGTGACTGCCTCCTCGTACAAAGTGCCAAGGTAATTTTCCCCTGATGCATCACATTATCTGCAGCTTGGCCTCCAGCTCAATGACACTGAGCTGAAGCTCCTCAAGCTGCAGACACTTACTGCAGATATGTTTGCCTTGAATCACACTGGCATCTAGAATACCCACATTCTCCAGTTGCAACACGTCACCTGCCCTCTTTTAACTCTGTTTCTCTCACCTTGCTACTCGACCTGCTGAGTGTGCCCAATATTTCCTATTTTTAGTTTCAGATTTCTAGCAGCTGCTGTATTCTGCTTCTGCCATGTATAGCATTGGTTAGACTACAACTAGAATGTTTGCATCCAATTCTGGGCTCCTTACTTTAGGAATAAAATTAAGGCACTGGAAAGGGTACAGAACATATGAAAACATTACACACAAAAAGACCAGCTGCTCCATCTAAATCTGTCCTCTACAGTAGTGATGCCTTATGAACCATGGTAAGGATCTCCTTACCCCATAACTGTCACGTAGTTGCCTGAGAGAGGGAAACAACCTGATCCAAAACCCAAGTCCAATTAGCAAACCAAAAATATGGAAAATTCTCCAATCTTTCTTGGCAATCAGAACTAGTCTAGGAAAACCCAATGACCACGACTTATATTAATTGGCACCTATAGCTCTGATTTCTGACCCGACCAAGAATCAATCCAAAACAGATTCTATTAGATGAGAGGCTTGAGTTAAAACAAGTCAGAAAACCAACAAAAAGATGGTTAAAAGGAGGTATTCAAAATTATAGAGAATTTTGATAGAGCAAATAGTGAATGACTTTCCCATTGATTGGTGTGTCAGTATCTTGAGGGCATAAGTTTAAATTTTTCAGCAAAAGAACAAACAAAGAATCACAAAGAATGACTTTTAGGCCACGGAGGTCTAGATTTTGATCTGTGCCTTATTTAAAATCAGATTTGGTTCTACATGACTAACGCACCCTCAATGAGAAGCCTGAAAGTATTTAAAGGATGTTGTAAAAAGGCAGGAGAAATGTGACTATGTGGGCAACTTTTCAGTGAACTGGCACAGATATGTTGAGCTGAATGACTTCCTTCTGTAATGATCTTATAACCCATGAAAACATCTAAAACAAGTGAAGAGGGTACTCAGCATGGTGCATACTTAGCCATGCAGTGCCAACTCAAGATTATTACAATTACACAGTTCTTCCTTGAGGCTCTGTAACTACAAAGCTGAAAAATGAAACCTTTTTATTAAGAGCTTCCATCTCGCTGAGGAGGCTTCAGACCAATCCACATTCAACAACCTGCACTGAAAACTCTGCTCACATTTTGACAGCTGTGACGAATTCCACCACAGCAACTGTAACAATCCACAACATTCTAAAACAATCAATAACTTTTTAAATAAAACAACTCACAACATTCTAAAACAAAGTCTATTTGCCCAATCTCTCAATGTTAATAGATTCTTCAAAAATTCCAGGTTCTAAATTCGGATCTTTGACAAAACTTAATCAGTTCTTCCTTTTGCCATATTGAATCTGTGTTTGGTTGAAATCTGTCCATTAATTATTGAGATATATTGTACACAGACAAATGGTCTAAAAGACTATTAGGACAAAAACATTACCTGCACTAACTTTCAGATATGAAGGTAATTAAATGAATTGAGTGACAGTGAATATGACTAAACCACTGTTTTATAGAAAGCCACTAAAGATTCTTTTCTATGATAATTTCTTTCATATTTCTTTTGTACGAAGTAGTTTGTCTCGGACATAGAATAATTTCTCCCTACTCTAAAACAAAATACAATTAGCAGGGCAGTAAAACCAATTATGAGTGTTCTTCAAAAATACACATCATGCGATTGTCTTTGAAAATCAGTGTTGCTTGTTGCCAGAGCACTTTTATTTCTTTACTCTTTCATGGGTTGTGGGCGTCACCAACAAGGCCAGCATTTGTTGCCCATTACTAATTGCCCTTGAACTGAGTGGCTTGCTAGGACACTTCAGAAAGCCATTAAGAGTTAACCACATTGCTGTGGGTCTGGAATTACAGGTGGGCCAGGCCAGGTAAGGATGGCAGACTTCCTTACCTAAAGGACTTTAGTGAACCAGGTGTGTCTTTATGGCAATCAATGATAGTTTTATGGCCACCATCACTGAGCCTAGCCTTATATCCCAGATCTATTAACCAAATTCAAATTCCAACAGCTGCCATGGTGGGATTTGATTCCATGTCCCCAGAGCATTAGCCTGGGCCTCTGGATTACTAGTCCAGCAACATTACCATTACACCACTATTTCCCATTTCAGATAGTCTGCATCTTATGCATTATTTTCTATCCCTGGGCTTGGACCTAATTTCCAGTTAGCAAAGACACACTAAAATAAAATTAGAATGTCTCCAGATTTGGACTAACCTCAAAAGCCGGGATCTTAGATTTAGCTCCTTTAAGGTTGAATCTTTCTAACATTTAATAATCACCTTGACATTCTTATGTATAACATGAGAGTCACCATTTCTACTATCAGTGTATTATGCAACTTCTAGGTTGGTAGTAGGTGAACTAGAGAGACCTTTCTTTCATCTAATAATCTTGATGAAATAATAAATATCGGAGAACATTAAAATTTCCCTAGGATTAATGTATGCAAGGTATTGGGCAGTTAGTGCTGATCAAATCGTATTTGAATTATAAATAATTCGGAGCAAACTAGATTAATGCAAGACTCATGGTCTTACACATCTATTGCTAACCACCTTCTTATAATCTCTTTCACTATCACCAGTGCCTTTAAAAAAATTATGGAGGACATGATAAAAGTAATTGTCACATACTGCACTATCACAATGTGAAGCTCAGAGTTGAAGAGTTCCTCTTTCTAAATTACTTAATTTCCTGCAGTCTTGGGAAAGTCTTCCATCTTTAGCACAAGTCCTTTATTTTGATGTACTACCTGTCATCTTTACAGTGGTTTTATAATCTTTTCAGGCTTACCAAACAAAGTCATAGTAATTGCTAACAATGAGCTACCATAGCATTGAATGTTTCAATTGATACAAAAATCTACCTGGAGACCTGGTTCGAGGCTCCCATCAGTGAGGAGACTGCACTAGAATGATTGCAACATCTGAAAGTCGCACCTCTGTGCACTGCGCTCTTACCTTCGCCTGGCACCCCCGCATCTCCATGCCCGGTTGCACGGGAGCGTGCTGGCTCTCCAGCTCCAAGGCTTCCTGCTCAAACCAGGAGAGCAGCAGCAAGTTGGACGGGCATCAGCCTGTACATGCCCTCTCGGCTTGGTTATGGATCGTCTTCTCCTGAAAGGATAGAGGAGCATTGATTAGTCCACTCTCTACCTGTAGTGCCATTGCAGCCTGGCCATCCCCAACTGAGGAACACCTCACAGGGCACATCTGAGTCATGGCCCTCAAGCTGCAAGGCACTCAGTCCGAGCAGCCAGGGCTCACCTCCTTGGCCAGCTCTGGCACCATTGACAGTTGGCACTCAGACTCTAGCACCTCTGAAGTCCACTGGGGGACGGCCACACCTTAACATGTCTGCATACTGACCAATGCCAACATGGTACTCACTCTTCCTGAGCGTTGCAGGTCATTGAAGCGCTTCCGGCACTGCCACCTCCTCTCAGGCCCTCTTGGTGAGGTGCATTGGCCTCCACCTCCCATCTCTGGGAACAAGGGTGTCCCTCCTGGCAGCCACTTTCTCCAGGAAGGCAGCGAGGCACTCATCAGAAAAGCGGGGGGCCGAGTGCCCACCTGACCTGCCCTCCTGCCTGGCGTTTGCAGCCACACTTGACTCCATCATTACAACGGCAGACAGACGTCCTTCCCTGGCAGCCCTTCTGCGGCTGTCTGGGCCTTTTTTAAACTGGCTGCTGGGTCGCCATTGGACCCGGCGCCCCATAGGCCACCGCCCCCCACTTGGCCCTACCCAAGGGCCTTAATTGGCCAAGCGGCGTGAAATCGCAATCGTGGCCCGATCATGGGTGGCGGTCGGTTTTGCAACCGCTCTTGGACCCGCCTGCCGCGCCCGCCCGCCAAGGGGAAAATCCTGCCCCGTATGTTCTTCATATCCCTCTCCCTTGTTTTGCAACATTTCTTCTAAATTCATTATAACATGTTTTGAGCTCAGTATATCCTGACAATAATCTTAGGATCAAGTAAAATTAAGTATAAAATGTGTGCCAATCATGCGATTTTGGGGCTGACAGCTTTTCAACCTTTGTCAATGATTCACAAGAAAAGTCAACTTTATTCACTGGGATTGGAGGCTGTCAATATGCACTGATCAGGTCAGTTGAAAGGCACAACTGAAGATTCTTATAACCGTTCAGATCATTTGGAAGGTAGAACTAAAGCCTGTTACAATGACTTTATAACAATAAACTAACAAAATCTTTCAAAAAGAACTTTCAGTATTCTCAGCTGTTACCTTACGTGCAAGTTCATTTTCCTCAAGATTAGTTGAAGCTACTTTTTCCCAGTGTTTCAAAAAATATTTTCTCATATCACAGCATTAACTTTTATTAAGCATTTCTGACATCCCATGAGTGTAATTTCAAGAATTTAGAAATAAATGAGGTAGAAATGGTAATGAGCTTCACTTAGTTTAGAGAAATTACACTAAATTTCCCGTATTTAGGATTTTATCACAATTCACAGCGGTAATAGTGTCCACTGGATGAGTCATCAAACAACAATTCAGGCACTGGGGTAGGCCAATTTTACAAAAGGGTTGATTCTTTAACATAGGTACCATGCAGGAGCACATCAGAAACTACAAGACGGTGCCCTTTGACGCTCGCTTCCCCAACACCAACTAGTTATCAGAACTACCTGGCTTTCCATCAATGTCAGAGGCTCTTAAAGACCGTGGCAAAGCTGTGTCGCTGTGCAACTGGTACCAGAAGGTCTACAAGTCCCTTTGCCCAATGTTTTGGGTTAATAAGTGGGATGAACAAAGTGAGTCTGGGACTTTCGTTGGCAAGGTATAGTCCACCAGATTCTCCGTCAATGCTGCATGCCCACCAAACCTGTCCCCTTCCCTCCTCCCCTCCACCCCTCCACGCTCTCTCCCACTTTGTGTTTTCAAGAGACAAGGGAACTTAACACTTAACAGCCCCAGACCTCACATCCCCATCCTGTCTGAGTTGAAATTCACTGCTTGGTAAACTGTGAATCCCTTTGTCTGTTACAGTCTCTAAATGAAGGCTTCCAGCAGCCTCTTGCACAGTGTAAAAACAAGCTAGGCCCTTATTTAAATATGTTAATTATAGTTTTAAATGACTATAGGCATCCAATCCAATATGACATGTGCACTTCTGACACCATTTTCAACCCTTAGGGACCTATTTTTTGCTTGAAGGTAGGTATGACAAAAAAATCAATGGAAACTACACTTTTATCTATTGTGTTTCAAGCAGAGCTACTAATCAAAACCAGTGCTTTATCCCAATCAATCATCCTTAACTATGGCAGAAGCGGGCTACAAATAGCTAAGAAAATGCTTTATGTATTATTATGTAATAAAGAAAGGAACAATGAACTTGCATCTATACAGCACGTTTCATGATCTCAGGACGTCCCAAAGTGCTTTACACTCAAACAAATACTTTTTGAAGTGTAGTCACTTTTGTAATGTAGGAAAATGTGGCAGTCAATTTACACACAGAAAGGTCCCACAAACAATATTGAGATAAAGGCCAAATAATCAGTTTCAGTGATGTTGGTTGAGGTACAAATGCTGTCCAGGACATCAGTAAAACTCTCCTACTCTTCTCCTAACAGTGCCATGAAATATTTCATATCTGAGAGACAGGGCTCCAGTTTAACATCTCATCAAAATATGGTACTTTCAGCAGTACAGTACTGAAGTGTCAATCTAGATCAGGTACAGCAGGGTAGCTTAAATCCATGATCTTTTGAGTCGGAGGTGAGAGCATTGCCACTAAGGCTGACATTTACCCATATTGAAATCAATGAAAATCTGGTAAATTTAAAATTACCCCCATTAGCTCATTGTTCTTTTAAAAAGTACTAATTATGGGCTGCATTTAGTGCAGGTGCAGAAGTGCCGCTGCTGGTGCTGAAAGCGGGAGGCCATGCCGCTTCAGCAGGAGGCGGGGCCAGGGAGGCATCTTTCTGGAAGTGGCCAAATAAGTGGCGGACGCTGTGGCTGCCCTCCCAACTAAGGACGGTGGCCCATCCCCACTCAGGAGACTGGCAACTCAAAATCCACAGCTATGCTAGTACCAATGGCATCCATTGCTGAGGCTGCAGGTGCATGAAGAGGGCACCTCAATGGCCACGCGCCCTCGAAGAGGGGTAATTGGGATTGGGAGGCCCCGGAGATTGGAGGGGTGTTTTTTGATGCACATGTTGTGTTCTTGTCATGGGGCAGCTGTTCCCACTGGAGTGCCCCTCCATTGGCTACAGACAGCCCTGCCCCCAACTTGCCATGGAGCCCACTGCGAAACATCTATATTTCACTGGGTGGCCTCCCCACATGGTGCAGAACTGTTCAATGCAGGCAAAATGCCCGGGGAGATAGGAAGTGTCTCTTAATTAGACACTTAGGTGGCTCAAATTGGGCTTCCAGTGGGTGGTTGACCTGCCAACTTCCCATTAGTGACAAAATGACATGCTGGCAGCCAGATGTCATGTCAGTTTGTCAGCCTTCCCTACTACCAGCCTGTCACAAAAGGGCTGGTAAAATTCTGGCTGTGTGTCTATGGAGGTTTATTGCTAAAGATAAGAATGGAACATCCTGTGTGTTTTATAAAAACACATCACATATCTTACTGACATTTGCCAGCTCCCTAATACTGCTAACTCAGTATGTCCTCAGAATCCCAAGATTGTGCTACAATTAATGTAAAACACTAACATCTGTATTAACACCTACATAATGATTAATATATCATCTCTCAGAAACATCTCAAAGTGCCTGTGACATCACCCGACTCTGCCCGTGTCATAGCTCTTCTGCTGCTGAAACTCTCATCCATTCTTTTGCTATTTCTAGACTTGAATATTCCTAGACTTGGATATACCTTGGGTGGCCTTTCGTGTTCCACCCTCCATTAAGTTGAAGTCATCCAAAACCCTGCTAACTGTGCCTTAACTTGCATCTGGTCCCATCAACACATTACCTCTGTGTTCACTGACACACATTGGCTCCTGCTTTAACAACACCTTGAATTTAAAACTATTATCCATGTTTCCAGATCACAGCATGGCCTTGCCTCTCCCTATCCAAGCAATCTCCTGTCCCACAACCCTCCAAGATGTCTGAGCTCCTCTAATTTTGTTGTTTTTGAACTACCCTGATTTTAATCACTCCATTATTGATGGGCATACCTTCAGGTGCCAAGGCCCTAAACACTGCTCTGCCTTTCTGCCCTCCTTTAAGATGATCCTTAAAACCTATTTCTTGGGCCAAGCTTTTACTCAACTGCCTTAGTATCTCCTTAGGTGTCTCAGTGTCAAATTTTATTTTACGTAACTGTCCTGTGAGGCACCTTGGGATATTTTATCACATTAAAGGTGCTATATAAATAACAGTTGTTGTTGTAATATCTGGAAGCCATTTGCGAATAGTTTACTGGCATTGCAAGAATAACTTATTTAGTTGTTCCGAACTGAATTAAAATTGACTGTCCTCATTTTCCACCTGAAATTAAAGAGCTAGAGTTCTTACTCCAGCCAAAGACATTTGCCCTTGGAATATAAAAAGTTTTAGTTTCCTCATTAGCAATGATTGAATGATGGGAGCTGGGCTCATCATATCCATTGGGAATAAAGACGCTGTGATTGTTTTCTACTGATGTTATACATTTTATGCTTTTCTTTTGGAGAGGTGGTTTTGGCGAGGTGGGGGGAGTACAGATATGGTCATCTATATCAAAGTTTGGACTTGTATGGTGAAGATACATGGGAGGGCTATGTCCTTATGGATACTTCAAATTCTGATTTATACAAATTTTTAGTGAAGTTATTCAATTCAGCCCCTTATTATCAAATACATGTTCTTCTAACAGTCAGGTCCTTGCACAATAACAAGTCATCATGTGTGTCACCTTGCTCCTATTAATAATAATCATTAGTTACTGATCTTGCTGATAACAACAAATGGCCTTTTGTTTAACTAATTCTGGTGCTGAACTGGGCACATCTAGTTCATTCAATGTAATGGAGGCTTGTTATAGAAAGCAAGTCAAGGAGGTTACAAGAACAGCAATGGGGGTGGGGACAAGGCTGGGTTGGGGGGAAAGCTGCTACTTGATGTAGATTTGATCAAATCAGATTTGCATATAAGTGGATTTTACTGGATTACCAATTGCACTACCATCTGTTGTACAAAGATTTCCAAGTTTATTAACACATAAATAGAGAGTTTGTTCTTGCTTGCAGTGACTGTTATATAACTGAAGCTGCCCTGGCCTCATTGCACTACAGTTTTATCTGTATGAAAGATGTAATGTGATTAATGATGACTGTGATCCTGATTTTTGTCCTTTGTTCCCCAGCAGAGGATTTTTGCATTCTACAGGAGTCAGAATTCCAGCTATCTGATTTGCATGCAATCAGTAGCCACTGTAAATTGCCAATACAGGGGGTCTGTTGTACAATGTGTATCTTTGTTATCCAATCCGCAAGGTAACATTTGGAAAATAAGGTGAACAGAAAGTGACCTCGTTTTCCTTGCATTTGCTTTTCTTTTAAGAAGTAATGCTTCCTTTATTACAATGACTCCAAGAGCATCCTTTTAAAATTATTGAACCTCATAAACTGTTACATTAAGGCTTTAAATTTTGAAATAGATACATGGAATTTGTGTGCTTTAATGAGATATTCTTTGCCTGCAGTCAGAAACCGACCCACATCATTGGTTTCTCAGCATGACACCTCTGAGTTCTTGTCTATAGGAGATTTTATTATGCCCATAATAATGTTAGCCATCATCAAACTAATGACTAAAAGGCTCAGTCCTTATGCTTGCTTTAAGTCTTTCATTGACACTTACAGCATACTAACAAGCCTCTAAATAATACAAAGAAAGAAAATTCACTTGTTGTGATGGAAACGCTGTTTGGAAACTTCATTTTAGTGAGACAGTTTCTTAAACAAGTGGCTTATCAAAAATTGAATTATCCATTGAAATTATATATTTTAGTTCAGTGAATTGAGATGCTAGAAGGTTTGGTTTTCAGGTCAGGATGCTGAGATTTCTACAGGCAAGCTGTCCTTTTCTGAAGGGTCCAAACCATATGCCTCCTCAGATGCTGATTAATCTGCTGCGTGTTAATAGCTTTTTTTTTGCCCTTTTTAATGTTTTCCTGTTTGACACAGATTGCAATTCAAAGAACTATTTTCTGTCTTTAACAAAGTGCTTTGAATCATTAATTCACCCAGATTGCATAAAGAAGCTTGACACTCAAGAAGCTTGACACTATCCAGGACAAAGCAGTGCATTTGATTGGCACCCCTTCCACAAACTTTCACTCTCTCCACCATCGACGAAGTGGCAGCAGTGTGTACCATCTACAAGATGCACGGCAGAGACTCACCAAGGCTCCTTAGGCAGCAGCTTCCAAACCCACAAATGCTATCATTTAGAAGGACGAGGGCAGCAGATACATGGGAACACCACCTGGAAATTCCCCTCCAAACCACTTACCAACCTGATTTGGAAATATATTGCCATTCTTTCACTGTCGCTGTGTCAAAATCCTGGAACTCCCACCCTAGCAGCACTGTGGGTGTACCTACAACAAATTGACAGCAGCGGTTCAAGAAGGTAGCTCACCACCACCTTCTCAAGGGAAATTAGGGATGGGCAATAAATGCTGGCCTAGACAACAAAGCCCAAATCCCGTAAAAATGAATAATAATAAAAAATAAAAGCCCAAAAATTTCTGTCAAAATTACAATGAGGATAATCGTCAGGAATTGGTATTTCAGTAACTCTGCTGGTTATCCTGGGTCTGCCCATTAGTTATGGGCAAATGCCACAGCAACATCAGGTGAGGTGGGCGATTGAACACAGAAATTGAAAGTTGGCTTTGGACATGTGCCGTTCCATTGTTTGCAAAAGCAGCATTTCACTTTATGGCTTCCTATTCAAAGGTATTGAACTGTGTGAAGTTCCTGTAGTTCACAGGATCACAGAATATTAACGGCACAGAAGGAGGCCATTCAGCCCATTGTGTCTGCACCACATGCTGGAAAAACACAACAGGTCTGACAGCTTCTGTGGAGAGAATGTTTCGAGTCTGTATGACCCTTCAATGCTGCCAATCTGCCCACTCCACCAACTTGTCTATGTCCTTTTGAAGTTCTATACTGTCATCCTTGCAGTTTACAACACTCCAAGTTTTGTACCTTCAGCAAACTGTGAAATTGTTCCCTGCATACCAAGATCTAGGTCATTAATATATATCAGGAAAAGCAACGGCCCCAGTACTGACCCCTGGGAAACTCCACTACAAACCTTCCTCCAGCCTGAAAAATATCCATTGACTATTACTCTTTGCTTCCTATTTTTCAGTCAATTTTGTATCCACATCGCTATTGTCCCTTTTATTCCATGAGTAATAACTTTTCTCACAAGTCTGTTGTTGCACTGTATCAAATGCCTTTTGAAAGTCCTAGTACACTACATAAACAGCATTATCCTCAATGACCTTTTCTGCTACCTCTTCAAAAAACCCCAGCAAGTTAGTTAAACACAATTTCCCCTTTAGAAATCCATGCTGGCTCTTCCTTATCAACCCATATTTTTCCATGTGATTACTAATTCCATCCCAAATAATTGTTTCTGGAATCTAGAAAGAGTAGGGCCAATTAGGGATCATAGAGGTAATCTGTGTGTGGACCCGGAAGACGTGGGTACAGTCCTCAATGAATACTTTGTGTTGGTCCTCACAATGGCAAAGGGTGATGCAGATAAAGATGTTAGGGTGGAGGAGTATGCGATATTAGAGGAAATTAACATAGAGAGAGAGGAGGTACTAGCGGTTTTAACGGCCTTAAAAGTGAATAAATCCACAGGCCCGGATGAGATGTATCTCAGGCTGTTGAGGGAGGCAAGTGAAGAGATATCAGGGGCTCTGGCAGTAATTTTCAAATCCTGTCTGGCAACAGGTGAGGTGCTAGAGGACTGGAGGACTGCTAACGTTGTCCCATTATTAAAAAAGGGAGGAAGGGATAGACCAGTAAATTACAGACCAATCAGTCGGACCTCAGTGGTGGGGAAGTTACTAGAAAGAATTCTGAGGGACTGAATATATCTGCACTTGGAGAGACATGGATTAATCAGGGATAGTCAGCATGGATTTGTTAAGGGAAGGTCGTGTTTGACAAATTTGATTGAATTTTTTGAGGAGGTAACCAGGAATGTTGATGAAGGTAATGCATTTGATGTGGTCTGATAAGGTCCCTCATGGCACACTGGTCACCCAAAGTCCTCCAAGTCACTCACCATCCTGACTTGGAAATATATTGCCATTCCTTCACTGTCACTGGGTCAAAATCCTGGAACTCCCTTCCTAACAATACTGTGAGTGTACCTACACTACATTGACTGCAGCGGTTCAAGAAGGCAGCTCACCACCACCTACTCAAGAGCAGCTAGGGATGGGCAATAAATGCTGGCTCAGCCAGCGAAGCCCATATCCCGTGAATGAATTTAAAAAAAGCACTTGGGGTCAAAGGCAAGGTGGCATGTTGGATCCAAAATTGGCTGAGAGGCAAGAAGAAGAGGTTGATGTCGAGGGATGTTTCTGTAACTGGAAGTTTGTTTCCAGTCCGAGCAGGGCTCAGTGCTGGGGCCCTTGCTGTTTGTGGTGTACATAAATGATTTGGACTTAAATATAGGGGGTATGATCAAGAATTTTGCGGATGACACGAAAATTGGGAGGGCGGTAAATAGTGAGGAGGATAGCCATAAACTGCAGGGGGTTATCAATGGACTGGCCAGGTGGGCAGAGCAGTGGTAAAAGGAATTCAACCCAGAAAAGTGTGAGGTAATGCACTTGGGGAGGGCTAACAAGGCAAGAGATTACACAATGAATGGTAGGACCCTGGAAAGTACTGAAGGTGTGCATATCCATAGATCCTTGAAAGTAGCAGGGCAGGTAGGAAAGGTAGTTAAGAAGGCATATGGGATATTTGCCTTTATTAGCCAAGGCATAGAATACAAGAGCAGGGAGGTTATGCTGGAACTGTATAAAATGCTGGTTAGGCCACAACTGGGGTACTGTGTGCAGTTCTGGTCACCACATTATAAGAAGGATGTGATTGCACTAGAGAGGGTGCATACGAGATTTACCAGGAAGCTGCCTGGGCTGGAGCATCTGAGCCAAGAGGAAAGTTTGGATAAACTGGGGTTGTTTTCCTTAGAGCAATGAAGGTTGAGAGGGGACCTGATAGAGGTGTATAAGATTATGAGGGACATAGATAGGGTGGATAGGAAGGCACTTTTTCCATTAGAAGACGGGCCAATAACCAGGGGGCATAGATTTAAGGTAAGAGGTAGAAGGCTAAGAGGGGAGTTGAGGAGAAATTTTTTCACCCAGAGGGTGGTGGGAGCCAGGAACTCACTGCCTGAAAGGGTGGTTGCGTCAGAAACTCTCGTAACATTTAAGGAGTATTTAGATATTCTCTTGTGTTGCCATAGCCTCCAGGGCTTTGGGCCAAGCGCTGGAAAATGGGATTAGTGTAGTCAGAACTTTGTTGACTGGCGTGTACACAATGGGTCAAATGGCTTCCTTCTGCACTGTAGACATCTATGAGCCTATCTATTGAAATCAAACTGACTGGTCTGTAATTGCTGGGCTTATCCTTACAACATTTTTTGAACAAGGTTATAATGTTTGCAATTCTCCAGTCCTTTGGCACCTTCCGTGAGCCTAGGGAAGACTGAAAAATTATGGCCAGTGCCCCTGCAATTTCTACTTTCACTTCCTTCAATATCTCCTCCGGTCCCAGTGCCTTGTCAACTTTAAATAACGACGTCTATTCAACGCTTCCTCCTTATCAATTTTGAGCCCTTCTAGTGACAGAGTTTCCTCGTCTGTCATCATGGCCTGGGTAGCATCTACCTCCTTGGTAAAGACAGATGCAATGTATTTATTTAATATGTCAGCCATGGCCCCTTCGTCCATGTGTAAATTCCCTTTTAGGTCCCTAATCGGCCCTGCTCCTCCTTATACCACTCTTTTAGTATTTAAATGTCTTTAGAAGACTTTGGGATTCCCCTTTGTGTTGGCTGCCAGTCTTCTCTCATAATTCCTCTTTGCTTCTCTAATATGCTTTTTCACCTCCCTTCTGAACCTTTTTATATTCCTCTTGGCTCTCAATTGTATTTTCTACCTGACACCTGTCATAAGCACACTTTTTCTTCTTTATCTTAATTTCTATTTCCTTTTTCATCCAGGGAGCTCTGGATTTGTTTGCCCTACCTTTCCCTTTTGATGGAATATGCCTTGACTGTGCCCGAATCAATTCTTTTTTGAAGGTAGCCCATTGTTCAACTACAGTTTTTCCTGCCAATATTTTGTTCCAGTCTATCTGGCCCAGCTCCGTTCTTGCCCCATCGAAGTCGGATCTCGTCCAGTTAATTATTCTTACTCTGGATTGTCTATCGCCCTTTTCTATCATCATCCTAACATGTACAATATACCCTTTCTCACAGCATATTAAGTGTTAATTACTCTCAGTCAAACTCTCTAGCACTAAAAATTAATTATTTTAAACATGGAATCTCATTCCTTCAGATTTTAATTGTTACTGGAATTTGTTTTCTAATTTAATTTTTAAAACTTTTTTCTGTCTCTTTCTCTCTATTAATTCAACTTTTCTTTATCTCTCTATATTTCTCTTTCTATACCTGGTTTGCTATTGAATTTATTAACTTTAAATTACTCTAATTTTCTTCTCAGTCTCTGCACAGTTAATTTCATAATCTTTCAATCTTATTGGTTAAGGAGATGCACAGGCTGGGATTTTATCTGATCTGGCAGGGAGGGGAAGGTGAGACTGGAAGTGAGTGGCGCTGGCCCTTGTGCTTTGATCCCTGTTCTTGGCATGTTTTCATGCCAGCGGATCATTTAATGGCTGGCAGGTGCAGTGGCCAAATGTTCGTTGGCCAATGGTGGGAAGAGAGGCGATGGCAATGTTGGCAGTTGACATGGTTAGAGGTGCTTGCTCTGTTGTTAAAGGGCTGCCAGTGCTGGAACACTGCCTTAGACCACCTTTGGAGTAGCCTGTAACCACACTGCCCAGCAGCCTTAGGAGACCTGCAGCCAGCAGTGCAGATCTTAAATTAGAGAAGATCCAAGAGGTCAATAAACAGGCATACTGAAAACTGAGGAACAATACACTTGCCAGCATGACAGCAGGAAGATCTTGAGGGGCCCTACAGTTTGCTTATGACTCCCTGCAGATTCCCCTCCAGGCTACTCAGGAAAGGCAGAATGTCCTCTTCCCCGGGGTTAGAAGGAGGAAACCTCCCCAATTAACCAAGCAATAATGGACACAGGTCACGGAGGAAGTTAGCAGCCATGAGATCATCTGAAGAATCTGGCTGTAGTGCTGCAAGCACATCAACGACTTTCTTCATTCCGCAAGGGTAAGTACCATACAACCCGATTCTCGTTAGGATTAACAACTGGATATGTGTGAGTGCGCGGATGGTGGGAAGGGAGCGCACACCATGTCAGTGGTAACGGGGTGAGGCTGCAGCATCTTTTTGGAAAAGAATAGTTGAACCTCTGTCAAAGAGCATGAGCCTGACTCTGCCAACCCTTGCAAGCTGTCTCCAGCGTGGCCCAATGCCATACGCATATTGAGTTCAGAGCTATCAGCTAGTATGCCGGATGATAAAGGTTGTGCCTTTTCCTGTCGAAGCACCTAACATTCCTCTTCCGTGTTCCCACAGGAGAAAAGGGCAAACCATCAAGGAAAGGCCCAGACTGGAGGCGTGACTCCCAATTCTGTCCATTCTGATGTGCATGGAGGAGGAGGTTCTTAAAATGGCAGGGCAGAATGGTGGCTGCTCCATCAGACATGGTGAGGCAGGGGTGAAATCGCAAGAGGATGAATAGCCTCATGGAGAGGGTACAAGGGAGACTTAGGCAAGCATGAGGGATTTTTTTCTGTGTTCTCCACTGTACATACCTAAATCTGAACACCAGCCGATTCTGTAAGTGGAGTGGAGAAAACGATTGATCCTTCCGTTCTCTCATGCAAGTCAACCCATAAGAACAGAGAGCTGCCATCTTCAGGAGACATTTGCCCACCTCTGAGGAAGAGGAGTAAACCTCAGACGGTGCAGCATCATATTATTTCCCTGCACTTGTCACCAGCACGAGCACTTTCATGGCAGTGAGTATACGCTCACAAGTAGATTCAGGGCCACAACCTGGTTAGACCACCACACGCATTTGAGCAGCTGTCAGAGGCTGCATTAGCTGAGACCACTTACCCACGGAGGAATGTGGGAGGCCAGGCGTATGCTGAGCCCCAGGTTGATGACATGTCTCTGGAGTTGTCTGTAAGGTGGTAGATGGTGGTAGGTGGTGGAAGTTCAGTGTGAGGTCTGTGATGATCTGGCGGAGTTTCCAAAGGATGTGCACACTCTGGCTTAGACCGTGCAGGAGTCCATCCAGGACATGAGTGCTGCCATTTCTCTCTCGTCTGCACGTGAAACCTCCTCCATTGAGGGATTAGCAACTCTCCTGGAGAACCACATCCAGCAGACCAGTCAGTTGATGCTGGACATGCATTCAGCTTTGCATGGTTATGTCTTATCCATGAGCTCAACAGAACAGTAGCAAAGTGAGAGATAGACAAGAAGCCTAGAGTCTCCACTAATTCCTTATCTCAGATTGGCAGGGAGTTACCTAGCACGAAGGAGGATGGTTGTGGCTGTTGGAAGTCAGTCATCTCAGCTCCAGGACATCACTACAGGAGTTCCTCAGGGTAGTGTCCTCAGCCCAACCATCTTCAGCTGCTTCACCAATGACCTTACTTCCATCATAAGGTCAGAAGTGGGGATGTTCGCTGATGATTGCACAATGTTCAGCACCATTCGCAACTCCTCAGATACTGAAGCAGTCCATGCCCAAATGCAGTAAGACCTGGACAATATCCAGACTTGGGCTGACAAGTGACAAGTTACGTTCACACCACACAAGTGTCAGGAAATGACCACCTCCAACGAGAGAGAATCCAACCATCATTTCTTGATGTTCAATGTCATTACCATCACTGAATTCCTCACTATCAACATCCCGGGGGTTATCATTGACCAGAAACTGAACTGGACTAGCCATATAAATACTGTGACTACAAGAGCAGGTCAGAAGCTAGGAATCGTACGATGAGTAACTCACATCCTTACTCCCCAAAGCCTGTCCATCATCTACAAGGCACAAGTCAGGAGTGTGATGGGATACTCCCCACTTGCTTAGATGAGAGCAGATCCCACAACACTCAAGAAACCAGACACCGAACAGGACAAAGCAGTCCGCTTGATTGGCACCACATCCACAAACATTCAATCCCTCCACTACCGACGCACAGTAGCAGCAGTGTGTACCATCTACAAGATGCACTGAAGGAATTCACCAAGGCTCCTTCGACAGCATGTTCCAAACCCATGACCACTACCATCTAGAAGGGCAGCAGATAGATGGGAATACCACCACCTGGAAGTTCCCCTCTAAGTCACTCACCATCCTGACTTGGAAATATATCCCCGTTCCTTCACTGTCGCTGGGTCAAAATCCTGGAACTCCCTTCCTAGCAGCACTGTTGGTGTACCTACACCACATGGACTGCAGTGGTTCAAGAAGGCAGCTCACCACCACCTTCTCAAGGGTAACTAGGGATGGGCAATAAATGCTGGCCCAGCCAGCGAAGCCCACATCCCGTGAATGAATTTTGAAAAAAGGTACAAGTGTACCTTGTGAGGAAGGAGGAGTGGTTGCCTACCGCTTCTTGAGGCTCCTCTCAGGGCACTCCTGAGGTGGACAATGGCTCCTCAGTCCCTCTGCCACTAATACCAGAGCCTCAAGTTGCCATGTTGACAGCGCAGAGTCCTGCATCCATGGAGGAGCCCCTCAGCATGCTGGGTCCTTCCAGGCCTCAGGCAGCCAGAGGCTGCCTGCTAAGGTCATCCCAGGCCACTGGGCCACAAGGTCAGCATCTTGCCGCCACCTCAGCTCCAAGTGTAGGCGTGGTACCTCATAGGAGCACACGTAAAGAATAAAAAAAACACAATAGATGCACTTGGGTTTCACGGTTGATTAGAATGTTAAGGGTTTACTGTTTGTGCCTGATTATGCTTGTAACAAAGGTAAAGGTTTTCAGTTAATTTCAATCTATTGCTGGAGAACCTCTGGAAGTGTAGGAGTACAGGGTCGTGCCAATGGCTGTTTGGGAGCAATCATGGCATGTGGTTATCTTTTGGACTGTCCAGATTCACCAGATGACAGTGGATAGGGGCTTGGACTTAAAACTGAGGTGAATGGTAATGTAGGGAAGCTTTGCTTTAGCTGTACAGGGCATTGGTGAGATCAAATCTAGAGCATTGTGTATAGTTTTGGCCCTTTTACTTAATAAAAGCACATAATTGCATGAGAAGAAATTCAGAGAAGGTTCACTCGACTTTTCCTGAGATGAATAGGTTATCTTATGAGGAAAGGTTGAACAAGTTGGGCCCATATCCATTGGCGTTTAGAAGAATGAGAGGTGATCTTATTGAAACATATAAGATTCTGAAGGGATTTGACAGGCTGGATGCCAAGAGGATGTTTCCTCTTATGGGAGAGACCAGAACTAGGGGACACAGTTTAAAAATATGGCTCTCCTATTTAAGACAATATGAGGAGGGTTTTTTTTTCTTAGAGGGTCGTTAGAATTCTCTTTCCCAGAGAGCAATGGAAACAGGGTCACTGCTTATTTTTAAGGCTGGGGAATCAAAGGTTCTAGGGGGTAGACAAAAAAGTAGAGTTATCAAATACATCTTATCATATGGCAGAGCAGGCTCAAGGGGCCAAATGGCCTACTACTGCTCTTCATTCATATGTTTGTATGTATTTATGTATAAGTTGAATGTAGATCTTTACTTGATTGGATGACTGCAGCCAGAAGGATCATCCAAACCGAGGTTGCATGAGCACTCCTGTGTCTCCCTAGCGCCTATGCCATTGTGTCTTTCATGTGCCCATCATGTCTTTCCAGGTAATGCTGCTGATCATCAGCTTCACCATCGCCTTCCATGTCCGAGGATGCCCCATGCTCTACTATATCTTTACTGGCCGGGACCCCTCTCTTCTGCAGTGCCAGGTTGTGTAAAGCACAGCAGATCACCACAATCTGGGAGACCTCTCTGGAGCAGATTGATGGGCATCACTGAAATGATCCAGGCACCTAAATCTCATCTTCAGGAGACCAATGGCCCGCTCAATAGCGGCTCAGGTTACAGCGTGGCTCACGTTGTATCACTCCTCTGCCTCTACCCTAGGGATCCTCACTGAAGCCAGCAGCCATCTCTTCGGTGGGTATCCATTGTCTCCAAGAATCAAAGCTAGACGGCGTTTGGGGGCTAAAAAGATGCAAGAGCTGGGAGTGCCGGTAATGTAGATGCCATGGCTGCTTCCAGGGTAACAAGTAGGATCCATTAACAGTGGGTGGCAGAGCAGTTGCACATTGAGGGAATGGAATCTCTTTCTGTTAATGATAACCATTGGCTGGCCTGTGGGAGCCTTGATGGCCACATGCATGAAGTCAATGAGATCTTGCATATGAGGGACTCCAGCGATGGCCCCGAATCCTTAGGCTGTCTCAGACTTACTTTCTGCATTAGTGTGATAATAGCCTCCTGAAGATGGTCACCAACTTAATGCAATGAATTGCCAGTGATTGGGAAGCTGCCACACATGTCTCTAGTGGGCCCTGGAATGTGCTGGGTGCAGAGAAATTTAGGGACACGGTTGCCTTGGCATCCACTGTCATCAGTTGACAACCAATGAAACTGGAGCTCACCTCCTCTGATAACTCTACTTTCCTGTCTACCCCCTAGAAACTTTGACTCCCTTGTTGATCAAAAATCTATCTAATGCAGCCTTAAAAGTATTCAGTGACTCTATTTGCACTGCTCTATCATATCCTCTCAGGAGAAGCACAGTCTTTGGCAACAGTGTCTTTAACATCTGGAGGTAATTCATCCTTGGTCTGTACACCCTGGCCACAGCGTTCCTTCTTCTCTGCGCTGGTGCCTGCTCACGGTCCCCTCTGCAGCCTTCTGTCACTTCCTCATCCCAAGGCTGCCCTTTGCAGGTGGCTATGTGGTTGCTGCTGTCCTGATCCCTGTGCTTGCACCTCACTCCTTTCAGGTTCTCTACCTCATCGTAGGATTGTCCTGAATGGACAATCCCCAAGGAACCTGGGAACTGCCGGTCTGAAGGGCCACTTTGTCAGTTGCCGCCACAACATTGCCCACTTCTCACCCCTCTCAGGATCCTCTCAACTGATCCCTGAGTCAGAAATTTATGACATGTTGACGGCTTGACCCAACATCCCTGATTCCTCAGCTCCCCCTCCTCCAGGCACTGCACCAGACTCTCTAAGAAGCCAGAATGTCTTCCGCAGCAATGACCTCAGCTGCCATAACGTTGCCACCCTTAAAAACCTGCCACGTCTCTGACACCCTATGTACACCATTCACTCCTTAAAAACTATAGAGGGGCCTGTAAAATTCTGGAAATTCTCAATAGGCATTTCAACAATATTAATGAGCTACCAATTGCAGATTTTGAAAAAGTGAGCACTGTTCCCACACAGGTTACTATCTGTTCCAAAGACACCCCACCCTGAATTTTCAGCCCTCCCTCTCCTCCAATGTCTTGGAGCCATAAAATCCTGACCTCAGTTGCTTCTCCCGTTCACTCAGATCTCAGGTGAACAGTAAAGGGTGCCATGCAATTTCTACTTCACATATTCTGCAACTTGTAGAGTAAAATATCATCAAAATTAAACAGGCAACAACAAGTCCAGCTAATTGCAGGCCCTTTTTGTTGGCATGCAAAATTGGGCCACTTATGTTCTATAATTTCAAAACATGCTGGCTATTTCACACATTTAGATTCTTCTCAAATTCCAGGTTTAATGGTCCTGGAAAATCTTTCCAAATACATGCCCTGGGTCAGCCAGAGAGAATATACATACTGACGTGGCATGTTCTTGGACCATCTGGTCAAAAGTTTCACTTTCATGGCAAGAAGCCTCTCCAGACCATTTGTCATTTTGGTGCACTGTGTCCGAAAGGATTTCCTGCCTTCTGGAAGAATCTTCTTTAGTTACTAAATCAAGACAAAATTATTTTTGCAAGTGTATTCTCAGTCTGCCTGGCTAAAGTGCCTCCTTGTAAATCTTACTTTGAAAGATATATTGCACTTATGATTTACTTTCCCCTCTTCCCAATGAATACATTTATGAATACTTTTAGTATCATGAGGATTGATTTTTTGGCAGTAAAAGTCAATTAGGTGGTCTTGATTAATGTAAATATAATAGATACACTAACTAGATCCTAACAGGTACTCCCATAAATGAATTGGACTTGATCTACCTTCCCTTGTGGGTGCAGTGGACTTTGACACGTCTGACAGAAGCAATCTACTTTTTCACTTGTCATTTCTGAAAACAAGAAAGTCATCTGTTAAAAACTGACTGGTGCTGTTGTGTTCTAAAGATATAACTATCCTTGCTGTCTTCAATTCACACAGAGAGCTTGTTGTGCTTTATAAGTGAATGCATTAATAATACATAGAATATTCTTTAGTAATTGATAACCATACTGAAGCATATATCACAGTGTTAATAAACCAGAGGCATGAATTATGCAGCTTCTGATTGTCACTTATTCTTTACATGTACAAAACATCAGTGCAGTTTAAATTTACAAGGGAACATGTCCTTTCTTATTATTTGAAGTTATGTACCAAGGTTACATTTCTATAGTGAAATGGTTAGACTTCAGAGAGAGTAATTATATTTTAATTAGAGAAAGGGGATGGATATCTACTAGTCTTATTCACAGTTGATGACTTAATTAATAACGTAAAAGCAGTAATAAAATAAACTACTTGTGTTACAAAAAAAAAACCCGTGTCTGAACGTATTTAATAGCATTGGTAATTAAAAGTAAAATAATTTCTTTCCTTATCCTCCTATTTTTCCCCCTCCCCTCCTTGTCTATGATTCCCACAAAGGAATTATAGGGCTAAAAATTGGACTGTGTCATCATTTGGGCATGAGATTTGCAATTTGCCCACGCCTTTATCGGTAGAGGTGGGGAGTACCCAAATTTTTCACTGCCACCTTATTTATTTCATTATAGGGGAGTGCCAAGAAACTGCCATGCTGCTGGCTGCTTCTGTGCTCAGCAAGGAGATGAGCAATGCTCACTGACAGCATGCGGTGTAACCAGTCTTCTGTTCTTAAAGACAGTCAACCACTCTGAAAGGGAAGTTGAACTGAAGTACAGGAGGCTGCTTTTGAATATTATTGCTCCAAATCTAAATGACCCCAACAGAAACACACCAGCACAAATTGAGGGCGTGTCAAGAAAACAAGAAATTGTAATATTTTTCTTCTGGTAATAACCCTGGCAAATTTTCTTATGTACTGGAAGTCAGGCTGTAATTGGATTAAGAACTGCAGTGATGGCAAGGGTCTAAAGTCAACTGAAAGAAGTGGTTTTAATATATTAATGAACCAAGAGGAACTTCAATCAGAGTTTTACATAAAGCAATAACAGGAATAGTTTGAATTGAGTTGTTTTAGTTCAAAGGAGGATATATGCAGGTTGCAAAAAGGTGCAAGGAGTGAGGTAAGGATAGGGTAAGTTTGTTTTTACATGTCTAGAAGTTAAAGTAAAGAACGGTTTAATCAATTCTGGGAAGAAAGCATTTCTGAAGAGACTGTTGAAACAATAGAGAGATCAAAAGGAAGGGGCACATTTAAGGAAATACTGAAGCCTATGTGAGGGGATAGCTGCTTAGGTCTCCCAGAAGACAGCAGGGTAGCTGGTCAGAATTCCCAGGAGAGAGTATGAACAAGGCAACACTGAAAGAGCCAGTTGCTGTCAGCCTCAGAGGACACCCCAAGGGAAAAGCACAATGCGGTAAAATTACTGGACTTCTATAGATTTTAAAATCTGTAAGAATAGTTACTGAGCAGAAAAGGGAAATGTTAGGTCTGAGGGTAGTTAAGTTAAGATTTGTGGAATAAAAACAGGAAATGCTGGAAAAAGTCAGCAGGTCTGACAGCACCTGTGGAGAGAGAAACAGAGTTAATGGGTGGAATTTTCTGTGTCTGCAGGCATCAGGTGTGATCAGTGGTGTGTGCGGACAATTTGGCGTTATCGGTTTTACGATGGCAGGAAACCAGTTCACAATCATCCACTCAGCCTGCCGATGTTTCTCGCCATTGGATGTTGGGAACCTTATTGTAATACATCAGCATATCATTATCAGGCCAGCTTGCCAGAATTGTTCCCACCCTGCTGGATTGTCCGTCCATGTCGGCAGGAAAGCATGCTGATGTGTTCACAACAGCACATAGAAGGCATGCACTTGGTGGTCTGCACTTTGAGGGAAACTCGGAGGTAAGTACATGATAACATTGAGCAGTGCTTGCCAGGGTCGCCTATTGGACTTCAAGCTTGATGGGCGCTGGAGGGGTCGGGGGTTAAGGGCAACCCAGCCATTGAGATGACCTGTGGTGGGGGTGGGGGGGTGATGGGGTGGTTTAAGGGCAGCCCAGCCATTGAATGTGGCACACAAGCGTTCAGGGTCGGGGATAGGGTGGGTGAGGGAAGTGGCTACGCATTAAGGAAACCTGTATAAAGTGGCCATTCCTCTGAAACTGAGACAGTTCAAGCACAGACACATTGATTATGATTGGAGTTGGGCTTCCAGCTTATCTGCCCACTCAAGGAATGCAGAGGCATTAAAGTGCTCCAAGTGCTCCAAAGCTTTTCACACCACCTACCCCCGACATCCCCGGCACAGACTGCAAAGTCATGAGCATTTTAATGGACTGCAGAATAGTTGAATGACTGCACATATTGTACAATCTCCTCACTAAAGCCATGAAGGGGATCACAGACCCTTGCAATGCCCGCATTCCGGTTTGGACTAGTCTCCCCCATGGTTCAAGCTAACAATGCAGCCATGCAGCACGCCTGAGCTGAGAGTGCAGCATGCAGTCCAGTGGGAAAAGCTGTTGCCAATTGGTTGGGTGGAATTGGGTGGAGGTGGTGGGGTTTCAGGCAGCCATGCAGCGCATTAACCTCTGGCCATCCAAGCACTCTCCGGGAAATGTTAAGGGGCCATCATACTTAACCAGGAGAAGTTCTTAGTACATCCATGCTAACCACATGTCTCTCTCTTTCATCCTGCAGAAGGAGTACATCAGGATCATAGAGCCTGGTGAACTAGCTGTATGCCTGATGGCTTATAGAGCGCGAAGACGACGGAGGAGAGTGCAACTGAGGTGACTGGCTATGCAGAGGCAGGAGCAGCAAACTCAGGAAGAAGGGGCGGCTGGGACTTCTGCACATGCCGCCCAAGACCCACAGCGAGCCTTCGCTGGCCGCCGCCTAGCGACATCCGGGGTCTATAGACGTCACCTTTCATTCCTGCAGATGACCAAGAACCAATATCGCAGAAGACTGCACATGTCCAGGGAATTGGTCGGTCACACCTGCCAACGACTGCAGTATTTGGTGCCCCAGGGACATGAAGGGCATCCACTGCCAATGGACATGAAAGTGACCGTGACACTCAATTTCTACACCAATGGCTCCTTTCAGGGCTCCACAGGTGACCTCTGTGGGATCTCACAATCCTCCACCCACAAATGCATCCATGAGGTCATGGAAGCCATTTTGAGAGGGCACACAACTTTGTGCATTTTGCCTGGGACCAAGATAGACAGGATCCAAGAGCGACTGGATTCACCCAGATCTCGGGTTTCCCACAGGTGTGTTCGACTGCACTTATGTGACGCTCAGATCTCCGTCACAACACACGGTGAACTACATCAACCGCAAGAGATTCCATTCGCTGAATGTGCAGCTGGTGTGCGACCACCAGAAAAGCATTCTGCAGGTGTGCGCACGGTTTCCAGGGAGTGTGCACGATGCCTACAGCCTCAATTGGTCACAGATTCCTGGAGTCTTCCACGGCCCACAGAAGCTGCAGGGATGGCTCCTCGGGGCAGGGGCTACCTGCAGAGTATGTGGCTGACGACACCTGTGCGACCTCAGATTGCAGCAGACCGACACTATAATGAGGCTCAGCGGCAGCTCACAACTTGGTGGAGCAGGCAGTTGGGATGCTGAAGATAAGATTCTGGTGCCTGGACCAGTTTGGTGGAACCCTGCAATACAGTCCGCAGAGGGTGTCACGCATCGTTATAGTCTGCTGCGCCCTTTATAACCTAGCACTCCAAAGGGAAGACAAGCTGGCTGAGGAGGGGATGGAGGAGCTGGAGGTCACCACCAATGAGGAGGATGCCAACGGAGATGAGTGTGAGGAGGTCCTCGGCGGTGTCGATGGCGGTGATGAGGCCCTTGCACTAGTGAGACGAGGCAAGCGCACTCAAGAGGCCCTCATAATTGTTATATTTGTGGAGGATGATGCTGACATGCAGTGAGGTGACCTCATAGATCCTCACATCGCATCTGTGAATGTTTCACTCCAGTCTGGCTTATGACAGTGCAAATACCCACTGTGAGGATGTCCCTGTCATGGAGACACAGTGGAGGCCCTAATAGTAGCTCAGTTGCAGGAGGATGATGACGACATGCAGTGAGGGCACTCCATAGATCTTCACATAGTCTTTGAGAATGTTTGACTCCTGTCCGGCCGAGGGCAGATCGCTTGCACACTGTGATCAGGGTCATCTCATGGAAACGCTGCTATGAAACTTTAGAAGCATCTGATCCTTTGTCCACCCTCAGGACTTGAGACCTTGAGGAGCACAGCATCACTGGTCACGGGTGCTGAAGAGATGGGCCCAACTCCTCTTTAAAGGTGCTGAGAACGCACAGAGAGAATGATGGAACTCTGGCGCTTGACAACTACATTGTGGCAGCGATGACAAGCACCATCGAGGTGCAGGCATCAGTAATGTTTCCAGGGATTGTGTGGCCGAACCATCACTTTGGTCTGTAGGCTGCATAGAGCACAGAGAATAGGCCCTGGACTGAGACACCTGCCTTTATCTTGTGTGGAAAGGATTCACATCTGAGTGACAAAAACACTGCTCATCAGAATAAGGAGCCACAGGCAGGGAGACATTCTTGGGAGTTCATTTATAATAGTGAATGTATGTACAAGTGATTAACACCCATGCCCAGGCTGTGCAATTAATTCTCCTTATCGTTCCTAACCCTGTTGCTATGTCTTCCGTGCAGCAGTGATGGTCTGGAAACACTGAGATGTGTGCATGCGGCTGGACTTTAAATATGGCACCCAGTGTGATGCAACAGCGGGGTGATTGCGGGTGGGCGAATGAGAGCCCAGCCACCATGGAAACGGCGTGTTTCCCGGGAGTGCATAAATAATGTGGTAGGTTTGGGGCAATACAGCGTGAAAACCCACCATCGTGGCCGGCAGGTAAAATGTTGTTTTACCCGCCCGCTAACGCACTTAGTACGAATCTGAGACTGAGTTCGGATGACTATTCTTCATGGTACTGTTTTAAAGCACTATTTACTGTGTGAAGCCATTCTTGTGTTTAAATGTAATTGTGTTTTTTTCCCTTTATTCTTTTAATAAATGTTTACTGTAAAATCATTCCAAGTAGTCAGGGAAATCATTTCCTGATTTCAAACCCCTCCTCATACTATAAAAATTGCAAAAACCGTTTTGGCAGCTGTTTCAAGTTTCCAACTGGGATTTGAGCAGCTTGGCATTTACCATCCACTATGCCATAACAGGATCCAGTGTCATGATATTGTGCTGGAAGCATTCGTGATGGAAGTGGATAGGAGGGAGGGTGGAAGAAGGTGGATGGATTGATGGGGGGTCCCCGGACACCCTCAAGGGGAACTCTCAGAAGGGAATGGGAGCAGATGACCAGGGAGGTCGATTCCTGCAGTCTGTACCCATGGACCTGGTAGCAGCACCACAAGAAGTCTAATAGCCTCACATGGGTGGCTAAGGTCAGTGACTGCCTCTTCACATTATGTCTCCTACCCACCACACCACAAACCTCTCATGTTGCTCTTTGCACCACACTCTCATCACTCACTTAGCAGCACCCCTTGCCACACAGGACTCATGCCTAACATCCAGATACTCCACGTCATCCTGGCACACCAACCAACACTGTCAGCCTCACACTAACATCTCGCTGTCTCCACATATTTCCAGCTATTCAGCTGTGGCAGACATATTAGCCAAACACAATGTTGCACAACCATTGACAATCTGCCCTCTCTCTTGTGACAAGGTGGCCCACATTAGAAGAGATCAGTGTAGAGTTGGTGAGGGACAAGGATACTAGCATCTCCAGAGCTATAAGGAGGTGATGATTGTAAGGCCATGGAACCTGGTGTGGTTGAGAACCTTGAGGATGATAGCATTGTAATGCCTAATGCCCATTCTCAACTTCCCACTCATCCTTATCTTGCTATCTCATATGAGGAGCAAGGTGGAGATGATGTCACCATGGACCTCTTGCTTTCTACCCCACCTCAGCTTCCTTCGTCCCAACCCTACCCTTCTGATTTTATGCTTTCAAACACATAGGAACAGCTGCCTGCCCAGCAACAGGAGCCCCAGCGGGAGGAGAGAGAGAGCAAAAGCTCAGCACTGATGAAGAAGCTCCATCATTTGATCTACTATTCACAGCCACTGGCTCAGATACTAGCACTGCACATACCTTAAAGGCTAGCATAGAGTTGGAATCAGCAGTGGTGTGTCACCAAGCATGAGTAGACTGCAATCAGGTAATGGATGGCCTGAGTGCTAGGTTGCAGATGAGCGATGCTACAGGGGATTCAGAGGAGAGTTCAAGTGGCACTGATAAGCGTGCACACTGAGATGCTGAGTGCATTGACTGACCTGCCAGACAGCCTCATGTCACAGCCAAGGAGCATGGAAGAGTCTGGCTCCAAGTTGGCAGAGGGCATCACACAGAGTTCCAGAACCTCTGCTCCATCTCTTTGTGATACTGCAGACCCAGAGGCACTGCAACTACAGCCCCCATATCTTTTGCAATTTTTCATTGGACAATTACCCCTCTGCCATCTCTGTGAGGATGCAGCAACACTCCCTGTCAAATCCAGGAAGTCACCAGAACGCCTCCAAAAATACTCACAGAGTACTTTCAGACACTTTGCAATGGCCCTAGTTATTCCAAATTACATTAACTGCAAGTTGGGTGCCAGGTACTTTAAATAATGCTAGTGCAGGGCTTTATCTTTACAAGTTACAGCAAATTTATTGAATAGACCAGTGTGATCCAAATTTGGTAAATAGACATCACATCAACTGGTAGGGCAGTGTGACATCATGATAGGACACATTCCGTTGCTTCCAACACTCTCAGTGGATGCCCATGCAAGCGCCCTTCTCAAAATGGTGCATTGTGCCAGAAACAGTTAATGCATAAAGCGGGCCCAGGAGGGCATTCAATTTCAGTTTTTAAACTTCCAGTGGTGTTATTTTTCTGAATTTCAAGTCCATAGAACCTTACAGCACAGAAGGAGGTTATTTTTCCCATTGTGTCTGTGCTAGCTCTTTGAAAGAGCTATCCAATTACTTTCACTCCCCTGCTCTTCCCCATTGTCCTAAACTGTTTCCTGTACAACACAATCCGCACACCACTTGTAATGGGTGTGTTCCTCAGACCACGATTTTCCAGCTACAATCAATAGTTAATATACTGGCATAGCACTTTTACAAAACATTATCAGAGTGCTGTGTATGTTTGACATTGGCCTGTGGCCTGTATGCCTGGAGTGTATTCTGTGACTAGGATTTAATTAACAATAAATCTCTAAGTATGAAATGTGGTGCAGTGAAATAAAAAAAATGACTAGTAATCAACATTTAAGAATTCTTGAAATACAACTCTCACAATTTGAGTTCATCATTACATCTTGCATCTTCTGAAATCATTCATACTAGATTTGAGTTTATCCACTTCATTGCAGTTCTCTTTCGTTGATAGATTTTTCAGCCTTTAGAACTAAAATATTCATCTTGCCTGTGGTTATGATTACGGTAAGCTGCATGTTTATAAATTCCATTTGGTTGAAGCTCTGGAAGATCATCCCTATTCTTAGCAATATTTTCAATGAACTGGTGGCTAAGAACAGTCATTCCTGCTTGAAATAAACAGAGCACTGAAAATAAAAACAAAAACACCTGGAAAAACTCAGCAGGTCTAGCAGTATCTGCGGAGAGGAACACAATTAACGTTTCGAGTTCGAATGACCCTTCAACAGAACTAAGTAAAAATAGAAGAGAGGTGAAATATAAGCTGGTTTAAGGGGGGGTGGGACAAGTAGAGCACTGAAAATGTTGGCAGAACTTGAATGTTAGTTTATGACGCCGACACAAGAAAGCAGAAGCAGAATGCTATAACCATAAATTTTAAAATTTACGTTATTGCTATCTCTTTCTGACCAACATAAGCAACTGTTCATTTTAAACATGGACTCTTTAAGTGACGAGGACAATATGTATCTAATTCCCTTTTGAAATTTACTATTAACCCTCTTCCCACCACCCAAATTACTCCAGATCATAACAACTCATTGTGTAAAATAAATTCTGATCATCGCTCTCCTAGTTCTCTTTTCAATTGTGTATCTTGGTGTCCTCTGGTAATTGACCCTCCTGCCAGGAGAAACAGTTTTCCCCATGTTCTCTATCAAAACCCTTTCGTAATACTGAACCCTTGATTAAATTTCCCCCTAACCTTCTCTGGTCTACATAACTGAAGTCTCTCACCCTTGGTACCATTCTAGTACGTCTCCTCTGCATCACCCCGATGATCTTCAAATCATTTCTATAGTGAGGTACTACTAGAATTGGACACCTTACTCCAGTTGAAGCCAAGCATACTCTACAGTTGCTACAAGACCTGCTGAGTATTTTCAGCATTTTCTGTTTTTGAATCATCTATGTAGCAAATCTCCTTTGCTTATATATGCTATTCCTCTATCCATAAAGTCGAAGACCTCATATACATTTTTAGCAGTCATATCAATTTCTTAATACTCTTCATGTGTTAGCCTGACAGTAAGTATTTGTAAGATATTTGATTTTGAGAGGGAATCAGCACCAAACCTGATCCTGTCCTCACCTGCTGTTCACAACTCAGCTAATGCACCATGGACTGGGGACATTCCAAGACTTTATAGGAAGAATTTTATGAACTTTGTCCCTGCTGGAACAGCAGAACCATTTGTAGGTCAGGAACCTGTTTTACTAATTGGTGGACTTTGCCAAGGCTCCTTCCTTGAGCCACGACAGTATTGTCTTGCCATTGGGCTTCCCAACCATTAGGGAGGGCGGGAGGGATGACAAGCCTAAACAAGCATTGAAGGAACTTTACTTAAGGGACACCGGCAGGACTCACATTGACAGCACTGATTGAAGCACAGTGGGAAGGAGGAAAACGCTGCAGGATGGAAACAAGGCATATGACGGCTGCCCTTCCCCCAGCCCCTGGCTCACGGATTCTTCCCTGGAGATCATATTTGAATGCAGTGTGAGATAGAAGAAAAGTCTTCTTCCCTGATGACAGGAAGAGGAGGCCAGCCAACTTCATCAAGCAGGTATAGCTTTAAGTAGCAGAGCCTGTGAGCAGCAGGGCTGCAGGTGCCTAGAATCTGGATTCAGTGCTGCAAAGGTCTCATGAGGTCTGGCAAGTGAGTGCCCTACAACTCTCACCTGGCAGCCATTACTCTCTCAGTTATCTAGCATTTGCCTGCGCAGTACTCCCCTGACTAACACACCCTGCTGTCACACAAATTCCTTTTTCTCCAGCCTCCTCCACAAATCCCCATCTCAACAGACAATGCTCACACTTAATCCTCTTCCTAGTTCCTTCTGGCTCCCATTCCGCACAGTCATCCTCCTCAATGACCTCCATCCATCCTCAGCACACATTCCACTTCTCTGCCTTTTCTCAATGCAGGAGAAGAGAGCCCACAACTCTAGGGAGAGGCAGAGAACTGAGGGATGGAGCTACAGCCATGGGCAATCTGGCATTGAAGGAGGAGGGCGCCCTGGAGATCAGCAGGCTGGGATAGCTTCTGGGCATCGGCAATATGGAGACGGTGGGAGTGGGTGATGGTGGGGCAGTGGTGGGGGTGGCCCACAGGCAGCATTAGATGAAGCACTGCCACTTGGCACCCAACTGTTACTCAAAGTCATCAATGCATTAAGTGCCATGATCTGCACTTTTCTAACTTAGAACCTTGTTTCAACTACTTTCAGCACTAACTCGTGCCTTTCGTTTCGAACAGTTGCATTGACAGTGGAGATGAGGGAGGAACCTGAGGAGTCCTCAGAGGAAAACCAGCACACTGAGGATGCACCACTATATGACTCCTTCACATGCCCTACCAGTGTGGATACATGCACCTCGGTGTGTCCAGATTCTCAGTTGGGTAGGGTGGCACATAGTGAAATGCGCATTACATGTGAACAGAAGCAGGTGCTGGAGACAGGAGTAGCAGTGGAGAGTCCCTTTGGAGGGTGCAGGACACTTCAAGCACTGCTCAGCTGGACATGGACCTCGGGGGTCATCAATGAAACAACTCATGGGGCAGCAACAGGAAATGTGTGTGTTTCTGTCAGAATTTCCAGAGGCAGCGCACACCCTTGCACAGAAAATGGAGGAGTCCATCACTAGCTCTGATGTTTCAGGCGTTTGCACTGATGGTCACTTCCATTGAAAGAGTGGCCAACATCATGGAGGGCTAGATGTGGCATGCTACCAAGTCCATGCTGGCCCAGACTTATGGCCTGCACTCTCTGTCTTCCAGTTTACAGATGATCAAACAAAGCATCACCTTTGTGGTTAAACACCACATTGACATGCAGCCAAGGGCTCTCCCCATCATGGTTAGCAGGGAAGTGTAGTTGGGCCCTGAGAAGGAAGATGGAGAAAGGGTAGATGGCAGTTGGGATTTTTCTCAAGGTGCTTTCACTTCACGGCCCTTGCCCCCGCCCCCTCTGACAGAGTCACACTTGCTGCCCCAATAATCAAGTCTGCCCCTACACACTTGCAGGTGGGGCAGTCTTTGTTTGGGCCCTCATGGGCTCCAAAGCCCATAGGAAAAACATCACAAACATATCAGAGCAGAGAGGATGAGCAGCCTGCTTTCAGCACTAACACGTGCTGGAAAGCATAAGATGTCTTAGTTGTTCAAGGGGTGTCGTATTACAGTGTTAATGTTTCATTAATGCTCTTTATTTCAACACGTATGAGTTTATTTGAATTCCTCATTTCCCTATTTGATTACATCCCTCATTCACCCTGGTTAATTTCCTACCAGTGAATGGAATGATCAGCCTTGATGAAGAGGAAAGGGTCTGACTGTGATGGCTGGCTGGGTGACGAGAGGAAGAAGGTGTGTTATGGGGAAGACAACATGCTACAACAATCAGGGAGACACTTGCTGGGGCATACTGAAGGGCACCGCCAGACCTGTCAAGGCACCAGAACCTCATTTTGAGCATGCAAGCCACTGGTTTCACCATAGTTGCTCTGGTGCCACCATGGTTCCTGTTATGCCTCTCCTGTGCCTCTGTGCTGGGGTTCTTCACTGGAGTAGTAGCCAAGTCTTCAGTGGATAGCCCTTGTTTGGTAAAGAGAACACCTGTGGTAAATGAGACTGCTGAAGGATGAAGGAATCATGTAAACTCCTTGGATACCTAGCGCAGACTTGCATGATGTTCTTGCAGTGGTCACAAACCAGCTGCACAATAAGGAAGTGGAAGCTCTTCTGATTCATGAAGACGCCTGCCTGGTCTGATGGTGCCTTGATTGCTACATGAGCGTAATTAATCACCCTGTTAGACCTGTAGAAATCCCCTGAGTGAATTGAAACCCTCTGGGTTTGACTGGCCTGAACCATCTCAAAGTGAACATAGTTGGTGGCTTTGTAAAACAAGTGCCCTGGGTGATGCAGTTGTGGGCAGCAGATTGTGAAATCCTACAGATGTTACCAGCGGACAGCTGAAAGGAGCTGGGTGCAAAGAAATTGAAGGCTGTTGCCACTTGGATGACCATGACAATGGATAGTCATCTGCTCCTCTTGGGTGGAAGTCTGCTTCCAAAAGACTGCACATATCTGCATCTACCTGCTGCAAGAACCTGGGCCTTCTGAGGCACTGTTGATCAGACAAATTGAGGAATTTGACTTTTGTGCTAGGGGTATCGGCTTCCTTCGAGATGCATCCCTGGGTGCATCCTCTCTGTTCCCATGGAGCTGCACGTGGCTGCGGAGAAGGCAGCAGCTGCTGCCCTTGTCACGGTGGCCGCTGAGCTGGAGCATTTCGCACCAGCTGCTCAGAGGTCCAAGCCATTGCAGCATAGGTAGCTCCCATGTTGCAGGGATGGCTCACAGGCAAGAAGTTACATTTGAGCTCAGTAGGCCCCAAAACACTTAAAGCTTATTGGTCAAAGTTTCTGTGCCCAAATAAAGCAGTGAATTCAGGCTGAAAGTATTATTTCTGACAGCACTAACCTTTCACTGTGGCTAACTACAAATTTGCTGATCTCGGTCTTTATATTGCCGGCTGCTAGCAGGTAAATTTTAGTCAACAATCACTTGCTGTTATGCACTCACCTCCTGATTGATGGCACATAGAACTAGCAAGGAACCCATGCAGAAAAAAATCAGAAATCAGGGTTAAAGAAGCACCTAAATGCCCTTTTTATTGTCTTAATTGGTTTCCCAACAGGTTCAAGAGGGCTCTCTGCTGGAATTGAAACCCATCCCAGAGAAAGAAGCGGGCAAGATGACCTCAGGATCCTGACCTGATGTTACTATAAGGGATTTAACTC
This sequence comes from Cetorhinus maximus, assembly GCF_964194155.1. NCBI lineage: Eukaryota > Metazoa > Chordata > Chondrichthyes > Lamniformes > Cetorhinidae > Cetorhinus > Cetorhinus maximus. The sequence continues at coordinate 108,285,550 of NC_135881.1, forward strand.
CCACACACACCAAAATCTATCTGCCCTTTACTAGGAAAATTCCACCCTATAGCTCAGTGTCTTTGTGGATGAACTTACCAAGGCATCAGAAAGTAAAGTCTTCAGTTTTGGGCATTCATTCTGCAGGGACAGAATGGAATCTGGCATAGTCCTGTGACTTTATAAGATAAATGCCATGGGGAATTGGCTGATATGTTTATGCCCCTGAGATACAGTAGGAGCTTGGCCATGCTCACAGTATATGTTTGTTGTTCATTAGCTGTGTGTGATATTTAAAAGTTGATTTATTTCTAGTGAATTACATCAAAACTGTAACTCAGCATTCCAAGTTCAAGACTAAATGCTGTTTGTGATAAGTAGTCACGTAATACACCTTTGATTTTCCATATCATGATAAAGGCTCCATCAGCTCAAGAACCGTAGAAACATAGAAACTAGGAGCAGGAGTAGGCCATTCGGCCCTTCGAGCCTGCTCCGCCATTCATTATGATCATGGCTGATCATCCAACTCAATAGCCTGCTCCAGCTTTCTCCCCATACCCTTTGATCCCTTTCGCCCCAAGAGCTATATCTAAATCCTTCTTGAAAGCATACAAGGTTTTGGTCTCAACTACTTTCTGTGGTAATGAATTCCACAGGCTCACCACTCTCTGGGCGAAGAAATTTCTCCTCATCTCAGTCCTAAATGGTCTATCCCATATCCTTAGACTGTGACCCCTGGTTCTGGACTCCCCCACCATCGGGAACATCCTTCCTGTATCTTTCCTGTCTAGTCCTGTTAGAATTTTATGGGTTTGTATGAGATTCCCCCCTCATTCTTCTGAACTCCAGTGAATATAATCCTAATCGACTCAATCTCTCCTCATATGTCAGTCCCGCCATCCCAGGAATCAGTCGGGTAAACCTTCACTGCACTCTCTCTATAGCAAGTACATCTTTCCTCAGATAAGGAGACCAAAACTGCACATAATATTCGAGGTGTTTAATTTTACACGCCAATCTCTTATGTGGGACTTTGTCGAAAGCCTTCTGAAAATCCAAATAAACCACATCCGCTGGCTCCCCCTCATTAACTCTACTAGTTACATCCTCGAAAAATTCCAGTAGATTTGTCAAGCATGATTTCCCTTTCATAAATCCATGCTGACTCTGTCTGATTCTGCCACTGTTTTCCACGTGCTCAGCTATTAAATCTTTTATAATGGACTCTAGAATTTTCCCCACTACCGAAGTCAGGCTGATTGGTCTATAATTCTCGGTTTTCTCTCTGCCTCCCTTTTTAAATAGTGGGGTTACATTAGCTACCCTCTAATCTGTAGGAACTGTTCCAGTGTCTATAGAATCTCGGAAGATGATCACCAATGCATCCACTATTTCTAGAGCCACTTCCTTAAGTACTCTGGGATGTACCATGATGATCCATGTGCTTGCATTTAAACTTATAATCATTTGCAAGGAGATGTGAGACTTTCTCCCTTCTTCAGAAGAAGACAGTAGATGTCCAGTAACATGTTGGCCATTTTCATCTCAGCAGGTTTGGTGAATATTTTAGAAAAGCGGCAGCCATTCTTTTTCCTTTAATAACATATCCCACATAACTAAAATGCCTGTCATGAAATTCACTAAAATTTGATAAAGTTAACTAATGATTTTTAAAGTGCAATAATTTTCTACCCAATGTAACAGCTGAGATTAAAGGCTGTCTTGAATAAGGCAGGAATTTCAGGCAATTTGCAGACTAAGCATGGAATTGGACAGCGTGTGGCATTTATAAATAAATTTACCAATGGTGAGAAATAAAATTAGTGAAAATCATAACAAGAATCTTCAATTTTGATTCAGGAAATATGGAATCAGGAAAGATACATCTTAGTTTTGCAGTAATTGCAGTAATAATCTGTTTATATATATTCTGTAAATTCTGATAGAAGGGCCTCAATAAATGCTGCTGTTGATAAGAGTTTTACATGCTACTTAAAAGAACAAATTACCTATTGTTCATTCCCAATCTGAATTTATTTTATAACATGAACTCCTTCACTATGCAAAAACATTCAAATGATAGTATTTTAAAAAAGATATTAATGTGTAACAGACCAGACTGGTCACAAGCCGTGTCTCAGCATTATATATCATGTTGTGCATAGTGAATACTCCAGAGAATATTATATTTGTATTTTTAGCAGTTCTGTCTGCCTGGGAGATCTAGGTAATAGTAGTGAATAGGAAATAGTACAGTTTGTGTTATATGCTTGTCTCAGAATTATACCTGCCTCAGGTGTGCTGTTATATCACATAACTCATTGGTATAATGTTTGGATTGCTCCTGTGAAGTATTTGTAAATGTAAATTTATTGCACGGAAGCCGGGGGCATTGGCATCCCATCAGTAAATTCTGGCTGTGCTTCTATTTCCCACGAAATTGGATCATCGGTCATCATTTTGTGTTGATTCCTTTTCAAGCTCTCTGCTCTTTTGCAAGTGGCAATACAATCCTGTAGCAATACACTGAGTGTTCTTGCGTAATAAATTTGGATTTATTCCTTCTATGGAATGCAATGGCAATGTTATAACTTAAGGAAGTCACAAGTCACTATTGGTAAGGATTTTTCGTTCACATTCTGAAAAGCAGCTTTTCATAAAGTTGTTTGAGTCAAGTACCTAAAACCTGCTGGTTCCTGCTAAATCTTGACAGATGGTAACTAATATGTACGTGAACACTGTGAAATGTGACTGCAATGTATTTATTCTGCAATAATTTGCCCTGAGGTGCATTGGTTGAAAACGCTTTCTGCTCTCATGTATTTGTGTTTTTCCTATCAATTCTCATAGAAAGGTGCTTCCTTTTAATTTAATCTGCATTTTACTGCAGTTGCATTTATTACTTTGTGATATGCTGCATCAGCAGGATAACTGTCAATATGGCATCTCAAAGAACAAAATATAATTGAGGCCAGGTTAGACTTCTTATACCATTTAGAACAATAAGCTGAAATCTTAATTACTTCCAAGGACCTCACACTCTGCTTGTTACCAACACCATGCTCTCCAGCAGAGGTGTTGATGACAAATTCTGTTGAAGCAAAACAACTACATTTTGCAATACATATAAAGGGGATAGCCATAATTATAGCAGGGTTTCTACACAACAAAACATTTTAAATACATTTAAAGCATCATTTGTTTGTGTTGAAAAGTAAAGCCTCATAAAAAGATATACCATTTCAAAACCAAAATCTATAAATAAAAGCTTCACGGCCTTCCGTTCCAATTTTTTTCAAAACAGCAAAAATTGCTAATTTATCACAGCTGGACATCACTGTCTAGTTTTCAACAAAATCCACAGGCCCTAATTGCCTGTTCTAATGCTGGGATGTTGGCAGAACACTTGTATTTGCAGTGTTTTATCTTTAAAATCCACAAGTTTTATTTTAAGTCACAAGTGTTTTTACTTTCTGAAATTAAATTTTAATGCAGTGCTGAGGGGACTTGCTACCTGCTGCTTTTCAGAAAGTACCTGTACACTAGGACTCTAATTAGATACTTGCTTGATAGTAAATCCATAGGCTCAGGGAGGGAGAAGGGGGAACATGTTGAGGGAATCTAGGAATAGATTAGTTGACTGTTTGCTAATAGTGCAGCATGCATGGTGAACTACCATTCTGTGGTGCATTTATTACTGACCAATTTAAGAATGTTCTAGTTGGAAGCCTTGGCTCATCCTATTCATCCTGCCAGAGAGAAAATGTATTGTGTGAGGTAAACTAAGCACGACAAAAAATCTCATCCAGAATTAAAACTAAGTTAAACTTAAATTTGCCGAGACATGAAGCTTGTGGTAAACAACTGTTGTGTGCTAATGGTTATCTTTATGTGATAGTAGCTATCTCTTGCTGTTTTTAAATGTTACTCCAGTCAGTCCTATTTCTAATTATCCAGTGTGCCAATAGCCATGGGGGTTAATAAAGAAATGGGAAATGGAAATAAGAGCTTGATAAGAAAGACCTTATTTGGTCATGTTCAAGGCATGGTCCATTTCTATGCATAGCTTGCCATTTTCAATTCTGTGCTCTGTTGCTCTTATGCCTTAAAGGGTACAGCCTCATAAGTTGAAACATAAAAAAAAACACTCGTATGGTGGAATTACTGATTTGAAAATGAACAAATTACAGTAAATTGTCCTATCACTTAATATGGCTTCTGCTTAGCAAAATTACAAAGGACATCCTATGTGACTGTGACAAAGATTAACTTTTCCTCCTCATCCTTCTCAAGCTGTCTGCAGCCCTTGAAATGGTTGAACACACCATCCTCCTCCAACACGCCTCCACTGTCATCCAGCTGGGTGGAACTGCTCTCACGTGATTCCAATCTTATTATCTAATCAGAGCCAGAGAATCAGTTGTAATGGCTTTTCTTCCTGCCCATTTACCCTTACCACTGGTGGCCCCAAGGATCAATCCTTCGTTCCCTGCTAAATCTCATCTATGTGCTGTTCCTTGATAACAACTTCTGAAGACACAGCATTAGTTTTCACATGTCTGCTGACGACAACCAGCTCTACCTCTCCACCACTTCTCTCAACTTGTCCACTGTTGCTAAATTATCAGATTGCTTGTCTGACATACAGTACTGAATGAGCAGAAATTTCCTTCAATCAAATATTGAGAATACTGAAACCATTGTTTTTGGTCCCCACGCCAAACTCCAATCCCTTACCGGCCACTCCCTGGCAACAGTCGGAAATTAAGCCAGCTTGTGTTAACCTTGGTGTCACTTATGTTCCTGAGATGAGCTTCTGACCGCATATTCATGCCATCTCTAAGACCACCATTTTCCACCTCCTTAACATCACTTGACTTCCCCCCTGTCTCAGCTCATCTGCCACTGAAACCCTCATCCATGCCTTTGTTGCCTTTAGACTTGATGATTACAATGCACTCCTACATGGTTTCTCACATTTAACCTTCATAAATTGAGGTCATCCAAAGCTCTGCTGCTTGTGTTTAACACGCTTGTCACCTATGAACTTGCAGAACTACATTGGGTGGAATTTTTCGTGCCTGCTGGCATCGGGCATGCTATGAAGCATGAACAGACAATATGATGAGAAGACCATAAATTGGTTTCACGGTGTCGTGAAACCAGTTTGCGATCGTCCGCACAGCCCATCAACGGTGGGCCACGTTTCCCGCCATCGGACGTCAGGGACCTCATTGTAATACATCTGCATATCATTATAAGCCCAGCCTGCCAGACTTGCCCCCCCACCCCCCCAAACCCCACCGCTGTCGCAAATATGCCGGTGCAGAACACGCCTTGACAAGTGTGACATGCAGAAGTCGGGACTTACCGTCAGGGCCTTGCTCACATTGCGGACATCCGAGGGGCAAAAGATGCTGGAGCCTGACAACAACGGCACACTGGAGGAACGTCCATGGCATGCTGGGTGGATTCTCATGGACGTGGCTCTGCTATGAAGCAGCTCACGGAAGTTGGAAAATAACCACTGAGGGTCTGCTGGGAGGGGGAAAGGAGGTGTTGCAGGGTGAGGCTGGGAGGGGGGAGGGAGTACAGGGAAGGAGGGGGTAATGGGGAGAAGACAGCAACTGAGCAGGTAGATGTAAGGGTGGTGGAAGGTGTAAGGGAAGGAGTTTGGAGGGGGGAAGGAGTGCAGAGAGAGGAGGGAGACCGGGCTGGGGGAGGAAGCAGTGCACAAAGGGGAGGAAGTTTAGGGAGAGGAAGGAGTGCGGAGAGGGGACAGACTAAGGATGGAGGAAGAAGTAAGGGTGGAGGAAGAAGTAAGGCTGGAGGAACAAATTGGTGGGGGTGGCGGAAGAAATAAGGATGTCTGAAGGAGTCAGGATGGGGGAAGGACTAAGCAGATGGAGGGGTGGGGGAGAAGGAGTTCCAGGGGGAGGTGTTCTTGGGGGTGAAGGGGTTCCGGGTTGAGGGGGCTGGAGTTCCAGGGGTGCAAGGGGCTCCGGGGGAAAGAGGTTCCAAGAGGGGAAGGGGTTCCAAGGGGTGATGGGGTCTGGAGGTGGGGATGTCCAGGTGAACATGCAAGGGAGGGCTCTGATGGGTCCATGACTGCCTCCTGAGGAGCAAACTGAAGGTGGGCATTGTACGAGGGAATGGTGAGAATGACCAAGAGCAGAGTGACGCAGTAGGGTGGGAGGTGAGGGTTCGACAGTATTGGTAGAAGGGACAGCAAGTGTGGTTGGTGGGGACTCGGAGGCAGACATAGACCCTGGGGGTGGAAAGAGTAGGTCGGGGAGATTAATGTGGAATGGGTGGGGTTTTTGGGAAGGAAGGGAATGTGCATGTTCACCTGGACATCCCAGAAAGAAAAGGGTTGTGGCTGGTAGGTCACAGAGGGGAGGTGGAAGGTGATGCCAGGGATGTCAACAGTGTTCGGGGAAAGGAAGTGGGTGACTGGGGGAGGTGAAAGAGCGGGGGAGTGAATGAAATACTGTATCACCACCATGCTACCTAAACTGAAAGTGAAACAAGAGTCATGGCATATGAGAACTGGAACTGAATAGTAGTGTGATGAGTGGGTGAGTGGAGATGCAGGTCAGCTCAGATAGGCAACTGAAATAGAACCCCAACAGGCAGCATTGAAAATGTTCAGGACATTGAGATGAATGTCAAATGGGAGGGATCCATGTGCATGGGAGAATGCTTGCAGGAGTCTCCAAGAGGCCCTAGCACACACACACTTCTCCCTCCAGAATCACTCGTTGGTCAGCTGCTCCTTCTGCAATGACAGAGGACGAGGCTGAGGGGGTCACAGGCAAAAGGGACACGGAGGGAGAGGACAGCCTCTGAGATTCCTGAGTGGATAACCCATCGGGTGCCTGGGGGCCCCAGCCTGACTCCTTGAGGGGAAGGAGCACCTGGAGGGACGTCGAGGCCCCCTGTTTTCCTCTCGCATTGCCACGGCAAGAACTCACCCATAGCTGCCATGATGGAGTGCAGGTCTGCAAACATCTCTATGTTCGGCTGGACCAGGGTCTCTATGGCATCATCCATCCTTCCCATGGAGACCTCCATACAGGCACATGTGGGCACCACTTCATCAGAGAGCAGGCGGACACACTCCTCCAACTTGCGTGTCACTCTGTTGAGAGTTTCCAACAGCACTGCGTGATGTTATCCCGCCTTCTGCTGACTCTCCAGGATGAGTTGGAAGGCCAAATCCAGAGGTTTGCCATCTGACTCGGACCTCACAGATGCCTCTTCCCCAGCCATCCTCTGAGTGCCGGGGAGCTTGGCTGAACCTGCCTCCTCCTGCTGTGGACATGTATCCGTGCGGTGACCACCAGATTATGAACCCGAGCCTGCTCTGGATCTAGATCCCACCAAGGTGTGTGTCTCTGTGCTGGTGCCGGGTGTGGGTAAATGCTGTAACAGGTCTTCCAGGCTGCTTATTTCCAGCTCTTCAATGGAGGAGGAGTCCTCTTGGCTGGAGGTGAGGACCTGGATGGAGTTGAGGGACTGGCTGGCTGAGGGTGTCGGTCACTTGGCAGAGCTCCCTGTGAACCAAAGTAGAGATAATTAGCTCTGAGATAATTAGAGATAATTGGCTCAACGCAAACTGGAGGAACAGCAACTCATCTTCCGTTTAGTTACTTTGCAGCCTTCCGGACTTAACATCGAGTTCAACAACTTCAGATCATGAACTCTCTCCTCCATCCTCACCCCTTTTTGATCCCCTTTTTTCATATATTTATTTTTTAATTTTTATATATATATTTTTCCCACTTATTTCTATTATTATTATTTTTTAAAGTTTATTTCCATTCATTGTTTTATCCCCACCTTTTAGCCTATTTCGATCTTTTCTCCCACACCATCCCCTCCCCCACCCCACCCCCACTAGGGCCATCTGTCGCTTTCTACTCTTAATGTCACCATTAGCACCTCCTTTAGCCAGTATCACCATCATCAACACCCCTTTGACCTTTTGTTTATGACATCTTTTGCAATCTCTCCTTTGCCTCCACCTATCACTGGCCTTCTATCCAGCTTCACCTGTCCCACCCTCTTTAAGCAGTATATATTTCACCATCTATTTACTTCTCTTTAGTTCTGAAGAAGAGTCATACGGACTTGAAACGTTAACTCTGTCTTTCTCTCCACAGAGGCTGTCAGACCTGCTGAGTTTTTCCAGCAATTTTTGTTTTTGTTAGAGATAATTAGTGCATGGCAGCAGAGTCAAAAGCAGGAGAGAGAACATTTACATCTGCATTGAGAGAGGGAATGATGTGGTGCAGGACACCTCATCATCGCCACTGGCACGATCCATGTCCTCACCAGTCAGTGTGATGGCACACTCCTCAAAGTGAGTGAGGGGCCTAATGTGGGCCACTCCACCCCTGGTCTGGGATCTCTTCCTGCTGATGTGAGAGGCTTCTCCTGCATGAAAACAGATGCAGCAAGTTGTGAGCAGGACACATGGTATTGTGTGGAATGTTTGTGTGGTGAGCAGAAACATGGATGGAATGAGGACACGAACTCTAGAGGGCATGAGCCTGATGGAGATGTGAGGGTGTGTGTGAGAGTTAGTAGTGTTGTCCCTTGAGGTGTGAGATCCCTGTGGATGTGTGATGGGTTTGTGAGTGTGTGAGTTGAGAGTGATGAGAAGAGTGACTTACCCTGACAGAATAGATGAGACCATTCACCCTGTTGCGGCACAGGATGGCTGTCCTCTTTTACAGGGCATTGACGTTGACCACCACTGCCACCACCACCCATGCTGGATTGGTGATGCTGCTGCCCATCCTGTGACCAAAGTGGGGGAAGAGGACATCACAGCGGGCCTCCATGGTGTCCAAAGGGCACTCAAGGGATGGGTCAATAAACCTGGGGTGGGATTTTCCGCACCCGCCCTCCGCCGGGATCTTCCAGCCCCGCCATAAGTCAATGGACTTCTGGCTTGGATGCTACCTTGCCTGCAGCGGGTCCCACCCGTGACGGGGCCGGAAGATCCCAGCCCTGGTCTTTTTGCCTTTCTGGGCCATGTCTTCTATGCAGCAGTCCTGGGCTGGAAGCAGTGATAAGTGTGCGCGTGGCTGCATTTTAAATATGGTACCCGGCTTGATGAAGCTGCGAGGTGATGGCATGGAGTGTGGATGACAGCCTGCCTGCCATCGAAACAGTGCATTTCCCAGGAATGCATAATTAATGCGGCGGGTTTGGGATGATAAGGCGTGAGAAGTTGCCATTGCAGCGGGCGGATAAAATGCCATTTTTCCCGCTTAGTGTAAATCTGGGACGATTCTGTCCATTGGCTCCTGATCAATGTCTTGATTTTAAAATTCTCAATTCTTGCTTTCAAATTCCTCCATGGTATTGGCTACCTCTGTAATCTCCTCCAATTCCACAACCCTGTGACATATCTGTATTCCTTTAATCCTGGCCTCTTATGAATTCCCAATCATAATTGCTTCAAAGTTGGTTGCTGCACTTGCAGTTGTCTAGGCCCCAACCTCTGGAATTCCCTCCCTGCACGCCTTTACCTCTCTACCTCACTTTCCTCCTTTCAGAGACTTCTTAAAACCTATCTCTTTGACCAAGCTTTTGGTCATCTGACCTAATTTCTCCTTTGTGGCCTGGTGTCATACTTTGCTTTATAATGCTCCTGTGAACCACCCTGAGATGTTTTGTTAGATTTAATAAATATAGGTTGTTGTTGTTGCTGTTACAAAGTAGAGTGTTATGGCATCACATAAGCAGTACAACCTTGTAAAAACATAGGCCTGGATATTGAGGTCGGCGAGTGGGGGGTGGGTCCCGCTCGCCAACGCGTGAAATGATGGAACTCCCAACATCACCTCGCACCATTTAAATTTTCAGGTCGGCGAAGGAGTAGCCGAATCAGCTGTGTGCCCGCAGACCTGTCAATGGCAAATTGAGGCTATTTAAAAACTAATTCAAGTAATTAATGGACCTGCCCGTCCTACCTTAAGGTTGGAGAGCTGGCCGGGAGCCCTGGCGGGCTTCTGAAAAAGCATGAAACCTCATCCACGGGTGGGGTGAGGTTTCATTAGGGTTTTTAAAAATTAAATAAATGTTTGATTAAAAGTGATGGACATGTTCCAACACATCTGACAGTGTCACATGAGGGGACATGTCAGGAAAATTTTATTTTTGTACATTTACCATTTTTAAAGTTAGCGCCGATCTCCCTGAGGCAACACTTAGCTTCAGGGAGATGAGTGCGCTCTTTTACGCGCATGTGCGAAAGAGCGCACACTCGGCTGAGGGAATCCCTCCCCCACCCGCACAGGGAGCGCATAGCGCTTTCTGGCGGACGTCAAGCTGGGCAGGCCTTAATTGGCCCACCCACGTAAAATGACGACACGCCGTGCCTGCATGCCCTCGCTCCTGCACTCCCTCCCCCGCCCCCTGCCGACAGGGGGATAATTCTTCCCATTATTACAATGCAGTTCATTGATGCATTAGCAACAGATGCAACAGCACATAGCTGCTCTGGGTTGTGATATACTTACCCCCAAACATCCCTGTATAGTGAAATCTCAATCTAATTCCCTGCTTTTTAAGCAAGATACATTTCCATAAGGAAAAGTATGGAGCCATTGCAATTGTGATGTTAAAGCTTTTAAATAACTGAGAAATATTATACATCTGGGGTTAATGTAACGTAATGTATTCAAATTGAACGGTTTCATCTACCAAAGAGGACTGAGCCTGATTGATGTTGTGAGATTAAGGGCGAGGAATATGCCATGCTATCCATATAGGAATCCCTACAGTAACTGGGGGCTTGTGTAGGTGTTTTGGGAGATGAAGAGGAGAAGGAGGTATTATCCCATGGTGAAGAAAGATGCAAGGGAGAACCAATCCAGTGCTCTTGTGAACATCTTAGTAGTTAATTAATTAGGCCATCCCGTTCTTCTGAAAGAGTTCTTTACTCATTATGCATGCTTGGCTGAGAGCCCAGGCTTATAAAAGGATTATCTCATGTCGGCATATTTCACAACTGAATATAAGCAAAGTGCACCTGGCGAGCTGCAATTTGCTCGAGTCATTGAGGCCTGTTTGCCTACCTTGCCTCGGGCAGCACTCACGGTCATCAGCGCCAGGCTTCACAGGCAGCACACATCACTTTTAGGGGGGCTCCCAGGCAGGTCTCTACCTACCAGACCAGCTGTAAGGCGGGGGTGGCTTTTCAACTGCTTCAGGGCTATGACTTGCTTGGGGAAGGGGGCAAAGTGGCCTCAGGCAATGGAAGAGGCTGCAGGGCTAGGGTATTACTGGGCAAGGCGGGCATCCCAGGGTGTGTGTGGGGACACATGTTGATCTGTACAAGTGGCCTCAAGAGGGTGAGGACTGAGGAGGCAGTCTTCAGAAGAGATGAGCTAGATGGAGATATGAGTTTGTGTGTGAGGGAGTGAGTGGTGATGTCCCTTGAGCTGGCAGTGAGTGAGATGCCAGTGAATGTGTGATGGGCTTGAGTGTGTGAGATTAGAGTGATAAAATGATTGCCTTACCCTGTCGGCACAGATTAGGTCATTCATTTTCTTTCTGCGTTGAATGGCCAACTTCTTCTATGCAGTGTTGGCACTGATCATCACTGCCACCACCTCCCAAGCCGAAGTGGTGAGACTGATGGGTCTCCTGCTGCCAGAGTGGGGATAGAGGGCATTGCGGTGGGTTCCAACGGTGTCCAGAAGGCACCCCAGGAATGTGTCACTGAATCAGGGGCTGCACTGTTTTTGGCCTTTGGGTCCATGCCTTCACCAGTGCCCTCCTGGGCTGGGAGCACTGACAGGTGTGCGCACGGCTTCAGTTTAAATATGGTACCAAGCGTGAGGAAGAGGCTAGGTCATGGCGTGTTGGGCGAATGAGAGCCTGCCCGCCATTGAAACGGTGTGTTTCTTGGGAATGCATAATTAATGTGGCAGGATTGGGACAATACAGTGTAAGTAGCCGCCATTGCGGCCACCGGGTAAAACGTCGTTTTTCCCGCCGCTACCGTACTTAGTGGAAATCTGGGACGATTCTGCCCTGAGAGTGGTGGTGGGAATCCAGGAATCCTTTTAATTGGACCAGCCTAGGTAAGGGAAGAGTATGTCTTAAGTGATAACCATTTTGCCGCCTGACAGAGTTAACATAATCAAGTTCATGGTTGCTGAAGATGCCGCATCACCAATTTCTAATTTTTACTGATGAAAGGAAACTAATTTCTAAAATAACATTCGTGCTACTTGTCCACAGTTCTGATTGTAAAAAATATTATTTTTCTAGTTTGCAACAAGATGGTCCCTATAGCAACAGGTAGGGTCTGCAATCATTTGTTGCAATCATTGGCGCAAAAGTGCACTGGGCTGTTTTGTGAATAATAGCCTTACTAATTGGCCCTGTATAACCAGGCATTATACCAGAGACTGAAGCTCAGGATTTGACCAATAGGATCATTGTCAACATTAACAACATTAGTAAAATTAGATGCTCCTATATGACATCCATGTCATAAACTATTATTCTTTAAATTCTGAATGCTACACAGCAAACTGGAGTTAAGACCACAGCATTTCTCTGAAAGAAATCATGAACTAGCCACGGTTTTATTTTCGTAGATAGATTGCTAACACATTCCTTGACAGGTTAACCTAAGGCTTTTTGTAAAGTGAGATGACTACATACAAGCATCCCTGCCTATCTGTTCTGTAGATTTTTGATGTTTTCCATATTTCAGGGCAGGCTTGTGTATTTTTCTTGCACAGATGGCAGTGTTTGAACCTGCTTACATTGCCATGCAATCTGGTAGCTCGCAGCTGAACAGATGTAAGTTCATCCATTTTCAGCTCCGCCACCAGAAAGTTCATCAGAGAAACGTTCCGATGACAGCCAGGATTTCATCAGACACATTTCCCAATCAAGCAGAACAAATACAGGCTTTGGTCTCCCTTAATTTCCCTGGAAGCAGGTGAGAGAAATAAATGGCATTTGTTTGGCCCGAGGCACTTGTTATGTCAGAGAGCTGGGTTATAAACCATTCCGTGAAAGTGTCAGACAAAGCTGAAAAACTGCTTCGATCATCCTGTGAAAAGAATGCCTGATAGAGAATAAGGATGGTGAAATCTCAAGGAGAAAAACAAAATCAGCATTCATACACAAGGGGTGATAACTGGCAATTACTTAGTCTTCTGTAGTGGCATGAATGAAAAAGATTCTCAGTGTACAGCTTTAAATTAGCAGACTAAATAATTACAGTGGACTATAACAAAATATGTTTCTTTGTTTTAATTTGCTCTTGGTCAAACAATTTTCTAGTTGTCCTGAATTCTATCTTTAATCTGTACTTAGTTTATTTAGAGGAATATTGTTTGAAAACGGACAGTTCACAATAAAAATGTCCAGCAATTGACAATGATCTAGGTTTAAATTTAATTTTGCACAACTAAAAGAAACCCAGAAAAATAATTTTAGATATTTTTATGGTGAAACAAAGTGAAGGTGTAAAGTCCATTGTGCAGAACACTACAAAAGGTGCATTGATTTAAAAATACCATGGTTTGATGAAGTTTTATGCAAACTTCAGAGGAATGACCAGTGGATGAAAATAAATTAATTGGAAAATATCACTGCTCCTCCTAACTCCATGTTCAAGTAAGTATATTTTTCAAAGCTTACCTTTTTGCTGACGGCTGATAGCAATCCTGATGGCAAGGATCACTAGTTGGGCTGTATGTGGACCATGTTTTCCTGACAGAAACCTACCCAGTGCTGGCTGTATTCTGGGCAAGCCAACCTGGTAGAGGAGGCATCAAACAGGGCTTATAACCCTTATTTCCATCTGCAAAGGGACTAATGTCTGTTTCAGACATGGGCTAAGGACACCTCTTTTGATGCCTAGGCCAATATGCACTTATTATGCACTTCTGGTTCAGATTGTGCCACGTACACGCTATCCACCATATTAGATGCCTTTGCGTCCATTTTACACCTGCAAAATTGGTGCAATGTCATTGATTTTCTAGATCTTCATGTGCAATACCATAATGAGCAACTAATGATAATCAAAATCTAACTACAATTTTCTCGAAGTTCTAGAGAGAATTATACTAATTTCCATTATTCTGAAGTCAAAATTACAAGTCTTGGACCATGTGGTTAATATCCCAATGTACTGAAAGAGACTAGAGACAAGGTTTGTGGAGAATGGATACCATGGAAGAATCACTAAGCAGTGGTGAGGTGCTCCAAGATAGGAAGCAAGTAACATATTTCACACCCTCCACCATCACAGAGATACACACCTGGGTGGAACCTAGTTCTAGATTAGCCTCAGGGTCACAATCTAGTGAGCACATCGCATTGTCTGCTCCACAACAGGTGGCAGCAGGGACTACCCAGATTTCCGGCACTTGGAGGACTGCTGGAGGCCAGAAATTTGTTGAGTCCAAGTAAGGCGAGGAACCTCTGGACTTGGTCATACCTTAGTTTCTGGAGCTGCAAAGGCAAGCTCAGGAACATCAGGAAGGGATGTAGTCTGCACTCCTCAGATGGCAAGGCATGATGGAGGAGTCTGTCCACCTTCAGCCTGAGGTGATAGTGCTGGCATGCCAATGCACCGAGATCAACACTGATAGGATGGCAGCCACCATGGAGACCTTGGTCCAGGACATCAGTTCTGCACTGCTGCGTGGGCTGAACTCCAAAGCTGATGCCATAGTTGGCCTCCAACTGCGTGTACGCGACAGCGGTGTGGGGTAGCTCGATATCACTCCAGCTTCCCTGTGTCCTCAAGGAGTCAGCCAGAAGCCCTCGGGCACCCATAGGGAGGAGGATCAGCAGGTGCACACCCCAGGGCCATCATCCAGGTGACTCCAGAAGTGTCCGGTCCCTCTAAAACTCCTCTCCCTGTGACCCCAGCAGCTCCAGCTCCACAAGCCAAGCAGGGTGCCACTGCCACTCAGCAGGGCCCCAGGGCCCTTCAGATCTCAACCCTCCAGAGGACACCTGCCCAGGTAATCACAGACAGGGCATAGCAGTCAGCAGGTTACCTCCATCTCTGCTGTGGATGTTGGGAGGGAACCAAGATGTAGTGACAGGGTTAGGAAGGTTAAGAAGATGTAGTTGCACAGCCTGGGCACTGGCATTAAGCTGTTGTACTTAATGTTCACTATTGTAAATAAACTATTAAGAATGTCTCCCTGCCTATGGCTCCTAGTTCTGATGAGCAGTGTTCGTGTCATGCAGATGTGAAACCTTGGTTCCTGCACAAGATAAAGGCAGCTGTCTCAGTCCAGGGCCTCTTCCCTTTGCAGTGTGTAACCTTCAGACCAAAGTGATGAACCAGCTTAACATTAAGTGGACACACTAGCGATGCCTGCACCTTGATGGTTCTCATCATTGCTGCCAGAATGTCATTGGCAGGTTGCACAGAGTTCCATCATTCTCTCTTTGTGCTCTCAGCACCTTTGAGGTGAGACTGACCCCCCATCTCTTCCGCATCTGTGACCAGTGATGCTGTGCTCCTGAAGGGGACAGGTGCTGAAGGCTGACAAAGGATCAGGTGCATTTAAAGTTTCAAGGCTGTGTCTCCTGTAAGTGAGCTGCCCTTAGCCACACAGGAGTCAGACATTCACAGAGGCAATGTGAAGATCTATGGAACGTCCTCACTGTATCATCCTCCTGGAACTTAATGACTATTAGGGCCTCCGCTGCATCTCCATGACATGAGCCTGAGCACTGAGGGTATGTGCACTGCCATCAGCCACACAGGAGTCACATATTCACAGGTGCAAGGTGAAGATGTCAGGACTGTCCTCACTGCATCTCATCGTTATCCTCCATGAATCCAGCGGCTATGAGGGCCTCCTGAGTGCGCCTGCCTCCTCTGGCCAGTGCGATGGCCTCATCGCTGACATCCTCGACTTTGAGCGCTTCATCACCGTCACCCCCTTCGACATCCTCCTCATTGGAGGATATGTGCAGCTCTTCCATCTCCTCCTCAACTAGGTCCTCCCCCCTTTGCAGCGCCAGATTTTGGAGCGGGCAGCAAGCGACATGATGCACAACGTTCTCTGGGGACAATATTTCAGTGCTCTACCGAAGCTGTCAAGGCACTGGAACCTCATTTTCAAAATGATTATAGTTTGCTCCACCAAAATCTGGGTCATGGTATGAGCCTCATTGCACTGTTGCTGCAGTCTGAGGCCACCGCACAGGCATCATCAGCCACGTCCTCTGTGGGTAGCCCTTGTCCAGGAAAATGTCAGGGATCTAAGACCTGTTAAGGTTGATCTGAGACCTGTTAAGGTTGTAGGAGTCATGGGCACTCCCTGGGAATTGTGTGCACACCTGTAGGATGTGTTTGTGGTGGTCACACACCAGCTGAACATTCTGTGAGTGGAAGCCCTTGCTTGTTGCCACGGAGATCTAAGTGCCATGTGAGTGCAGTCGATGGCACCCTACACCTGTGAAAAACCAGAGATCTGCACAAATCCCAGTGCTCTTGCTTCCTGGCTTTCCTGATCCCAGTTGAAATGCACAAAGTTCTGTGCCTTTGCGAAGATGGCGTCCGTGACCTCCTGGATACACATGTGCAGGGAGGCTGGCGAGATCCCGCATAGGTCACCTGTGGAGCCCTGGAAAGAGGCACTGGCATAAAAATTGAGCATCGTGGTCAATTTCACGGCCACTGGCAGTGGATGCCCTCCATGTCCCTGTGGCATCAAATCCTGCAGCAGGTGGTATATGTGACCGACCAGTTCCCTTGACATGCACAGTCTTCAGCTACTGGTTCTCAGTCATCTGCAGGAATGACAGGCGTCATCTATAGACCCTGGGTCTAGTGGGGCACCTCCGAGTGACAGCTCGCTGTTCATCTTTAGCTGCATGGGCAGCAGGCTCTGTTACACCTTCACCTTGAGGGGGGGTGCTCCTCCCTTTGCCGAGCCAGGCGCCTCTGCCCCGTCTTCTTCTTTGTCTCTGGTCTCTGTAAGCCATGAGGCATAACGCTAAATCTCCAGGCTCCATGATCCTGATATTGTCCTCCTGCAGGATCAAACAGAGAGATGCGTGGGTTAGCATGGGTGCACTAAGAACCTTTCTTGATTAAGTCTGAAGGCCCCTTCACGCATGCAGGAAAGTGTTGGCCACTTGGATGGCCAGTGTGTAGTATGTTCATTGGCTGTCCGAAACCTCTTTGTTGATGTCCTACGGGCCATTCTCACGAGCACTGTGCAAGGTTGTGTTCACTTACCTCTGAGTTCCCCTCAAAGTTTAGGTCGCCAGGTGCACGCCTTTTAAAGGCAGTCATGAAGCACTCCATTCTGAAGTAATGCCGACGTGGGCGGAAAATTTGACGTGGGGGGATTATTCCGGCAAGCAGGGTTTATAATTATAAGCAAATGTTTGAAAAAGACGTTCCCAATGTGTGGAGGTGGGAAACACGGCCTGCCATTGATTGGTGGAGCGGACGATTGCAAACTGGTTTCATGACGGCGTAAAACCTTCTCTCCATATTGCCACCTCCCGCCCGACATAATGCCCGATGCCAACCGGGCTGGAAAATTCCAGCCATAGAGTGCAGTACTCATGCAGTAGTCTGAATAACAATGTGAACAATTTGGCAGACAATTGGTGAATAGAATGTCTGACTCACAAAGCATAAGTGCAGAACCTATAAAATAGAACAGAATAGAGTTAACACAAAAGACTAAAGAAGGGAGCAAGATATAATAGGAGGCACACCACTGTCAATGTGGAGAAACCATTGAAAAGTTCATTCAATGGTGTGATAAATAGTTACAATAGTGGAATGCAGAACTCAGGAGTTCTATTGAGCATTCTCAATGTCACACCACACTGACAATATAATGGGCAGGATTTTTAGGTTGGCGTGCGGGCGCAATCAGCCAGCCCGGGAGCGGCTGGGGAATGGACTGCCGCCCGCGATAAGCCCCCGACCGTGATTTCCCGCTGGCTGGCAAAATAACGGCCAGCCAGTGTGAAGTGCATGCTGAAATGCCCAGCACTGCTTGAGTGGGGTGGCAGGAGGAGGCCAGGCGCTGAGGAAAGCGTGGGCGTGGGCGAGTGCTGAGTGAAAGCTCCCTGAAGGCAGAGAGCTGAAGACTGAAGACAGAGGGAACTGAAGACTTCAAAACAATTAAATAAAGATTTTAAAATCTGGAAAAAAATGTCCACACATCACAATCAGTCACCTGAATATATATGTGCTGAAAATTCTGTCCATACATTTTTATTTTTTTAAATTTAACAACGGAAACCTCGTCCTGCCCTTGGTTGAGGTTTCATCTAAAATGCAAAGTCCACCTGGCAGATTCGCCCGTCTGCCAACCGTAAGGTTGGATGGACCACAAAAAATTGGGGACAATTGGAAGTTTAACAACTTTAACTTTAATTCCCTTCTTAATTGTCGGCGGGCACCCTTCCAACACTTGCGCACACCCGCCAACCGAAATATCGCATGAGCGTGGGATGACGTCGGGACGCTTGACCTACGAGACCTCGAGCGATTTCGCGTCCGATCATGTCGGGCGTGCGCCCGCATGCCAACCTAAAAATTCTGCCCAATATAAACTTAGTTCTGATGAAAGGTCATCAACATGAAATATTGGGCTGGATCTAACTGGGTGCTGTGGTGCCCATAACCCCGTGCCAAAAAATTTCTGGTCAGGAGCTTGTTTCTGATGCTGATGGCTGCCCTACAACCATTTAATGCTGTGTACAGCATTAAGCGGTTAGTGGTGTGAGTTTTGCCTGTATCTGGGGAGGAAGTCCTGCCTCGGAGAGTTGTTAGCCAATCGTATGATGGAAGCTCTCTAGTCCCAGCAGCCACCAGGACTGGTTGGCCATTTCTGGGACTACAGCCAATCCCGAAGAAGATCCTGGACTCAGAGGTAAGTGAAGTGGGTGAGGAGGGTGAGCTGAAAGGTTTGAGAGGCCGATGGGAGGGTAAAGAAGGGGATGACCTGTGGGGGTCTCCAATGGACCCAGAAGGTCCACAAAGGAGGTCCACCACCTACGCTTGCCTGACACCAGCACACGCAACTAATGCTGCTGCACTTCCTACATGGCGTGGACCTCCTCCCGCCATGGGAAATATACCCACAGTGGAGGGATGAGGCCCTTAAGTAGTCATTAATTGGCTACTTAAGGAACTCAATTGTCCCAAAGGCCAGCCACTGCCCAACGGCTCCCCTGCCTCACGTAAAATTGTGGAGGGGATAGGGTTGGATGGGTGGGTGGCGGGTACTGCACCCACTGGATTTTACTTCCCTCCTGCCTTCAAACCTGCCAATGGGAAGGACTAAAATACAGTCCATTAACTCTCTTTCTTTCTGCACTGATGGAGCCTGACCTGCTGAGTGTTCCTCGCATTTTCTCTTTCTATTTCAGATTTACAACTTGCACTGCATTTTGCTCCTGTCTTACAATATGGTGTTCAGGTTTGATTACCAGAGCACAGAGAGGCCTCAAATGTACTAGAAAATGGTTCAGCAGAAGACAGCAACAGAACTGATCATGTGTAAAGGAGATGGGCTTTGAGGGAAGACTAATGAAGTTATTTGCAGTTTACATTTTTAAAAGCCCACAGATGCTTTGTGATCTTTTTGTAGTTGTTTGCAGCACATTAATGCGCTTGAAACTAAAGCTGTTGTTATATCTCACTTCTGGCCTGAGATCTGAATCTGTGAAGTATGACACATGGCTGGCATGACCAAAAGTATAATGGCAGGTTTAACAAATTAGCACTTCTGATGCAGTTTGGCCTTTCCATCCAACAAGATAAATAGATGAAAATATTGGGAGGGTTGGGCTGAGCCCCACAGCTTGAATTCCCTTTTATGCTCCCATCATATGAGCTTATGCACCAGGAACGTTAATTCATAACATTTTGCCCACACTGCACTCTGTCCGACAGGAGAGAGCTTTGGTTATGTTTTCTTATATGCATAGAGATCATGAGGATTGTTTTAGCCAAAGGGTGAACACAGGTGTTAATGTGTGCAGTGAAAGTCTGGATTTAGCGAACAATTTTGGTCCTATTGCTGATTACCATAATTTGAACTTGCCTGGAGGTCCTAAACAGACACCTTCAGTTTTAGTAATTGAGTGCTGATTAGATACAATTTTCATGGAGCAGTCAGTATAGGTGGGCCCCTCACACCCATTTCCACTGACAGTGTGGAGTGTTCTGTCTGGCACACATTGCAGGATGGTTCAGGGTCTGAGGGAAAAGGTGCATAAGTCCTTGGCTGAAACACTGGAGGCTCTGGTGGAGGAGTCCGAGGGAGGAGGAAGGCCACCAAACCTTCCAATCCCTACTGTCCCTCTCTCCTGCAGCAGCTGGTGCTACTCTGCCTGGTCTTATGACCTCCTCCCAGTCATTCTCCTGAACAAAGGGGATCCCTATCAAAATGTTATTTGCTAAGCACTCCCTTTCACTTGGTGACTCCTATATGTTGTTCAATAAAGTGAAATAGCACACTAATTACTTTTTTTAGGTGAAGTCCACAGAGAATTTCTGGAAAAAACGTTGCTTGAGTTTTGGTGAAGTCTTGACAAAGTGTCCCACAAAGTGTTTCGGTGGTCTACTCTTTGCAGCTCCAGCAGCAATGACCATGAAATGGTGAGTATCGTTTGGATAAATACCTTTGTAGACTGATGTTTGCCGTATTCTTGTGACCTCTGATGGCATGATGTGTAAATAAAGACTTTAGGGCAATACCATTTTACACTCCGCATTGAACATGGTAAGAAGTAAGAAGTAAGGGATTGAGTGAAGTTTGATAGCTGTAAGAGAGCTAACGACAATGTTTCATCTATTTTTTGCAATCCATGTGTGGAATGAACTTTGATTTTGTTATCTGCACTAATTTCAAGGTAATGTGTGGGTGTGTGCCACCATTAGAGACGAAATAACCTATAAATAATATATATTTTTGAAAAGTTACCATAGGTATAGAAGAAAAAGCAAGACTACCACCCTGAAGCATTGACACAGTCACATGCCAGTCCAAAAATGACCATAATCACTAAATTCAATTGTAAATTTACCATGGTGGCATTTGAACTCACAACTTTTAGGGCTTAGGTTCAGTACCATAACCGCTACACTACCATTTGTGAGAGAGGCATTGGTTAGTGTTTATATTGTAGTTTGTATTCTAGTCATTTGATAAAAGAAAAGTTGAATTGGCAGCGATGGCTCAGACAAGACAAGAGTCTTCTGTTTCAGTTTGACCAGCTCAAAACAGAAAAGCAAAAGAGACTTTTCTCTTGAATTGATGGAAGATGTGGAAAAAGCAAATTTTATTTTTGCAGCTTATTTAGTGTTTTCTTTACTTAAAACAACTATGAATAGTGAGGAAAATAGCTCAGTCATTTCTTCATATCAACAGAAGTAAAGTGTCTCTGTGAATTTGTGAACATGGATGGCAGTATCATGGGATAGGTACATAGTGAATTTAGGTTGGCTCTTGCAGTGTGTGAAGGTCAGAGAGACAAGGGGCTGAATCTTTCAAGGAATGGCAACCCCCGTCAGATTGCTGCTTTGCTCTTATTTTGTTATACAATGCTGGAGCTCCACATTTCTAGCCCGGGTTTCTGAACCAATATCCTTCAGAAATGCAGAGCGTACCTACCCTTGGAGCCCTTCTTCTTAGGGCAGGATCATTAGGGCAAGCCTCTGCTAAGAAAAAACTGTTCAGAGCAGAGAACCAACTTTCACGGACAAAAGTTGAGTTTGCTAATGGAAAGCAAGGATCGAGGAGAACACTGGAGTGTCGCATACAGGATGTAGAACATTCGAAGAAGAACATGAAAGAACATGAGATGTGCAGCATGAAAGAGCAAATCCAGACTTTAAAAGTAGAAAAGGAAAATCTTAAGGAACAGATTGAGGATCTAATGAGTGAATTGAAAGTGTCTAAGGAGCAGTCAGTGACCATGAAAGAAAGATTTCAAAAGGAACTGAATGCCCAGGTGAAGTTGTTAAGTGTGTATAAGGATTTCACAGATAACTCTGAAATAAAGACAACTGAACTCACCAGAGTAGTTGCTGAGCTGAATGAAAAGATTCATAAGCTTGCAAAAGGATTGGAAAATAATAGAGTAAACAAATATTTGGTTGAAATTGTGCAATGAGTAGAAATGAAGGTTCCATTTTTGAAACATCAACTTCCAGGGAGATCTTGGCGGACCCCATGAGAAAGAAAACCCAAGTCCACTCCAGGAATAAACGGAGTGAATATTCCCTTCGGAAGGAATGGGACAAACCCACGGTGTCCGAACAAAGCAAGGGTGGGTTTTTGCGCCTCATTGTCTGCTTCCCACCTCATTAATTATGCAGCCAGAGGAGACATGCCGTATCACTGGCAGGCGGCTTCTGAATCGCCTGCCATAACTTTACCTCACCGTTTCTTCACTCCGTGTGTCACATCTAAACTGTAGCCGTGCACACATTGTCAGTGGTTGCAGCCCAGGACAGCTCCAGTGAAGACATGGCCCTGAAAGCCAAAAAGAGTTCAGTGACCCGTCACTGGAATGCCTTTCGGAGGCCTGTCGCGATGTTCTCTATTCCCGCTCTGGCCACAGGAGGTGCAGCATTCTCACCTCTCCGGCCTGGGAGGTGATGGCAGTGGTGGTCAGTCCCAATGCTGCAAAGAAGTGGTTGGCCATCCAGTGCAGAAAAAGGATAAATGATCTCATCTGTGCTGCCAGAGTAAGACAACCATTTCATCACTCTAAACTCACACACTCACAAGGCCATCACACATTCAGTAGCATCTCACTCACTGCCAGCTCAAGGAAAATCGCCACTCACTCTCTCACACACACCTCATAACTCCATCTGGCCTCATCTCCTCTGGAGACTGCCTCCTCAGCCATCACCATCTTGAGGCCACTTGCAACATGTGCCCCCACACACACCCTGGGATACCCCTCCTTCCCTAGTACAGCCCTCATCCTGCAGCCTCTTCCCTTGCCTGACACCACTTCTTTCCCTTCCCCAAGCAAGCCCGAGCCCTGCAGCTTTTGGAAAGCCTTACAGCTGGTTAGGTACGAAGAAACCTGCCCGTAAGCCCCCTAAAAGTGATGTGGTGCTGCCTGCAAAACCCGGGCACTGATGGCTGCGAGTGCTGCCCGGAGTAAGGCAGGCAAACAAACCTCAAACTGTTGAGTAAAGTGCAGCTCGCCAGGTGCATGTCACGTATGTACTGTTGTGAAATATGCGGCATGGTGATGTCATGATCCAACATGGGGGGGATGATTCTGGCGAGCAGAGCTTATACTGAGATTCTAATGTATTGAAATTATTTTCCTGATGTGCGGCAGTGGGAAACATGACCCGACATTGATGGGTGGAGCGGACAATTGCAAACTGGTTTTACGATGATGTGAAACAGATTTTTGCGCTCCCTTGATATTTTCCACTCCTGCCTGTAATGATGCCCGCTGTAAAGGGGAGTGGAAAACAGTGGAGCCCAGGAAGAGAGGGACAATGTTGATAAGTATGTGGCTGTACTGAGATGTCAGGCTGAATCTGGTGAGTTTGGGAACCTGAAAGATGATCTCATTAAATATAGCATTTTCTTAGGTATGAGACATGCTGCTGTGAGAGCACATCTGCTGAGAGATGAGAAGCTTACTCTTAAGAAAAGTATTGACATATGCTGAAGCTCTGAGGTGGCTAGTTTGGCATTTCTGCTGCTCTGGAAGAGTACCAACCCAGACAGCATGATATGATCAATGATCTACCAGGAGTGGAAGTGATTGTGGATGATATCCTGCTCTATGGATGAGGAGATATGATGGAAGAAGCCATCACAGATCATGATCGGAATCTAGTGAGACTGCTAGAGAGAGCTCGCCAAATGAACTTGGAGCTGGGCAAGAAGTTACTGCCACTGAAGATGATAGAAGTCAAGTAAAAAAGGCCATGTAATGGCAGCTAAATGACTTCATCCTGATTCTGATAAGGTGGAAGTTCTAACAGAAATGCAGCAACCAACAGACAGTTCAACAATGTGTTGGATTTATGAATCAACTGATAAAGTTCATGCACAATCTGTCGTCAGAGCACTCAAGCACTTTTAAAAAATTCATTTACGGGATGTGAGTATCGCAGGCTGGGCCAGCATTTATTGTCCATTCCTAATTGCTCTTGAGAAGGTGGTGGTGAGCTTCCTTCTTGAACCACTGCAGTCCATGTGGTGTAGGTACACCCACAGCACTTTTAGGGAGGGAATCCTAGGATTTTGACCCAGCGACAGTGAAGGAATAGCGATATATTTCCAAGTCAGGATGGTAAGTGGCTTAGAAGAGAACTTCCAGGTGGTGGCCTTGTCCTTCTAGATGGCAATGGTTGTGGGTTTGGAACATGCTGTCGAAGGAGCCTTGGTGAGTTTCTGCAGTGCAT
Organism: Cetorhinus maximus; assembly: GCF_964194155.1. Classification (NCBI taxonomy): domain Eukaryota; kingdom Metazoa; phylum Chordata; class Chondrichthyes; order Lamniformes; family Cetorhinidae; genus Cetorhinus; species Cetorhinus maximus. The sequence goes on from NC_135881.1 coordinate 108,309,977, forward strand.
CTTGTCGATGGTACACACTGCTGCTATTGTGCATCGGTGGTGGAGGGAGTGAATGTTTGTGGAAGGGTTGCCAATCAAGTGTGCTGCTTTGTCCTGGATGGTGTCAAGCTTCTTGAGTGTTGTGGGAGCTGCACTCATCCAGACAAGTGAAGAATATTCCATCACACCCTTGACTTGTGTCTTGTAGACGGTGCTCAGGCTTTGGGGAGTCAGGTGGTGAGTTAATCGTCTCAGGATTCCTAGCCTCTGACCTGCTCTTGTAGCCACTATATTTATATGGCTAGTCCAGTTCAGTTTCTTGGCAATGGTAACCCCCAGGCTGTTGATAGTGGGGGATTCAACGTTGGTAATGCCATTGAATGTCAAGGGGAGATGGTCAGATTCTCTCTTGTTAGAGATCGTCATTGCCTGGCACTTGCGCAAATGTTACTTGTTACTTGTCAGCCCAAGTCCGGATATTGTCTAGGTCTTGCTGCATTTGGAGATGGACTGCTTCATTACAAAAGATGTTACGTTCAGTGGTATTTGGGCACAAGAAGCAGTTCTCACTCATATAAAACAATATTCCCTGGAGAAGCATCATCACCTCAGGAACCAGCAGAAACCAAATGAACAGACAACAACAACTCACATGTATACCATAAAAAGACCTGAACACTTTAAAGACAACAGCCCAAATCTTCTGTTATCTGGACAGTCAGAGATTGGACTTAAATTGGGAGATGCACGAAAGGATCCTGTAGAAGTCCTGTCAAACACACACATGCGCTGAAATTGTCCGGGAAGTTAAACTTCAGATGGGCTGATTCCCGCTGCCCTGGAACCTCCGCATGGGTCTCTTACACTGAGCTCAGTGTCAGAGACTTGGGCCAGATACGTGGCACTTACCTGGATACTTACCCAGGAAACGTTACAATAAAATAAAAGCAAAATACTGTGGATGCTAGAAATCTGAAATAACAGCAGAAAATGCTGGAAAAACTCAACAGGTCTGGCAGCATCTGTGGACAGCTGGGATGGGAAGTCCCGACTGAAAAATCGCAAACGTGTTAGGTCACCGAAATCATCACAGGCAGGGTCAATGCGCGCAGCATCAAAATTGACTCGAAGATCTGGGCCTATGCGTGCAATGCATATGTAGGAATAGACATAATTGGAGCAGTCTAGAAAGCACAAACAGCTTCTGTTTACACGTGACAACTTTCTTTATGGACTACGTATGTGAAATAACTTGTAAAAGATAGTATATGCTTTTTTTTGTCTTTTTATGAAAAGTGGATGTTCGGGTAAATATGTTTGTACACTGTGGCTTGCCATACTCTTGGGATTTCTGATGTCATTTTATGTAAATAAAGGCTTTAGGGCAGTAGCAGTAGACATCACATGGAACGAATAACCCTTTAAGTGGAGAGAATTACTTCAAGTAGCCCTTGAAATCAGCATTAATGCTGTATTTGCTGCCAAATAGCAGGTCGCTATCAGGAGAGGGTGCTAGGTAAAGCGCTAACTACCAAAATGCCATGTAGCCTCATTAATGAGAGCTAGCAGGGATTTCAAGACTCTAGACGGCTGTTCCTAACGTTGGCTTCAGCTCCTTTACCAAGCTGGCAGCTGATGCAAAACATGGCCTTAACTGGCTATATTGATCATCTCTTTATCTCTTGAGTGCTTAAAGTAAAATACAGCCCCCCTGGTGTTTCCGCTTTGGGTGCAATCGACAACCCAGCCCAATTTTTCTCTCGAGTTTCCACTCAAACTTATCTGCACATTGCCGGGTGCAATATCTGCCACAAAGCAGTGCAATTGGACAGCCTTTGAAAAGTAATTTTTAAAAATCCTTTAAAACATATCCCTTGATATATTTAAAATTGGTAACTTGATGCAGTCTGCTGAATATAGATAAAAATGGATTTATTACAAAAATAAGCATTTTTAATCACAGTGTCAATGTTCACCTGTGGGTAACCCAATTTTAAATCACTGAAAATGACTTTTGAGAGCCATTTGCCAATTATATTGGGGTATGGTAACCATTTACTTAGTATATTTAAAAAGAATTACATTCAAAAAGTTTTAAAATCATGCCTATTAATACCCTTGTGCCTAAAAGTTTCAGCTTAATTTTCAGAGCCTCTTCAAAGTCCTACAATCATGCGTGATTTATGGAAATTCGTAATGGTAATTAATTCAGTCTGGGGAGTATGGCCAGTTTGTGAACAGAGTTGCTGCGTTGCTTTTCAAACTAGCACAAAAGTAGACAGAAGCTAGGGAGAAGTTTTCCCCCCATTGGGGGGGGATGTGCGGGAGCGGGCACGGGCAGGCACGCCTCCAATTGGCGCCCCCAATTGGGGTCGCGCCGCCATTTTACGTGGGCAGGCCAATTAAGGCTATGTGTTCCCTGTGTGGGCGGAGGGGGATTCCCTCAGCGCACAGATCTCCCTGAGGCTAAGTGCTGCCTCAGGGAGATTGGTTTCGCTTTAAAATTTGTAATACAAATGATAAAAAGATTTCCCTGACGTGTCCCCTCATGTGACACAATCACATGAGTTGGGACATGTTCATAACTTTTCTTGAAACCTTTAATAAAAATTGAAACACCCTCATCAAACCTCATCCCACCCGTGGATGAGGTTTCATGCTTTTTCCGAAGCCCGCCAGGGCTCCCGGCCTGCCCGCCACCCTTAAGGCTGGACGGGCAGATCCATTAATGACCTTAATTAGTCTTTCAATGGCCTCAATAGGCCGTTGACAGGTCGGCGGGTGTGCAGCTGACTCGGCTGTGCCCCCGCCGACCTGAAAATGGAATTGATGCAGGGTGATGTCGGGAATTCCACCGGGACATTTTACACGTCGGCGAACGAGCCCCTCCCCCCTGCTCGCTGACCAGAAGATCCTGCCCCTAGATTTGCACTGAATGTAATTTGTTCTTAAAATCCGTGATCTTTTGCATGGGTTATGTCGATTTCTAGTGATTTGCACTGAAAAAGTGAGCGCAACTAAACGGAAACTCTACCCCTGCTCTCCAGTGTTTACTTTCTGATCTTTGCAGAGCTCATGGTAGCCTTCACTTTCTCTGAATGTTAATATGAACCATATGAACTGTCCAGGAGATCCAGCATATTCTGAATTCAACTTCATGCCATTCGGAGTTATACTGCACCTGGTGCTTAGCTCATTCAAATGCTCTAGAATGGGTCTCAGAACACTGGCTTGGTTTTATTACGCTCAAGAGTGTGAATTCTGAGTTAATTGCACCTGAAACTGTTTCACATTGACTTGGAAGTAATGGTATAACTGTAATGTAAAGCTGAACACTCTCACTTAGTTTGTTGTGAATTCCCCAGACTACAAGTTATAACCTTTTAATCCTCTTTCTGATCAGCACAGCATTCATCTCATATTCATTTCTACACACGTCCCATTTTTGCCATTTCCTTAAGCTATTATTCAGCTTTTCTGAATATATGTTTACACTTGTTATTTTTATATTCATTTTATTAGCCCCTAGTTCTGTCATTATCATTTATTTACTTTTATAAACCAACTTATTTCTGTGACCACATTAATGCCATGCATTTGACTGGGTAGACTTTATTGTAGTCTTGTTGAAAGGCTTCTGAGTGGTGTAAATGAACTCTGGGCAGAATTCTCCCATTGGCATGCAGGGGTGGACCCTGCACGCCCACGCGTAAAATGACGCGCGGTGACGTCGGGTAAGCGTCCTGACATCACCAAACGCCATCACGATATTTCGGTGGGCAGGCATGCGATGATCTCCAATGCGCACCCGCCATTAATTAACAGGCCACTTAAGGCCCTTGAGGCACCAATTGATGGCGATTTTCCGGGGCACATGCAATCTTCAGGTTGTTGCATGGGCACAACAGGCAGGTGGGTAGGACATATTTGTATAAACCTCATCTACGGGCGGGGTAAGAGGTGTGAGTGGAGTCGCGAATGTGCTCAGTCAGATATTTAATTTGGAAAGTTACTGATACTTGCCTGTGTGAGCAGAAATATTTCAAAACTCATACCAGCTACTTTGACAGGACTCATAACCTTCAAGTCAGCACTCCGCAGTGAAGATCCTTTTTGGGGCCTGCAGGGACATCCGGGTTTCAGGAAGCCTTCCCTTAGCCTGGGAATGGGAGTTGTGCTCTCCACTGGAGGCACCTCCTCTGAGGAGGAAGGAAGGGCCAGGAGGGGGAGGAGGCCAGGAGTCCACATTCAGCATCCAGGGGAGCCATCTTTGGGAGGAGAGGTGCCAACAGGAAGTCCAAGGTGGAAGGGGCCGCAGAAAACACCACTATCCTGCTGACAGGGTATACAGGCTGTGAAGCAGCTACCTCAATATGTATGAGATGCAGTGTGTTGCTGATAGTGGTTGCATGCTGTGCTCTCCACAATCTTGCACTGGAAAGGGGAGACGCTGTGGACAAAGAAGATGTGGACGAAGTGGCTGTGGCTGCACACGATGAGTCCAGCAGTGAATCCGAGGATGAGCACGCACAGGGAAATGCTGAGCGGGTAGACGCTGACCCGGGCATACTCCAGGGACGCAGGGACATCCGGGAGGCTTTAATCCAACGAACCTTCAGCTAGAACACCACAGATGGACCCCAACAAAAGCCTGTGCTGCAGGCTCCATATTCGATGCCTGAGTGCTAAATCTGCCTGGATAGGAAAATTAACCAAGGGCCTTGTCAATAAAGCTCAATGTGACACAACTCACTCATAACATCATGGGTAACCATTCACCTGCAGAGGAAAAGAGGCACCCTCAGCCATGGTCACATGTCTAAATTTAATGATGTAACAAAATGAACTTAAGGAAACAAAATGACAAAGGTGTTGAACCCCACACCAACTAATCATGACCTATTTGCAGGGCAACATAAAAGCACCAGTGAGAAACCCGTGGTGTGCCTAAGGTGCCTTAAATTTACACTTGCGTACTATGTCTATGTGCTGTCCCCTCGCTGGCACTGGCATTGAGACAGCCTGCTCACTGTGCTGCCCTGTTGGCCTCGATGACCTTGGCGGCCATCCTCTGGCCCGTGGAGCGTGTGCTGGCCCCGCCTAGGCGGGAGCTGCCAGTTCCACAGCTGGCATCTCCCCAGTCATCGCAGCCTCACCGGGTGCAAGGGTCACTGGCAGAGGGGCGGAGCTGCGGCCCTCATCCGGAGCGCCCTGAGAGGAGCCCACAGAGATGACAGGCAGCTGCTGCACCGACGTGAGGTCGCTTTGGACCTCCCTGCTCACCGCAGATGGATGGTCACCTAGCTGGGAAACTTGGTGCCCAGACCATCTCCCACACTGGCAATGACCAGCTGAGGTCAATGCCGTTGTGAGGGCTTGCTGGTCCGAGCGCTTCCCCAGGAAGCCCTGATTGGTCTCCTGGAGAGTCACCACTCTCTCCATGGAGGAAGAATGGTGCTTGGCCATGAGGCTCATTGCATTGGCGTTGGCCCACGTGAACTCCTCCACCATGGAGACCGAGGCAAGCATAACCTCTTGTATCTCTGCCAGATCCTCTCGCACACCCTGCTGGACTTCCAGCATTTGCTGCCTCATGGACGACTCCAGAGGCACATCATCAGCCACCGACTGAGCATGTACCTGGTCCTCTGCAGTCCTATGACTGCTGGTGGCATGGGCACTCTGCATCTCCGCCAGCTCCTCCAGTGATTGTGAAGTGCCCTCACCGCTGTGCCCCGGGCTGCTAGCCGATGATCTAATTCCCACCGAGGTGCTAGTATCTGCGCTGGTGCCTGCCTGGCAGAGATGGTGTGATGCTGGTGGGTCAGAGACTTCAGGGTTTTCAGGTGTTAGAGGTGGCCCCTGTACCTCCTCCTCCTGGCCCTGATCCACCGATGCTGAAAGGAAGAACAAGGACATTTGATTAGTTAACGTGGAGACAATGTCAATGTGTATCCCCCAGATCATTATGCGCTCATCCTTCCATAAGCAATGGTCAAACTATTGCAAACTTCAATCACTGAACATTCAGCATTGCCATGGTTGCTGGGACACTAATGGTGACCTCAGTGCTGAGCTAACATACCTGCCCATGGCACCCCAGCCTCACCGACACTGGTGGATCTGGGCGCATAGTGCCTCTCCAGATCGAGGGCCTCCTGCTTGAACCTGGTAATGATGGCCAACTGGGCCGGCCCTCCGCTAGCCCTCACCCGCTCAGTGGCATTATGTACATTCTTCTCCTGAAAAGGAGAGAAGAGCATTGATTAGTGCAACTTGTACCTGGACTCTCTTTGCTGCCGTCCCACCCTAACCAGAGTGGGACATTGCAGGGCTCCAATGTCTCCTCACCCTGAAGCTGCTGCACACTCACACAAAGATGCCAGGCCTGTCCCCCCCACCTTGGCCAAATGCAGCCTACATCACATTTGGCACCACATGGTCTAACCTTGCAAAGCAAGCACATGGAATGCAAAGGGCAACAGATGGATTGGTGCCAACGCCACCTGGAAGCTCCCCTCTCAGCATATCATCACCCTGACTTTGACATGTTTTGCAGTTGCAGCACTGCGCCTAGGTGCAGGTCCTCTAGGTTGCCCCCAAAACAGTAATGTGGGTCTCAGTGTACCACATTCTGCGGGCACAGAATCCATCTCATCACCACCCTCTCAGGATGACCTCAGCATGGGCAATATCTGCTGGCCCACCCAGCGAAGGACACATGCCGTCAGTGATTCAATGCAGTGACTGCACTCAGACTTAGGGAAGAGGGCACGGCCAGGGGGGAAAGCCTACCTGCCGGGTTAAGTGACCAATGCCAACATGGTACTCTGCCGTCCACAGTGCAAAAGGTCATTGAAATGCTTGCGGCACTGGATCCAGGTGCGTTGCAGCACATCTCAAAATCCCACCACCTCCACCACCTCCTCCCAGGCACGTTTGGTCATGTGGGGGGAGCCTCCTCCTCATGTCCTGAGGAACCAGCACCTCCCGCCGTGCTGCCACCTCCTCGAGGAGGGCAGCAAGGCAATCGTCTGAGAAATGAAGTGCACAGTGCCCCTCTGCCCTACCCGCCTGCCTGGCCTGTTCACCAGCAGCGCTCTGGGAAGCCCTTCCGCTGGCCATGATTCACAGGGAAAGGCTGCAGCAGCTTTTTTAAACAGGCCGCGGAGTCGCCATTGGACCTGACGGTCATTGCAGTCCCACCGCCGCTCGCCCACTCCTGCTGTCCTCGGGATACGCATTTCACGCTAGGTAGGCCTTAATTGACCCCCCTGCGTAAAATGGCGATGCGGACCCGATCGCGGGCTGCGATCAGGTCCGCGCCCGCCCGCACCCTCTCCTTCATGGCCCGCCCAAAAGGCAGAAAATTCTGCCCTCTGAATATTTTACCCGCAAACAGTGACAAGAACATGTAGACTGATTTACGAGGGATTCCTACATCTGAATTTCCTCAGTCTTGTCTGTAGAGCTGGTTTCAGGCACCCTCTGCTGGCTGACTAGGAGATAGAAATTATTATTTGTGATGAATTTTCAGCTCATCTGAGGGCAAAATAGATTGGAATTTTTTAAAAAGGTAATTCAGCTAGTATCAAATCATAGAAGAAGCCCATGACTTTCTTTAAGTAAGTTACTGCTATTGCTGTATTGCATAACAAGCTCTTCATCCAAAAATACCACAATGTTCTGTACTTGTTATCTTTCAAATGGCCAATTCAGGTTTGTAAAGAAGTCTTCTGATCCTGGTATGACAGAGATTGACTCTCAGGAGCCATGTAATAGGCAGCAATGCTCAAAGAAATGGTTTTATTGAATCTTAACTCCTCACTGCGGTAAAAGGCAGAACTAAAGAGTCCTGTAGGAATCTGCTTCTGTGAGTTGTGTTTGGCCTGAAAAGTTGGACTAGCATCAAAAACCAGGAAAGCAGATATAACACATGCAGACTTGACAATGGTTTTATTTGTATCTTTGATTTGTTTCAACACAGTGGTTTGATTTTTCCTTTCGGTTTGGCATATAAGCTATTCAAACCACTACAAATACATCTTATATATATTTTAAACATATCTGAATTAAACACAGATCAGTTTTCATTATACACCTAAATCTAAACATGACAAATTCCTTAAGGAAAAATAATTATTTTGTCAAAACTTTAAACAAATTAGCCCTGATTTAAACACAAGCCGCCCAACAGGAATAGAGCAGGGGACGGGTATGGCGGCTGGGCGTGGGGGGGAGCTAAATGTGTGTTTGGATGGAAGCTGCTGCCTTTTTGCAGCGTTATCACCCTCCTGTCATCTTAACTACTAATATTCTGGCAAGATGAGGCTGCCCACCACATGCATACCACAATGTTATTACAATGTGAAGGTCAGATCGGATAAAATCATTGGTACTGTGCTGTATTTTTAGCTTTAAATTCTGAAAGGCCTTTACAGTAACATAGCCACCAATGAAGCCTGTTGTGAGGAAGTGGTGAGGGCCAAAGATCCAGAGTAAGTACATCTACATTTGTTTTTTTGAAGTATTCCTTGGGACTTAGAAAACAGGTGATCTCCTCCAGGTCCTGCAAGGAATCCTTGGGGCTTTCCTGCCATGAATTTGCTAATCCCACTGTTATCATCTCTTCAAACCACCTCCTAGCATTTGTCTCATGTTGAGGCCTGTTCATTTTTGTAACTGCAGTGTCATGCTTCTGCCCCATTCCTCCTTTTGACTTTCTGGCCTTGGAGGTCTTTCTCCTGCCTTTGGGTGAGAGAAATAACTGCAGAATTAAAATGAGTCCCAGGTTAAGTGGCATGGATCTCATGTTGATGAGTCTGTGAGTGACTCCCAACTGCACCAATGATAACCCCAGGTTAATATTGGGGCTAATCATAAAGGATTATTGCTGAATGATTTGTTGCAGGACTGAAGAAAATTCTTGTTATATTATTGTTGTATATTTTTCTTACGTTTCCAATGTTTGGTTGCATCACCAGTTCAAAGGACAGTGGACAACTTATTCTGTCTCCAGGCCTGTATGATTGGACACACAACAGGCTCTTCAATTATACTTCGCACTCAGTGGAAATGTATTTAAGCTTTGTTGATGTCTCAGGTGAGATCAGAAATTCAGTGTGTAGCTGCAAATTTACATTCTACTGTTTTTTTGGCATCATGCAATAGACTTCCAATCTTCCAATTTATCAAAACACTCAGTGACTTTTACACTGTGGAACATTTTATCGCACTAATGCTGACACAATGATAATTCAAAGAAAGGTATAAATGTGGAATTTGCAACATAAAACAAGAGGCAGGAAGTGGATGTACATGAACAAATAGTGTATATAATTAAGTAAAAACGTAACATGCTAGAAACACTCAGCAGTTCAGGCAGCAACTGTGGAGAGACAGAGTTAATATTAATAGGGTTTCCACCAAAGTTGTGGCAGTAGATTAGGAGAAGCCCCAAAGAAATTCCTAGCATAATTCTCCCACTAAAGCGTCCAATCAGATCTTGAACCATCCATTTGTTTTTATTTCTACAATGAAAATAAAATTGGGAGAAACTCAAAGGTTGCTATTTTGCTATCAGCTATTTTACACTTTCACATAAAGTCACATTAATTACTCCCATTGACTGATTGCCCTTGTGGCCCATGAATACAAAATGATTGTGTCCATGTATTATCAATAGAGTCCACTTTTGAGGCTGAAAATGGCGATGATGGAGGATAGAGTGTCAGGAATGATGACCTCACCATTTAATGTGGTATCAGGGGGAGCACTTCTCCTTCCAGCTCCACATTCAGGTTAGTTATTTACCTTCCAGGTTGGCATGTGTTCCGGAGGGCTGGTTTCTCTATGTGCAGCCCATGATAACATGACTTCTTCAGGACAAAACAAAGACAAAGACAAGGGTCAAACAAAAATAAAACAAGCAAGCACAAGGCTCCTTATTTGCATATGCAAAATGCAAATGTGCTTCAGCCGTGGATAAAGGGCACCTTTTCTTTATTGATATCCAGTTTGGCAGTCAGCGCATTTCCAGCCAGCAGTGTTGACATGTTTGTTATCCACCATTATGGGTCCTTAGTAATCTGCATGCTTCCTGAAAAAGGGTACTATATAGCCCAATTTCTAGGCCTAGGTGACTGTATTAGTCAGAATCAGATGTCAACACATCACAATTAGAAGAGAAAGGCAAGTTCATACGATAGTGAATACATTGTTTGGAGTAGGAATAAGCACCATATGAAATTGTGATGCAGAATTAATCAATAATTAGTTATTTTAGGTCTCTTAATTGACAGATAATTGAATTTATTCCCACTTGTATCAGTTTGGATTAGGGTACAAAATTGCCTTTTGAAAAATTGTTAATGGATATGCAGAGACAATGGGCAAAAATAGGTCCACACAGTTTTTTGGCTGTGGGAGTCACGAAATGTGACCTCTCTACACCTACTGAGGTGGAAGTAGGCAGTACACAAATTTGATGCTGCCACCTCATTTGCCTGACTGCAGCATAGGGCTGAGTGTCTTCTGCGTTGCTGGCTGCCTGAGCACTCAGCAGAAGGCTAAGCAGCATAAACCAATAGCATATGCTGCAAGCAATCTTCTCTTCTTAAAGGAATTTGGACCCTTTTGAAGGCAAACTGTGCTTAATTACAGGAAGTTGCTGCTGAATGCAATTGCTGCAATTTTAAACAAAGAAAATTAAACACCAGAGCAGAGAGGGGACTCGAGACTAATGGATGCGGTGCTGGTGGTTTTAGTGGTGGAGGTGGACAGAAGGCGAGAGGCCATCATTCGACAAGGGTCAAGGAGGCCCTGAAGGGCCCCCCTCAGAATGAATTGGGAGCAGGTGGCCAGGGAGGTCAATTCCTGGCAACTTGACCTGAGGACCTGGCAACAGTGCCACAAGAAGTCTAATGACCTCCTGTGGGTGATCAGGGTCAGTAAATGCATCTTTAAATGGCATCTACCCACCATACCACCAACTTATCACTCTGCTCAATGCACCACACCCCATTAATCACCCAGCAGCACTCATTGACACTCAGGCCTCATGCCTAATATCCAGATACTCCACCTCACTCTCACACACAGTAATGCCAGCCTCACATCCAGCTCCAGCTGCTTTCACATACCTCCAGCTATTCAGCTGTGGCAAGCAATTTATGCAAACACAATGGTGCCACATAATCACTGACATTCTTCCCTCTCTCTTGCAGGACAAGGTGACATACAATAGAAGCGAACAGAGAAGAGCCAATGGGAGACAAGGATGTCTGCATTTCCTTAGCCCACCAGAGGAGATTCTTCTCAGCATCATGCGGCCAGCTGTGACAAAGCATTGTTATCTCCTGTACTCCTTCACAGCATCATCTCTATTGGTCAATAATGCAGTAGACTTACAAAGAGGTGGAATCCATATTTCAGTCTGGAACGACTGTCACTGTCTCTGGATATGCTGATGCTGTGCTGCAACATATCCATAGCTATCCGTACAGCAGATAGCAAAGCTTTTTGAAGACTCAGTCCCTGTGAAAATAGTTTCCACAGTCAATTGACAGGCAAATGCACCAGAACCTGTTGATACAGTTGCTGGCTTCTTGTTGGATGGGTTAATCAGGGCAGCCTAGTTTTTGAAATGTGGGTATGTCTTCTTTCATGCAGTTTGATGATACACTGTATGTAAAGTAATTCTGAGAAATTGTGCAACATCACAGTTAGTCGGGCATTCCAGAAATAGCTGTAAATCAGGAAATGGTAAGGAGGGAAGACTTCTGGAAAATTACAATCACCAAGGAAGTGATATTGAGTAAATTACTGAAGCTGCGGGCTGACAAATCCTTGGGTCCTGATGGACTTCATCCTCAGGTCTTGAAAGAAATGGCTAATGAGATAGTTCACGCATTGGTTTTACTTTTCCAAAATTCCCTAGATTCGGGGAAGGTTCCATTTGATTGGAAAATAACAAATGTAATTCCTTTAATTCCTTTATTCAAAAAGGGGGGGTGGGGGTGGTGGGGGTGGGGTGGGGGGGTTTGCGGGGGGTAGATAGAAAGCAGGAAACTACAGGCTAGTTACATACAAACATATGAAATAGGAGCAGAAGTAAGCCATTCGGCCCCTGGAGCCAGCTCCACCATTCAATAAGATCATGGCTGATCTGTTCATATTTCAAGTTCCACATTCCCATCTACCCTTTATAACCTTTGATTCCCTTGCCAAAAAAGAATTTATTTACCTCTAACCTAAAAATATTCAATGACCCCGCTTCCACCACCTTCTGAGGCAGAGAGTTCCAAAGTCGCACAACCCTCTGAGAGAAAAAAAAATGTCCTTATCTCTGTCCGAAAAGGGTGGCCTATAATTTTAAAACCGTGTCCCCTAGTTCTAGACTTACACACAAGAGGAAACATCCTTTCCATGTCCACCTTGTCAAGACCATTCAGGATCTTATATACTTCAATCAAGTCACCCCTCACTTTTCTAAACTCCAGTGGAAACAAGCCCAGCCTGTCCAACCTATCCTCATAAGACAACCCGTTCAATCCAGCTATCAATCTAGTAAACCTCACCTGGCCCACCTCCAACGCAGTTACATCCTTCATTAAATAAGGAGACCAAAACTGCACACAGTTAGCTTAACTTCTGTCATAGGGAAAATGTCAGAAGCTATTACTAAAGATGTTATAGCAGGGCAGTTAGAAATATTCAGGCAGAGTCAACATGGTTTTGTAAAATGGAAATCATGGGAGTTCTTTAAAGGAGTCACATGTGCTGTGGATAAAGGGGAGATTTGATAGAAGTATTCAAAATCATGAGAAGTCTAGACAAAATAGTAAGAAACTGTTTCTAGCGGCAGAAGGGTCTAGAGCAGGATGACATTGATTTAAGCTGATTGGTAAAAGAACCAATGGCGATAGGAGGAAAATCTTTATTGTGTGGCAAGTGGTTATGATCTGTACAGAGATTTCCAGAAGCCACATCAAAGGTTGTGCAGAAAAATTAAGTGTATGCTGTAGGGAGTAATATATTGGCATGGATAGAAGATTGGCTATCTAATAAGAAACAGAGAGTTGGCATAAATGGATCTTTTTAGATTGACAGGATGTAACAAGTGGTGTGCCACAGGGATCAGTGCTGCGGCCTCAACTTTTTACAACTGATATAAATTACTTGGACAAAGAGACTGAAGGCATGGTTGCTAAATTTGCAACACCACAGAGGTAGGTAGGAAATAACGTTGTGAAGAGGACATAAGGAGGCTGCAAAGGAACATAGATAGGTTAAGTGAGTGGGCAAAGATCTGGCAAATGGAGTATAATGTGGGCAAATGGAAATTGTCCATTTTGGCAGGAGGAATAAAAAAAAGCATATTAGCTAAATGGTGAGAGATTGTAGAGCTCTGAGATTCAGAGGGATCTGGGTGTCCTAGTGCATGAATCACAAAAGGCTAATCTGCAGGTACAGCAAGTAATTGGGAAAGCTAATGGAATGTTATCATTTATTGTGAGGGGAATTAATTAGTAAAGTAGGGAAGTTATGCTTCAGTTGTATTGTGTACAGTACTGGTCTCCTTATTTAAGGAAAGGTGTACATGTGTTAGAAGCAGTTCAGAGAAGGTTTATTGGACTAATACCAGGAATGGGCGGGGTGTTTTATGAGGATAGGTTGGACAGGTTAGGCTTGTATCCACTGGAGTTTAGAAGAGTAAGAGGCGACTTGATTGATACCTTTTTTATCCTGAGGGGTCTTCACGGACTGGATGTGGAGAGGATGTTTCCTCATGTGGGAAAATGTAGAAGTAGGTGTCATGGTTTAAAAATAAGGGGTTGCTCATTTAAGACAAGACGAGGAGAAAATTTTTTCTCTCAGAGGGTTGTGAGTCTTTGGAACACTCTTCCTCAAAAGGCAGCGGAAGTAGAGTCTTTGAATATTTTTAAGGCCGAGCTAGATAGAGATTAACAAGGGGTGAAAGGTTATCAGGGTAGGCAGGAATGTACGGCTGAGGTTACATTCAGATCAGCCATGATTTTATTAATGGCAGAGCAGGCTCAAAGGGTCTACTCCTACTCCTAATTCGTATGTCCATATGTTTGCATTCATGTATCTTAGTGGTATCATGGTGGCTGCAGTCCCATCTCTATTTTGGAATTGAATCCTCTGTATGCATTAATCATAAACCAGTACAAGATATATCCACCTTTGTTTGCAGATATGGATATGTGGGCACTAGTGGGCGGCCAGAGTGCTCCTCTCATACAGCTTTGTCATGCTTGGCATCCTTCCATTGGTCTTCCTTCCAAAAGATAGAGGATTCCCATTGGGAAAGGCATTGGTGCCACTCATGATACTTGGGGACAAATAAAATAAATTTAAAACAAGTGCCAGCAAAACAAAAACACAAAGAGAGAACATAATAGCCCAGAAAAAGCTTTAAAACTGTGGAATAAATTTACTTACTGTGCCATTTAAATGATCCATTTACTCACTGTTGATTTCATAGCAACCATGAAGGGCTCTCTTCCTGAGTGTAAACATCATTAAGTGCCCTTCACATGAACATTGGGAACTAGCAGGCAGCATGTTCAATACCTATTTCAATATTTTATTGAAGTGATCTTCTCCCATTTTTCTAACCTTCCAAACTGTTTCTGATGCATAAAGTGCATAGACATATGGGGTAAAATTTTTAGCTCAGCGGACGGGTGCGCGTAAAACAACACGTGATGACGTTGGGCATGCGTCCCAGTGACAATTAAAAGGCCTATTATGGCCATTAAAACGATAATTAAAAGAAAATTTTCGCTGCCCATCCAACCTTACAGTTGGCGGGCAGACGAAAAGGCCAAGTGGCCTTTGCACTTTTTTGGAAATCTCATCCACAGGCAGGATGAGGTTTCCAAAAGCAAATAAAAATCAAATAAAAACTTTATTTCTTCATTAATAACATGTCCCTGCTCATGTGACAGAGTCACACGAGGGGACAAGTTGCGTAACATTTATAAAATCTTTAATTTTTTTTTGAAATTAGTTCATCTTCCTGAGGGAGCTGAGCGCTGCTACTCACGTTTCACGCTGTACGGGCCTTAATTGGCCCAGCACCAAGAAATTGCCTTCTGGGCCCAATCACAGGCGGCCTCCCGACCACCCCCACTGAGCCCGCATGCCAAGGGAAAAACTTTGCCCCTAGTGTTTGGAACCCTTCCCAATTTGTATACATCACCTCCAAATTTTAGGCAAATTGGGTAAAATTGTTTGGAACAACCAGGCTAATACGTCCCTCAATATGTGTGGGATTCACATGTGGAGGGAAACGCATCCTTCATTTCTGTTGGCCTGGTATTTACATAGAATCATCATATTATAGAATGATTACAGCCTAGGAGGAGGCAATTTGTACCTTCATACCAATGCTAGTTCTCTGCAAGAGCAGTTTAGTTAGTCCCACTCCCTCTTTCCCTACAGCCTTGCAAAGTTTTTCTCTTTAGGTGCTTATTCAATTCCCTTTTGAAAGCCCCAATTGTAGCTCCACAATCTCCACCACAATCTCAGGCAGTGCATTCCAGATCATAACCACTTGCCACATGAAAAAGTCTTTCCTCATGTCTCCATTGGCTCTTTTACCAATCACCTTAAATCAATGTCATCCTGCTCTAGACCCTTCCACCAATGGGAACAGTTTTTTTACTATTTTGTCTAGACCATTCATGATTTTGAACACTTCTATCAAATCTCTTCTCAGCCTTCTCTTTAAAGAGAACAACAAACTTATCTAACCTATCCACGTAACTGAAGTCTCTCATCCCTGAAACCATTCTTGTAAATTTTTTCTGCACATTTTCTAAATACTTCACATCCTTCTCAAAGTGAGGTGCCTGTTGAGACTGAACCAAGGTTTTATAATACTTTGTAACATTTGCAATTCTCCAGCCCTTGACTACCCCATATCAGGGAGAATTGGAAGATTATGGCTAGTATCTCTGCAACTTGCATGAAATACTTACCTTAATGGCCTATAGCCTTTGGAGTTTGCAAATACTTAAATGTTAAAAATTTTGGAGCTGAAATTGTAGAAGCTGTTGAACCAAATACATAAAAAATAGGAACAGAAGTGGGGCATCCAATCCCTCAAGCCTACTTTGTCATTTAATAAGATCATGACTGACCTTAAACCAACTTTACTTTCCTATTCTATCCCCATAATCCTTATCCTCCTCCTTCAGGTTCCATGTCCTAAGAAGGCATTGACAACCATGGACTTCCATTAATATGCTTGACAAAGTATTGCTGTGGTTTGCCATTGCTTTTGCAGTATGGCTGACCAGGAAACTCTCCCACACTTACCACCTGCTATCAGGCATAGTGAAGGATTTACAGGCTGATAATCAACCTGTTTGGCCATGTTATGAACATACCTTCCATGGTCCTCAGGTCCTGAAGCAGGTCTTGAGCCCAGAGCTTCTAGTCCAGAGGTCAGGACACTACCACTGCACCACAAGACCTCCAATCCTTACCTTATTGTCCAAATATCTATCACTCAGTCTTGAATATTCTCAACGACTGAGCTTCCAAATCCCTCTGAAGTAGAGAATTCCAAAGATTCACAATCCTCTCAGTGATGAAATTTCTAATTATCCCAATCCCAAATGACTAACCCCTTACCCTGAGACTATGGCCCCTAATTCTAGACTCTCCAATCAGGGGCAACAAACTCCCAACACCCACTTTGTAAAGCTCTCTAAGCATTTTATATGTTTCAATGAGTTAACCCCTCATACTTCTAAACTCCAGAGAATACATGACTATTCTACTTAATCTCTCCTGATAGGACAGCTCTCTCATCTCAGGAATCAATTTAGTAAACCTTTGTTGTGTCAACTTTAAGGCAAGTATATCCTTCCTTAGGTAAGGAGACCAAAACTGTACACAATACTCCAGGTGCAGTCTCACCAAAGCCTTATATAATTTTAGCTCGTCCTGCTTTCTACCCTTAATGTCACCTATTAGCACATTTCTTAGCTACTATCACCACCATCAACACCTCTTTGTCCTTTTGTCTATGACATCTTTTGGCTATCTCCACCTATCACTGGCCCCCTATCCAGCTCTACTTGTCCCACCCCCCCCCTTAAAACAGCTTATATTTCACCTCTCTATTTTTCCTTAGGTCTGTTGAAGAGTCATACGGACTCGAGATGTTAACTGTGTTCATCTCCGCAGATGCTGTCAGACCTGCTAAGTTTTTCCAGGTATTTTTATTTTTGTTTTTGTTTTGGATTTCCAGCATCCGCAGTTTTTTGCTTTTATCTTCCCATTATCTGTCGTCTTTTCAGGGGCGGCCGTGAGTGAAGTCGGAAACCCTCTTGGCTGAGATGAGTAGCCATTGAGGCAGTCAAAATGGCATTTAAGAGCCTTTTTACATTTTCAATGCTTCTTTTCCAATGATGCACTGGTCATAAGCTGAGTAACTTGGCAGGTTAGAAAAGGCAAATGCACCTTAATGTCGGTCAATTCCTTTTAGTGTTCCTGTAAGTCTGACGTAGGGCCATAGGACCCAATCAGCGCCAGTTTGGAGCAGCACCTCCGGCTTCCTAACCCACCTGCTTGTTGCTGACCTTCCAAATTGTGGCCTCTGTCGCTCCCTGATTTTCAAAGACTTTTATTCAGAAGGAGATTCAAAAGGCCACTACTTCTAGCAGTGATTAGCCCTGATAACTGTATCATCTATCTCAAGGGATATGACTATGATAATACTTCTATAAGGTGGAATTTAATTTAAGTAGTCATATTGAATACATGTAAAGGCTGTCCATGTCTGGTGTCTCTTGAATGTATGAAGATTATCGTATGTGTCTCTAAAGTTCAGAAAATTGAGCCACTTTTGGATTAGACTATCAGGTCCAAGTGATTTGTCAAGTTTTAGTCCCATTCATTTCTCCAGTACCTTTTCTTTTCCAATATTAATTGCTTCAAGTTCCTTACTCCCAGAGCATTGGATCACCAATTTCCGTGTTTTTTGTGTCTTCAGTAGTGAAGAGATACTTATTTGACATCTCTGTCATTTCCTTATTCCCTATGATAATTTCTCCTGTCTCTGCCTCTAAGGGATCCATGTTGATTTTTGCCAATCTCTTCCTTTCCACAAACTTGTAAAAGCTCTTACAATTTGTTTTTATATTTGTTGATTTAAAAAAATATATTTTAAGTTTCTTCCTCTTTATCACCTTCTTGTTCATCATTTGCTGATTTTTAAAAACTTTCTAATCCTCAGGCTCACTAGACTTTTTGGCAACATTGTAAGTCTCTTCAAATATAATACTATCCCTAACTTAAGCAAAATAAAAGTAAAAACTACTGTGGATGCTGGAAATCTGAAATAAAAACAGAAAATGCTGGAAATATTCAGCAGGTCTGGCAGGATCTGTGAAGAGAGAACTAGAGTTAAAGTTTCAGGATAAGGACCTTTCTTCAGAACTGAAGAAAGGTAAAAATGTAACAGGTTTTGAGCATGTGGAAAAGGAAGGTGGGAGGAGAACAAAACGGGAGGTGTGAGATAGGGTGCAAGGCAGGAGAGATTAAATGGCAAAAGACTTAATGGTTGCAAAAGGCAAAGGGAGTGGTAATGGTTGTAATAAAGAAAGAAAAGATTTGTCCAGAGTGGGTATGAATGGCAGAATAATGAATAGCTGTGTCAATGTGAAAAACAAGACTTGGCACATGCAATAAAAAACAGAAACTAAATCGGGGGGTGGGGGACAGAGTTTACCATCTGAAATTGTTGAGCTCAACGTTGAGTCTGGAAGGCTGTAAAGTGCCTAATTGAAAGACAAAGTGCTGTTCCTTGAGCTTTCATTGAGCTTCTCTGGAACATTGCAACAGGCCAAGGACAGAGATCTCAGTGTGACAGCAATCTGGAGAATTAAAATGGTAGGCCACCGTAAGCTCGGGGTCATGATTGTGAACTGAATGTTCCATAAGGTGGTCACCCAATCTGCATTTAGTCTTCCCAGTGTAGAGGGGACCGCATTGTGAACAGCGAATACAGTATACTAAATTGAAAAAAGTACACCTAAATCACTGCTTCACCTGGAAGGAGTGTTTGGGTCCTTGGATGGTGAGAAGAGAGAAGGTAAAAGGGCAGGAGTTACATCTCCTGCGTTTGCAAAGAAGATGAGTAGAGATATATATGGCAGTCACAGAGAGTGTAATTTGTAACTGTAAATAGAGTCATTTGAGAGGTGCAGCAGAGGCAGAAGCCTGATTGGAAAAATTCAAACAAAAGAGTTGCGGAAAATGTAGGCATGGATTTGGGTGGGCAACACATTTCAATTTACTTTGAAGAGAAAAGGCAGGTTGGAGATGTAGTGATAGTTTGTGAGGAGAGTTACATATCAAGAGTGGGTTTTTTGGGGAGACAGTGACTAGATAAATTTTGAAAGGAATGGGGTTGTGCCTAAGAAGAGGAAATGGCTTAGAATGCCAGCTAGCATGGTGATCAGGAAGTTGTGTGGTCAGTGGTATAATGAGAATGGGTCAAGAGATCAGAGAATTGATATAAGCACATATTCCAGGCTTTGATCATTATTATTGCCAGAGTTAAGATTCAGTTTTATCTGCCTACAGTTCCTCTTCTTGGGAGTACCTTGAAACACATTTCCATATATAAAGGCATTTCTCCAGTTGCTGATTCAAAGAAAGGTTGTCTAGTTAAAAACAAATAAGTAAATGCAAAAAGGACTGAACTTAAGTCAATTGTAGTAGGTTTTAAAGTTTGCTAGAGAAGGTTAATAGTGTGGAAGAATATTTTCTCATTACTTTAAGGAATGCAGAGAAGTAGGTTTTCTTAAAATATAATCATGAGACGTTTTCTTGGCATAAGCCTGCAGCTATTTAACAGCTTTAACTTTTGAGACTGTCCTATGAGATTAAAAATGAAGAATACATTTTCTTTTTCCACCTAAAACAACAATATTGCACATTAAACATTTGTCGCTGATTACAGACTACGTCACCTCAAATGTGCACTAACGATTTCACTGACCAATAAGTTTCAATCCTGCAATGTACAGAAGGATTCAAAGTGGGCCCACATGTACTTCTTTGAAAGAGGCTCCAACAATGGTAATATGTGTCCTGAATACAAGATGTTTTCAAACCAGCAACTGAATATTGCATGTTGGTGCCCTAGAGTCATGTCGAATGGATATAATTGTTAATTCTTCAATATGCATGTAAACAATTTGAAAAACTAATCTGAGAGTCATTGGATATCCCCCAAACCCTGCAGTAATAGTTACTGAGGAAACAGAGTATGAATAATCGTAACTAACTTCCCACATAATTTTTAATGGAATGTCAATACTTGGCACACTGTCAGCAGAACTCACCTTGGAAAACACTATTCTTTCTGTCTTTTCTGGAAGCACCTCCTTTGTATGTGACTGAATTTAATCGGGAGTCTGCCTGAAGATTTCACAGGACCATTAAAAGGAGGATAAACTGATCCATGATTTTATTCTCTTAACACCGTAGCAGCACACCACTGCAGCTCTCGAGCTGGCACATAATAAGATAGTCCCAGCAATCCCTCAATTATCATTTTGTGCAGGCATTACATATTAGGAAAATCCTATATCAGTGCAATCAAACACAGTGATTCTTCACTGCCAACCTTTCATGAAGGGCAATACTTGTACAATTTCATAGCAGTGAAAAAGGTTGGGGATGTAAATTATGTTTGCAGTTTGAAGGATTTGGACACTACATACTGCAAGTAGTTGTTGGAGCAAAAGTAAAGGTATAGAATTTATTTTTCATCATGAAAAGCTAAATAGAGAAAGAGTAACATCTTCTAGATTGCTTTCCTCTCCATTTTCTACCCTCTTCTCCTGAAGCCGTTGTCTCATCCTTTATATGGTAATTTTTCATGTGAGCCGAAAGGTTGTTGACAAATTATTTGACTGCTGGGGAAGGGGACATCACAACTGAACTGAATCATGCCACCCAACCTTCACAGATGCACACTTACAAGCAACTGTCACTGGATATCTTAGAAATGGGGAAGTCTGCCGAATTTTCTCCCCTTCCAGCTAAAATGTGTTGTGGCCAATTAAAGCATCCTTACTGGTACCTCAAATGAGGTCAACTAATAAAACACAAACTCAGGCTTGAATTAAAAAATTTCTGGTATATATGTTTTAATTTTATTATGCTCTGTGTCAGAAAAAAGCGACATGTTGCCAAAGCTTTTTGTCTTGCATTGATCGGGACGAATGCAAGAATGCCAAATTTCAAACCATCACTACAATGTATACCTCAGAAGAAAAAACTATAGGCTCCCCAAGGCTCCAGGTAATTCAAAAAAGGCGCAAGGTTTAAAGGGAACTTGGGGAGCCTATGGTTCCCCTTTGCTTTCACCATGGCAATGCCTTGGCCAATCAGAGTTGACTTGCCAACCGGTCAGTACCCTTTTCTCCTGTAGTACACATTGTAGTGATGATTTGAAATTTGGCATTCGTCCTGATGAGTGCAAGATAAAAAGCTTTGGCAACATGTCGTTCTTTTCAATAATATTCATGTTCTATTTTTATCCACTAAGCCACTATAGAAGTTTGGATATTGGGCTTAATGTGAAGGACAAATATTTCTCTCTTGATTTTCATCTTTAATTCATGGAACATGATTTGTCTCCTGTTTCTGAGAAACAGAAGAATGGATTTGAAGTTGCTAGGTTATTCGGAGTATGCAGTTTTTTCTACTATTTTAAATTTTGCCAATTTATGTTTTAAACATGAGAAATCTATGTTGATTACTCATTGTCAAATGATTGTCCTCACTTTTTCCCCGTTGGATTGTATTCTGCATTGACTCAGAATGGTGAAGTGGTACAGTAAGTTCATTACGCCACTGTTCATGAGCAGCTACAACCAGAGACTAGACAGGTGCTGCATTCTGAAGAACCAAGAGCACATACCAAACAGCATAAAAAGACAAGATCCATGAAATGTCTAACCAAACTATACAGTCAGATGATGAGGATGACCAGACCATTGACACACAAAGTGAGTGGACATTCAGCACGGTGAACATCAAAGAACTTATTGGCACAGTGGTACTAACAGAACCCTTTGCTACTGTCTAATTTTATGCCCCCAAATGAAGGGTGAGTATAACCTATATGCAAAACTGGATACCGGTGCAGACGCAAACATTCTTGTACTTTGCACACCGAAATGTATGTACCCACAGAAGTAGCAAGTGATGATTCAACAAACCAACGCCAACTCACCATGTACAATGATTCTGAAATTCCACCCCTGGGATCCTTTACACTCAAGTGTTGCTATAAAACTCACCCTGGTCACCTCAGGTGTTTTAAATTGTGGGCAGTAAAGGTCCAATGATTGCAGGCCCACTGGCAGGCAAGGACCTGACCTTGATCACCATCCATGGTATCATCAAGACCATGACAAGGACCAGGGACCACATGAAGCACCATTGGAAACCCTGTGCATATACTGGGAGATGTTCACCTAACTCTGTAACACAGATCATCAGCCAACAGGCTACAGGATCCTGCTTGAACTAAATATGTATACCCATTCCGAACCTGCAAAATTCATACTGTGGAATTGTCGCAAAATTGATAGTTGGCAGACAAGTGGGGACAAACCTTCCCAGTCATTACTCATTAATACTCCCAGAAGTACGTGATGCACTACTCAAAAAACCAGGAGAAGAAGAAAGATGTCCATAACCGCATGCAGTTAGTGAACTACACATCCTGGACATCATACAGAAAGTTTGAGCATAACACCCAACTGATGCCACCTGGAACCCAGCAGAAATTGTCAGCATATGCCCAGAACCAAGATTGTATCAAGTACAAACACCAAATGGCATGACAATGCGATGAAACAGATGCAAATCAGGACAATAGCACAACCAGAAACACCGAGTAGCCCTATTGTAACTAGAACACGATCAAAAATGCAACACAAACAACGCACCCCTAACTGACATTCTGAAAACATACAGTAGCCTCCAGGTAAGATCACCATAAGTAATTCTAGACCAGAAAGCAAACTACCAATATATTACTCTGTGTTAAAGTGCAGAGACAATGTTAGCTTCTTTTGCTTTCATGTAAATAGTTTGGCTGTTTAAAAGTAAACTTTTAGTTTAGAAAAAATAGGGGATGTTGATATAGAATGTGAATACACCTTTAAGGGAGCATATCTTAATGTACTGTCAATCATTACATACCTCAAAAGGATGTTATGTAGTGGTCCCATGACTTGGTCAGTCTATGAGCAGCAGTGGTTGAGATCAGACATGTGCCTCATAGCTGCCAGGTAAACATTATTTGCATATAGTCTTATCTTCAATTAAAGAACCCACATTACTGTTTCACCAATCCTTGTGTATGATCAATATGTTTACATTGAATAAAAAAAGAATGTAACACAGCTGAGTATTGCATGGCCCCTCCAGGATGTTCCAGGCAGCAGAATCATTGTTTCAGCATGCTAATGTTCTGATCTATCTCATTTCTTCTGGCAGGATAGCTCTCGTTGTATACATGCTGCACAAATGTCTTTGGATTGTGAACCAAAGGCATCGTGACTGCTGCAATGTTTCCAGGCATCGACCTACATGATTTGCTGCTGATGGTCACAAAGCATCTGGACATTGAGGGAGTGGAATCCCTTTCAGTTCCAGTACATGGTAAAATTGACTTGTAGCACCTGATAAGTGGTGTGTGCAGTCAATAACATCCCGCACCGTGAGAAAACTTGCAAACCATGCAAACGCTTGTGTTCGCTCTCTCTGATTTTCACTGACAAGAGAGAATTAAATGAAGTTCTCTCTCTTTTAACAGAGCCACAGTGCAACAGTGGATGGCAAACTGAGTGATGTTGCTGATATTTTCAGCACCAGCCTTGAAGAAGCCAGAGTCTTGAAAATTAATATTCACAGTCACCTTCACACCCACTGGAAATACTTTTCTTGCTCTGCTCTCCGGTTGGAGTTGTGGCTGCAGCAGTTGGGAGATTTCAGTGATGGCCTCCTTTTTTCTTATTTGTTTGTGGGATGTGGGCGTTGCTGGGAAGGCCAATATTTATTGCCCTTCCCTAATTTCCGTTTGAGAATGTGGTGGTGAGCCGTCTTCTAGAACTGCTATGGTCTGGGTGGTGTAGATACACCTACAATGCTATTAGTTGGAGTGCCCCAGGATTTTGACCCAGTGATAATGAAGGAATGGCAATATTGTTCCAAGATAGGAGTTAACGAGCAGGGGACCTTGTTCCCATGTGCCTGGTGCACTGATTCTTCCAGGTGGCAGAGGTTGTGAATTTGGAAGTTGCTATTGAAGAAGGTTTGGTGAATTTCTGCAATTAATCAGAGAAGTATAGAAAATATGTGGCGCAGAAGGAGGCCATTTATCCCACCGCAGTTGTGCCAGTCGAGAAAGATCTATCCAGCCCAATCCCACTTTCCAGCTTTTGGTCTACAACTCTGTAGGTTACAATGTCCATGTGCGCCACCCCACGCCCCCCCCACCCCCACCTCCAAAAAAAACTTGAAACAGTTAAGGAAAGCATGAAAATGTGACCTCCAAAATGGATCATTCAGTTGTATCAAACCACTTACAAAGAACTAATCTGTAATTAGTTGATGATCCCTTTAAAAGTGCTGGTGGGGGCAGTGCTGGGGGGGTTGGAGGGGGGTTGAAGGCATCTGCCGGTCAGGGTTGTGGGGGATACTTCTTGCTTCATAACACACGTTCAGCTGTGTGAGTTTATGAGAGCTCCTTGGCTGGAGTGTGGATCTCCAAACGGCAGCAGTGGTGTCAAATTAATGTTCCACGTTGATTGATGACATGATTGGAATGTTCTGCTTACTTCTGGAAATGTTAACTGTGTTGGTGTGAATGCCGTTACCAAAATGGCAGCAAGCCTGCTTTACATCAGAAATGTGAGTGCAACATGCATATGTCATTTTCAATCACTAATGACACTTGTAGCACCTTAAAAAAATGATGCCATTAAGCCCATCCAAAGAGTCTAAACTAAGACGTAAAAATTAGAATATTTAATTCATTGTGAAATCATATAGAAAGTGAAATGAAATGAGGAAAAGAAACATGAGATTAAGAGAGAGATAAAAGAAACAGGAAGATAAATTAAAATTAAAATAAACATTTTTTACTTAAAAAGAACTCCAACAAAATTACATTCTCAGAGCCAGAGAGGTTGTTTGTCAATAATTATGACTTATCTTACTTTTAAAATTCTTTACACCTAGATGCACCAGCCCTAAGTTCTTCTGGCATGTTTAGTAGTAACTAATGCATAAATAACCCAACTTCATGCCCTTAATGGATTTTTAGTAAAGAGTCTATTGGCAAAGTGCCAATGGAGAGAAGCTTGTGGAGGAGCATAGCAAATTGCAGAGCAACTTACGGATTTTCGCATTTCACTACATATGTACAGATTCTAGAAGGCTGCTTTCTGATTTATTCCATTATAACGGTAAACAACATTAACCTCACTGTTATTCTCAAACCAAAAATCATGTCATGAGGAGTGGCATTAAACTAGCTATGTGGATTACTTTACACTGCACTATTCTGAGCCACAGGAGAATATAACCCAATATGAAACAAGGGAGAACAATTACCTCTAGATCGATAATAAGCATTGATTTCTCATGTTTGAACTATATATAGATATTTCTGAAATTATTGAAGAAATTTTTTTAAATGTTCCAATACTTGTGTCAGTTAATGTTCATATTATTACAATCACGGAATGTTGCACAAGACCATTAGCATGTTAATTATGCATGCTTAAAAATCTGTTAACGTGACAAAATCTGTAATTATAATTTAATGACAGTGTTGTAAATAATCCACCAGTAGTATGGTTATCTGCACACCACTTTTAGTGTTTTAATTCTGCATGTTGTCAACTAGAGAGCTGTGTAAGAGTCATAAAATCCTTGTTCACACAGCAATTATTTGACTCGTATCTTGGGCTAAGATTGTAGATTTGTCCCATGATGTTGATAAAAGAATTGGAATATAAGTTTTATTAAGAAAGCCAACAATAACATCACGGCATCTTGTTGAGTTAATTACCTGAACCTAACAAAAAAATCTCAGTTAGTTGTGATTTTGAACCATCTTGATGTAGGGAGGTTTTGGCCAGAGTTTTACTATTGTCAAGTTTTTATATTTTCTAAGTGAGGTAAAAAGAATTGGAGTGCCATTGTTGGCAAAGAATAACTGCAGTGTCATGTTATTGAGAATCAAGTGTTGTGATCATTACAGATGCACAATTTGATCCTCTTCCATCACCATGGGATGCTATTATTTTGGGCTAATTCATGACAGAGGCTTGGTGATTTGATGCCATAACATATTGAGGTGAATTTGTACAGGGATTTTCCCACTTACCTATCATAACTTCGATGAAAGAGCTCCAGGACTCTCAGAATGGATACGGTGCAGAAGGAGGCCATTTGGCCCAGGAACTCCTGAAAAATGGGAAAAATATTTACACTGTTGTTTCCAAGCTTTCTGTGGTTCTGATGCCAAAATGTATCCCATGAGCAGGATAATGTCCATGAAAACTGTAACTGATGTCTGTCTTTTGCCTAAAAGGATACTGTTTTCACAATGAAATATTTGTGAAACCTTTAGGGAATGAAGAAGATTCAGAAGGAGACACTCATCATTTTTGTCATAATGAATTCTTGGACATTCTATGTGTTAATGACTTAGGAATTGTTGGAATGATGCATCTCATGGCAGGCTGGGTGAATTGGAATTTTTACTTTACCTTCCACAACATTTTTTTTGCACTGCAAATTGTTCAAATGTAAAGTTAACATTTTCCATGCTCTTTTGGTAGCTGTACATATTTTAGTAACTGAACACAATTTTTCATTCTTTTACAACTAGTTGTTTCTTGTCTACCATTCAGAAAATATATCATTTCGGTAATGTAACCTTTTTATTATTCTTTTCACCTTCATTTTATTATATTTCATATTTGCTTTGCTGAAGAACAAAATGTTTATCTCATAACTGGTCATATATTAAATTTAGTTAGTACAGCATGTTAAAACCCATTAAAAATACCTGTAGTAAATCTTACTCATGCGGGCAAATAAGTATTTTCAATATTGAAGGTCTCACACTGTGTGACACGCAATAGCTGTTGTTATATAGTTATATTACATTGCTCTCTGATTGAGTTCCCATGGGCAAAATCTTTGGCCTGGCGGGCAGGCTCACATCTGGCCTGCTTGAGCATAAAATAACTCGCGTTGACATCGGGCAAGTGTCCCGACGTCAACGCGCAGCGGCGCGATATTTCATTCGATGGGTGCGTGCTGGAGTCGGCAACACGCCCACCAACAATTAAAAGGCCATTAACAATGTTGTTAGGCCAAGCAGCCTTTGCACTTTTTAGGAAACCTCATCCACGGGTGGGATGAGGTTTCCTAAAGCAAATAAAATTAAAATAAAAAATTTAAAATTTAATTAATAATATGTCCCTGCTCATGTGACATATTCACAAGAGGGGACATGTCTTATTACACTATTTATTTATTTTTTTTGAAAATGATTTATCTCTCCCAGAGGCAGCTCTGTGCCTCAGGGAGATTATGAGGGGCGCACTTGCGCGTATGCGCAAAGTTCGCACTCGACCTGCTTGCACTCCACCCCCCCCACCCGCACAGGCACGCTGAGCGCTGCCACTTGCAATTTGCGCTGGGCTGGCCTTAATTGGCCCTCCAGTGTGAACTCGCCTTCTGACCTCAATCACGGGCGGTGGTCGGCTTCCTGACTGCCCCTGCCCCCCTGGCAAGCCCGCCCGACAAGGGCAAGATTCTGCCCCATAAGTTTTCCAAAATACCCTCTGAACTTTTTTGAGAGTGCTCTGATTACATACCTGTTGTAGTTTTTGCTTTGTATTCTTGTCAGGAAAATATAATAATTTTCATAATGTTTTTGGAATTTATTGTAAGGTAGGAATAGTGTATGTCTGTCTGTATGTGTGTGGGACTTAATTGAATTAAAGACAGCTGGTCTGAAGGCTTTGATGTAACAGAAGAGAAGTTAGGTTTGAAATGTTAAATAGGTAAATATGGCTGGAGTTTTAGAATGTGAGGTGTAAAGGAAAAATTTGCATTTTTAGATAAACCAGAGTAATTTGAATTTAAAAAGAGGCAGTGAAATGTTAAACTTAGCCAGACGAAGCCAAACAGTGTGCTTAATTTTTCCCAAAGTTTACTGATAAAATTTGTACTATGAAAGATTTTTATTATTAGAAAAGTAGAGTTGATAAGACATATTGGGACAATGGGATTACATTAAAAAGGAAGAAACCTGCATAAAGGAGATGAGTTTATGTGTAAGAGGAAGGCATTCTAAGATCCAACAAGTGTGAAAAGCCTCCAGCCTCTAAGCCTTAAGTTGCTGCCTACACGAACTGAAGTGAAGAAAACTCATTGTGAATTGGACTGTTCAGGGTATTGTGTTACTTTGCCTGGGTCTTTTAAAATCCATGTGTTTTACTGTTGCCTTAACGGAGGTGTAACTGGGAGTTAGATTAACTAGGGGAGCTAGGAGTTATCTTAGTAGTAATTTATAAATCGATGTATGTGTTTAAAATCATTTTTTTATTATTAAAGGTTTAATTTAGTTTTGTAAGAAACTTATAAGACTCGGTGGTCTTATTGAATTCAAGGCGCACATCTCGAAATAAATACAAATTGTAAAATAGTTGTGGCAGTTGTTTCAAGTTTCCCTCTGGGATTTGAACAGCTCAGCATTTACAATCTGCTCTGCCATAACAGTACTCCAAACTTTCCTAAAGGCAATTCAGCTAATGGAAGCACAGAGAGAGAAAGAGCGTGAGAAAGAAAGTGAGAGAAAGAAAGAAAAAAACTGGAATCAGAGATAATGAAGAGTCAGAGAGAAAGTAGATAGTTTCTTCATTCATATAATTCTTCAATTATAAAAAAAACTAATTGAATCTTAAAGCCAAAGTCATATTGCTGTGAGGCAGCGATTTAAACATCTAACACCTCTGAGATGAAGGACAGAATTTTCCGTGCCAGCTGGCGTCAGGCATGCTCGGCCAAAGAAAGAAGGCCAAAAATCAGTTTCACGACGTCGTGAAAAGAGCTTGCAATTGTCCTCTCAGCCTATCGATGGTGGGCTGCGTTTCCTGTCGTTGGATGTCGGGAACCTCATTAAAATACATCTGCATACCATTATAAAGGTAGCCCGCCAGAATCATCCCCCCATGCTGGATTGTCCACCCACGTTGGCGGGAAAACACGCCGGTGCAGAACACAGCTTGACAAATGTGACGTACAGAAGTTGGGGCTTACCACCAGGGCCTTGCTCACATTGCGAATATCCAAGGAGCAGATGATGCTGGAGTCCAATAGCAACGGCATACTGGAGGAACATCCAGGGAATACTGGGTGGATTCTCATGGACATGGCTCTGCTGCGAAGCAGCTGATGGAAGTTGGAAAGTCACTATTGAGGGTCTGCTCACAGTGGATGATGGTCAAGCGGGTGGAGAGGAAGGTCCAGCTATGTTTGTGAGAGGAAGATGTACCGGGGGCTGGGAGAGGAAGGTCTAGGATCGACTGAGAGAGGAAGAGGTATCTGGGGTGGGGTGAGGTTGGGAGAGGGGGAAAACAGCTGTTGGGGGGGTGAGGTTGGGAGTGGGGGAACGAAAGTGTTGGGGGGAGGTTTGTGAGGGGGGGAAAGGACTACAGGAGGAGGAGGGGGTAACACATGACAAGACGGCAACTTGGGAGGTAGGTGTAAGGGGGTCTGGAAGGTGTAAAAGTTGGAGTTTGGAGGGGGAAAGGAGCCCAGGGGTAGGAAGGAGTGCGGAGAGGGGAAGGAGTCCAGGGGGAGGAAGGAGTGCGGAAAGGGGAAGGAGTCCAGGGGAGGGAAGGAGTGCGGAGAAGGGAGGGGGTAAGGGTGGAGGAAGTAGTAAGGGTGGAGGAAGTAGTAAGCGTGGAGGAAGGAGACAGGAAGGGTGAAGGACTAAGGATGGCAAAGTAAGGGTGCCTGGAAGAGTCAAGAAAGGGGAAGGATCAAGTCGGTGGGGGGAGATCAGGGGGTGGGGAAGGTGTTCCGGTGGGGGGAAGCATTACTAAGAGGGGAATCAGTTGTGGTGGGGGATGGGATTCCAAGGCGGGGAAGGGGTCCAGTGGGGGGATATCCAAGTGAACATGCAAGGGAGGGTTCTGATGAGTCTATGAATACCTCCTGGGGAGCAAACTGAGGATGGGGCGGTATGAGGGAATGGTGAGAATGACCGAGGGCAGAGTGAGGTGATAGGGTGGGAGGGTGGTATCGGTAGAAGGGGCAGTGAGGATGGTTAGTGGGGACTCAGAGGCAGACACGGACCCTGGGTGTGGGAAGGAGGAGGTCAGGAGGTTAATGTGGATGGAGGTGGGATTTTCGGGAAGGGAATGTGCTCATTTACCTGGACGTCCCCAAAACAAAAGGGTTGCGGCTGGTAGGTCTTGGAGGGAAGGTGGAAAGTGTTGCCGGGGAGGAGGAGGGGGTGGGGCGGGGGGCGGGGGGGGGGGGGGGGGGAGGTGGTGGCGGGGGGTGGTGGTGGTAAACAGTGATGGGGGCAAGGAAATGGGTGACTGAGGGAGGGGAAAGGATGGAGGAGTGAAAGAAGCACTATTACCACCATGCTGGCTAAATTGAAAGTGAAACAAGATCAGGGCAAGATCAGGTGCTGCATGGCAGTGTAGTCAGTGGGTGGGCGGAGATGCAAGTCAGCTTAGATTGTCAGCTGAAAGCGAACCCCAGCAGGCAGCATTGAAAATGCTCAGGACATTGTGATACGGGAAGGATCCACAGGACATGCGTGGGAGAGTGCTTGCAAGAGGCTCCAAAAGACCCTGCCCCACACACATGCACATACACACTTCTCCCTCCAGAATCATTCGTGGGCCAGTTGAGTGCAGCTGAACTGCTGGTCGGGTGGGGCGGGGTACAGTGGGAGGACGCGCGAAGCCTGTCAATGTAGCTAAAGACGCCATTACACATCACTCAGTGAAAGTGCATATATTTTCAGATTGTAAAGTGACAAAATATGTTCACCTGTGCAACCAACTGCGATCAGAATTTCTTAACTTTTGAACATCTTAAACTTCTAATTGCTGCCCTGAAATCCGCAGCAGGGGTGGAGACAGCCTGTGCAATGGTTGGGCCTGTGCCTCTGATGCCTTTGGCGTGGGTCTTCTGGAGAGCCAAGGCCTTGGGGGCCCAAGCTTGCTCTGGCTGTCCTCCTGTGGGCCAACTGCTCCCTCTGCAGTGACAGAGGACGAGATTGAGGGGCTCACAGGCAGCAGGAACTTGGAGGGAGAGGACAGCCTCTGGGATTCCTGTATGGATGACCCAGGGGTGTCCAGCTGCCGCTCCTCCTCCCTTTGGGTGCCTGGGGCTCTGGCCTTACTCCTTGAGGGGAAGGAGCACCTGGGGGGATGTCGAGGTGCCCTGTTTCCCTCTCGCGTCACCACTACAGGAACTCATCCATGGCTACCACGATGGTGTGCAGGTCTGCGCACATCTCCGCATTCTGCTGCACCAGGGTCTCCATGGCATCAGCCATCCTCCCCAAGGAGACCTCCATGCATGCATATGTGGCCACAACTTTATCATCCGGCTCGCATGCCACTCTGCTGAGGGCTCTGCGTGATGTTCCCACGCCTTCTGCCGACTCTCCATGATGAGTTGGAAGGTCAAATCCAGAGGTTTGTCATCTGACTTGAACCTCACAGATGCCTCTTCCCCAGCCATCCTCCAAGTGCCGGGGAGCTCAGCCGAACATGCCTCCTCCTGCTGTGGACACATGTCCGTGCGGTGACCATCAGATTATGAACCCAAGCCTGCTCCAGATCTAGGTCCCACCGAGGTATGTGTCTCTGCGCTGGTGCAGGTTGTGGGTAAATGCTGCGATGGGTCTTCCAGGCTGCTTATTTCCAGTTCTTCAATGGAGGAGGTGTCCTCTTGGCTGGAGGTGAGGACATGGATAGACCTGAGGGACTGGCTGGCTGAGGGCATCAGTCACTTGGCAGAGCTCCCTGTGAACCAAAGTAGAGATAATTAGTGCATGGCAGCAGAGTCAAAAGCAGGAGAGAGAGAACTCGCAGTTGCATTGAGAGAGGGATGATGTGGTGCTGGATCCTCACGAGGCTGTTCGCCGCCGACCTCACCGTCACCGCAGGCACGGTCCCCATCCTCACCAGTCAGTACAATGGCACATTCCTCAAAGTGAGTGACGGCCTAGCGTGGGCCAGTCCACCCCCGGTCTGGGACCTCCCACTGCTGACATGAGCAGGCTTCTCCTGCATGAAGACAGATGGAGAGAGTTTGAGCAGGACGCGTGGCACTGCATGGAATGTTTGTGTGGTGAGCGGAGACATCAGTGGGATGAGGATATGAGCTCCAGTGGATGAGTCTAAGGAAGATGTGAGAGTGCGTGTGAGAGTTAGTGGTGTTGTCCCTTCAGGTGTGAGACCCCTGTAGATGTGTGACAGATTTGCGAGTGTGCGAGTTGAGAGTGATGAGAAGAGTGAGTTACCCTGACGGAACAGAGGAGATCATTCATCCTGCTGCAGCACAGGGCTGCTGTCCTCTTTTCCAGGATGTTGGTGCTGACCCCGCTGCCACTGCCTCCCAAGCCGGATTGGTAATGTTGCTGCCCATCCTGTAGCCAGAGTGGGGGCAGAGGACATCATGGCGAACCTCCACTGCATCCAAAAAGCACTCAAGGGACACGCCATTAAACCTGGGGGCTGCAGTCCTTTTGCCTTTCGGGGTCATGCCTTCCATGCAGTAGTCGTGGGCTGGGAGCACTGAGAGGTGTGCGTGCAGCTACACTTCAAACATGGTGCCTGGCCTTTAAACGTGGTGCCCAGTGTGATGAAGCGGCGAGGTGATGGCATAGTGGACCAATGCCCGCCATTGAAACGGTGCGCTTCCATGGAAAGCATAATTAGTACAGTGGGATTGGGATGATATGGCGTGAAAAGCTGCCACTGTGGCCGGCAGGTGCAAATTTAGTGCAAATCTGGAACAATTCTGCTCAAAGACTTTGGGCCCGGGACTGGAGGCAGAACGAATAGTTGCTGCATGAGGTTCTGCCATCATTACATTGGTGCAGCCCAGGTAAACTTTGTATTAATAAAAGCATCCTGGCAGCAATTTGAGCAGCTGGTTTTGCATTGCTCTTAACATCCTACTCCTTGTTTCTCTCCTTGGAATCATCCACAGATGATCTGTCTCCTCCACCTTGTTCCCTACTGCAGGGTCATACTTTGCTGCTGCCCAGTGTTATACAGAGAGCAGCACAACATGGCCATTCTGGAGACCTGTATTGAGAATTGCATTGAGCACCTTGTCCACTTAAGGCTACCATATGCATGTATCAGTAGAGGGAATCTGGAAAGAGAATAAAGGAATCTATTATTTTAACTGCATGTGCAATTCTACTCCCGAATGCTTCTTACTAAATCTTATTGTTCCTTCCCAAGAACTTCACAATGGCAATGAAGAGGGTGAAAGTATTGAACATTGCTTCCAGAAATGCAACTTTTGGAAGGCGTTTGTCTACTTTCTGCAGACAACATTTTAAGTTGTGAATTTAGGGAACATGTTGCAGCTATAGCCTGTTGTTAGATACACACACGTGAGGCACTCCAATTTGGGATTAGCAACAGGGAGGCTTGCAGAGTGTACGCACTTACTGATCTCGCCAAAATAATCCCCGACCCACACCCAAGCCCATGCAGCCCTCATGGTTAAAATTCCCTTTGTAATCGGAGAAATCATGGAGGGAAAGTCACTTGCCGCTCAGTACCGTGCTTGGGCGCGGGAGTGTGCATGGTGGAGAAAGGATGGACGGTTAAAGTGGGGTGAGATGAAGGCTGTAAAGCCCAGGGAAAGAGGGAAAGTGATGCAAATGAGAGGTAGTAGGAAGTAATGGGATAGTGAAGCATTAGGAGATACAATGGGAGTGAGGGAGTTGAGGAAGTAAAATTGCTTGCCTGTGTGTATGATAAAAAAATGAAAAAAGATGACAGTGATCCAACTACACAACTGATGTAGCTTTGTTTTTCTGTATACTTCAGAAAATATGTATAACTGAGGGGAGGAAAGTGACAGGAAGCAGAGAGAAAGAAAGCAAAGGAAAAGAGGCTGTGTTAATTCAGTTCCCATAAAAACGCACAATTTGAATTTTAACACGAGCTGAGGTTTAGTTGCTGGCAGAATTTCCAACCAAAACAATGTTTCTTGGACAATCAGTACTTTAGGAAGTCAATGATGTCTTGTAGGAAATGCAGCAGCCAATCTGTGCACAGTGAGGCACAAAAATACAAATGCAACAGTGACCAGATATTCTATTTTAGTGTTGTGGGTTGAGGCTTAAGTATTAGTTAGTACAGAAGGGAGATCCCCTGCTCTACTTCGAAATTAAGTCATGGGATATTTATGTCTACCCAAGAGGGTAAACTTGGTTTAACTTCTCATTCAAAAGACAGCACCTCAACAGTGCAGTACTCCATCAACAATACGCTGGAATGCCAACCTAGTGCTGAAGCTTCTGTAGGGGATTGAAACCAAAACCTTCCGAGTCAGAAGCAGAAGTGTTACCAATTTAGCCAAGGCTGAAACAGCCTTAAGAAAGAACATAAAAAAGTCAAGGACTAGAAAAAGCCATCAGCCCATCGAAACATCAGTTCAGGAAAACAACTTCTTGCATTTAATAGCACCTTGAACATAGCAGAACATCCCAAGGTGATTCAAAGCAGATTGGATATTGAGTAGGAATGAGGAGATGAATTAGGGAAGGTGACCTCACAATCCAACTCACTCAGCCTAGCATTCAATTACGTTGTGAATGATCTACTGTCCGCAGCTCAGGTAGAATATTCTACAAGAATATAAGAACTGAATAGCAGCAGAAATGGTCAGGCTACGATGTGATGCTGGTCAGCACTGATTCTACCATAGTGTCTGCTTTGCAGATGAATGCCAGCTGCCTGGAAGGACCTTTGCCTGACCAGCACTTCACCCACCAACACTCTGCTCTCACCCCCTTCCCCTCCCAGCCAGAACCACGATAGGGTTCACCTTTTCCTCATATTCCACCACACCAGCCTCCATATTCAATGGACCAGGTTCTGCCATTTCTACCACCTCCAGCGTGATACCATCACAAAATACATCTTCCCCTCCCCTCCCCTCCTCTTTCAGCATTTTGAAAGGACCATTCCTTACACAATTCTGTTCCACTCCTCAATCACCCCCAACACACGCTCCACTTCCCACGGCACCTTTCTATGCAAAAAACATGTCTTTTTACTAACAAGACGCTAAACATCCCATCCAGGTGAAACAGCGATTTACGTGTATTTCAAATTACTACATTGTATTTATTGCTCACAATTCAGTCTCCTCTACATAGGAGAGACCAAATACAGATTGGATGACTACTTTGTGGAACACCTCCATTCAATCTACAAGCGTGCAACCGAGCTTCAAGCCACCTGCCATTTTAATTCTCCTTCTTGCTCCCATCTGACCTTTCTGTCCTTGACCTACTGCAGTGTTCCATTGATGCTCAATGCTCATCTTTCAGTTAGGCAGCTTACAGCCTTCTAGTCTCAACATTGAGTTCAGCAATTTCAGACCATAACCTCTGCCCCTATTTTGTTTTCTTTTTCTTTGCGGGTTTTGGTTTTCTTAGAATTGCAGCATCACAGAACAGGTTACAGCACAGAAGGAGGTCATAAGGCCTGTTGAGCCTGTACCAGGTCTCTGAAAGAGTAATTTGCTTTATGCCACTCCTCCGCCATTTCCCTGTAGCTCTGCAATTATTCCCCCTTCAGACCTCATTCCCAATTCTCTTTTGAATGCCTCATTTGAACCTGCCTCCACCACATTCTAAGGCAGTGCATTCCAGATCATAACCACTTGATGCGTAAAACAGCTTTTTCTCTTGTCGCCATTACTTCTTTTGCCAAACACCTTAAATCAGTGTCCTCTTGTTCTCGATCCTTCCACTAATGGGAACAGTTTCTCCCTAACGACTTTGTCCAGGCCCCTCATGAGTTTGAATGGCTCTATCAAATCTCTTCAATCTTCTCTACTCCAAGGAGAACAGCCCCAGTTTCTCCAATCTATCGATGTGACTGAAGTTTCTCATTCCTGGAACCATTCTCATGAATATTTTCTGCAATCTTTTTAATGCCTTCACATCCTTCCTAAAGTGTGATGCCCAGAGCTGGACACAATATTCCAGTTGAAGCTGAACCAGTGTTTTATACAGGTTTAGTATAACTTCCTTGCTTTTGTACTATATGTCCCTATTTATAAAGCTTAGAATACTATATGCTTTATTAAACACACTCTCAATTTGTCCTGCCACCTTCAATGACTTATGGATTTAAGCACCTGGGTCGCTGTGCTCCTGCACTCTCTTTAGAATTGTGCCCTTTATTTTCTATTGTCTCTCTGCATTCTTCCAACCACTTCACAGTTCTCTGCATTAGATAAGGCTGAAGCATTTGCAGCAATCTTCAGCCAGAAGTGCTGACTGGATAAGCCATCTCGGCCTTCTCTGGAGGTCCCCAGCATTACAGTTGCCAGTCTTCAGTCGTTCACTCCACGTGATATCAAGAAATGGCTGAAGGCATTGGTTACTGCAAAGGCTTTGGGCGCTGACAACATCCCGGCAATCATACTGAAGACTTATACTCTAGAACTTGCCGCGCACCTAGCCAAGCTTTTTTGGGTACAACACTAGCATCTACCCAGCAATGTGGAAAATTGCCCAGTTATGTCCTGTAGACAAAAGGCAGAACAAATCCAATCCAGCCAATTACCACCCCATCAGTCTACTCTTGATCACCAGTGAAGTGTTAGAAGGGGTCATCAACAGTGCTATCAAACAGCACTTGCTTAGCAATAACCTGCTCACTGATGCCCAGTTTGGATTCTGTCAGGGTCACTTAGCTCCTGACCTCATTACAGCCTTGGTTAAAACATGGACAAAAGTGCTGAACTTCAGAGGTGAGGTGAGAGTGACTGCCTTTGACAAGGCAGCATTTGACTGAGTGCGGCATCAAGGAGTTAATGGGAATCGGGGAAATCTTTCCACCAGTTGGAGTAATACCCAGGACAAAGAAAGATGGTTGTGGTTGTTGGAGGTCAATCATCTCAGTTGCAGGACATCACTGCAGGAGTTCCTAGTCCTAGGCTCAACCAACTTCAACTGCTTCATTTAAAATATTCCTTCCATCATAAGGTCAGAAGTGAGGATGTTCACTGATGATTGTACAATGTTCAGCACCATTCGCGACTCCTCAGATACGAAAGCAGTCCATGTCCAAATGCAGCAAGACCTGGGTAATATCCAGGCTTGGGCTGACAAGTGGCAAGTAACATTTGCACCACACAAGTGCCAGGCAATGACCATCTCCAATAAGAGAGAATCTAACCATCGCCCATTAACGTTCAATGCATTACCATCGCTGAATCCTCCACTATCAATATCCTGGGGATTACCATTGACCAGAGACTGAACTGGACTAGCCATATAAATACTGTGGCTACAAGAGCCGGTCAGAGGCTAGGAACCCTTTGGTGAGTAACTCACCTCTTGACTCCCCAAAGCATGTCCACCATCTATAAGGCACAAGTCAGGAGTGTGATGGAATACTCCCCATTTGCCTGGATGAGTACAGACCGAACAACACTCAAGAAGCTTGACACCATCCAGGACAAAGCAGCCCACTTTATTGGCACCCCTTCCACAAACATTCACTCCCTATACCACCGACTGACAAACAATGGCAGCAGTGTGTACCATCTACAAGATGCACTGCAGAAACTTACCAAGGCTCCTTAGACAGCACCTTCCAAACCCACAACCGCTACCATTCAGAAGAGCAAGGGAAGCAGATACATGAGACCATCACCACCTGAAAGTTCCTCTCCAGGCCAATCCTGTGTTGGAAATATATTGCTGTTCCTTCCCTGTCGCTGGGTCAAAATCCTGGAACTCCCTCCCAACAGCATTATTGGTATACCTACACCACATGGACTGCAGTGGCTCAAGAAGCTTCTCAAGGGCAATTAGGGATGGGCAAAAAATGCTGTCCTAGACAGCAATGCCCACATCCCGTAAATTAATTTAAAAAAATTATCTGCCACTGTCTGCCCATTCCATCAACCTATGTCCTTTTGAAGTTCTACAGTATCCTCCTCACAGCTCACAGTTCACAATGCTTTCAAATTCCTCCTTTATTTCTGTTAATTGATTGAGCACTGCATTTTTTCTCTTTCTTTGCTTTCTAGCGGAAGCTGAACATTATGCACCCCCAGGACAATGGCAGGGATTACTGTAGTCATACAGGAGGGTCCAAGCTGGTCTGGTAGTGATGCATTGGCACCACCATTTGCAACCTGAAGCAATGGCACAGCACAAAATTAACCTGAGGAATAGCTCAGCTGGTGAGGGCTCAGAGTGCCGTTTGGAGGACTGGTGTACTGCACTGGGGGGCCAATTTAAAAGGGGCACCCAAATGAACTGTGTATTGCCAAATGAGGAGAGATGCACTGCTGAGACACATTAGGAGCCTTTCGATGATAATGCAGGGAATCAGGAGAGTGAAGCAATGAAGCGCATTCATGTGAGATTAGTGACGAGTCGTGGCACTAATAGAGCTCCTTGCTTTAACCCCTTGTTCCAAACATGCCAATTGCCCACAGTGTTAATGAGATCTAGAGCAGTTTGGTGACTGCAGATACGTCTTTAAAGCAGGAGCTCACAGTCTTGGCACTGGCAGTCTCACAGATGAGAAGTCTCAGACAACCCCTTAAATAATCACAGATCCTCAATGAACATTAGGCCTCATGAGTATCACAAACAGTGTAGTATGACAGTGCAGTGATTGAGGATCCTAGCGCCTGGCCAAACCAATCTTATAGCAGCTGGTCACATCAATGGGTGGTGGGGTTGGGGGGGGAGGTGTACCATGAAACATTCCTTGTGCTGGCCAGGTTTCAATGTCAAATAGGTGCCATCACTGGATCCAAGCCCTTGAACCCACAGTGACTCACTGGTAATCTACAGAGGTGGGATCTTTGGAGGTTCATGCTGATTCACTTTTTTTTTCTCATTGATGCTGCAGAGAGAAGAACTTCAGGAAGATGGAGGCTGACTTTATTGCTGCCTGCATTATAGCATACAGCAGGGGAGAGGGTGGAGAAGGTTGTGACGGTGATGCCAGGCTCACCAATGGAAGGAGCTAAACCTTTAAGAACAAGTAACAGCAGGGACCCCTCCGAGGCAGAGGATGAGGCTAATAGAAACATGGTGCGTAGGCGGCTCTCAAGACCAAGGGTATACAGAACTTGTATGTCTTATCTGCAGATGAACGAAAGACAGTGTCGCCAACGCCTCTGCATCCCCAGGAATTTGGTGATTCAAATTTGCCACATTCTCCAAGAAATGGAGCCATGGGGACTGGGAGGACATCTCATTGCCAGTGGCTCTGAAAGTCACCGCTGCTCTGAACTTCTACACCAATGTCCTTCCAGGACTCCACTGGGGATCTCTGTGATCTCTCAAGCTTCCACTCACAAATGCATACATGAGGTGATGGACAAGGTCCACAATTACATGTACTTTGCCAGAGATCAAGAGAGCCTAGAGGCCAGAGCACTGGGCTTTGCTGAGATTTCCAGATTCCCACAGGCACAGGGTGCTACTAACTGCACTCATGTAACTATAAAAGCTCCCTGTCAACAGGCACTCCAATACATAAACAGGAAAGGCTTCCACTCACTCAAAGTGCAGCTGGTCTGTAACCGGAAGAAATAAATAATGCAGGCATGTGTGAGATACCCAGAAAGCTGTCATGACTCCTGCATCTAGAGTAGATCGCCAATCTCTAACATCCTCAAGGGACCACACAGAATCCAGAGTTGGCTCCTCAGTGACATAAGGTATCCACAAAGGACTTAGCTGATGATGCCTGTGTGGCGGTCACAAAATCCTGCAGAGAAGGTACAACGATGCTCGTACCACTACCTGAATACTGGTAGAGCAGAGCATTGAGATCTTGATGATGAGGTTTTGATGTTTCGAAAGACCTGGTGCAGCACTCCAGTACACTCCCCAAAGGGTCTCCCGGATCACCGTCATCTGCTGCGCACTGCACACAACCTGGCGCTACAAAGTGGGGGAAGGCTTCCCAGATGCCGACACAGAGGAGCTGCACGCCCCCTCTGCTGAGAAGGACACAGAAAGGGATGAGGGTGATGAGTTCAAGGCAGACAAGGTGGCAGGGGAAGAGGCCATAGCACGGGCCAGGTGAGGCAGGCATGCATGTGAGGCCCTCATGTCATCCTCCTCGTAGGATCTGGTAGCTGAGTTGTAGTCTGCATCCTCTTGGACAAGTGTCCTTTCTCATGGGCCCACATCAACACCACTGCTGCTATCCCTCTCCTTGAAATCATGCACTTCAATCTGAGATTGAGTATTCACCCATTTTACGAAGCATTGTTCTGTCCATTTGAAGGATGATGAAGCCTTGGGAACATGCTTACTTGTTGAGATGAGGTCTAACCTGGAGGAGGGCATACCGGCATTACATGTCAGAAGGCAGTGCCTCTTCTAGCATCTCTGTAGCATTCCAGTTGCCACGGCAGCCTAGTAGAGGCAGGAGCTGCTCTACAATCCTCAGTCCACTTGTAGCCGTATGCCTTCAGCCTGATAAAGCTCCTCAAGGAGATCCATCTGCCAAAATGAGACAATGCATTCTGTGTCAGCTCAATTGGCCAAGGCAGCTGAGCACGTCATGCAGGTCCAGCTCCATTTTGACATCACCTCGTCCTTTGTTCCATCTTCCCCTCCATCACATTGACACCTGTCACTCTCAGGGTTGCAGGCGCACATTGATCCTGACCTTTCTATGGATTTGGACCACCTGATGATTCACGAAGTTCACACAGTCAGTCTGCCCTCATGGCCACCCCTGGCCTTTGCCAGCAGCAAAATGCAAAGACACCATGAATCACTCAAAGTAGCATTTGTTTGATAATAAACAGCACTCATCAGATCCATTACATTCTGGGTTTCATCCCATTGGTACCCTCAAAAGTCTTAAAAGCTACCATATGCGCTTCCAGAGAATGCTTCAAGGCTCCATTGACCACAACACATGACCATTTGGATTTATCATCACTGACCTCAGTGAGGGTAGAGGTAAGATGATGCTACTCAGAACATGTGGATCAGTGCTGCAACCCTACATTGTGATGAGAGCCTTGTGGCTGAAATGCAGACAACTGCAAGGTTAGAAAGACTGAAGGTTGTAGGGTTGAGCACCAGCAAGTTAAGTGCCTTTAAGGGTCAGAGTTCCAGCACTTAAAGATAGAAAGGTGCTCACACTTCTCACTGAGCTTAGTAGATGTGCACTCTCAGGGTTAGCAATGTGAAAGGTGGACAGGAGCACACACAAGCTCTGAGTAAGGGGTCATAGATTGGAAATTCTGCCAGATAACAGTGAGTAAATGGAGTGTCAGAATCTATGATCCTTCTCCATATGTTTACACATGTCATGGACACAAGACCTTCACCATAAGATGTAGAAGCAGAAGTAGGCCATTTGGCCCATCGAGTCTGCTCTGCCATTCAATGAGATCATGGCTGATCTGCTAATCCTCAACTCCACTTTCCTGCCTTTTCCTCATAACCCTTAATTCCCTTATGATTAAAAATCTGTCTATCTCAACCTTGAATATACTTAATAGCCCAGCCTCTACAGCCCTCTGCGGCAAAGAATTCCACAGAATAACAACCCTCAGAGAAGAAATTCCTCTTCATCTCAGTCTTAAATGGGTGACCCCTCTCTCTGAGATTATGCCCTCTGGTCCTAGACTCTCTCACAAGGAGAAATAACCTCTCAGCATCTACCCTAAGAGGGCCCCTAAGAATCTTATATGTTTCAATAACGTCTCCTCTTATTCTTCTAAACTCCAATGAGTACAGGCCCCAACCTACTCAACCTCTCCTCATAAGAAAATCCCTCCATACCT
Source organism: Cetorhinus maximus (assembly GCF_964194155.1). Classification (NCBI taxonomy): domain Eukaryota; kingdom Metazoa; phylum Chordata; class Chondrichthyes; order Lamniformes; family Cetorhinidae; genus Cetorhinus; species Cetorhinus maximus. The sequence continues at coordinate 108,352,136 of NC_135881.1, forward strand.
GGGATCAACCTAGTGAACCTTCTCTGGACTGCCTGCAATGCCAGTTCATCTTTCCTTAGATAAGGGGACTCTCAGTATTCTAGGTGTGGTCTAACTAGTGCCTTGTATAGTTTTAGCAAGACTTCCCTATTTTTATACTCCATTCCCTTTGAAATAAAGGCCAACATTCATTTGCCTTTCCTATTGCCTGCTGAGCTTGTATGTTAGCTTTTTGGGATTCATGCCAGAGGACCCCCAAATCCCCCTGTGCTGCAGCTTTCTTCAGTCTTTCTCCATTTAAGTAATATTCAGCTCCTCTATTCTTCCTGCCAAAGTGAATAACCTCACACTTGCCCACATGATATTCCATCTGCAAAGTTTTTGCCTGCTCACTTAAACTGTCTATATCCCTCTGTAGACTCTGTGTCACCTCACTTGCCTTCCCATCTATTTTTTGGCATTCACAAACTTGGCAATAGTACATTCATTTCCCTCACCCACGTCATTAATATATATTGTGAATAACGGTGGCCCCAGCACTGATCCCTGTGGCACTCCACTAGTTACAGGTTTCCATACTGAAAATGCCCCCCCGTATCCCAACTCTTCTATTAGTTAGCCAATCCTCTTTCCATGCTAATGTACTACCACTAATACTATAGGTTCTTATCTTATTAAGCGGTGTTATTTGCGGTGCCTTATCAAACGCCTTTTGGAAATCCAAATGCATTACATCTACTGGTTCCCCTTTATGTATTCTGCTTGTTACCTCCTCTAATACATTTGTCAGGCATGATTTCCCTTTCATGAAGCCATGCTGTCTCTGCTTGATTATATTATGCATTTCTAAATGCTCTGCTATTACATCCTTTGTGATAGATTCTAACATTTTCCCAATGACGAATGTTAAGCTAACTGGCCCATAGTTACCTGTTTTTTGTCTCCCTCCCTTTTTGAATAAGGGTGTTACATTGGCAGTTTTCCAATCCTCTGGGACTTTTCCAGAATCTAAGGATTCTTGGAAGATTACTGCCACCCACAATAATTCACCTTACAATAATGCAGACAAGACGGGTGAACACCTCAGCCTCAAATTTAAACAGCCAAGGATGAAGATGACATGAACCTGCATATCATATGAATGAGGTTCCTTACACAAGCTTGACATTAAGGACAAGGCATCAATGATGTTCGAAATGATATGATAGCACACACACACTATGGTGATATGGAAGCTGATAACATGTACCAGAGGCACCTGGTTTTGATATCTGCAATAAGTGGCAATAGGGACCATGGTGTTACACCTGATGGACAACACAGCTGATCATAAAGAGGCATACACAAAAGACGTGAAATGGGTGGGATTATATTTACATAGGTGAAGAGTACATAACATGTGATTAACACCCGTGCCACCAAGCTCCAAATATTTCTTAATTTTCCTAACCCTACCACTATGTTTTGGTGCATCCCCGACATCCACAGAGGAGGTGGCGGCAGCCCACTGACTGCTATGCCATGTTGTCCATGATGACTTTGACGAGCGTCCTCTGGAGGGCCGAGACTTAGAGGGCCCCTGCCTGCTTTGGGTCTCCTGTTGTGAAGCAGATGCACCCTCCTCGGCCTGTGGAGCTGGAGGTGATGAGGTCACAGGAAGAGGGGATTGGGATTGGCTATACACTCCTGGAGTCAACTTGGTAGATGGCCCCATGGTGTCCCCCTCCCTGTGGGTGCCTGAGGTGCCCCACCCATCTCTCGCGTAGCCACTGATGGATGCCACCAATGCCTATACCAATGAATTGCAGCACCTGGCACAGTGTAGGACCTATGTCCTGGACCAAGGTCTTCATGGCGGCCACCATCCTACCTGTGTTGATATTGGTGCGTTGGCATGCCAGCGCTACTACCTCAGACTGAACAAGGATGGACTCCTCCATTGTATGTTGCAATCTGTACAAAGCAGCTGACAACCCTTCCTGATTGTTATGGACTTGATTTTCCAGACAGGTTTCTCATTAGAAACATCGAACTTTATTTACAGACTGCAGCAGCAGTTACATGCTTCGATCAAGCTGCACAACTAGAAGAACTCCCACTCTATGGTTCTCCGCGCTTAGAGCTGATTTGTTTACACTGTCACATGATATCATACAACACAATAAGTCTTAAAGCTACAGTCACTACATTCCTTAAAAATACAATGACTACATTCCTCCCCTTTAAATTTTTTGTACAGATTGTATTTACAAGAACATCTACCTTCATGACATTACAAATATATACACGGATCATGATATTATAAGTTTAGTCTCTCATGTGGTTTCCTGACCTCGGTGGAACGTCGTAGCTCCATAATTTTCAAACCTCGTACAGGATCCACATCATCTGGAACCGTAGGTACCTCTTTAGGCACAGGCAGTTCAGTGTTATCTACTCTGACAGAGACATCTGGTATGTCTATCCTTGGTTGAACAATTTCAACAGGGACCACGGACTCTATAATGGTTACAGGTGGAATATCATTTTGTTGGGGTATCTTCCTTCTTCTTCTCAAATGATCCATGTGTTTGTGGGTGACCCAGCTCTCCACTTCTACGTGGTACAACAAGGTCCAATGATCCTCCTGATAATCTTTTCATCCCAGCTTTAAAAGGCTGTACTGCTCTCTCAACTAATCCATTAGATGACAGATGATATGGTGACATCTTTATGTATTTGATGCCATTTAGGCTCTCAAATCTTTGAAATTCAGTGCTAGTAAATGCAGTACCATTGTCCAAGATGATTACTTCTTGCAATCCATGTATAGGAAAGCTTTGGCGTAACTTTTCTATTGTCGCACCCGATGTTGGTGACCTAACTTTGTAAACGTCTAGCCATTTGGAATGTGTGTCAATTATTAGTAGGAACGTGGTACCCAGAAAAGGACTGATATAATCTATGTGCAGTCTCACCCAGGGCCTACCAGGCTATTCCCATGAGTGCAGTGGGGCCACAACAGGTAACTTCTGTAGTTGTTGGCATTGTATACAATGTTTAACCACCCTCTCGAGATCACCATCCATGCCTGGCCACCAAATGTAACTTCACGCGATCATCTTCATTCTTGAGATTCCGGGATGTGCACTGTGCAACTCTGCTAAGAGTGGTTCCCTTCCTTGTGAAGGAACAACTACACATGCACTCCTCCAAAACAGGATACCATCTTGACTGCTCAATTCATTCCTTCGAGTGAAGGATGGCTTCAATTCATTGGGGACTGATTCCTGGGACCATCCTTTCAACACTTGGTCTCTAGACAGGACTGGATCACGATTTGTCCAGTTTCTTATCCGCCTTGCACGGATTGGTGAGGAGCCCAGGAAATTCAGCGCTAATATGACCCCTTGGGGAACTGGGGCATGTTCATTGCTCTCCTGCAGAGCAAGGTGACTTAGGGCATCAGCATTGGCTATATGCATCTCTGGTTTGTGCGCAAAAGTGTATTCATATGCGGATAAAATTAGAGCCCATCTTTGAATTCATGCAGAAACTATGGGAGGGGTAGCTTTATCTTCACTGAACAGACTCAAGTGCAGTTTGTGGTCAGACACTATCGTAAAGTATCGGCCATGTATGTATTGGTGGAATTTTTCAACCCCGAAAATAGTTGAAAAGCTTTCTTTCTCGATTTGCGAATACCCTTTTTTGGCTGTGGAAAGGGTCCTGGACACGTAGCCTATCGGCCTTTCTGAACCATTGCCCATCTTGTGCGATAGTACTGCTCCCAGGTTAGTACCAGTTCCTTTGACAGGTTGTAGTGTACTAACAAGTTTGAAGAGTGCAAGAGTTGTTTAACTTTCGTGAAGGCTTCTTCATGGGGTGACTTCCAAACCCAATGCTGGTTTTAATTTAATGAGTGCAGAGGGACTAGGATTGTTGATAAGTTGGATAGGAATTGACCATAATAATCAACCATAACTAAGAATAACTTGAGTTCAGAGATATTTTTAGGTGAATGTGCCTCCTTAATAGTGTTAGCTTTTTCTTCTACTGGGTTAACCCTCGGGCATCGTCCTGGTGGCCCAAATAAACGACCTTGCTTGTCTAAAAGGTACACTTTTTTTTAAGCGCACCCCTGCTTCCAAAAATCGTTTCAAGACTTCCTCCAAATTAGCCAAATGTTCAGCTTCCGTGAACACCGTTATTAGGACGTCGTCCAGGTAGACCACGACTTGAGGTAGTCCGTGTAGCAAACTCTCCATCGTCCTCTGAAAAGTCGCGCAGGCTGAAGAAACACCAAAGGGCAGATGCGTGTCTTGATAGAACCCTTTGTGGGTGTTTATGGTCACAAACTCCCTGGACATATCATCCAGTTCCAGCTGCTGATACGCATGACTCATATCTAGTTTAGCATGCATTGTTCCTCCTGCTAATTTAGCATAGAGATCCTCAATCTTGGGGATAGGGTACTTGTCCAACTTGGCAGCTTTGTTTACTGTTAGCTTATAGTCCCCACAGATATGGATGGTCTGATCCAGCTTTAAGACTGGGACTATAGGTGCTGCCCATTCTAAGAATTGAACCGGCTATATGACCCCCCAGTCTGTCTAAATGGTTCAATTTGGTATCAACCTTCTCCCTCAGAGCATATGGCACCGGCCATGCTTTAAAGAAATGAGTTGCTTCCAAGTCAACATAGATCTTAGCATGTAGGACTTTGATTCTCCCTAGTCTGTCTCGAAAAACCTTGTCATATTTCTTTAACAGCTCTGGCAGTCCTCCTACATGTAGCTGGAAAACTTCAGGTCAATTTAGTTTAATTTCTTTCAACCAGTCACAACCTAGAAGGCTTTGTCCTTCACCTTCTACTACCATCACTGGGAGTTGTGCTGTTTGGTGCTTATAATAAACAGGTACAGTGGTAATACCCTTCACTTGGATAGCTTCGCCAGTATAAGTTTTCAATTTGGCTTAAGTATGCTCCAAATTCAATTGTTGAGTACCCTTGTTTAATATTTGGAGGTGTGTCCTCCCACTACTGTGGTTGAAGCAACAGTATCCACTTCCATCATTAAAGATTTTTGTTTAGTTCCTTCCGTCGGGTCGCTTAGCTCAGCGAACACGGTTGCACGCCTATCTGCTGATGAGTGAGTTGGTAAACAAGATACTGCAGCTGCAGAGACCAATGTAAGATGAAGCACATGCTGTTTATTAACACAAGTAACAGAGCATTAACACGTGTGTGCTTCTCAAACCAGACCCTATTCTAAACTACTTATTAACATTGTAGCCCGCGTTACACAGCAATTGGGTAATACAGTCATGTGGTCAATCTGCTCACAATCTCTTAAAGGCGTTTTGCACCTCAGATTACCACATCCCTCCCCCTTTACTCAAAAGTACAATTTACAATCTTTACAATATATCAAGTATTTACATAAATAAACCATTTACAAATTCAGTCTCTCAGGAGGCTTCTTCAAATGTGTTGAATGTCGTAGTTCTACGACTTCGGATGGTGTATCCAAGGTTTCCCTCCCAGGAGTCATCTCTCCACTATGCTCTCCAGTCGGAACCGGTAAGTTTGTTTCTTCTACTCTCTAGGCTCACTGGATCCTACAGGCACTTCCAAAACAAATGGAGATCCTTCCAAATGTGGTATAGACTCCAACAGGAATACTTGACTCATCCTTTTTTGTGGATCTGCTTCCCCTTTCCTGAGGTGATCTACGTGTCTCCTAATTATCTGACCTTGGACTGATATGTGATAGGAAAGGGGTCCTGTCACCGCACTAACTTCACCTGATAGCCATTTGGGCCCATCTCCAAAGTTCTTTGCAAAAACTGTCTCCAACAGTGAAGTTTCTTTCACAACTGTGGTAATCGTGTCCATTTTCCTGGGCCTCTTGACTTCTCTCTACCCTCCCCCCTAAATTCAGCCTTATGATTGCACAATGTTCAGGGTCATTCGTGATTCCTCAGATACTGAAACAGTTCTTGTCCAAATGCAGCAAGACCTGAACAATATCCAGGCTTGGGCTGACAAGTGGCAAGTAACATTTGAGCCACACAAGTGCCAGGCAATGACCATCTCCAACAAGACAGAATCCAACCATCATCCCTTGATGTTCAATGGCATTACCATCACTGAATTCCGCACTTTTAACATCCTGGGGGTTACCATTGACCAGAAACCGAACTGGACCAGCCATATTAATACTGTGGCTACAAGGGCAGGTCAGAGGCTAGGAATCGTGAGATGAGTAACTCACTTCCTGATTCCCCAAAGCCTGTCCACCATCCACAAGGCACAAGTCAAGAGTGTGATGGAATACTGCCCACTTGCCTGGATGAGTGCAACTCTCACAACACTCAAGAAGCTTGACACCATCCAGGACAAAGCAGCTCACTTGATTGGCACCACATCCACAAACATTCACTCCCTCTGCCACCGACACACAGTAGCAGCAGCATGTACCATCTACAAGATGCACTGCAGAAGTTCACCAAGGCTACTTCAACAGCACCTTCCAAACCTACAGCCACTACCATCTAGAAGGACAAGGGAAGCAGATAGATGGGAACACCACCACCTGGAAGTTCCCCTCCAAGTCACTCACCATCCTGACTTGGAAATATATCGCCGTTCCTTCACTGTCGCTGGGTCAAAATCCTGGAACTCGTTTCCTAACAGCACTGTGGGTGTAGCAATACCACATGGGCTGCAGCAGTTCAAGAAGGCAGCTCACCACCACCTTCTCAAGGGCAACTAGGGATGGGCAATAAATGTTGGTCCAGCTAGCCCACATCCCATGAATGAATAAAGAGGCTCAAACGTGTCTGGAGACATCCCTTCATCAATAACACTGCAGAGCCAATACCGGTGGCGTAGTCCAACAGCTGAATAGGAAACATGATAATCTAGTTGCAATAGAGTATCCATCCAGTTTTTTCAATTCGAACTTGAAGGTCTGAACTGCCCTCTTGGCCATACCATTGCATGCAGGATGGTGTGGCAAGGCCTTAACATGTGTTATGCCATTGAGACTTGTAAATCTTTGGAAATCCCTGTTGGTGAATGCCATTCCATTATCAGACACTATTATCTCTGGTACCCCATGTATCGCAAAACTCTGACGCAATCTGTCTATGGTGGTGGCAGATGTGGGTGATGTCACCTCATATAAACCCACCCACTTCGAGCGAGTGTCTATAATCAAGAGGAATTTTGTGCCCAAAAAAGGCCCCGCGCAGTCAACATGGAGGTGGACCCATGGCCTTCCTGGCCATTCTCAGCGATGCAATGGAGCAGAAGGGGGCAATTTCTGTACCTGTTGGCACTGTATGTAGCTCTTGACTAAGTTTTCGATTTCTGCATCGATCCCTGGCCACCATAAGTAGCTGCACACCAACATTTTCATTCTAGAGGTGCTGGGATGAGCACTATGCAATGCAGTCAATAATGGTTCTCTTCCTCTTGGAGGCACAATGATTCTCGCTCCCAAAGTAAGATGCTATCCTGGCAGGTGAGCTCATATCTCCTATTAAAATAGGACTTCATTTGACTTTGGCTCTTTAGACCTTCCCTGTAAGACTTGTTCTCTTACATGAGATAAAACTGGATCACGGTCTGTCCACTCTCTTATTTGTTTGGCATGTACTGGTGACGAATCCAAAAAGTTTAATAACAAGACAAGTTCTTGAGGAATTGCTGTCTTTTAGAGGCAATCGGCTCAGTGCTTTGGCATTTGCAATCTGGCTTCCTGGTCAGTGAATAAAAGTATATTTGTAAGCAGCTAGAATCCACGCCCACCTTTGGATATGTGCAGAGGCAATTGGGGGTATTGCCTTCTCTTCCCCAAACAAGCCTAGTAATCGCTTGTGATCGGATACAATGGTGAAGTGATGACCATGGATGTATTGGTGGAACTTCTTAATGCCAAGTACAATGGATAAGCCGCCTTTCTCTATTTGTGAGTATCTTTGTTCTGAACCACAGTGTTTCTTGAGACATAACCGATGGGCCGTTCGGAGCCATCCGCCATCTGGTGGGAGAGTACTGCCCCTACTCGGTAAGGGGATGCATCGCAGGTCAAAATTAATTTTCTTTGGGTTGAAATGTACCAACAGGGCTGATGAATGTAGCAACTAATTTACTGTCATAAAAGTCTGTTGTTGTGGAGCTTGCCAAGTCCACCTGTGGTTTCTCTTGAGTAAATCGTAAAATGGAGCCAGTACTGTTGACAAATTTGGGAGAAAACGGCCATAATAGTTAATCGTTCCCAAGAAGGACTTGAGTTCTATGGCGTTTTTCGGTGCTGGCGCCTCAAGGATAGCTCTCACCTTGTCTTCTACTGGGTGAAGGTCCTGCAAGTCAATCCTATGATGCAGTAAACCACTTCTTTTGCCTGGAAGATACATTTTTCTCTTTTCAAACGTACTCTGGCTTGTGAAAAATCCTTCAATACCTCTTCTAGGTTAGCCAGGTGTTCTTCATCAATTAGTCCTGTCACTAAGACATCTTCGAGATAAACCACAACATGGGACAAACCTTGAAGCAAATTTTCCATTGTATATTTGAAAATGGCACAAGCCTATGAGACTCCAAAGGGTAACCTGGTATACTTCTATAACCCCCTATGTGTGTTGATAGTCACAAAATCCCAAGAGGCCTTTTCTAGCTCGACTTGCTGGTAAGCGTGGCTCATGTCAAGTTTCAGATATGTGGTTCCCCCTGCCAGCTTGGAGTACAATTCATCGATTTTCGGCATAGGGTGCCTGTCATGTCTGGCCATTTTGTTAATGGTCAACTTGTAGTCCCCTCATATTCGCACACTCTGATGAGTCTTTAGCACTGGAACTATGGGCACTGCCCATTTGGAAAATTGGACAGGTTGTAAGACTCCCAACCTTTCCAGCCTGTCTAATTCGATATCAACTTTTTCTTTTAAGGCATAGGGGACTGGCCTCGCCTTCAAGAATCTGGGGGTTGCCCTGGGATCCACGTGGATTTTAGTTTGCAGCCACTGAATCTTCCCGAGTTCTTCCCTGAACACAGAGGCACATCTCTGTAATAATTCTTGCAGATCTTTCATTCTGAGTTGAAAAATCTCAGTCCATTCCAACTTTATTTCCTTAAGCCGGTTCCGACCAAGTAGACTTGGACACTCCCCTGCTACCAATATTAGGAGTAAATTAACAGACTGACTTCCATACTGTGCTGGAGCCTTGCATACACCTCTTTCTCCTATGTCTTCATCTGTATACATCTTTAATTTAGCATCTGAATTTTCCGGATTTAATGAGTGGTTTCCTTCATTCAGATATTTGAACATATGTTCCCCTGTAACTGTCGTGGATGCCCTTATATCAACCTCCATTAGGATGAGTTTCCCGTTGACTTCCACTGTCACATAGATTGGATCTGTTTTACCCATTTATAAATTGTGTAGTGAGTAAATATCCGATTCTGCTTCTTCTGGCTCCTCTGTTATGTGGATTTCACTATTTCTACCCTTTTGTTTAAAGTCTTGTCTTAATCTGTCTTTACAATACCACATAGCGTGCCCATTACGATGGCAGTAGAAACACTTGATTCTTTTAAATTGTTCACTTGCAGGGCTGTCTGGTTCCATTTCTGTTGTTATTATTGTAGGTTTTCTCTGTTAAACCATTGCTTTTTGCTGGTCTGTTAATGGTGGCTGTTTCCTGCCTTTCAGTGGAGCCCTGTGCATCTGCGTTATTTCTCACCGGTACTTCCCTCCCAATGCAAAGGATGGTGCCATTTTGTGCTCCCTTGATTGCTTCTGAATCCCTAACCATGCTCTCCATTGCAAGCGCCAACTCGAGCACCTCGTTGAAGTCTAAATTCGTTTCTGACAACAACCATTTTGGAATGGCGTCTTCATTAGTCCCACATACTAATCGGTCTCTTAGCATGTTGTTAATCGACGTCCCGAACTCACAGTGCTCTGTCAGTTGTTTTAAGGCTGCTACATAGAAAGAGACTGTCACTCCAGGGCGCACCGCCTCAAATTAAATTTAAAATGCTGTGTTTTTACCAAGGGTTTCAGCTGAAAGTGGCTTTTCACAAGATTTACCAACTCAAAGCTCTTGGAATCTGGGGCATTGGGTGCCGTTAGATTACAAATTAGGCCGTATGTTTTACTGCCACATGCCGATAAGAGGATCACTTGCCTCTTCTCCTTCCCCGATATATGTTGTTGGCTGAAAAGAAGAACGAGAGGCGTTCAGTATAATGCGACCAGTCATCGATGGTCTGATCAAATGGTTTGATATGGCCAAACTGTGGCATACTGGAGGGAGATAACTTTGACAACTACAATGAAGGCTGTACTTATAATCGCATTGCAAGGTACAGTTGATTTACTTCTGTTGAATTGCCGCGGCTTCCTTTGGTGTCGTTGACTGGTCACGTTTTGCTTTGTCGCCAGTTATGTCCCTTCTCTTGGGTCGCTTACCTCAGTGAACACAGTTGCACACCTATCTACTAGCGAGTGAATTGGTAAACAAGATACTGCAGAAGCAGAGACCAATATAAGATGAAGCACATGCTGTTTATTAACACAAGTTACAAAGCACTAACACGTGTGCTTCTCAAACTAGACCCTATTCTAAACTACTGATTAACGATGTAGCCCGCGCTACACAGCAATTGGGTAATACAGTCACGTGGTCAATTGGCTCACATTCTCTTAAAGGTGTATTGCACCTCAGATTACCACAGTTTTCCAATTACCTGCGGAGTAACAGTGATTGGCTCTATCTTCCCTACTTTTACATTAAATAGGGAGTAAGTATCAGAATTGGTGGTTTCTGGTTCTTTCACATTATGTGCTTTGATTAGCTTAGTTTGCTGCCTGGAAGTCTATCTCAATCTTGCTTTACAATGCTTCAGTATGTGCCCTCTTTTGTGGCAAAAATAGCACTCCACTTCTTTAAAATGGCAAGTTTCAGGAGTATGATTGCTTCCACATTGGTAACAATTCATTTTCAGATTTGCTGCTGAACTGTTTCCTGTATTTATCTTACATTTTCGGGTAGCAGGGACTGTCTCCCGCTTTGCAGTGGAGTCCCGACTTTTCACACCACACCCAGCTGTCCGTTCCCTCCCCAACTGGAAAACGGCACCATTTTGTGCACCTTGTGTAGCCTGCATGCCACATTCGGCGCTTTCCATCGCGAGCTATTTCCAATGCTTTTTTAAAATTGAAGTTTACTTCAGCTAACAATCGTCATTGAATGGCACCATTTGCACATCGCGGACCAAACGATCCCTGAGCATATCGCTTAGGATCTCCTGAAATCAGTGTTCAGTCAGTTGTTTCAATTTTGCCACGTATGTAGCAACGGGTCTCCCCCAAGGCTCTAACCTCGAATTAAACCTGAACCTCTGCATGGTGACTGAGGGCTTGGGTTGAAAGTGTTCCTTAATGAGGTCTACCAATTCACAAAAGGTCTTCGAATCGGGGGCACTTGGGGCCGTCAAACTTTGGATTAAATTATATGTTTTGCTCCCGCAAACGCTTAGGAGAATTACTCTCCTTTTTACCTCTCCCATTATTTCGTTTGCCTGGAAATAGAACCTGAGGCGGTCTACATATTGATACCAATCCTCTGTGGATGGTTTGAAAGGGCCAATCCTGCCAAAATGTGGCATATCTGGTGAGTATATCTTCCTTTTCTTCTGTTTAAACAAGATTATCACAGTTGTTGGGTGAGGGACAATGCCAGACCTTAATTATCCATGTTACCAGTTTATTACGGATTTGATTTTCCAGACAGGTTTCTCATTAGAAACATCAAACTTTTTTTACAGGCTGAGGCAATAGCTACATACTCCCATCAAGCCCCACAACTAGAAGGAGAACTCCCACTTTAAGGTTCCCTATGGTTAGAGCTGATTCGTTCACACTGTCATGTGATACCAAACAACACAATAAGTCTTAAAGCTACAGTCACTACATTCCTTAAAGCTACAGTTACTACACTGATATTACCCTGACTGTTGCTGAAGCTCCACCAACTAAGTTAGGAACGAGTCTGAAAGCTTGTCATCAGACTCAGACTCAGACTCAGCAGTGCTGGTCTCCAGCAGTTCCCCGAGCGAAGGCTACCTTGGATGTCCCTGCCTCCACCTGCTGTAGACCAGATTGTGTGCTGTGCTCATCAGATTGTCATCCTGAGGCTACGCTAGAACTAGGTCCCGCTGAAGCATGTGTTTCTGCGCTAGTGGAGGGTGTGGGTAAGCGTTGTGATGGGTCTTCAATGGTGCTCTCCTCTGCTTCTTCTTCTGAGGTGTCCTCAGAGGCCAGATATGAGGGCCTGGCTAGTTGATGTGCTCGGGCACTTTCCAGAGGTGCCTATGAAAGAAAGTAGAGATAACATAAGCATGGCAAGTGACTGGAAGATAGCACAATGGACTCTCAGTATGGTTGTCTGAGGAATGAGCTGGTGCAGGGTCCTCATTTGGGTTGGCACTGCCCATTTCACTGTCACCACATGCATAGTCCCTGTCCACTCCGGCCACTGTGATGGCACACTCCTCATATGGAGTGAGGGCCTTCATTTCGGTCAATCCACCCCCGGTCTTGAACCTCTCCCCCCTATTGTGTGTGAGCTTGTCCTGCCTGAAGACAAATGGAGGAAGTGTGAGCACAAAACATGCCAAGGTAGATGGTAACAATGCCTACCTTGTGTGGGGCTGAGTGGAGCAGTGCAAGGGTTGAGGACGCGATCTACACAGGGTACAGATGGACATGTGAAGGTGTGTGTGAGAGAGTGAGTGGTGGTGTGCCTGAAACTGGCACTGTGTGAGATCCCTGTGGAGTGGCATCCTGCCAAGACCTGATGGGCTTGTGAATGTGTGAGTTGAGGGCGATGAGATGCTTGACTTACTATGGCAGAAGAGATGACATCATTCATCCTCTCCATGCATTGGATTGCAGACCTTTTCTGCACCACGTTTGCACTGACTGCTGAAGACACCGCCTCCCAAGCCAGAGTGGTGGCATTGGTAGACCTTCGATGACCATTACTGGGGTACAGGACATCCTGGCGGGCCACGACAGTGCCCAGCAGGTGACCCAGCGAAGCACCACTGAACTTGGGAGCGGCACTCTTCTTGCCTTTCGGCGCCAATTCTTCCCTAGGGATATTCTAGCTTGGAGGCATTGAGAAGGCTGTGTGCAGGTGCAGTTTAAATATGGCACCTGGAGGAAAGAACCTCTGTGGTCATGGGAGGGCGGGGGTGAAATCAGAGGCCGCCACCCCCGATCTGATGTGTTTCCTGTTCTTGCTTAATTAATGAGGCAAAAGCAGGCAATATAGGGCGAAAACTCACCATTGTGCCCAGGAGGAAAATCGCCATTTTTCCCGCCTGCAACCGCACTTAGTGCACAGAGGAGGTAATCATGCTCATTAACTCTGTTTCATTCACCGCAGATGCTGTCTGACTTGTTGAATATTTCCATCATTTTCTGTTTTTATCCCAGATTGCCTGCATGTGCAGACAATTATCTGTCAAATCAATGGGGACGGTGGTGTCATGGTAATGTTCCCTGACTAGTAATCTAGAAGCCCAGACTAATGCTCCAGAGACACGAGTTCAAATGCCACCATGGTGGCTTTGTTGAATTTAAATTCAATTAATTAAGAAATCTGGAATAAAATGCTAATCTCATTGATAATGATCATGAAAATACTGCCCTTCAGGGGGGAAAATCTGTCATCCTTACCCTGTCTGGCATACACATGATTCCAGATCCACAACAATGTGGTTGATTCTTAACTGCTCTCTGAAATGGTCAGGAAATCGCTCAACTGTATTGAGACTCTACCAAAAAATGTACAGTTAGGTACCTATAGCACATGGACTGCAACGGTTCAAGAAGGTGGCTCGTCACCAATTTCTCAAGAGCAATTATGGATGACCAATAAATACTAGCCTTGCCAGTGACATTCACATCCTAAGTATGGATAAAAAACAAAATCCCTGTTGCACTCACAAACCACAAAAGCCGCAAGAGGATGGGATCATATTGGGATCCCAACTTAATGCTCTTTCCCATCCCACTCATCCTTTGAGCCTGCCCTCAATGACCTGGCAATATTCTGCCCTGTGTGTTGCTGTATCTAGCTACAAAACATGGGGTGGAATCGCCCCAGATTTGCACTAAGTGCAGCAGTGGGCGGGAAAAAGACGTTTTGCTCATTTGCTGCAATGGCAGCTTCTCACGCCGTATCATCGCATTAATTATGCATTCCCAGGAAACACACCATGCTCTTATTTGCCTGCCATGCTATCAGCTCGCCACTTCATCATGCTGGGTGCCATATTTAAAGTTCAGCCGCGCGTACACCTTTCAGTGCTTCCAGCCCACGACTGCTGCATGGAAGACATGGCCCCGAAAGGCAAAAAGACTGCAGCCCCCAGGTTTAATGAAGCATTCCTCGAGTGCCTTTTGGACACTGTGCAGGCCTGCCGTGATGTCCTTAGCCTGTTCTTTCCGGCTATATATTTAACCAAATGATGATATATCACCCGTTAGTCACTAATATACCTTTGTAGAGGTAAATTTTCAGGAGGGTTCTCCTAATTATCTGCTATATCAGCAGAAGAATGGAGAAACCCTGGAAAAATGGTGCAGGTCCTTCACTGGAGCTGCTTACTCCCTTACGTCATTTCCTGTGGTTTCTGCTGCTCTGCCACAGAAGTTATGGTGGGCCATCCCAGGAACCGCTAAGGATGCTCACCTCCAAATTTTTTTAGTTCCACAGAACAAATTGAATTAAGGTTTAGCAATGGTGCTTTGTGTATAAACTGGTATCATTAACCACCACAAATGTATGCAAATATATGACAATGAGTATCACCCAGAAGTCCCCTTGCAGTTTTGCAGTACAGCTCTTGATTCACTGAGGGTCTGTATAAAGGGGCACAAGCTGTTTGTTGAAGAACTCCATCGCTCAAAGTTAGGTTGACATATTTGACTAGGATAAAAGCAAAAAACTGCGGATGCTGGAAATCCGAAACAAAAACAAAAATACCTGGAAAAACTCAGCAGGTCTGACAGCATCTGCGGAGAGGAATACAGTTAACATTTCGAGTCTGTATGACTCTTCAGTCATACAGACTCAAAACGTTAACTGTATTCCTCTCCACAGATGCTGTCAGACCTGCTGAGTTTTTCCAGGTATTTTTGTTTTTGTTTTGCCATACTTGACTGTTTTTTTGACTTAACAATTTGAACATTGAACATTTCAGCTATTGTTGCTCTGTCTTCTGCTGCATTCCTTCCACACTCCTTTGGTGTTCACCTCCCACAGCTGTATTATTGCTGCCGCTTATGCAGCTGAAAGTACTGCTGACAATGGATACAGTGGGCCTGCACTCCCAGTCTTGGATTTGGAGGGTTTTGGGAATTTCTGAGGATCAAGATGTGCTGATGTGGCAGTAATCTGGCATCCATCAACACATGACCCAAGAATTATGATCCAGGTGCAACTACTTGGAAAACTTTTGCAGCTATTTAGCAGTCATCCGAATTGTGTTCTATACTATAGCTGGACTGGAAGTTGACAACAAGTGCAGAGGCAGCCTGACCTGTCGAGGTTAAAATGGACCAGAAACACCCCTTCCTACCTGGGTTAATGATACCACTCAATATTCCACAAAACGAAGATGCAATGAGGCTTATATCTCCAATCAAATTCTCAACAATCGGGTGCCTGGGGCTTTACTCTACAGCCCGAGAAAGTATTTTTGATCCTGCTGTGTGCTGTAGAACTTTACCAATGAAAGAGGAGAAATCCATGCAGCCAGGAGGGCAAATGTGCATCCTTGTCTTCATAAGAGGAAAAAGAAGAGGGAGTGAAGGAAGAGAAAGGAGAATCAGGCCAGGCTGAAGCACAGCCAGGCAACCGAGTGCAGCAAGGACTGATTGCCCAGGCTTGGTTAAAAGTAGCTCTGCAACATAAACAGAGGCTTGCATATACTTCACTTATCCCATGACAAAATGTCTCCTGTCTTCACTACCATCCCTACATATTTGCTCCCAACGCTGACAGTTGTATGTCCCTTGTGGTCAACAAATTATCACCAATGATCCAAAGAAGGTATCATCAATTTATAACGAAACCGGAAAATGCAAAAAATACTCAGGAGTTAAGACAGCATCTCTGGTGAGGGAAATAGTTAATGTTTTGGTTGATGACCTTTCATCAGAACTGGGCTAAATTTATGAGTTGATTACTTTATACGCCCACCCCACCTCTCCTGCCGGTGTATTTGAAGGCGGGGGAGCTCATAATTTAAAAACGGGTGGCCTGCCCACCACCTTCCCACCCACCCCTAACCCATCTCCCATAAAACATTGGGTGGGTAAGATATCAGGCAGCTTGCCCACCCTTGGGCCTATTGAGACCCTTAAGTGGCCAATTCTACCTCCCCCTCTATAATACGTGCAGCAAGTGAAGGCAGAAGCAAAGTGGGCAGTTCAACAACTTTCAGTGCACAGGCTGCTGTCAGGCAGGAATGTGGGAGGGGTTACCTCCTTTGGGTGGATCCCCTGTGCCCATTGGAACTACCATGAGATCAGGCAACCTCCAGCTGTCTTTGGCCTCTCCATTAGATTATGGGTCTGCTTGTCCTGCAGGAGAAAATGGATGTTTAGTGACTTGAGAAATGCCAACTGATCGGCTTGTTTGCACACATTTCCATCACACTTACTGGCCCATCGGTGTGCTAGGTTACATCTAATCGCTCACTCAAGTCAAACTATCATGTGGCCTCATGTCCATGCAGTCCTGAGGCTCACCACGCACTCACCCACCTAGCCTAGCTGCACACTCGCATAAATACATAGCCTGATGCCCACGAAATATAATCCCATGCCACTGTGCCACTCACCCAGGTGGATCGAAGGGTCATTGACCCTTTTCCGGCACTGCACCCATGATCCTGGGTGGAGCCCACGGTTCTTAACCTCCTCTGTGTTCTCCATCCATCCTGGTCAGGTCGGAGGGTCTTCTGTTGCCATGGTTCAGGAAGAGCACCTCCCGCTTTTCCCTGACGGCTGGAGGAGAATCTGCCGGGAGGTATCGCTGAACCAAAGTGCTGGACAATGTCTTTACTCTGATATATTATACTTGTAAAAGGATTTGGACGTGACTGGGGGCTTGGGGGAGGGGGGGCAGAGGGGTGCCGTCCCAGGACAATAGATTTTAAAGAGGGGGGGAATGATGGGGGAAAAGTTGAGGGAGACTGATGATTATGAAGGGTTGCAAAAACAAATTGACCAAACTGCAGAACAAACTGAGGTGGACGTGGAACCTGTGGCCTTGATGCAGAGCCTTCATGCTTGTACATGTGGCTCTTTAATAGCCTGCCTAGACCTGCTGAACTGTAACCTAATGGCGGGATCCTCCAATGGAAAACTGTCCCCACCATGCATCTGAAACTGTTTCACCTTCCTGACATCGGCTCTTTAAAATTTCACATGAACGGTGTGGGTGCTAGCTCCTGACACAAAAGCAGAATGGCGTCTTCTTCTGGTTCAGCTGTCCGGGGTGAATGGTGCACCACTGATTAAATTCCACCGATAAGTGGATCAGGCGGGGGGCAGTTTCCCAGACAAGGTGTGTGTGTGGGGGTTTGGGTGTGTGCGGAGAGTTAATTTACCACAAAGTGACGTTGAGTTGAGATGCTGACATCATCCTGCTCCTTCCTGGGTTTCACCTGAGCAGGTTGGAATGTGAGTGGGGAATCCCCGTAAAGCTCGTCGGGTAAGGCATTTAGATATTCAAATCGGCAATTAAGTACTGTCTTAATCAAGAATTCTGAATTTAACAGACTGCGGACCTATTTCCTAATGTGGGAGTTGCCAGGGTGACCAAGGTGAGTGCACAGTAGGGAGTGCTTCTTCTGGACAGGCTGGGAAGCCCATCATCAGTGAAGCTGAAGAGCTCCTGCCATGGCCAGCTGAGGAGCTGCTGATAACAGCACTCCTTCTCAGAGAGTGCTTTCATTGCTCGACAAGTTGATTGCCCACTTCTTAGCAGTCCTTTCGCTCATCTTGCACTTCACTCACCTTGAGCTGCACTTCCCTGCTGTCAACCTACACAACAGCATGGGGGTAGCTTATACAGCTCCACCTTAGACGTCTGATGAACAGCAAGAGGAACACCAATAGCACTGGCAGCAACAGGAGCAACACCAACTCCAGCACTCTTCTTCACAGCCACAAGCTGCTCCACTGAATAGAGGCAGTGGACACAGATGTGCAACTTGAAGGACAGAAGACAAGCAACACTGGATCTAAAAGCAGAGGATCAGCTTTCTTGACATGTCTTGAGCACCAGTGCCTCAGGAGGCTCAATTTTTCATGGTAGGCCGCTGATTTTTGCAGCCTTCTGGAACAAGGTCTTCCCAGTGGACCAGGTGGACATGAATTGCCAGTGAGTGTCAATGTGCTTTTCAAGGGCCACCACCCTGCTGCACTGCGCCCCCCGCACCCCCTCCCAGGTTTCTGCCTCTCCTGAGTTTTTTTTCCCCCTTCTCCTGCAAAGAGGGAAAGAAGAGAGTTATGAGTGTTAGAATTGGCTGGTGTGCATAGCAGGGAAGGACAATATTTGTTGAAGGGTCATGTGGACTCGAAACGTCGACCCTTTTCTTCTCCACCGATGATGCCAGACCTGCTGAGTTTTTCCAGGTAATTCTGTTTTTGTTTTGGATTTCCAGCATCCGCAGTAGTTTTTTGTTTTTAATATTTGTGGAAGGTGACTCTGAGGCATGGGTGCAAGAGGGGACTTAAATGGGGGGCGGGTGGGTAAGCATGAATATTGGCTGCTCAGGTGGGGAGGTGAGGAGGTCCAGGAGAGAGAGGAATGAGTGGAGCTGCAAATAGTGCTGTGCGGGAGGATATTGGGAAAGTCAGAGAGTAGAGGATTCACCTGAAAGTATTATGTCACTCACCTTTCCCATCCTCCCAAGCTCCTGATCCTCTTGGTTCACTATCTCCAGGTTGGAGGGACCACACTTCTGCTGCTGACTTCCTTGGCCACCTCTATGCATGCTTGCTTGCCTGGAGAGGTTGTCCTCTTTCCCATATCCTTGAGAGAGCCCATCTCACTGCAGCCCCTCAGATCCCATAGCAGCACATCCAGAGAAAAGTGAGACACCTGGGGAGCAGCCTTCCCAGGTCTCTTCTCCATTCCTGTAGTTGCTGCAAAAAATCCATGTGCAGGTGAACCATTCTTCCCTTTACCATAATCCCCTCCTTTGACAGAACCAATGTGTGATCCCACCTGCCCTCCTTGATCTGTGAATATAGGAGTAGGATGCTGATGTCGTGGCGAAGTTAAAAGTCATGGCAGAGCCTGCAGGAGTGTCCATTGTGTTCCCGACCCACTAATAAATTCCACCCACACCCCCCAACCTCATTGCTGAAGTGACGTGAGTTCAGTAAATTCCACCCGTTGTTCCTCACTGAGGACCAGGTAGGAAAATTGTTCCATGAGCACCAGAGTGGATATGGCTTTCTGCTGGGAACTTTCTGCTGCTTTCAGCAGCTTGTCCTGCTCTGTGTTGCCTCTGCTCATTGTCCCTTTCATGTTGTAGGCCAAGGGGGATGCAAACTACTGCACCTATGTCAGTGAAGTTGCAAGTTGAAGTGGGATAAATAAAATAACTTTATTAAGATTGATATTAAAACATGCATTAATAGCTTTAGAATAGACAAATGTAGGTATGAGTAGGCTTTCTAAGCATGATGGATGATTTAGCCAATACCCTCGGCATGATGGGATCCTTGGCCAAGGATAGTTCCAAAGGCAACTAGCCCAGCAGTTGTAACGATAACAGCTTTCACAGACATTTATTACTGAACAGGACAAGAAGGAGATAAGGGGGAACTGAAGGCCATACCCAAGGCTGAGGGGTGAGATAATGGGAACATATGGTGATGGAATAGTATGGTTGGTTAAGAAATTAATGAGAAACATTATCATGAAAACTAGGAAGATAAGAATTATAAATATGTGCTACATAGCCGATATCATAATGAGAGGCACTAGGAGAAGTGATGGCGTAGTGTTATTGTCACTGGACTAATGCCCTGGTAATGCTTTGGGGACCCAGGTTCGAATCCCACCATGGCAGATAAATTCAATAAAAGTCTAATGATGACCATGAAACCATTGTCGATTGTTGTTAAAACTCATCTGGTTCACTAATGTCCTTTAGGGAAGGAAATCTTACCTGGTCTGACCTTCATGTGACTCCAGACCCTCAACAATGCAGTTGACTCTTAACTGCTGTCTGAAATGGTCTAGCAAGCCACTCATTTGAACCGCTACAAAGTCTCAAAAAAAAGGAATGAAACCAAATGAACCACCAGGCATCGACCTAGGCACCAGAAACGACAAAGGCAAGCTCAGCGCTGTTAGTGCTTTCGACCCTGTGAAGCCCACCTTACTAACATCTAGTGACAAAATTGGGAGAACTGTCTCACAGACTTGTCAAGTAACAGCCTGACATATCCTCATGTGTTGCCGAGTTGCCCAGCAGACACCCTTTGGGTGGAAAATTGAAGTTTGTTTACAATATACTTTTGTGCTTTCAACTCCAACTCTATCTCTACACTGACTCCTATTGGTTACTACAGATCATGTGATCTTGCCAAGCAAGTATTATTCTCAAAAGGTATATTACACTAAATAAAACCATAATTACAACATCACGGAATCATATCGTACAGATAATGTCCCATATATCACTGGCAGGACAGGCCCAGAAGAGATGGCGGCACACTGTTATACAATCAAGAGGGAGTCCTCAACATTGATTCCGGACCCCATGAAGTCTCATGGCATCAGGTCAAACATGGGCAAGGAAACCTCCCTCAGCTGATGAATCAGTGTTCCTCCATGTTGAACACCACTTGGAGGAAGCACTAAGGGTGGCAAGGGCACAGAACGTACTCTGGGGCGGGGGACTTCAATGTCCATCACCACGAATGTCACAGCAGCACCACCACTGACCAAGCTGGCCCAGTCCTAAAGTACATAGATGCTAGACTGGGTCTGCGGCAGGTGGTGAGGGAACCAACAAGAAAAAAATATATACTTGACCTCATCCTCACCAACCTGACTGCCAGAGACACATCTGCCCATGACAGTATCGGTAGGAGTGACCACGGCACGGTCCCACTTAGCACGGTGATAGTGCCACACAACACGATGGAGGGTATCCTCAACGTGAAGACGGGACTTCATATCCGCAATCTGTAGCCTAATGGCATGGCATATCCCCTACTCTACCATTACCATCAAGCCAGGGGATCAAACCTGGTTCAATGAAGAGTGCAGGAGGGCATGCCAAGAGCAGCACCAGGCAAAGTTAAAAATGAGGTGTCAACCTGGTGAAGCTATAGCACAGGACTACTTGCGTGCCAAACAGCATAAGCAGCAAGGGATAGACAGAGCTAAGCGATCCCACAACCAATGGATCAGATCTAAGCTCGACAGTCCTGCCACATCCAGTCTAAAATGATGGTGGACAATTAAATAACTCTTAGTTAGTTGGCTTAGTTTTAGGAGACAAAGGGTGATGACAGAAGGATGCCTTAGTGACTGGAAGCCAGTGTCCAGTAGCGTACCACAGGGATCTGTGCTCGGTCCTCTATTATTTGTCATGTATATAAACAACATAGATGACTACGTGGGGGGTAGGATTAGTAAGTTTGCGGATGGCACAAAGATTGGCCGGGTGGTTAACAGTGAGGTTGAGTGTCTTGGGCTACAGGAAGATATAGACGGGATGGTCAAATGGGCAGATAAGTGGCAGATGGAATTTAATCCTGAAAAGTGTGAGGTGATACACTTTGGAAGGAGTAATTTGACAATGAAGTATTCAATGAACGGCATGACACTAGGAAGTTCGGAGGAACAAAGGGACCTTGGTGTGTGTGTCCATAGATCTCTGAAGGCAGAGGGGCATGTTAGTGGGGTGGTGAAAAAGGCATATGGGACATTTGCCTTTATCAATCGAGGCATAGATTACAAAAGTAGGAAGGTCATGTTGGAGTTGTATAGAACCTTGGTGAGGCCACAGCTGGAATCCTGTCTGCAATTCTGGTCGCCACATTATAGGAAGGATGTGATTGCACTGGAGGGGGTGCAGAGGAGGTTCACCAGGATGTTGCCTGGGATGAAACATTTAAGTTATGAAGAGAGGTTGGATAGACTTGGGTTGTTTTCGTTGGAGCAGAGAAGACTGAGGGGCGACCTGATTGAGGTATACAAAATTATGAGGGGAATGGACAGGGTGGATAGGGAGCAGCTGTTCCCCATAGTTGAAGGGGTCAGTCACAAGGGGACATAAGTTCAAGGTGAGGGGCAGGAGGTTTAGGGGGGGATGTGAGGAAAAACCTTTTTACCCAGAGGGTGGCGATGTTTTGGAATGCGCTGCCTGGGAGGGTGGTGAGGGCAGATTGCCTCACATCCTTTAAAAAGTACCTGGTTGAGCACTTGGCACATCATAACATTGAAGGCTATGGGCCAAGTGCTGGTAAATGGGATTAGGTAGGTAGGTCAGATGTTTCTCACGTGTCGGTGCAGACTCAATGGGCCAAAGGGCCTCTTCTGCACTGTGTGATTCTGTGATTCTATGAACTCATTTGAAGGAGAGGCTCCACAAATATCCCCATCCTCAATGATGGAGGAGCCAAGCACATCAGTGCAAAAGACAAGGCGGAAGCATTCGCAACAATCTTCAGCCAGAAGTGCCAAGTGGATGATTCATCTCGGCCTCTTCCGGAGGACCCCAGCATCACAGATGCCAGTCTTCAGCCAATTCGATTAATTCGATATCAAGAAATGGCTGAAGGTACTGGATTGTGCAAAGACTATGGGCCCTGACAATATTCCGGCAATAGTACTGAAGACTTGTGCTCCAGAACTTGCCATGCCCCTAGCCAAGCTGTTCTAGTACAGCTACAACACTGGCATCTACCCAGCTATGTGGGAAATTGCCCAGGTATGTCCTGTACCCAAAAAGCAGGACAAATCCAACCCGGCCAATTACCGCCCCATCAGCCTACTCTCCATCATCAATAAAGTAATGGAAAGGGTCATCAACAGTGCTATATAGCTGCACTTGCTTAGCAATAACCTGCTCACTGATGCCCAGTTTGGGTTTGGCCAGGGCCACTCAGCTCCTGACCTCATCACAGCCTTGGTTCAAACATGGACAAAAGAGCTCAACACCTGAGGTGAAGTGAGAGTGATTGGCCTTGACACCAAGGGCGTATTTGACCGAGTATGGCATCAAGGAGCCCTAGCAAAACTGGAGTCAATGGGAACCAGGGGGAAAACTTCCCACTGGTTGGAGCCATACCTAGCAGAAAGGAAGATGGTTGTGGTTGTTGGAGGTCAGTCATGTTAGCTCCAGGACATCACTGCAGGCATTCCTTAGGGCAGTGTCCTAGGTCCAACCATTTTCAGCTACTTCATCAATGACCTTCCTTCCATCATAAGGTCAGAAGTGGGGATGTTCGCACAATGTACAGCACCATTCACAGCTCCTCAGATACAGAAGCAGTCCATGTCCAAACGCAGCAAGACCTGGACAATATCCAGGCTTGGGCTGACAAGTGGCAAGCAATGTTCGTGTCGCACAAGTGTCAGACAATGACCATCTCCAATGAGAGAGAATCTGACCATTGGCCCTTGACATTCAATGGCATTACCATCACTGAATCCCCCACGATCAACATCCTAGGGGTTACCATTGACCAGAAATTGAACTGGACTAGCCATGCAAATACTGTGGTTACAAGAGCTGGTCAGAGTCTAGGCATCCTGCGATGAGTAACTCATCTCCTGACTCCCCAAAGTCCGTCCACCATCTACAGGGCACAAGTCAGGAGTGTGATGGAATATTCCCCGCTTGCCTGGATGAGTGCAGCTCCAATAACACTCAAGAAGCTTGATACCGTCCAGGAGAAAGCAGCCCACTTGACTGGCACCACATGCACAAACATTCACTCCCTCCACCACCGATGCACAGTAGCAACAGTGCGTACCATTTACAAGATGCACTACAGGAATTTACCAAGGCTCTTTAGACAGCACCTTCCAAACCCACGCCTACTACCATCTAGAAGGACAAAGTCTGCAGATAGATGGGAACACCACCACCTGGAAGTTCCCCTCCAAGTCACTCACCATCCTGACTTGGAAATATATTGGCGTTCCTTGACTGTTGCTGGGTCAAGATCCTGGAACTCCCTTCCTAACGGCACTGTGGGTATACCTACACCACATGAACTGCAGTGGTTCAAGAAGGCAGTTCATCACCACCTTCTGAAGGGCAACTAGGGTTGGGCAATAAATGCTGGCCCAGCCAGCGAAGCCCACATCACATGAATGAATAAGAAAAAAAACCAAGGCAGGCTGAGGTTCTCTCTCTTCAGCATATGCTTAAATGAAGTCTTTGCTCAGTTGAAAGCTCACAGATTCAGAGTGATTGCTTTTACCACAACAGAAGGGATTGTACAGACTCTTTGAAGTCAGGACAAAGTCCTTCAGCATATGCTACACTCTTCCCATGGACTTCAGCAACTTCAAAGAGCTGAAGAAACCACTAAACACCTCTACAATCATGGCAACAGCCAGTAGAAATCAATCATTAACTAACTCAAAAGTAGCTGATGATCCCATTAAATAGCACAGGTGGTGGGTGAGACAGGGCAGGGGGAAGAGGTCCTTCCTGCCATCGAATGAGTCTTCAGTGGTGAGTGATTAAATGAGGACTGAGCTCCAAAATGGGAGCGCTGGTGTCGAATCAGTGTTATACTCTGATTGACATCATGGTCTGCATACTTTGGGCACACTAATATCTCACCAATGTGGCATCTGGCATGTCTCGTAATGTAAGTATGCGCATGCACCGCAGATACTATTATGGAGCCAAAACTGCATTCAATGTGCTGAAAAAGTGGGCAATATAAAGCCAAATTTTGCAGCCAATATTTCTTATTTATTTTAGTTTTATTATTCAGTAGTGTTGCATTTTACAGTGTTATCTCTTTAATTGGATTAATTATCTCCCTTGTCTTCTCATACATCAATCCTGATTATGAAATGTGGGATCTTTACTTAAAAATGCACAGCATTTCCTGCTTCAACACAATACCCATCATTTAAGTCAATGCCATGTATATCCTGCATTGGAGCTGCTGACTGTTTTGTGGTCTCAGAGAATCAGCTTAATAGCAATATCATAAACACATTTTGTAACATTTATTTGAAAACAAACTTCTATAACCTGTCCTTTCAAATGACACCAGGTATTGGTGATAGATTTTGCTCTACATAGGTATACAATCCCCTGTCAGCATTCTCTGAAAGGCTCCCTTATTAAATCACAGACCATTTTCTCGCTCCCCATGATCTGTCAGCAATAAAGAATTTGTTTACTGAAAATCACACACCACTCACTCCTAACCACCATCTGCCACACTGATGAGCACAGCACTGTCATAAAAAAACTCCTTCATCTTCATCACAACAAACTAGAACTTACAATTTAGATGAGAGATGAATTATCTAAAATTAATGGAGACTAGACACACCATTTCACATATTTTCCCCTTTCTACCTATGTTCACGTGAAAGACATTCTCAATAACTGGAAAGACCAGCAAATAAAATATAAAAAGCTGTGCGTACCTCTGTGCATAATCCATTATCCTACAACATACAGATTGTGGAACAAGACAACAAATGACATGGGACACTTATTATAAATTCCACCATTTATTCAAGTCAGCTGTAGCCAGACTTAACCTCCAAGGTCATTTGATTTGGATCAGTGTAAATTAGTTCAGTACCCCCTCCCTCTGACATGCATATGTGTTAATAGACAAAACACAAACTGTCTAGAAAATAGCAATTGCTTGTGATAAAAAAATAAAATCTAGACACAGATTTTTGAAAAATGCAGGTAGTAACTGGGTTAAAAAGATTCAATTTGTGCACAGGAATGGATCTCACTTAACAAGCAATGAATTATTGCAATGACACTATTGATCACTATTAATTAAATGAGTCACTTGTTTGACATTTATGTTAGAAGTTGCAGGGTTCATATTCTACATCTGTGGATGTATATGGGTATATATATTTATAATTTTAACCGGCTTAGAAAGTAATAAATCTTTACGTTCCTAGTATATGACCCAGCTAGAAGTGTGACAAGTCACCAAGGTGATTCACTCTCTGATATTCTCACCCTGTAAAAGAGCAATTTCTTCCTTCTGCCACATGATGGAATAAGGAAGATCAGGATTTATGTGGGAAATTTCACAAACCCACATTTGGACCACTCCATATCCAGCATGTTACAAGACATAGTGCTATTGGAATATTTCAATACTGCACTTAATTTTTTTTTAAATGTATTCTTTCGTGGGACGTGGGCATCACTGACAAGGGCAGCATTTGTTGCCCATCTCTAATTGCCATTGAATTGAGTGGCTGGCTAGGCTATTTCAAAGGGCATTTAAGACTCAACCACATTGCTGTGGGTCTGGAGTCACGTGTAGGCCAGACCAGATAAGGATGCCAGATTACCCCCTCCAAAGAACATTAGTGAATTAGATGGGATTTTATGACATTTACCAATGATATTTTCGTGGTCACCACTTGAAACAGATAAACTTTATTACAGAGAGCTTTTCAGAAGCTACATGCTTGAACCAGGTCCATGACTAGAAAGCCATGCCCCCCACCACCAGATTACCCACGCTTAGGGCTCATTGGCCAGAGTCTCCAAGAACATCTTATGACCCCTGAAAGGCAGTAGGAGAGGCTATGTCTTCAATTGCTACATTTCCTCCCTCTTTAGTTTTTTATACTTCCTATTTACAGAAAACATTTGAATAATCCACAACATTTACATATATACAAGTCAGGTGATTAAAGATTAAGTCTTTGAGCTGGTTTCCTTATTTAGTTAGAGTGGCATAGCTCTACCACTTGAGGTTCTTCCACTGGATTGACATGATTAGGAACTGCAGGATCGAGTAAATCTTTAGAAAGTGGCAATTCAGGGTTCGGCAACACTACAGAGACATTGAGTATGTCTATTCTCGGTCAATCTGGCACCTCAGGGATTAATAGTTCGAAATTAACCACAGGCGGAATAGTTGGTTGTTGGAATGTCTCTCGACTCCTAAGATGATCGACATGTTTTTGAATAAATCGGTCTTCCACTTCCACCTGGAATGTCAAGGGATCAGTTTCTGAGACAATTGTACCAGGGACCCAACAAGGTCCACTTCCAAAATTCCACACAAAAACTGTACCTCCTACAGTAAATCTTCGAGCATTGCCATGAATATGACAATTCAATTTTTGACTACTCTGATTGTTCTCTACCTTCCGCTGTAAGTTTGGAAACACCATACTTAACCTTGTGGGTGGCGTTGAATGAGTTGTCGTACGATAGTTGAGAAGAAAGCGAGAAAGTCGAGTTTCTAGAGTGCCTTTGGATAGCCTCGTCATTTCAGATTTGAAAATTAGCACTGCTCTTTCAGCTAACCCATTTGGTGAGGGATAATATGGTGCTGGTTTATTATGTCTGATTCCACTTAAACTCATGGGGCAGCAATTTCCGATCAGCAAATGGGGGCGGGGCCCACTCGCCAATGCATAAGATGATGCAGGGTGACGTCACCCTGTGTCATTTAGATTCTCAGTTTGGGGGGTGCGCAGCCAACTCGGCTGTGCACCCACCGAACTGTCAGCGGCCACTTAAGGCCTTTAAAAAAGTAATTTATCGAATTAATGGACCTGCCCGTCCAACCGGGCCCCGCACGGCGACACGTAAAATGATGCGTGGTGACATCGGGCATGTGTCCTGACATCACCGAGTGTCATTCCGGTCTTCAATTCGGCGGGCGCACACCGGAGTTGACTGCGCACCCACCAATCTGTCAAAGGCCTGTTAAGGCCATTAATTACCTAATTAAAGTGATTGTCAGGACTTCCCGTCCAACCTTAAAGTTGCACTTTTCATGAAACCTCAACCACGGGCTGGATGAGGTTTCATGAAGTGCTTATTAATTAAATAAAAGGTCTTATGAAAATTCATAAACATGTCCCAGCTCATGTGACAATGTCACATGAAGGGACATGTCTGAGTAATTTTACTCTTTTTTTTTCCAATGTTTTATTATTAAATTAATCTCCCTGAGGCATCTCCGTGCCTCAGGGAGATTTCTGCGCTCTTTCGCAAGTATGCGCGTGAAAGAGCACAGGCCCTAGCTCTCCCTCCTCCCCCTGCCCACACAGGTAGTGCTGAGCGCTTCTGAGTGTGCGTCATGCTGGACGGGCCTTAATTGGCCCATCCACGTAAAATGGCAGCACGCAGCAGACCACGGGCAGCGATCGGCTCTGCGCCTGCCCACGCCCACTCCTGACCGGCCTGCCCAACGGGGAGAAAATTCTCCCCAATGTCTTCCAGTAGGCCAAGTATACTAAGACATTGACGCAGTTTTTCAAATGTTGCGCTCGATGTCGGTGATCTGTCTTCATACAAATCCATCCATTTAGAATCCGCATCTATGATCAATAAAAACATGGTACCTAAGAATGGTCCTACATAGTCAATATGTAGTCTAACCCAGCGTCGACCAGGCCACTCCCATGAATGCTGGGGAGCTGAAACAGGCAGCTTCTTTTGTTGCTGACACTGGAGACAGTACTTGACTATGCTTTCAATGTCACTGTCTATGCCTGGCCACCAGACATAGCTTCGCACAAGCATCTTCATCTTCGATATGCCTGGATGTGCACTGTGAAACTCTGTCAAGAGTGGTTCTCTTCCTCGCGAAGGGACAATGACTCTTGATTGCCACAATAAGATTTCATATTGACAAGTTAAGTCTGTTTTTCAGGCATGGAATGGTCCTCTCCCTTCAGACACTGGTGAATTTGACCACCTTTGCAGTACAGGGTCTCAGACTTTTGACATTTATTTTTAGTCATTCAAGGGATGTGGGCTTTGTTGGCTGGGCCAACATTTATTGCCCATCTCTAGTTGCCCTTGAGAAGATAGTGGTGAGCTGCCTTCTTGAACTGCTGCAGTCCATGTGGTGTAGGTACACCTACAGTGCTGTTAGGGAGGGAGTTCCAGGATTTTGACCCAGCGACAGTGAAGGAATGCCAATATATTTCCAAGTCAGGATGATGAGTGAC
This sequence comes from Cetorhinus maximus, assembly GCF_964194155.1. NCBI lineage: Eukaryota > Metazoa > Chordata > Chondrichthyes > Lamniformes > Cetorhinidae > Cetorhinus > Cetorhinus maximus. The sequence goes on from NC_135881.1 coordinate 108,381,383, forward strand.
TAGGAGGGGAACTTCCAGGTGGTGGTGTTCCCATCTATCTGTAGACCTTGTTCTTCTAGTTGGTAGTGGTCGTGGGTTTGAAAGGTGCTGTTGAAGTAGCCTTGGTGAATCCCTGCAGTGCATCTTGTAGATGGTACACACTGCTGCTACTGTGCAACGGTGGTGGAGGGAGTGAATATTTGTGGATGTAGTGCCAATCAGGCGGGCTGTTTTGTCCTGGATGGTGTCAAGCTTCTTGAGTGTTGTGGGAGCTGCACTCATCCAGGCAAATGGGGAGTATTCCATCACACTCCTAACTTGTGCCTTGTAGATGGTGGATAGGCTTTGGGGAGTCAGGAGTTGAGTTAGTCACCACAGGATTCCTAGCCTCTGACCTGCTCTTGTAACCACAGTATTTACATGGCTAAGCCAGATCAGCTTCTGGTCAAATTTATCCCCCAGGGTGATGGTAATGCCATTGAAGATCAAAGGGCGATGGTTGGATTCTCTCTTGTTGGAGATGGTCATTGCCTGGCACTTGTGCAGCGTGAATGTTACTTGCCACTTGTCAGCCCAAGCCTGGATATTGTCCAGGTCTTGCTGCATTTGGGCATAGACTGCTTCAGCATCCGAGGAGTTGCGAATGGTGCTGAACTTTGTGCAATCATCAGTGAACATCCCCGCTTCTGACCCTGTGATGGAAGGAAGGTCATTGATGAAGCAGCTGAAGATGGTTGGGCTGAGGACATTGCCCTGAGGAATTCCTGCTGTCATGTACTGGAGCTGAGATGACTGACCTCCAACAACCACAATCATCTTCCTTTGTGCAAGGTATGACTCCAACCAGTGGAGAGCTTTCCCCCTGATTGCCACTGACTCCAATTTTTCTAGGGCTCCTTTGTGCCACACTCAGTCAAATGCTATCTTGATGTCAAGGGCAGTCACTCTCACCTCACCTTGGGAGTTCAGCTCTTTTGTCCATGTTTGAACCAAGGCTGCAGTGAAGTCAGGAGCTGAGTGGCCCTGGCAGAATCCAAACTGGGCATCAGTGAGCAGATTATTGCTAAGCAAGTGCCACTTGATATCACTGTTGATGACCCCATCCATTACTGATGCTGGAGAGTAGACTGATGGGGCAGTAATTGGCCAGGTTGGATTTGTCCTGCTTTTTGGGTACAGGACATACTTGGGCAATTTCCCACATAGCCGGATAGATGCCAGTGTTGTAGCTGTACTGGAACAGCTTGGCTAGGGGCGTAACAAGTTCTGGAGCACAAGTCTTCAGTACTATTGCCGGAATATTGTCAGGGCCCATAGTCTTTGCTGTATCCAGTGCCTTCAGCCATTTCTTGATATCACGTGGAGTGAATCGAATTGGCTGAAGGCTGACATCTGTGATGCTGGGGACCTCTGGAGGAGGCTGAGATGGATCATCCACTTGGCACTTCTGGCTGAAGATTGTTGCGAATGCTTCCGCCTTTTCTTTTGCACTGATGTGCTGGGCTCCTCCATCATTGAGGATATGGATATTTGTGAAGCCTCCTCCTCCAGTGAGTTGCTTAATTGTCCACCACCATTCATGACTGGCAGGACTGCAGAGCTTAGATCTGATCCGTTGGTTGTGGGATCGCTTAGCCCTGCCTATCACTTGCTGCTTAGGTTGTTTGGCACACAAGTAGTTCGGTGTCATAGCTTCACCAGGTTGACACCTCATTTTTAGGTATGCCTGGTGCTGCTCTTGGCATGCTCTCCGACACTTTAATTGAAGCAGAGTTGATCCCCTGGCTTGATGGTAATGGTAGAGTGGGGGATATGCCGAGCTATGAGGTTACAGATTGTGCTCGAGTACTATTCTGCTGTTGCTGATGGCCCATAGCACCTCACGGATGCCCAGTCTTGATTTGCTAGATCTGTTCGAAATCTATCCCATTTAGCACAGTGGCAGAGCCACACAACACAATGGAGGGAAAATTGGATCTCTGTTCGTCCGATTCCTAATTTGCTTTGCACACAGATGAAGAATCCAGGAAATTTAGTACAAGCACAACTTCTTGTGGCATTGGAGCATGTACACTGCTATCTGGTAACGGGAGATGACTGAGTGTGTCTGCATTTGCAATATGCAAGCCCGGACGGTGCTTAAAGATACACTCATATGCAGATAATATCAAAGCCCAATGTTGAATTCTTGCTGATGCTATTGGCGGAATGGCTTTATCCTCACTGAATAAACCCATTAATAGTTTATGGTCTGACACAATGGTGAAATGTCATCCATGCAGGTACTGATGGAATTTCTTCACTCAAAATACCACCAATAAACCTTCCTTTTCTAGCTGGGAATCACCCTTCTCAGCTGCAGAGAGAGTTCTGGAGACATAGCCAATTGACCATTCTGGTCTGATTTCTGCCTTTTCTTCTGTTTGCCATGGAGTTTTGTCTTGTCCTTCATTTTGATTTCACAGTCGGCCAAATTTCTCCCTGGTAAAATCTTAACTTGGTTCAGTTCGGTAGCTGAGCTACCCATGGCTTCATTATCCACTTGCATCTTGGAAAGTTCTACAACTTTCCCTTCTAATGGCTCTTTTGTTTCATTCAGCTGATTCTTTAGCTCTTCAGTCTCTTTTGTGTATCTCTTGGCTTTGTCCTGGAATATTGAACACTGTTGAGTCTTCTCTGCCAACTATTTCTTCAGTTTGTTCAGAGTGGCACTAAATTCATTTTGTTTCTCTTCATGATTTTCCAGGGGAACCAACTCTGACCTGAGAGATCCTTGCATCATGTGAAGGTCCTTCAGTTCTCCTACCTCATTCGGAAATACACTGTCATATTCCCTTAACAATTCAGGAATTCCTCCTGTTCTCAAGTGAAATATTTCAGACCAGTTGAGCTTAATTTTTTGTAACCAGTCTCAGCCCAGAAGATTAGGTCCTTCGCCTGTCACAATGATCACTGGAAGCTGGGTTGTCCGTTGCCTATAGCACACAGGTACTGTGGTAATGCCCTTTATCTGTATGGATTCTCCAGTGTATGCCTTCAATTGAGCTGTTGTTCGCTCCAGGTTCAGTGGCTGGGTACTTTCATTTAGGTATTTAAATGTGGTAGAGGCTCCCGTATCTACCTCTATTATTAAGGCTTCCCATTCACTTGGATTATGATGGTAATAAGTTCAGTTTTTACTGCTGTGACATTGTATAGGGAATGGATATCGGTATCGGCAGCTTCAGGCTCTGTTATATTATTCATTTCAATCATTTTGATCTGCTGCCTTATGGGCTGTTTCGATTTCATCCTGCATTGCTTTATTAAGTGACCTTTCTTATGGCAGTAATGGCATTCTGCCTCCCTGAATCTGCAGGTGCCTGGTACATGATTACCGCCACATCTATAACAGATTAACCTTGGAGTCACTGCTAAAATGCTTCCACCAGGCCTTTTCGTTTTCTCAGAGATTGCCTCTCGCATTGCTGCTCTGTCTCTGGTTTTCATGCCATGCCTGGTGGTAGGTTCCCACCCCACATGAAGATCAGCACCATGTTGTACATAGTGTAAAGCCTGCGAGTCTCTCGCAGCACTTTCCATGGCTAGTGCTATTTTCATGGTGCGCTTCAAATTAATGTTGATTTCTGCGAGTAAACGGCGCTGAATGGCGTCGTCGTGGACTCCCCAAACTAATCGGCCCCGCAACATATCATTAAGGGTGTATCCAAAGTCACAGTGCTCAGGCAACTGCTTCAAATTCACTATATTGGTTGCGAGGGACTCTCTTGGGACCCTTACTCTGGAGTTAAACTTAAACCTCTGCATTATTACGGATGGCTTCGGCTGGTCTGTGTCTTCACGAGGTCCACTAATTCTTTAAAGGATTTAGAATTGGGTGCATTCGGGGCCGTCAGGCTGTGGATGAGATTGTATGTCTTGCTACCACATACACTTAGAAGGATTGCTTTCTGCTTCTCCTCCACGGTAATTTTGTTCGCTACGAAATAAAAACCAAGGCGCTACATACTGGCTCCACTCTTCCATAGTCGCAACATAAGGATCAATTCTGCTGAAGAGTGGCATGCCTGGTGAGTATGCTTTTCATTTTTTCTTAGATGATGTACTCACATTCACAAGGCAAGGTGCAGTGTCAGAGTTATTTTACTCTCCTCATCCAATGTACTTGATGTACCGGACAGGTTTCTACTTGAAACAGATGAACTTTATTACAGAGAGCTTTTCAGAAGCTACATGCTTGAACCAGGTCCTCAACTAGAAAGCCCCACCCCCCGGATTACCCCCACTTAGGGCTCATTGGTCGGAGTCTCCAAGAACAATCACGTGACCCCTGATAGGCAATAAGAAAGGCTATACCATCAATTACTATATCCAGTGACTACCACTTTGCCACCGTCTCCATGTTTAATCTGCATGTTAATACTGTAAAATGCCAGATCTTTACTCTTTTTGAAGAGAAAGAATATGAAAACATGCAACCACCATATTCATCTGCCATTTAAAAAAAAAACTCACCTGCATTCAGATCCCATTTATCCCAATTGGAGATGTTTCTATAGTTTGCCCACTGTAAAGAAACAATTTCAAAAATTCCCTATATTTTATTTTTCTGTTAATAACCACATTACTGGCATGAAATTTTACATTGTCTCTTGTTTCACTTGTTGCTTTGTTGACTGGACTTAGCACCAGGAAAACCTAATGTAGGATTGGCACAGAATACAATAAAGAAGTATGAAACAAGATGAGGTCATTCAACCTATCAGGCCCATTCCATTCACGGACCATACACAATTTGCCTTCTTTTAGAAGCTGACCAGCTTAGCTTTCTGCGCAGAACTTTTACAAAATTTCTCTCAGCCCTATTCCCTATGATAATCAAACAAAATTGAACTCATCAATTTAACTTTACTTTGTACATTATTTGAACTTTGATCAGTGTCTGAGATGACATTTGCATGGCCCAGGCAACTCAAGGATGCTTGTTTGCTTATCTCTATCTATACTTACATATATAACCTTTTATTCCTTTCCTATTATTTCAGCTGCAACTTGAAGGAGTCAATTAACATAACACTAAATGCAATTGCAGAGAATCTATGTCATATGGGAAATATGTGCAGATGTACTTTTGTCTCATTATCTATGCCTCTCAGCATTTTAAGTACCTGAATCATGTCTCTGCCCAATCTTATTTTTACCAATGAAATTAAGTTCTCATTGTGATTAATGATTCATATCTTTAAGCCCAGGTCCTGAATCACCTGTACAGCCCTTTACTGAATCTACCCCCCCGCACCACCCCCCCCCCCCCACCCCACCCCAAGCCCCACACCCCCCGCCGGCCCCCTCACCAGCATATCCATCTCCATTAAAGGTAGCCTGCTCAAATTGCATAATGATGGAGTGGGAGAAATTCATTCGCAAAGCGCCACTTAATTCTAGAAATCCATGTGGCCCATGTCGCTTTCTTCAATGATATCAATGACACCCTTCATGAGGGTTGAGCAGGTAGTGGCCTCGGGTGCTTCCTGCTCCTGGTGAACTGACATAAGTCTGAACAGTGATGTTACATGAACAAATTTGTCCCACAAAATAACTTGCTTTAAATTACTATTAAATTTCTTCCAGGTTCACCCCATAATTAACAAGCTTTGTTGATAAGAGCTTTTGCTTCGATACTTTCAATAGTCAATAATTACAGCAAAATCAACTTCCTTTTCCAACTTGTGTATGTCTTTTACATTTCTTGTTTTAATATGCATAACCTTACACTTGTGTCCATATGAAAAATTCAAATCCAAATATTACCCTATAGCCCACCCACAATAGTAGCTCTGTTCTTTGTGTATTCCTAGCCCCATAATACATTTCATATCATCAGCAATGGTTATACTATGTACTTCTTATTTGGTTACATGTAATTTGAATTGGAGAACCAGGACAGTTCTTATGGAACTTCACTTGGTATTGCAGCAAAATCTTTTCTGAATATTAGCACCTCCTGCTTCTTGTCAATCCAGCTATCTAATTTGGCAATAATTATAATTTCTGATCTTTACAATGTTTGCATACAGAAACTTATCAAATAATTTCTAAGAACTCAAGTGAATTACTTCTGCTGGATATCTCTCATCCCATGAATGCATATGATCTCATGCTATATCTTCTTGCTTCTGAATCCACTTTCACAACTTTTATAGACTCTGTGCTCTTTTGATAAGCTTGGTAAAATCCTGTAAAATGTTCTTGAGCATTTTCTCTACCTGGATGTTATTGTAGCTGATCTATAATTCTTGGATTCATGTTTCAGCCCCTTTTGAATATCATGTTAGTGCTAGCTATCCTTTATAAGTACTGCTCTGAAGTACTCCTAAACTAGAACTGCTTTTTCATCGCTCAATTCCTTGAGTATTCCAGAATGTATCCTATCTGGCCTCAGTTACTTTGAGACAAAGGATGGAATTTAATCCAACCCATCACTGTGGAAAACATGGCAGCTGGGCCCACTTAATTACAGGAGAGGCCGTGCGTCAGTCTGTCTGCCTGCAGTGGGATAACCTCCCGTGATTTAATTTGGAGGTGGAAAGGGGCCGATGCAAAAAACTCACCCGCTCACGGTCGGATGCCAATTAAGCTCATTAATGAGCCAATTGGCACCAATTATCCCTGAACCCATCAGAAGTAAGTCATGGCTGAGGGATTAAATGGAAGCCACAAGGCTTTCCCATGCCTCTTGAAGGATACTCGGCAAACTGTCTTAGGTTTGCCAGCGGCCTACCCAGGGGAGTTGGGCGGTGGCGGCACTAAAACCCATTCCCCTGCACCTCCCCGTGACCCCCTCCCAGTGACCACCATTCTGCCTTCACTCACCTGTATCCAGGAATCCAGCAACGATCCCTGATGAAGTTCTCGCAGCATTACCAGCACTGCTCCCTGTGCCGCTGCCGGCAATGGAGAACTGCCAGTCTGATTCACCAGCAGCTCTCAAGGGGCAGTATTTGCATTGCCGGGGTCCTAAGTCCCAGGGAAGGTCAGATGCTGGCCAATTAAGTGGCACATAAGCAATTCCGGTTCTCCAAATGGTGGGTGAGACTCCTGTCAGCCACATTAAATGCAGCCTTATGACTTCATTCTACATAACAGTTTTTAGCGATTTCTGCGTATGTTATCAGTTCCCAAATCAAGTTAATTAGATTTGGAATTTGTCAATCGTTTTTATTTATGAATCCATTTAGCATCTCTTATTTCCTGATCCTATCTGAAACTTCAATCCTGAATATCAGATCTTATCACACTTGTAAGCCCAATAAAAACCTGCTTGAATAGGCCTTGGTTTAGAACAGTGGCTGAGAAGAAAGTTCAGTTGTGTCACACCTGATGTATTAATGTGCATGATTTCATGAGAAAACAAATTGATAGTGGTAATTAATGTTCATTGTGAGTAATTAAATACAAATTAGATATCTAAGATACATTAAAAGTAGATAATTAAATGTTGAACATTCAGAGTACTATATTTTGATCAATTTGTTTAAATATCAGTTAGGGAGCACTATTCATAAATATTATTCTTCTTGGTTGCTTTTCACATTTCATGTTCCTATTGCAAAGCTGCTCTCATATTCATAGCTAGCAAAGCCCTTATATTGGAGACCCATCTGCTGCTTTAAGAAATCATTCAAATAGTTCAGTAAAAATTGAGCTTAACTTATTCTAGCTAAAATTTAACAAAAAGGTCGAAAATTATTTTTGTTCAAGGATAGCATTTGCGCTTTTATGTACTATTTGTCTTGCGATTTGAAAGAAACGGCTGCCCACAAAATATCAATACAGAAATAATAAATTTGATTTGTGAAATGCAGAAGTGTGAGATTTTTGATGTTTCCCTATTCAGCAATTGATATGGCAATGGTCATTTTCTCCTCATCATCAGAAACGTTGATTGAGTCTGAATTAGCCTATGTCTATATTGGCCAGGAATTTTGTGGAGTCGTGGAGACTCTGTGGACCTTTATAAATGGTGGATGGGACCCGGATCCGGAAGACCTGCACCTATTTCCAACAGATCCTATTTTCACCGATAGGGGAAAGGGTGGGGTGGGGGGAGGGCATGATTCACCCATGAGGGAATCCTGAACTCAGTACTGAGTTCAAACAGACTCCATTTTTGCTGCATCACAGGCCTTAAACCGCAGTATAGGAGTAACAAATTTTTATAGTAATTATAAATGCTCTTGAAAGGAGGATAAGGTTCGTAGAATTGTCAAGCCATGAAGTTATTTAAATCACCAGCCCTTTCAAAACTAAACAAAACAGCCTGCCTGTGTCAATGAGAAGAAAAAAAAGCGATGAAGTTATTTCAATCCCCAACCATTGAAAAAAAAGTAAAAATAGGCTGCCTGTGTTAGTGAGAGTTGAAAAAATATGTTCCAGCAGTTACAATAGCTGTTTGTTGCCTTCACCACATGGCTATCATTATGTCATTATTAATGTTTGACTGCTTTCCACAACCTATCATTATCTCAGCAGGAGGGCCCTACAGTTTGATTGACAGTTCAAAGAAGTTATTATGGGATTAGCTGTCTTTGATTTGGGGTAATGAACACAAGTCAATTTGTTTTTGTAAGGGATTAAGTCCTTGAAGAAATATAAATGTTCTGAATGACCTTTCATGAATGTGATTTTTTTTCCGAAGTAAAGCATGTAATAGGTATTTAGACCTTTATTTCATCTTAACATGGCTCCTGAGGTCTGCCCATGGTGGATGCTGGGTGAGTTGGCATGGGAGGTGTAAGGACAAAAGATGCTGGGTGGGTTGGCATGAGTTGGCATTAATTTGGTATGGGACCATGGGTTTGGTTGGGGCATAGATTGGTATAGAGGGTATGAGGGGCCACTGGAGGTGTTGAGCGCACATGGCTGAGTTGTCATGGATGAGGCAAGGGGTGTGGATAGGAGATGAGGGGTGAGGGCTGGAGGGGCTAATATGGAACAAAACAACTGGGACAAAGTCCTAGAGACCTGAGGCAGACCTTTTAACCAGTTGGCCTCAGCATTCAGCCATCCCTGAGCCTCTGACCTGCATCTGGGACTCATGGGCCTGCCTGCATCTTGTAGCTGCTCCAGCCATCCCCCACCCTGAGTGAAGATGCCGCCAGTTGGGCGAGTTTTTCTGAAGATAGGTGCTGAAAACTGGGATATTTCCAAAACTTTCACTACCTGATTCGGGAGCAAAAATCCAGGCCATTGCCTCACCTCTATAAATTACACATAACCTGATCTAGAACTGAGCATGTTGGTAAATTAAGTTCTGGAGAGTCCTAGAGAATTATGGCACAGAAGGACTCAGTCCCTTGAGTCCATGCCAGTTCTCTGTTGAAAAATCCAGTCCCATTTCCCTGCTCTATCCCGTAGTGTTGCCTGTTCAATTTCCTTTTGAAATCATTGAATGTTTCCATTTTCACCATCCTTATACGCAGTGAGTTCCAGGTCACTGCCACTGGCGGCATAAAAAAGTTCTTCCTCATATCCTCCCTGTATCTGTTGGATCTTGTGGATCCTCTTTGCACACTTGTTGTAAGTGGTGGCCGAGTTGGTACTATAGATAGAGTTGATCAGCAGACACTTCTTAGGTGAAAAACATTATGTTTATTTACAAAGACACTCAGCAGCAACATGTGCGCTTTCACTTCAAGCACTATTTCTATACTACTGACTACTAACTACAGAGGTAGCCCACCCTACTCTCCTATTGGTTACTAAAGATCATGTGATTTTCCTTAATAGCATTTTTCTTAAAGGTATATTACACATTAGATAAAACCATAATTACCACATCCCTCCCCCTTCACTCGGAAATACATTTTATATTTACAAGTACAATCTTCTCAAACAGCAAAGATATTTACACTGCTAAGTAATTTACAGATTCAGTCTTTCTGGGGGGGTTTCCTTAGATGTGTTGAACACTCAGCTCTACAACTTCAGATACTTTGTCAGGAACCTCCTTCTCTGGAGTTGTCTGTACATCAGGTGCTTCCGTGGTCACCTGCAGATCTGTATCCTCAACTCTTGCAGGTACGTCAGACAACATCATGTCTGTACTAGGTTGAGTTCTCTCAACAGGAAATGTTGACCCGGTCATGAACACTGGTGGAATCATTTCTTGGTGATTTGTTTCTCTTTTCCTTAGATGATCCACATGTCTCCATATGACTCAGCCTTCCACCTCCACATGGTAAGATAGAGGTCCAGTCACTGCATTTATTTCACACGGTAACAACTTTGGACCTTTTCCAAAGTTCTTCACATTTACCGTTTATCCCATGGTAAATTTCCTCTCATGACAATGCCAGTTGCGTCTAGTTTTCTGACTTCCCTGACTCCTTTCCACCTTCCCCTCCAAATTCGGCATTATTAAGCTCAATCTTGTCCTGAGACGGCATTTCATCAATAACTCCACGGTGTGACACCTGTTGTTGTGTGAGGGGTGGTCCTATAATGAAAAATAAAGCATGCTAGCTTTGTTGCTAAGGAATATCCAGTTAACTTTTCCATGCCTGGAATGTTTGAACTGGCCTTTTGGCCAGTCCATTTGAGGAAGGGTGGTGTGGTGCAGTTTTTACATGAATGATACCGTTAAGGCTGATAAATCTTTGAAACTCAGAATTTGTAAATGCCGTGACGTTATCGGAAACAACAACTTCTGGTGGTCCGTAAATGGCAAAACTTTGACGTAGCTTCTCAATTGTAGCAGAAGATGTAGATGACTTCACCTCATATATGTCCATCCATTTTGAATGGGCATCAACAATGAGCAGAAACGTTGTTCCCATGGAAGGTCCCATATAGTCAATGTGTAATTGTATCCATGGCCTTCCTGGCCACTCCCAAGGGTGTAACGGAGTTGTTGAAGGTAACTTTTGCAGTTGCTGACATTGCACACAATTCTTCGCTAAACTCTATTTCTCCATCCATCCCAGGCCACCACAGATAGCAACGGCTATAGATTTCATTCAGGAAATTCTTGGATGTGCACTGTGTAGTTCAATTAAAAGTGGCTCCCTTCCCTTTGGAGGAATTATCACCCGTGCTCCCCACAATAAGATGCCATCCTGGCTGGTTTTTTCATATCTTCTGGAGAAGTACGGTTTTATTTTGTCAAATACAAGCTCTTGTGACCAACCATGAAGCACTTGTTCTCGTACTTGAGATCGGACTGGGTCCCTACTTGTCCAGTCTCTGATCTGTCGAGCACATACTGATGAGGAATCTAAGAAATTTAACAGTAAAACAAGTTCTTGTGGAACTGGGACATCCTCAGCATTTTCTTGTAAAGGCAAATGACTAAGTGCATCGGCGTTTGCAATTTGATTTCCAGACCTCTGTACAAAAGTATATTCGTATGCTGCCTTATTATATTAAAACCTTATACGTGTTTCTGTGTCTTCTTTCTATCTGCCTTCTTCTTTCTAGCACTACTTTAATCTCTGCCTTCTATTCAACTTCAGTATTGGCCAAACAACTCTTAGATGTAAGCTTGACTTCAGTGAACTCAGTGGTTGAGTCTCCCAAAATTTCACCATCTGCTTCTTTTGCCTCCAAAACCTCTTTGGCTTCATGTAGCTGATTCTTCAGCTCTTCCATCGATTTTTTGTATTTGTTTGCTGTCTCCTGGAAAATTGTTGTGTCTTCTCTGCCAACTCATCCCTCAGTGCTGAATTCTTTCTGTTTCTTTTTATGCTTTTCCACAGGTACAAACTTAGACCTGAGGGAATCTTGTATTGTGTGAAGGTTTTTCAGCAGGCTTTTTTTTCCTTCTGAAGGTTGCTCACCTGGTCTTGAACTCTCATTAAGCATGGTCTCTTTGAGTTCCTTCTGCTGTTCTACCATGTTTTGTTTTAGACAGCCTGCAGTTCTTCACGTTGTTGAGTCTTTACTCGCTCCTTTCCCAAAACAGGAATGCTTCCAGCTTCCTTTTGGAATCTCAGTGACCACTCAAGGCTGATTTCTCTTAGCCAATTTCTCTTAGGAGACTTGGTCCTCTGCCTCTTAATACTAACACTGGTAACTTTACCAATTGGCTGCCACAATTGATAGTTACTCTGCTTATGCTTTTCACTTGAATGTCTTCACCCATGTATGTTTTTAATTGGGCAGCTGTTTCTTCTAAATTTAATTGATGTTCATCATAATTCAAATATCTGAAGGTATGTCCCCCAATTACTGGAGTAATGGAAACATTACATGGTACAAGTAATGGAAACTCCTGTGTCCACTTCCATTCTAACAGGTCTGCTATTTACTTTCACTGTTACAAATATTGGTTCTGTCTTTCCAACCTTCAGATTAAACAATGAGTAAATGTCTGAATTTGATGGTTCAGGCTCTTCTACATTGTAGATCTCACTGGGTTTTTTCTTTTGTTTAAAAGCCTGCTTGAATCTTTCCTTTTGCTGTGTCATTATATGTCTATTTTTGTGACAATAATAACATTCAATTTTTTTTAAACCACCAATCGTTATAAGACAGCTTGTTTCCACCTCTATTGAAATTATTCCTTGTTTTTGCTGCTAAGCTGCTTTTTGCTACTCATTTTTCAGCTAGCTGGAGCTGTTTCCCTCTTCTTGGCAGTGTCCTGCATTTTAGCGCCCTTTTTAGCTGGGACTTCCCGCCCAAAGTGGAGGACGGTGCCATTTTGGACTCCCTGTATGGCTTTTAAATCCCTTACTGCACTTTCTATGGCCATGCTATCCCTAGCGCCTTCTTAAAATCTAAATTTGTTTCAGACAATAATCTCTTCCAAATTGTGTCCTCATTCACACTGCGCACTAAACGACCTCTGAGCATATCGTTTTGAGATGTACCAAACTCACAATGTTCCGCTGACTGCTTCAAACTTGCCACGTAACAAGCAACTGTCTCCCCCCGGAGCCCTATGCCTCGAGTTAAACTTGAACTGTTACATTGTTACTGAGGGCTTTGGCTGATAATGACCTTTCATGAGGTCCATCAATTCATCAAAATTTTTCGAATCTGGGTCACTGGGCGCTGTCAAACTTCAAATCAAGACATAGGCTTTATTCCCTCGTGTAGTTAAGAGGATCGCTTTCCTCTTCTCTTTCCCCATAGTCTCATTTGCTTTGAAGAAGAACACAAGGCGTTCAATATAATGAGACCAATTGCCCGTGGCTGGATCAAAAGGATCAATACTTCCGAATTGCGGCATTCTGAGAGGGAGTTATTTTGTCGATTTGAACGGAACTTCTACTTACAGTTACTGTGCGAGGCACAGCTTGATTTTGTTTCTCTCGATTTCTTCTGTTAACTTGTTTTATCCTCACTTTATCCTCATCGCCAGTTTGTTGGATCTTGTGGATTCTCATTGCACACTTGTTGTAAGTGGTGGCCAAGTTGGTACTATAGATAGAGTTGATCAGCAGACACTTCTTAGGTGGAAAACATTATGTTTATTTACAAAGATACTCTGCACCAACTACATGTGCGCTTTCACTTCAAACACTATTTCTAAACTACTGACTACTAACGACAGAGGTAGCCCACCCTACTCTCATGTTGGTTACTCAAGATCATGTGATCTTTCTTAACAGCATTCTTCTTAAAGGTATATCACACATCAGATACTCATCTGTATCTCATGTCCAAAACCTTAAATCTGTTCCCCTAGCCCTACCATCAGCTAATGAGAACAGTTTTCTTTGTCTACCTTATATAAAGGTGTCATAATCATGTACACCTCTATCAGACCTCCCCATAATCTCCTTTTCTCCATGGAGGATTTGTAGCTAAATTACCTCTTCCCTGAAACCATTCTGGTAAAACTCCTCTGCACCATCTCAAGGACTTTCACATCCTTACTAAATTATGGTGACCAGAAGTGAACACAATACTCCAGCTGTGGCCTAACCAGAGCTTTGTAAATGTTCAGCATAACTTCACTGCTTTTATACTCAATACCTCTATTTATGAAGCCTAAGTTCCTTAGGCTTTTTCCTTGCCAATCCTGAGCCTTATGCAAGAGCTCATTCTGCTGCTCCCCTCCCATGTGCTGTAGAGTTAGACAAGGAAAACTGCTGACCTTACATACAACTGCACAAAGCTGACAGGTACATGCCACTTTTAAATGACTGTGAACCAAGTGCCACGAGATTCTCATGCGCCACTGACTTTAACTTGAAGGTAGGACTTCATTCAAAACTGTTTCACGTTATTTAGTGTTCGTAGCATGCAAATGTATAACAAGTATGGGCTTGCTATAGGCCGTCGTAATATTCAATAGACTGCAAACATGGGGCTGACTTTAACTCTGTACCTCAATACGCCATGAGAAATCGGAATTTTGCATCCCACCTAATTTAGTCTCCCCACACGCCATTTTTCCCGCTCTGGTAGGCTCCTTAAAACTCCCCACTATGTGCTGGAGTCCACAGGACTACATAGGTGCGAGGTCTCATAGCGCGGGTGGGAGTGGATGTCCAAAGATGGCGGGGAAAAGTGGGTGGGTGTCTTGATGGCAAGTCCAGGTGGGGAGGGAGAATTGGTGGCAGACCCTGGGGGACTGGTGCCCAATCTGGAAAGGAGGCCAATGATGGAGGCGACACCCACCCCCACCCCATTCCGGCCCGAAGCTCGAGCAGAGTGATCTGCTGGGTTTTACATCTCATCCCTAACTCTTCCTGCTGGCTGAAGAATTGCAGCTACCATACCGTTGTTATACTCATCTGATGACTAAAACCAGAAACATCTCTTGAGATTGCCATTCCTATCTGTAGAATTTTTCTACGTTTGTTCCCCTAAGGCAATGCTGCTTGCCCTGCAGCTGCTGCCACCCTCCCCAAGGACACATCTACTTTGCCTTTACCTTCCTTCTAGATGATGCTGCTACTTTTATCCCTGAGGCAACAGCTACCTCCTGGAAACCACTGCTGCTTCCCATTCCAAAGCCATTCATTACTACCCCTCTGCATTCGATTTCGCAGAGAGGGTTAAGATTAGTAGTTTCATAGCCATTACAAAACTGGAAGGCTTGAATATTCATGAGAGATGACCAGATGGATTGCATCCAGGAGTAGTTAAAGAGGGACTCTCATATTTAGTACCATTTTAATGACCACCCAATCAGTAATAAAAATGAAGTGATTTTGGAATTACCCTAATTACAACATTTTGGATGATTATTTTAAACTTTTGTTTAAAGCTGAACACAGATGACTTCATCTGAGAATAGCTTTGGGGAGTTAGTGAGCCCAACTGTATAAAGGAACTGAAAGAACAAATGTAACTGATGCAGAATTAACCTAGAGTAATGACTGTAAGTGATGATGTTAATTCAGCCCTTTTACACAGTCTGACACGGTATATTCTGTGTCAGCACCTTGATGATTTTTTCAGTTAAGGACCAACACAATGGTAGAGAAAGATCAAAAACCTTTCAGGTTAACCATAATCCTTTGTAAGTAATTGATTTTTAAAGGGTGCTATTGTTAGCGAAACACAAGTTTCAACATTCGGTTATGTAGCGCCAGTATTTTTGGTGTTATGGGTGCTATTTCTGGTCCATCTGCATTGCATGTACACACTGCTGGTTGTAGGCTGCACTGGTGAGCATTTTGGGCACAATATGGATGCAAGTTGCATGACTTGCTCCCAGTCATTGATGGTGCAGTTTCTATCCCTCTAGGCCTGCAGTATAACAGAGGTGACACAGAGGAGTGCAAACTGCTCAAAGAGGGAGGAGGGAGAGAAGGGCAGTCAGTAGGAGGCCAAATCCATTCAGGGTCTTCAGGGAGCAATTCTTCTTCCTCAGCCTCACTGAGGAATAGTGTGTGCGGTGACTCTGTTTTATGAAGGAGGTACTGATGGCTCAGAGCAGGGTAAGGGTGACATTGCCAGTGGCTGGAAAGGTGACAATGGCCATGTACTTCTTTGCATTGGGCTCCATCCAGGCTGGAGAAGGTGACGTCTCCAATATCTTGCAGTTTGTCCTTCATTGTTGCGTAAGCGAGGTCTATGACACATTGATTGCAAAGAGAGGATGATACATTGCACTGTCTCTTTCCAAAGAGAAGCTGGCAGAGCTAGGAGATGGCTTCTTCATGGTACATGTTTTTTTGCAGCTGCTGCATGTAAATTGAGATGTAACGCACCCACAGACAGTTCCAGTCCCCCAAAGTCCAGCTGGTTTGTGAACATGTTCATAACATCATGCAGGTAAATGCTTGGTATACAGATAGCTGTCATGATACCTTTGTTCTATGCCAGTCCTGTACTATTAGTACTTGAGCCATGTAAATCAAACTAGAAGGTTGCTACTCAGTGACAATGGCTATCAGCTGATCATCAAGGAAGTTATGCACAACCCATGAACAGGTGGACAATATGTACATAACCAGAGCCATGCTGCCACCTGAAATGTCATTGAGCAACCACTAGGGTGCTTAAGCAAAACTTCCACTAACCAAACAGCTCTGGTGCAGCCCTGCAGTGATCTTCAGAGCATATTTCACAATTTGTCATGGTCTGCTGCATCTTGAACCTTGTTATCATGGGGGTACAGCCCTCGCCATCAGGTATAAAATGAACTTCTGAGGAGGAGAAGGAGGAGGACGGGAAAGAACAAGAGGAGAAGGAGGAATTGGGTGACGAGAAAGATGGGGATGAGGGGCAAGGAAAGAGACAGCCAACATCCCCTTTCATTTCCCTCTGTCTGTGGTTGATTCATCTGACTGTGGTACCAGTGAAAGCAAACCCAACTGCCTGTTCACCAACAGTCCCATACCTTCCCTTCCCTCTGGTACTGACCACTACAATGTTCACTTGGCCACAAAACTAAAATCAAAACTATCACAAAATAAACATTCCAAAACAACTTTGTCAATCAAACCATTCATATTTCCTACAAAGCTCAACTAATTACCCTTGTATATTTCCTTTGTGCCTGTTTTCCATTTGTCTTTGCATTATCTAGTGCTCCTGCGCATTGCTATCCCAGTGGCTGCAGCAATGTTGGTGGAAAGCTGCTGACTTTCATGGAGGTGACTGCAAATGACCTTGGAGGATGATTTTGCACAGCTCTGGGCCGAAAATACCTGTTTTCTGACTGCACCACTTCAGCATGGATGGCAGCGCTCCAGGCTGGCTGGCTGACAGGCAACAGCGGGGCAGTGGCGGAGTAGCAGTAGTGGGTGAATGAATGTTGTCAACCTGAGAGAGAACATTAGATTTGTGTCTGTTGAACCACTGCCACTCCTTCAGAATGGCACCTCAGCAGTCCTGGCAATGTTTTAGAGGACAGATTGCTGGACTCTGTGAGACCCTGCAAGTCCCTTTGAGCACTGGCACCTGCAACCATGATGTCAACCATGTTGCACGTGCATGACTTCAGTTTGAGCTTCCCGCTGCAGCATCCAGCTGTTATGCAGCTTCTGCATGTGCTGCAATGGAAGCTGAGACTTCAACTGATCAGATGTTGCATCATGGTTGAATCCACAGGTATGGTAATGGAGTTGGCCATAATTTCCATGCTGGAAAGGATGGGCTCCAGGCTCTGTGCAAAGCCCTGTGCTATATCTGTGTGGGACTCCTCCATGTGTCGGAGATTAATCACACTAAGGCATCATTTCGTACATAGAAACCCCATTAATTACTTATGCACAAGGGAGACAGCACACAAAAGAGCTACTGTGCAGTCTTGTAGCAGAATACACACAGACCTGTTAAAAGCATTTTTACAGCCAATCAGTAAATTTTGCACAACTTATTTGCATAAGTTAACTGACCAATCCATATTTCAGTAAATTTTCATTCCCAGCACAACAGATGTTGTGCTTACACAAATGCTTATCACAATCCTGATTACATTGGCCTGAGAAAGAACAAAATGGAATGTCTCAGGGCTCATCCTACAACTGTGGTCAGACAAGATGGTATTGTTCTCAAGGCTGCAGTATTTTTCTATTAGGCCTAGGCATATGATTCAACTTCCTCATTAACCCTTTTAGCACTAAATGGGTTCCCTGTAGTTGCCTAGGCCACCACACTTCCCCCCTTTTGTCCTAAAAGTACAATCCACCACCCTTAGCCAAGTTCTATGTATCCTAGTTGCCGGGCTTCATCCTCAGTGGGGTCCTGATTCCTGAGGATAGGGAGGGAATAGATAGCTAGCTTGCCACCAGGACTCTGGACGTTCTGTAGTCGGCAGACAGAGCGGATGCAGCAGGTCTGACTGAGCTGCAACGCTCGCAGGGCCAGCAAGTCGGGGCAACCAGACTGATTTTTGTAATTGCAAGGTCCAGATTCTTCAGTGTAACAGCCATTAGAGGTCCAAGTGGAGGTGGAATATTTTGAGGTGAGATTATATGATCGTTGGCAATCACACCCACCCACTTTAAAGTATGTGAGACTATTCTCAGATCTCTGGACTTGCAAAAGACACACCACCTCATTGGCCTTGCACTCCCAAAAGGTAGTCATAGGATCAGACTGGTTGTGGAACTAAAATCAGCCCTCCTGGTAGTTATAATCAGCAAGGTAGGCACAGGAACCCAATGGCAATTCGCCCACCTGAGTACTACCCTTGGTATAATTTCTCCTGACGCATAGCCAGGCTGGCCCCTTAACAACCACAAAGGTGGGCTGCCATCTCCAAATGGGCGTTCGATGAATGAGGGCCCCTGTATTACCTAGGGACCATGTAGAATTTGAGGGGAAAGCCAAAAGATGCATCTCTGAGGAGGAGGGGTTAACAGGAAAATGAGTACAAATCCAACATTTAGTCCGATTAACTTGCGAGGCTACGTCCTGCATTCGTTGAACTGCAGAATTGGTAGTCCATGCCGCCGCAAGAACCACGCAGGACAGGATTCAACTCAGAGTCAGCATTCTGACGGCTCAGTTAAAGTTCCTGCACAAGCACTTCCATCCAAGGTCAGCGTCCGCTTGACGTGCAATGGGTAGACCCACAAGGATCGTCCTTCAACCTTCACGGCCATATAGATGGTGAGCAGGACTTGGAAAGGCCCCTCCCATCGAGGTTGCAATCAGTTCTTTCTCCTGAAGGTCTTTACCAGGACTAGATCCCCAGGCTGGTATTGATGGCAGTCTTCAATGGTGGGCTTTTTCTGAGCTTTTTTTCTTTCCACCGCCCCCTGGGGTGGTATGGGCAGGAAAGGTGATGGTTGCATTGTAAGGCCTTCAGCAGTTCCTTCATCACTTTAGCGGTAAAATGAGGCCCATTATCACTCGATAAAATCTCTGGTATCCCAAACCTGGGTATGTATTCACGTAACAAAAATTTTGCAACAACAACAGCATCATTTCGTCGGGTGGGATACGCCTCCACCCATCGCAAGAACAAACATACTATAACTAAAACATAATTATATCCCATACATTCAGGCATTTGTATAAAGTCCATTTGTAGGTGTACAAACGGGCCCCATGGCTGGGATCCCATACCAGCAGTCACTGTGGGTGTTTTGTCTGGGTTATGTCATTGACAAAGCAGACATTGTGAAGCTATTTTAGCTACCATGGCAAAAAACCCAGGCGCAACCCACATCTGCTGTGCCATTCTGTTCATCCCCCCTTTGCCCCAATATTTTCTACTCTATATAATGTCCTGCCGGGTGTTGACATAGGTATGACAGGTATTACTAATACAATGCCTATTAGTGTATTACTATTCACTATACATTCAACATTCATTCTATATATGCGTGTCAAACCTCTGAGCTGGCAATGGTCAAGTCATGATTCTTGTGTCGTGAGAGATTCAATAAATGCTCATTAGTTACCCATAAAGGGACTACCCCTTCATTAATCTGTCCTAAATTTTCTTGGGCTTGTTCCAGTGCCCAAGATCCATAGGTGCTGCATACATCATTTCTGCTCGCTTCGTCTGAAATATCTTTCCCTATTTCAATTAATTTATTGATAGTCCCCGCATGACTTTCGAGCACGGTAGCCAGGCTTTGGAGTAACCATGTCAAGTCCTGGTCCGTATCTAATTGGGTATCCTGGATCTCCTGTCCCTGCTCTAGAATCTCCTTAAGCTTAAAGCTCAGGGTACAAACCTTCTGGTCAACAGTTGCCAGGTTCTGAATTAACCACTGATGTCCCTATATTGAATATCGTAGCAGCATCATTTATCAGGCTGCGCTTAACGTGGTTCCCTCCCAAGCCTGATTGCATCTTGCCATTGAACTGAACTGCTTCAGTCATCAATTGGCGCGTCAGAGCTGTATAGAGTGCTTGGGTATGGGTTGAGCACCACTGGGGCAGGACGACACCGGATACATTCAAGACTACAGGTACTAGCTCATGGTGTACATTATCATACAAAACTTCTGATTCACCAGTACCAAACCATTCATCGGTCCTGGATGCATAGTCGGACAAGATGGGTTGGTCAGTGTGGTATGAGGGGCTTCAATTATCTCTACTTGGACTGTGGAAGCAGATGTGGAAGGTGGCTGGGTAGTGGCGGACCTCCCATGCCCGATCTGAAGCAAACCCTTACTACAATTTGAAAGCACTTGTTCTCCTACTGTTACATTTATCATTCCCCATTGTGTGTTGCTTTCGGCACTGTCCGTGCTGTACCAAAGTTCCTCCTGCAGTGCGGGATGAGCAGTGATGATCCCCGACCTTGTTGCCAGTACTGATACGCCCACGACCAGGATCGTAGATCTGTGGAGTCATTAACATTGGCTCCCGTTCTCCGGGTTACCGCTTGGCCAATTGTCATGTATCTTTAACTGTGTGTAATGCCTCCATTTACTTCCCGTTCTCATATCTACAAGTGCCCATGTATCACCTGTCATAATTACCTCGTATGGTCCATGCCAGTTCTCTCCGAGCTCACCTTGACCATCACCTTATTCCCCAGTTGGTCCATTGTTGCTCTTTGGATTTGCCTGTTTCCATACCCTTAATCACCTGTCGGTCTCTGACTTCCTTCCTTAACTCATGCAATTGCTTACTTAATTCCCTTACATAGTCCATATTTTTCCTTTCAGTGGCCCTACATCTCCTCCTCCCACTAAAGTGCCTTCAGGTAATTGCATGGCCCTTCCTGTTATCAATTCAATGTGGTGAACCTGGTAGTCCTATTTGGTGTAGCCCTAAGGCGCATCGAAATGCTGGGCAATACTGTGGCCCAGTTGTTGCCTGTCTCCTGAATTGCTTAGGCTATAGATGTTTTTAAAGTTCAGTTCATCCTTTCCACCATCCCTGGGGTGATAAGGAATATGGAATTTCTGTTTAATCTCCATAAGATTACACACTTCTTTAATGACTCTCCCTGTGAAATGAGTTCCCTGATCTGAATCCATCTGGATAGGCACCCCCATTCCTTCCAGTTTACTCTCTCCTGCTGCTGTCTCATGTCAGACCTCAATTCCTTAAACAACTCTACAATGCACCTTCTTATTCTATCTTTCAATGGCTCAGTATCTTCACTTCCAGTGATGGTTCTCTCTGGGAACCGCTTAACTCTGCCTGTCATCAAGGTGTTAATCCTGTGGTCTTACTTTTTGTAGCTCGCAGGCACATTAATATAATCAGTAATACATCTATTTAGCCTTTTTCCAGCTTTCCCTTTACCTGTATCCATCTTATGGTAAATTGTTGTTAAGTATTATTTTTCCTTACATTTCAATTCCTGAACTACAGATTTCTCATAGTTTTACCTCTAAGTTTTTTTTTTCCTGACCATGATCATCCTAAGATTCTCTTGAGTTCAGTTTCTCTATTGTCAACGAGGATCTCTGTCTCTAGATCTTTGCTTATCTCCCCCTGTGCAGTTCCAATGCCTCAGTTGATGGCCAGATTATCAAATTCATTTCCCTTAAAACAGTTTGTACATTATGTCCTTTTTCCCTAACTCATTCTCCTACTTGCCTCATACCATTTTACACAGGCAACAACTACCATCTTATCTTGTTCAGGTTGCCTGGAGAGACTTTAAAATAAATGAAATATTCTCATAACAGTTTTAAAAACATAAATCAGGTATTGACATGTTTTGCTTCCTTATCTTCTTAAACATTTTATTGTCTCAAAAGTAACCCACTAAATTGTGTCTGACCCTTTTCTTTTAGAATTATCCCAGATTCATTAATTTGGCCAAAAATTGGATTTCTGCCAAACTTTGTCAAGGTCTTGAGCTTAGTTTCATATTTTGGGAACAGACTTTACAAATACTTGTACAAATGCTTGCAGCATTTGAATTAGTGCCAATTGTTGTCAAATCTTTTAAAATGAAAATTCCCTTTTGAGAACTTTATCAAGAACAAAACCTCAAATTTTTAAACTTTGTAAGAACTGTAATTTACACTATCAAAATTAAAACAACCTCTTTCTCATGTGTAATGATTTGTATCCAAGTTATAATTTCTGTATGTTTATCGACACATCTTAGATAGCATCCTCGTAATTCAAAGTAACCTGTTAAATTACACTGCACTTTACATCTCAAGATTGTCCCAAATTCAAATTACAATGCTGTTGGGATGCAGATTTCCTTTAATATTTAATTCATCTCTTCAAAAGAAACCCCTTTTTATCTATTGGAACCACCTAGACCTTGTTTTTATGTCTTTTGGTTTTCCTAGAATCCTTCTGAATTTCAAGTAATTTTTTTTTCTCAGTATTTTAGAATACGAACTCGTATGTATTAATCCCAATCAGTTTGGGAGCTGATGATGAGGGTTATTCCTTACTAGTCTGCAAGGTGGTGGTACAAGAGTTGGTTCATCTCAAACAAAGGCAAGCCCTGTTTTATCTTTACACTACCTTCAAATTACGACTTTTGCCAGAAGTCTCAACTCAAACCTTATACTCAAAACTTTGGAATGTTTTAATAAACTTTTCCTTTAATCTAATATGGGGCTTTCGACTCTAAAGTGCTCAACTACACACACAAAAGACAATTCAGGGAAGAAAACACATTAAGGCTCACATACAAATGCTTCCTTGCACACAAACAAACACATATATAAAGGTATGTATTTATATTCCTATAATATTGAACTTAACCCTGAACGAAGCTTCAAGTAGCAGTGGGGGAATAAAGGGATCTTGAAGGATCCACCTGTTGGGACCTTCAAACTGACGAAAGCTCACATTTTCTCTGCTGCTGCTTGTCAATTGCTCATTAACCCCCTAGGTACTCTCTCTCTCTCTTTCTCTCTTTCTCTTCAGCACAAACAGCTCTTGTAACTTAGATCAATTCATTTTATTTTTAAGTTACAGAAAATTCAGTAGCGGACCTTTCGGGTCCAAAATGGACATACATATAAGCATTTGGGGTTCCCTTTGGAGGGGGAACCTGGGGTTTCTTTGATGCCATATTACCCATATTCTATCTAATAACTAAAAAAGGCCAGTCCTTGGTGGGTCCTCGACCCCCAATCTACTACTAAGGTACTTTCACCAATCAGTCCACTCACACGCTCAAGGGGTCCCAGACCCCGAGCCACAATCACGCACACACACAGCGTTCCAACTTCAGGGGCTCCAACCCCGAGTATATTCTAAACCTAAACTCCAGGGGCTCCAACCCTGAGTATATTCTGGCCAGAGTGGTCCCAGACCACGACAACTAACCTCCTAAACACTTAAACAGATGACTTACCCTAAGAGTCAGCCGCAGGCAGGCGAAGGCAGATCGCGGGTCAACGAACCCCAGAAGCCCAAATCGGGCTGCCGCAGACTGAGGAGTCCTTAAACCACGAGGTCCTAACGCTGGCGCTCCGTGACCCAACCCTAGGGGTTAGTCATCTCGGTGGAACCTCCAAGAAACTGTTGGAGATTAATCACACCGAGGCATCATTTCATACATAGAAACCCCATTTATTACTTGTGCGTAAGGGAGACAGCACACAAAAGAGCTACTGTACAGTCTTGTAGCAGAATACACGCAGACCTGTTAAAAGCATTTTTACAGCCAATCAGTAAATTTTGCACAAACCTATCCGCTTATTTGCTTAAGTTAACTGACCAATCCATATTTCAGTAAATTTTCATTCCCAGCACAACAGATGTTGTGCTTACACAAATGCTTATCACAATCCTGATTACATTGGCCTGAGAAAGAACAAAATGGAATGTCTCAGGGCTCATCCTACAACTGTGGTCAGACAAGATGGTATTGTTCTCAAGGCTGCAGTATTTTTCTCTTAGGCCTAGGCATATAATTCAACTTCCCCATTAATCCTTTTAGCACTAAATGGGTTCTCTGTGGTTGCCCCTAGGCCACCACACATGCACCTTGACAGAGACTGCAGATTTTAAGACATTCCTGCCAGTGAACCAAACATTTCAGCGTGCATACCCATCAGCCTTTTCTGTATGCTCCCACATCCAAATGCTCTTCTGAGCTCTCTGTAAAGAACTCATGCGTAACCTTGCCGTCTCATGAACTGACACCTACTCTGCCCTTTCCCCCTCACCTGCTTGCAAGTCACTTATGCCCAGTTCTCACCATGTGCAGGTCGAGTCCCTAAGACTCTCGAAAGCGTATGCAGTGTCAGTATCGGAGCTGCGAGTGTGAGAGTGCATGATAGTTATTCTTCATAGTCAGTCTCTTCTTAGTCTTCCACTTCTTGCTCTTACACCACTACCCGGCCAGATTACAGTTCTTAGGTACCTGAAAAGAGAAACACAAGAGTAGGGTTGCGGTGAGGAAAGGGGTAAAGCAAGGGCTTCTTGTTTAGAACATCTACAGCTTGCAAATGAGAAGAAAATGTGGATTGAGGGATAAGCGGAATGTGCGATGGAGGATTATGTATGGGCATACCACCATTTTCAAAGCTTTCAGCCCTGCTGCTGACCATGGCCTCAGTGATGATTGCTCCAATGATGGCAAGCACATTTTCCTGCAACTGCGTGCAATTGTGCCTGTTCCTCACTGATTAGGTGTGCCTGCCTGCAGTTTGTACCAACTTATGCTGCAAGAGAGGGAAATATGTCAGTGATTGTGGTGCAATTTTTTGGGATATATCTCTGTCGTGGTTGAACAGGTGGCAGTGTGCACAAGCAGTGAGATGTGGGTGTGAGGCTTGCAGTAGTGCTAAGTGTTTGAGTGTGAGGAGAAGGTATGAATGTTAGGTCTGAGCTATGATTGATAGGAAATGTTGATAGGTGGTGCGGTGAATTGAGTGGCTAGTGGTGTAGTCTGTGGGATAAGCCATCTGAAGATACATTCACTAACCTTGACCACCCGTGAGATTGAACTTCTTGCAGCACTGCATCTAGGTCCTCGGGTTTGTACTCCTGACATCAATGTGACAGTTATCTGCACCTACTGCCTTCACAGTGTCTGTTTGGAGGGACTCTTGGTCCCCTATGAATGGAGGACTGTCTCCTCCCAATCACCACCTGCACCAGGACCGCCAATGCTGCATCAGAGAACATTGGATCATGTTCTCTGCTCTGTTGTCCCATTTCTTAAGTATTCTTTCTGCCTTGGCACTCTTCCCAGCCACTTCCAGTACCTGCTGGAGCCAGAATGTACCTCCCCTTTAAGACGCGCAGGCTGAACTTAAATATTGCATGTTAGCATTAAGCAGTTCTCACCTTGCATAATTTTGTACCCACTGTTCAGTTATGCAGCCAATCAGTAGCATGCTTATTAATCAAAGTTTGTGCGCTGACGACATCGGGAACAATGGGTGTGGGTTAAACGGACATTGCAATCCCCATGCCCATTTAGGACCTTATCAAATTTTGCTGTCTCAATTTTCTAAGAAATTAGAACAGAAATATGGGGATTGATGGCTGAATTATTTCACAGTACATTAAATAGCTGTAGTGTCAGAAAGCCACGAAATAGCTGGTGTTGTTTCATTTTTTTAAAAAGGTCAGAGGAATTAATCTAAGATTTATATGTCATTGGTTTGGCATCTATAGTAGGCAAAATACTGGCATATATCACAAAGGAAGCAATTCAAAGGATTAAATGAGAGTAAGACAATAATTTCAAGTGATATGAGTTTATGAAAGGCAAGTCATGCCCAACAAATTTATTAATAGAATTCTTTAGGGATTTATCAGGATTGTTCGGTTGTGGTACTATAATGGATGCTGTACATTGGCTTTCAGCAGGCATGTGATAGGGGCCTCAGGACTAAAGTGAAACTTGGGGTAAATGAGGAAGTTGCAAATTGAAAAAATCAATTAAATGATAAGATAAGAAAGGTTAGTGACCATTAACAGACTTTGATATGAACAGTAGATCAGTATAGAGACCTATGCTTTCAGATTTTTTATAAATTATATTGCTGAATACTTTAGAAGCAAAAGGTGTTGCATTTGAGAATGTCTGAGTCATGGGAACAAGACATTCAGAAAAATTGAATTAAATTCAAATATTGTTGCGAACACGACTTTATAAATTGGTTATGTTTTAAAGTGTCTCCTTTAATTCAAGGTAAAATGGAATCGTTTGGAAAGGGGGGATATGACTTCAGACTAAATCTGCCCAGAGACAAACCCATGTGGCCTCATTGTTATGGAGACAAGAACTCAAATTGAAACCCATTGAAAGTAAGGTGTAAGTTTTCACAGCTGAGTTAGATAGATTTTTGAAAGACAATGGAGTCAAGCATTATGGGGGGGCAGATAGGAAAGTGGAGTTGAAACCACAACCAGATCAGCATTGAATTTATCAAATGGTGGAGCAGGCTCAAAGGGCTAACGGCTCAAAGGGCTTTCTCCTGCTGCTAAATCCGATGTCCCTTTGTTCCGATATGTTTTATCACCGGGACACAAAGGCAGAGGTAGCTGGTCTTCCTGCATCCAGACTCACAGACTCTCAGGGTCAGTCAGACAGAGAGATTTAGGGAAGAAGACCGAAAACAGGTGCTGCTATGCCAAGCAGAGGAAAGTAACTGGGATATTAGGGTTAACCACCAAGCAGAATGCTTGTGAGGATGAATCCCGTTTGAAGAAATGAGACTTGTGGAGATTTAAAGAGCAAGGAGTGACCAAAGGGTGCTTCACTACTGGAAATCCATTTGCTTATGCTCAGAAGATTGAGTGAAGGGACTGTTTGAAAAGGAACACTAGAAAATTCACCCTGGTGGGGTAAATGGAAGAGATCCTGTTAAAGCTGGGAGGAGCTTGGGACTTTAAACACAAAACTATTTCCTGCTGAGTGTGCGACATAATGTTTATGTGTGGCATGGAGTTTTCAGTTTTGTTAAGTTAATGGTGAGTACTTTTTCTGTAGTATATTGTATAAGTATATTTAGTCAGTGCTGATTTTAGTTTGTTACAGTAAAAGTCTTAAAGCGTGAAATCTTGTCATGCTATTTTTTCCATCAGTCATTGGGAGTTCATGCTTCTTATAAAAGTTATTGGTCTCTGTAGGGATTGTAACAATATTTGCATCTTTAGTAAATTAGTAGATCAACTGCAAAAAGATCTCAGTGTAATTGTTTATTGAGATAAAGTGGAAGTATAACGCCCTTGGAACTTGATGATAAGGTGTACAGGAATGACTGAATGATCTTTTCTCTTGTCAAATTCTTTTGTGAATTTCCATGGGAATTCTCCTGCTCGTCTGTCATAACTTTTGAGGGAGAGCCATGGAAACTCCAAAGAAAATGGTAGCAATCAGCTTAATGCTATTTCCTCACAACTTCCATGGCTTTTCATGCAAATCACAGCGGATGATTGGAAGAAACCCTCTTGGAAATTCACCCCAAGAAACAACTATAATTTGGAGATATGTTCTTCCCAAAAGTACCATAAAGAAGGTGTTAGACACATTTTTGGAAAACAACAAAGAAGATTTTGGGTAATGTTCAGATTAGGACTGACTGGAACTTGCCTTCTCACCTTTGAGGGAGTTGGAAAAGATTTTTGACACTTGTTTCCTGAATTGACTATGGCTCTCAGGAGTTTTTGTAAGGGTAGGGTGGAGTATAGAGAAATTTTGAGACATTGTACTACTTAGCTCACCTGAATTATATTTTCTACTGGTGAACCATAGGAGGGAGGATTAAGGTTCAATCACCTTTCAGATATTTACACAGATCCAGTAACAATTACTTTTCCCATAGAAAGAATGAAAGGTGGTTCATGAAGAATATCTGTTTAAAACATTTCTTTATAAAATTGTGTGATAGATACATTACATTACAGAGTTAAACATAATTCAGAAAATGTAAACTGACTAGAAGGTTAGAAACATGCTACACTTCAGTTTTTGAACTGATTGGCAATATCTGACAGCTTATGGAATGATGAATAAAAATTACTTCAACATCCCCTACAAATTGGGCAGAGATAGAGCCGGACAATAAGAGCACTGTACGACACAGGCTCAAGCTGTAGAGGATACATTACCAACCTGAAATTTGTTCTGTAATATTTTTGCACTATTTTGCAAATAGCTTGGTGGATTGTGCCACCTTATGGTCTGTTTTTGCATTCCACCTTGTAGATTGATTTGTTTAAGCAAAGTCTTCCATCTAGTGGCTTTATCTTGTAATGCAATATTTAAAAGTTTCTCAATGAAAAAAACTGCAGTGAATGCATTATCACATCTCAGAAAAGTTTCAGAGTACTTCATACACTGAGAATTGCCTTAACATGTGGTGACTGATATTATGTAGATAAATGCAGCTTTCATTCTTCTTGTTCATTCATTCTAAGACCTCACAAACAGCAATGATTGGTTAATCTATTTTTGATGGTATTTGTTTGGGTTAGGGTTAGGCTTAGGGTTAGGGTTAGGGTTAGGTCAGATCTGCAAATGAAGTTACACATTTTCCACTTGATGTATCTCACATTTTTCTCTAGGGGTGCCACTTGTCCTATTTTTGGGTGCAGAATTTTATTTTTAGTGTACTTTTTTGAGCATCTCTGTGTGTCGTGCAATTCTCACCTGGATTTCAATGTCAGTCACAAAGATGTAAATTTGTATTGTAATGCTCTCAGATTTGAAATCCTGTGTATTGGCAGGAGGAGCCCACAATTCTCACCCCACTATGCTGTCCTTTGATCTGTCTTCCTGCTTTATTGTGTTACTTCTTAGTTGGACCACTGAATCTGTTATTGTGGGCTTTAACCAGAAAAGGTGGAGAACATTGAGACAAAGGACGGAATTTTCTGCGCTGGAGACTAAATGCAGTGGAGGGCGTGAAAACCGACATGTTTCCCGCTGGCTGGCGTGGCAGGTTTCCATGCCAGAATGTCCGCCTTTCAGCTTATTATATATGCATGAACGTGAAGCACGTTGTATCTTGTGCTGGGGTGAGCTGAGTGTCATCTGGCCTGCTGTGGCCTCATCGGATAATCTTTCCGGGCACCATATTTGAACTGCACCCATGCGCATCATTCACTCTCTGCCGTCCGGGACTGGCTGTGGCGAGTGATGCCCCCAAAAGGTAAGGAGCCTGCTGCCCCCAAGTTCAATGACAATGTGCTGGGGGCACCTCTGGATGCTGTGGAGACACACTGGGACATTCTTTACTCCCATGATGACAGAAGGAGGTCCACAAACTTCACCGAGCTAGCTTGGGAGGAGGTCGCCAGGGCAGCTGGTGCCAATGCTCTTCAGAAGAGGACTGCTATCCAGTGCAGGAAGAGGAGGAATGATCTCATCTGCTCTGCTAGGGTAAGTCAATCTTCTCCTCACTCTTAACTCTCACTTCCACAAGCCCATCAGGCATTTGCAGGGTTACAGTCCACAGGGATCTCACACATTACCAGCATAAGGGACATCACCAATGACTCTCTTACACACACTTTCACATCTTCATCTCTTCTCACATTTTATGCAGCTCGCATCCTTAGCCTTACACAGGTCCATTTGGCACCTAAAGAAGGCAGGCATCCTTATCATCTGCTTCGGTATCTGTCCTGCTCACACTCTGCCCATTTGTCTTTATGCAGTTCACATCAAAAGGGAGAGATCCCAGAACAGAGGGGGGATGCCAAAGCTTAGGGCCCTCTCACGGTTTGAAGAGCATGTGGCAGACCTGGCCAGTGAGGAGTGGGACTGTGTCTACGCCAAAAGTGAGGCCGGCATTTCACAAGCCAGTGAGGATCCATCAACTGGCTTTTGACTATCTGCTAATCATTCATTATCTCTTCTCTCTTTGACAGGCACCAGCAGGAAAAGGAAGAGGCCCGCCAGCAGCCAGCCTATCAGCCCCAGCCCCCACACCACCTCGGATGAGGATCCTGAGGACTCACTAGATGTAGAACTGTCACATCATTCACCCGCACCCTCCACCAGCGCAGAGGCACAGACCTTGGTGGGACCTAGTTGTACAGCAGGCTCGGGATCACAATCTGGTGAGCACAGCACAGATTCAGGTCCACAGCAGGCAGAGGCAGGAACATCCATGATCACCAGCACTCAGGCGCCTGCTGGAGGCCAGGCTCCTGCAGAGTCCGAGTCAGATGATGAACCTCTGGACTCGGCCCTAACACAGATGTTGGAGCTGCAAAGACAGACATAGGAACCTCAGGCAGGGTTGTCAGATACCATCACCAGATTGCAACGGCTATTGGAGGACTCGGTCCGCTTTCAGTCTGATTTCCTTGTGCCAATATACCAGCACACTGAGGTCAACACTGGCAGGAGGGCAACCACCATGGAGACCTTTGTCCAGGACATTGCGCCCAATCTGTGCCAGGACTTGCACTCCTTCTCCCTAGCCATAGGTGGGACCCATCAGTGGCTAAGCAAGAGGTGGATGGGGCAACTCGACCTCATTCCTGGTGCCCCTTCTCAAAGAGTCAGGCAGGGACCCTCAGGCACCCATTGGGAGGAGAATGCTTCTGCATTGTAGAGCCCTCAAAGTGGATCTTACAGGATTGAATGACAAAGCACATGGAGTTGGTACATCTTCCATTAGCCTCCATTTACTTTCCATTAAGCCTTGAGTGAGCTTCAAATATGGACCCAAACGCGGACCTCTTATTGTGCTCCTGCCTGCTGTGTTATCTCATGTCTGTGTGTACATCTGAACATCACCCCAGTATTAGTCCCCGCCTTCCATCCTCCATGATTTAGAGCTATGAGCCTCGCTGACCGATGCTGAGCCTTGCAATTCCTGCTAGATGGTTAAAACTGTGTGACCTAGGAGTTATGTGCAGAATCCAGATATCGGACTTGGACATGGGAGGATGCAGCGCTGGGCCAGAAGGTCTGGATAGCGCATTGTCACATTAACCCTCTGCCAGCTCTGAGATGGTCAATTGACATGGTAATGTAACTTACCATCGCGGTGGTGTGCCTGGGTTCCATATGCATTTGTCAGACTGTTGGAATGAAAATGTAGAGGTCTCAAATGGGATGAGAGTGAGTCTCCAAGACATCTGATGTGTGCTCTTTATTATCAATGATTGGGGTCCTTAAGGCCCAGATGGAGTGTCATCATTTTCTTTCGGGTCCATAAATGGTGCGGCTAGGCAGCAAGGTGCACTGGGAGACTCCAGGTGGAGGCATGGCCATGAGTGCTTGACAGATATCAGACTATGCTGCTCCTGAA
Source organism: Cetorhinus maximus (assembly GCF_964194155.1). NCBI lineage: Eukaryota > Metazoa > Chordata > Chondrichthyes > Lamniformes > Cetorhinidae > Cetorhinus > Cetorhinus maximus. Next base: position 108,412,897 of record NC_135881.1, read on the forward strand.
GGTTTCATGGTCCACTGAAAGGTGAGCTGAAGTGCAGCCTCGCATCCATTACTGAGGGTTACAAATGACTGCATCCTGAAGATATATCTAATGCTGGGGACTGATTATGACAATGAGGCCTGAACACTTGTCTTACCTGATTAATTGCCTGTGTGGACAAAACACAGTGCAGATTCAGAATCAACCTCACACATGAAGGCAAGAACCTCTGAGTGATGATTGCCCTCCTTGTCAGACTGCAGGCATACTGCCACGAGAGCATTGAGAATTGCTGTGCTGCTCCTGCCTCTTGAAGGCTGCCACAGGCAAAGGAATGCTGGTGAAGTGGTTGAAGAGACTGCACCATCGCAACTCTGCACACAAAACACCATTGCAATTATTATACCATAACAGAAAGGCCACATCACAGAATCACAAAATTGTTATGGTGTAGGAGGGAACCATTCGGCTCATCGTGTCTGCAAATGCTCCTGAGGCTGCTGTACCTTGCAAGGATGAGGACATTGTGACGCAAGATTGTCACCCCCTCATTCAGAGATGGATGACTGTGTTGACCTAATTAGGATCAAGTTGGTAAGATGGACCCAGCATGGAGGGCACTGGTTAAAGAGGCTCATATGAGCTAGTCATTATCGTCCTCCCGGAACCTGGTGGCTATAAGCATGTCACATGTATGCCTGCCTCGTTTGGCCTGTGCTTTGGCCTCCTTCTCTGCCCTCTCGACGTCCCCATCATTGGAGATGTGCAGCTCCTCCACCATTCACTCTGTCAAGGCATCCCCACTTTGGAGCGCCAGTCTCTGTGGAGAACAGCAAGCCATTATGATGTGGGAGACCCTCTGGGAAGAATATTGGAGAACGCCACCTGACTGTCCAGACATTGAAAACACATCTTCAAGATGCCAATGATCTGCTCAATCAATGAGGGTGTTACGGAATGAGCAGTGTTATACCCCTCCTCTGAGGCTTTTTGTAGTCGCTGAATGACCATCGTCAGCCACGCCTATTGTGGGTTGCCTTTGTCACTGAGGAGCCAACCCTGGATGTGCTGAGGGCCCTCGAAGATCTGTGGCACCTGCGAGTGACTCAGGATGTATGAGTCACAGAATCACATAATTGTTCTGGTGTAGAAGGAGGCCATTCAACCCATCATGTCTGCACTGGCTCCCTGAGCATTTTAACTTAGTGCCAATCTCCTGCCTTTTCCCCGTAACCCTGCACATTGTTTCTATTTAAATAATCACCCAATGCCCTCTTGAATGCCTCAGTTGAACCTGCCTCCACCACACTTCCAGGTAGTGCATTCCAAACCCTAACTACTTGTTGTGTGAAATAGTTTTTTCTCATCTCGCATTTGCTTCTTTTACAAAATACTTAAAAACTGCCCTTTGGTTCTCGATCCATTTACGAGTGGGAACAGTTTCTCCCTATCTATTCTGTCCGGACCCCTCATGATTTTGAAAACTTCTTTCAAGTCTCCACTTAGCTTTCTCCTCTCCAAGGAAAACAGTTCCAACTTCTCCAATCTTTCCTCATAACTGAAGTTTCTCATCCCTGGAACCATTCTCTTAAACCTCTTCTGCACTCTCTCCAATGTGTTCACATCCTGTACTCACCTGCACGTGGCACTGGAAGTAATCCGGAGATTACAACTTCAGAGGTCCTGCTTGCTAATTTTCTACCTAGCTCCCTAAATTCCGATTATAGGACCGCATCCCCATTCCTACCTATGCCGTTAGTACCAATGTGGACCATGACCTCTGGCTGTTTGCCCTCCCCCACAAGAATGTCCTGCAGCTGTTCTGTGACACCCTTGACCCTAGCACCAGGGAGGCAGCAAACCATCCTGGAGTCACGTTGACGGCCGCAGAAACGCCTGTCTGCTCCCCTAACTAAAGAATCCCCTATCAGTACTGACCTTCTGCTCTTCTTCCTCCCCTCCTGTACAGCTGGGCTACCCATGGTGCCACGGGCTTGGCTCTTGCTGCACTCCTCCAAGGATCCATTGCACTCACCGATATCCAGAATGGAAAACTAGTTAGTGAGCTGGACCTCTAGGGACTCCTGCACTACCTGCTTGTTCCTCTAGGCAGTCACCCATTCCCTATCTGCCTGCTTGCCCCTAACTTGTGGTGTGACCACCTCTCTGAATATGCCATCCACTGCCTCATGGATGCACCACAGTGACTCCAGCCGCTGCTCAAGCTCTGAAACACGGAGCTCAAGCTTGTGCAGCCAGTGACACTTCCTGCACATGGGCTCGTCTGGGTCAAGAGAAGTGTCCATGACTCCCCACATGCCACAGGCTGGACATTCCGCTTGGCTGAGCTGTCCTGCCATGCCTTAACCTTAAACTTTTAAATCACTTTTTAACTTAAACTTTAGTTACTTTTACTTACTTTATCCTTACTCTTGTACAATTAACTATAAACTGGCGATTAGTAGAAAGTGGAAATTCTTCGCCTTTACTCACAAATCAGCTCCCTCTCCTGTGCCTATAAATTCTTACTTCCCGTGTGCTTGTTTAGAAATTTATGTTTCTCTACTCGCACTGTTTTCAATCTCCCGACTGCGTCTCCACTCGTGCCATTTTATCTCCTGAACTCTCGCTGTTTTATCCCCTGATTCATGAGAAATTCTGGGGTATCTTGCACATACCCGCAATAACTGCTTCTGGTAGTTGCAGACCAGCTGCACATTGAGAGAGTGGAACCATTTCCTGTTGAAAAATTGCAGTGGCTGTTCCCTTGGGAGCTCTTAAAGCCAGGTGAGTGCAGTTGATGGCATCATGCATCTGTGAGAATCCAGAGATCACTGTAAATCCCACTACACTGGCAGCCTGGCTGGCTTCATCCAAGGAGAACTGGACATAATTGTGTGCCTTGCTAAATAGGGCATCCATAATCTCTCGAATGCGTTTGTGAGCAGATGCTTGAGAAATCCCGCAGAGATCCCAAATGGGGCCCTGGAACGAGCCTCTTGCGAAGAAGTTCAGATCGATGGTCACTTTTAGAGCCACTGGCAATGGGTGGCCACCCAGTCCCTGCGGCGTCAACTCCTCCTGGAGAATGTGGCAGGTATGAAACACCACATCCATAGATATGTGAAGACCTCTACTGCACTGTCTCTCACTAATCTGGAGGTATAAGAGGCATCTTCTGTACACCCTTGGTCTTGCCACACTCCTCCGCTCAATGGCTTCGTCAGCTTCAGCTCCTGGATCTTTTGGGGGCCCCGCTGTCTTGATCATCAGAGTGAGGCTCTTCCCTTAGCCCAGCCTGGCAGTGACAGGCCCTTCCCTTCCTTCTTAGTTGCCTGATTGCCAGGAGGAACGCAACCTGCCTGCTCCCTCCATGAGGCACTCGTGCTCATGTCTGCGGAAACATTGAACAGAAACATGAATGAACATAAGTCTGCAATAGTCACCTTTCAGTCGCTAACAAGGGAGTCACTGTGGGGCCCATGGGTCACTTTCATTGGCATCCCTAGTTAGTCCCTTGGAGCACTATTATAGCCTTCTGGATCACCAGTAGGTCATGCTCCCCCAAACACCACCCTACTCTCCCATCCAAATGACACAGACATTACAGGGCATTGACACAGGGGCTTGGATCTACTGAGTTCTATCAGGCAACAGGAGCCTCAGCCAGGGCACTGTCAGACTGTATCATTTAGATTACACAACAGCCCCAATTTCCACTTATGTTAGGAGAGTTGTGGGGGGGAGGGGGCCTTCAAAATCTTAAACTGCCAGCTGCAAGGTTTAAATGTCTTAGGGCCATTAGGCATATGCATTTTGGCCTGTTGCCCTTTTTCAGTTGTTTCCTTCTGATATTCGGGATGTCCCAAAAAAGGGAAAAATGGTCTTTGGAAGCCAATCCTACAATGGCCCAATCAAGTTCATACTCTCACAAGAATGGGCAACATGAGTTACAGTGTCACCTTCCCTAAATTGGCATTTGACTGTTCCTAACATGTCTCAGATGTGCCTTCCTCTCCATTTGATTAAGTGGAAATTAGTTGGGTCCTCCTTCAATTGGCCCACGAGGTGTCAGCTGTGGCTCAGTTCATAGCACCCTCACCTTTGAATCAGAGGGTTGTGGGTTCATGTCCCACTCCCGGAAACCAAGAACTGTGATTGTACTCAAACGAGTTGCAATCTGTGACTGTTGATAACTCAAAAGAGTTTCAATTGGCCCACAAGTGCAGTAGTCAACTCCTCCCACAGGCCCTGACAGCCCTCCCCTGGCAATATTTTTCATAGTTTGCTTTTCAACTGCGTCATTTGATCAGCTTAAAAATGATGGTGCTGAGGTATTACTACCAGACCAACTTCGAGCCCTCCACTGTGACCATCAAAATCCCTCCCATCGTTCATGTTCAGGTTCCCCTCCCTCCAATCACTCTCCTTCCTCATCCTCTAATCCTTGATCCCATCGTTATAATGGTTGATATCCCTGCCCTGCCCCCTGAAGCGCTTGATGTTGATGTCCTGATGCCCCATGTAAACCTGACCCCACCTTGAGTTCCATTGTACTGTGACTTACCGAGACCTCCCCCATGAGATCATTGAATGCCCCCCCAATTACCTGTTCCCAACTAAAGGTTGCAAATGCCTCCCCTGAATGTGACTGTGCCATTTGCGGCCCTATATCAAGCCACGAACCCCCAGGACCGAAGTGTGTGAGGGACTGACCACACCCTGCGCACCATTCTGGGCACGACTGACACAGGATTGACAGGCCCTCCTCCTCCCTGGACTGGGACCTGGACAGGCATACCAAGCACAGCCCTCTAAATTGTGGCACAACTACCCAGGGCTGTCTATTCTTTCTGGCCCTAACTACCTGAAGCTATATTGCCCAGGACTGTCTATTTTTTCTGGCCCTGACTAATTCCACCCTCTCACCCAGTCATGTGTCTGTGTGCCCTCTTTCCAAGTCATTCCCAAGTCATTCCCTCAAAGCAAGCCTTTGCCCTCCAGCCCCTTCCCTTGTCTCTGTCTTGTCTCATCCATCCCCCATTCAAGCCTTTGCCCTCCAGCCCCTTACATCCCCACCCCCGCCTTCCTGCTGGTCTTGCATGGTAAGCCTTGGCTCTGAATCCCCCTTCAGTTCCTGCTGGTCTTGCCTATGCAGCCTTGGCACAGAGTCAGTGCAGCCACGAGTGCAACACAATGAAAGGTAAATGAAGATACCGCAAGGTCATGAGTGAAATGGTGCTCGCCAGGTGCACGTCACTTATATCTGGTCGTAAGTCACACCAGCCTAATTAGCCACCAGTGTGGCCATTTGATCTGGGGTTGGGGAACGATTCTGTTGAGCTGCTTTTTAATTGAGTTTTCGTGATATTCAAATACTTGCAAATGCAGTTCCTGACATGGCGCGGCGGGAAACATGACCGGGAGTGGAAAATTGTGAACTGTTTTCACACGGCGGAGAAACTGCCTTTTGGCCCTTCTTCACATTTTCCTGTTCTGCCCACCATGACATGCGTCACTGACAGGACTGGAAAATCTCACCCAAAAAGATCATGCTGCAAGATATGAAAGGTCAAGTGCTAAGATAAAGACCAAATAAAAATCAGATGGTTGATAAAAGGAACTAGACTGAAGTGTCAATCAGGTTGGCAACAACTTCAGGCAATTTTGGTGCACAATTGCTCACATGCTCGTTTAACCTCAGATGCTGGGGTGATATTCAAACAAGAAGCAAATGGAGGAAGAACCATGTCTACATGGGAAAGTTAATTTAGATCCAAAGTTATTTTAGCTTCAAAACTCCCAACACTGATTACATCAAGCTTTATATGAACTGAACTTTCCAGTTGATTAAAACTAATCCAGCTTTGCAAATAGCCACTTGGCTGCAAGTTGTTGTTTAGTACCATTGTGCAATCATTGTATACCTGACAATTCTCTCACTTGATAAGCTACCTCCGGTGTCAGTATTAAAGGCACATAACAACTTAAAGGTAACTCTGGGCAGAATTTTATGGCTGGTCCGGTTTTCCTCCACTGTCACCAAAGAGTTGGCGGGGAACAGGTCCCCTGCAACCATTAACCGCTAGTAGAGGTGGGTAGATTCTTGATAAGTAAGAGGGTGATAGGTTATGGGGGGTAGGCGGGATGCAGATTTGAGGCTGACATCAGATCAGCCATGATCTTATTAAATGGTGGGGCAGGCTCGAGGGGCCAAATGGCCTACTCCTGCTCCATGTTCTTATGTTTGTTCGTATGTTCGCATTATTTCACTTGAGAGGAGGTAACCCTCAGAGAGCTGCTGGCCAACTCCGCCACTAGGAGCAGACCACTGCTGGGACTATAAGAAGACCCCAGATTTGACATCCTGGACCCAGGATTGAAGTAAGTGTAGGAGTCTTGTGGCAGAATGGTGGGGGAGAGGGGGTGGGACTCATGATGGCAAGGCCAGGTAGGGGGGAAGCACCTGGATGGGGGTGAAGACCTTGGTGGCGGGGTGGCACACAATCTGAAAAGAGGCCAGTAATGGAGGCACATGCCCACCACAACACCCCCACCCCCCTGCACTATTCTACCCGTGACTTGAGCAGACTGACCTGCCAGGCTTCTCCTCCCTGTCCCTGAACTCCTGCTGGCTGAAAAATTGCAGCCAGGCAGGAAGTGGCCCTTAATATTTGGCCTCTTAAAGGCCTCAGTTGGGGTGTGGGCAGGTGGGCCACGACAGACGTCTCCCACCCGCCCCCTGTAAAATTGTGGACAGATTGGGGGCGGGCAGGAAGGCAGAGGGAAGGCCATCCAAGGAATTTAACGGGCCCCCACGCCTGCAAACATGCTGGCAGGAGACCATAAAATTCTGCCCTGTATCTTTCTCAGTTTTTCCAAATCCTATCTGGAGCAAGAGATGGGTCTGACAAAAGCCATTGGACGGCAAAATGATTTGAAGACAGGTGATGGAGTGGCCTAGTACGCAAATTCCTTCATTAACGATTGATAAAGTGGCAGTTCTGCTGCATGAGATGGATGCAAGGGGACATCCTCCTGGCAGGAGGTGGTGACCAAGATTAATGCTGTGTACACCACTGGCAGAGCCTGGAAATTGTGCTTACTCTTTAAGGAAACTGTCAAGATAAGGATGGTGAAACAGTATCATTTGTTGGCCTAAATATGCATGCCACAAAGTGACATCTATTAATTATTGGGAGTTTACTGCCAACCCATTCCAAACCCTTCACACAACTTTATAACTCTGTCATTTCTTATCATGTATTCCACTGACCCCAGACAGGAAAGACTTGTTTCGCCTAGCTGAGGGGTCAATTACCAGGCGGCATAGATTTAAGGTGATTGGTAGAAAGATTAGAGGGGACATGAGGAAAACCTTTTTGGTGGTGGGCGTCTGGAATTCACTGCCTTAATCAGTGGTTGAGGCTGAAACGCTCAACATATTTAAAAGGTACCTGGTTCTGCACCTGAAGTGCTGTAACTTACAAAGCTACAGACCAGGTGCTGGAAAGTGGGGTTAAAAATGAGTAGCTAGTTTCTTTTTTTCTCTTTTTTGGGTGGAGCAGTCACGATGGGCTGAATGGCCTCGATCTGCGCCGTAATGTTTCCATGGTTCTATGGCTCTGTATTCAAGCTTCAACTTACAACTGAAAACTACGGCACACTGGCATCTTCAAAGGGCTTCCCTAATGTAATTATTCTCAGAAACCTAATTAAGGCTTAACACACAGGATAGGTTGCAGATTCAGCATATATCACTCACTGTGCTTCTTCAACATGACAAGTCTATACCTATTGCTTCCACAGCAATTTAGTACATAGTACAATGAAGCAAACCTGAACTGAAAGAAGGTTCAGAAATGACACACCCTTGACTTGCCTGGAAGAAGTAACCAAGCACATCCATACACAGATAAAAATGGAGAGACTAGGGGAAGATTAAGTCTAAGCTTTAATGTCTTGCCTCCCTTCTCACCCATTCCCACACAGGCATTCACACAGCCACATAACCAGCCCTCAGAGTATCTTACAATGCAACCTTTATTTGAAGTAATGTCTTAGAGCTACCATGAGAGTCACAACTTTGCTCTCATTGTGGTTTAAAGAGCATCCTGCTAGAATAAAGATAACATCTTATGTTACCCTGAGTCCCTCAAGTTAATGTTTGCAGGTACAAGCACACATGTTCTAGGAGAATGAAGTTGGTGAGAGGGTTCAACGCTTTCTCCAGGTGGCTGCATTCCTAAGAGCATAGGGCCTTATCAATGGAATCAATATGGTTTGGGGCTCTTTTTCTCAATACTGTGGGATTTATAATGTGCTGGAACCAACCAATTTCTAGGCCAAAATGCTGTAATGAACTGTACAAGTTTAGTATATGCTACTCTGGTATGAAAGGATCTTGATGGCTAATGAACTGAGAGAAAACAAATCAACTGAGAAGATAAGGATTTAATGTTCATAAGTGAAAATAACCATTACATTACTTGAAGTTCGGGTTACAAGAAACATCTGTTCTGCCCTTTTGCACATAATAGAATTCCAGTATGCACATCTGCAAAGTTGTGAAGAAAGTCTGTGTACTTAGAGAATTGTGTTCAATAGATTGTTATATGGATAAAATTCATATTTTTATTGGAATCAGGCTCTCCAAAGGCAGCTAAATTCTATTTAAATTTCTTTAATTTTCTAAAACTTTCTGGAGCTATAGCTGCTTTCCTTTACATTGCACCCGATGAACACATATTTCTGGTGTGCTGGTATATTGTTATATTATTCCAAAATGATTTAGGAACTATGGGTGAAATTTTATGGCCCAGTCACGATGGGGCAGGGCTGTAAAATGCGGCGAGCTATTCAAAAGTCAATTGGCTTCGGTGGGACCAGAAAATCCTACTGGCGGGAGGGGTTGAAAAATTCAGCTGTATATTGTCATGCATGTGTAAATGTGCATATCCAGAGTGCTGCATCATTCACCACCACGTTACAGTCAATGTACCAAACCAACATTGCAAAATTGCTCCACACATGTCGAGATATGAGAAAATATAATTGATGCTAGCTTCAGCATCTGTGTCAAAATGTGTAATTATTTTGGACTTCTGAGAACCACAAGGCATGGCACGGTGGCAGCAAGTATTTGTGAGCAAAACTTAAACATTATAAATGAAATAAATGCTGAAGTAGATTTAGAAAACTAACTTGAATTAGTGACAGAGAAAAAAAAATGAGTGAATTGTGCAAAGAAGAGGTGGCTGCTGCCGTTGCAACGAAAGCGCAGTTTCAGCCCAGCGTGAATTGGGAGGCTGATTATGTGTAGAGGCATTCAAAAAGTTTAAACAAAAGTGCAAATTAACATTCAGTAGTTTTTTTAATAAGGCACAAGTGATGGGGAAAGATTCAATTCAGCTATGTACTCTTGTGGTCAGGTGAGACAGGTTTTGATCTTTTCAATAGCTGGGAAATGAATGAGGACAACAGAAAAAACTGAGACAATTAAAAAAAAATCAGTACACATCTGCAGCCAAAGTCAAACCATCGAGTCCACTGATCTGAATTTAAGAGCCTAAGGTAGGAACCAGGTGAGTCTGTTGACAATTTCTTAACGAGATTGAGAACATAGGAACAGAGGAATAAAGGAACTGTTATAACACAGTAATTGGTAAAGGCTGAGTTATTTAAAATCCCAGAGGGAAACTTTAAACAACTGTCATAACCTATATTTTCAATTGATATGTTTGAGATGCAACTCTGAATTCAGAAATGAACCCATCAAGCCTCCAAAGGTTTTGATCTCAAACTAAATGAAACATTTATTAATGTACAACAAGGTAGTAATCACATACACATGTCTACAAATTACTACTTTCATAACTTTTTAACAAATTCCCAAATTAATCTCCACTGTTATGACCGATGCAGTTGGTAAAACTGAGTTGTTTAAAATTCCCAGAGGGAAACTTTAAACAACTGTCATAACCTATAATTTTAAGTGTTATGTTTGAGATACGACTCTAAATTCAGGAATCAGACCACCAGTTCTCAAGGCTTTACATTAAACTAAATGAAACATTTTATTAATTTACACAAGTTAAAATATATATATACACATAGCTTCAAATTACTACTATCATAACATTTAACAAATTCCCAAATTAATCTCCATTAAGGCAACAGCAACCCATAGACTTAACCAAACACCAGGCAAAGTATTTTCACCTTATGAATTCTAAATGAGGTTCTTTTCTCTTTGGTTCCTTGCAGACACAGTGGTAGGCTTACAGACTTTGATCTTACATTGCCTCTGCCCTGCACACCCAGAAACTGCTGAAGTTATACCTACCACTACTAACTGAATGCAAATTCTCATTGTATTAACAACCTCTGAACTAAAACTCTCTAACAATAAAACCCCTTTCATAGTACCAATTTTACTAGTAATATAAACATATGGCTACATAATCTGTTAGATAGGTATCATTTTTCACCTCACTTCTTGAATGCTCTATTCAAACAAACGCAAATGCATGCTATCTCTCTTATATATCAAAACCAGAACACATCAAAGCACCCAGACTAGCTGGCTTTAATCCAATTAAGACACACCCACAGACTAAACCTCTATTTTAAAAGAAAAATATTTTCCAAAATATTATATACATTAATCACTTCGTGACACCACTAAGGCAACAATAACCAATAGACTTAAACAGACACCAGGCAAAGCTTGTTTCACCTTACAAATTCAAAATGAGGTTCCTTTCAATTTGGTTCCTTTGCAAACAGTTGTAGGCTTACAGCTACTTAGGCCTTCCATGCCTCTGACCAGCACATACAAACTCTTTTCTGTTATACCAAGCCTTTCCCTTTGAATGCAAATTCTCATTGTTTCACCAGACACTTTGAACTCTACCTCTTCTCACAATAAAACCCCTTTCATAGTACCAATTTTATTACTAATATAAACATATTGCTTGGTGTCTTCTAGCTAGGTGCAAGATTTCACCCCCAGTCTTTGAATGGTTTATCCAACAAAATGCAAATGTACTCTTTACCTTACTGTTTATACCTCAAAACTACTATATATCAAAGCACCCAGACTAGCTGGCTTTAATCCAACTAACACACACACACTCACAGACGCAAACTAAACCACTATTTTTTTTTAAAATCCAGTAACATTATAGATGTTAATATCTCTTCATGACAGAACATAGGACTTAGGAGCAGCATTAGGCCATTCAGCCCTTTGAGCCTGCTCTGCCATTCAATAAGGTCATGCCTGATTTGGTTGTGGTCTCAACTCCACTTTGCCATCTGCCCACCCATAACCCTTGAATTCCTTGTCTATCAAAAATCTGTCTAACTCTGCCTTGAATAAATTTAATGACCCTGCCCACACTGCTTTCTGGGGAAGAGAATTCTACACACTAGTGACTCTTTGAGAGAAAAATTTCTTCTCGTCTCCATCTTAAAGGTAACCTCCGATTCTTAAACTGTGTCCCCTGGTTCTAGTCTATCCCACAAGTTGAAACATCCTCCTGGTAGCTACCTTATCAGACTCCCTCAGGATCTTATATGTTGCAATAAGATTGCCTCTCATACTTCAAAACGCCAATGGGTATAAGTCCAACCTGTTCAACCTTCCTTCATAAGATAACTGCTTCATCCAAGAAATGAGCGGATTGAACCTTCTCCAAAGTACTTCTAATTGCATTATGGCCTGAATTTTTCCTGCGTTGGGCAGGCTTGGCGGGAGCGGGCAGGGGCGGTTGGGAACTCAACCGCCGCCTGTGATTGGGTGCGCACCACCATTTTACGCGGGCGGGCCAATTAAGGCCCGCCCAGCATAATGCGCATCTCCAGGATCAGCCGGAAGGGGCAGGCGGGGGCAGGAGCTCAATGTCCGCTGGGTCCAATGGCGACTGGGCGGCCTATTCAAAAATGGCACAGGCAGCCATGCGGAGGCTGCCAGTGACTTTACAGAACCGTACGGATGCAGAACGTCATTGGAGAACAGGGCAAGAGGGAGGGCAGGTCAGCGGGGCAGTCAGCCCCGAGGCTTTCAGACAATTGCCTCACTGTCCTCCTGGAGGAGGTGGCAGCACACCGGGATATCCTTGTCTCCCCCTCCCCCACCTAACCAAAAATGCCTGGGAGGAGGTGGCATCACGGGTCAGCTCCCATGATGTGGTGAGGTGTACATGGATGCAGTGCTGCAAGCGGTTTAATGACCTGCTGTGATCGGGAAGGGTGAGTATTGTGTTCGATTGGGTCACCAATTCACACTGGTGTTCTTTTTTTGCCCCACTTTTAAGTTCTTTTTAAGTTAGTGTGATGTTGAACACCTTGATATTTAATTTGATTTATGTATGCCAGGCTCCACGCCAGTAAATGTGTTTGTTTTCAACAAATCCCTGGGTGCTTCATTAGTTCTGCAGGTGAAGGGTAACCCATGATGTTATGAGTGACTTGTTTGTCATTGAGCTTTATGAAATGGCACATAGTGCATGTTGTTGCCTGCAGCCCTGGCATGTGGTTGTGGCTCATCTGTGGTGGGCTAGCTGAAGGAGCATTGGATCAAAGCCTGCCGACTGTCCCTGCCTCCCTGGAGGTTGCCCAGGTCAGCGTCTATCCCCTCAGCATTCTCCCGAGCGTGCTCATCCTCGGACTGCCCACTGGACTCATCATCTGCTGCCAGAGCAGCAGCGTCAACATCTTCTTCCTCCACCGAGCCCCCTCTTTCCAGCGCCAGATTGTGGAGAGCGTAGCATGCAACGACTATCAGTGACACACAATCTGGGGGGTATTGCAGTGTGCTCCCTGAACAATCCAGGTATCAAAAGCGCATCTTGAGAAAACTGATGGTTCTCTCTACCACCGCCCTCATGGAGGCATAGCTCCTATTGTACTGCTGCTCAGCCTCTGTTCTTGGATGGTGGAGAGGCATCATGAACCACCTTTTGAGAGGATAGCCCTTGTCGCCCAGCAGCCAGCCATCACGCCGGGCTGGAGCACTGAAGAGTCCCGGCACCTGGGAGTGTCTGAGGATGTATACGTCATGGGAGTTGCCTGGGTACCTGGCACAGACTTGCAGAATCTGCATCCTGTGGTCACAAACTATCTGCACATTATTGGAGTGGAAGCCCTTCCTGTTGACAAAGGCACTGGGCTCACCCGCTGGCGCCTTGATGGCCACATGTGTGCAGTCGATTGCACGCTGGACACGGGGGAACCCAGTAATCGTGGCAAAGCCTCTGGCTCGCTCTGTCTGGCTGGCCTCGTCTGTGCGGTAGTGAATGAAAGTTAATGCACGCCTGAACAGAGCGCCTGTCACCAGCTTGACACAACTGTAGGCAGTTGATTGGGAGACTCCACAAAGATCACCCACTGACCCCTGGAAAGAGCTGGAGGCATAGAAGCTGAGGGCCACCATGACCTTCAATGCCACTGGCATGGGGTGTCCACCCACACAGTTGGAGCTGATCTCAGGGCCAATCATCTGACAGATGGAGGCCACTGTTTCCCTTGAGAGACAGAGCCTTCTTCGGCATTGCACCTCAAACATATTGAGGTAGCTGCATTGCCGCCTGTAAACCTTGGCAGCAGGATTGTGGCGTCTTCTGCGGCCCCTTCCGCCTTGGACTTCCTGTTGGCCCTGCACCCCTTGTGCCTGCACCTCTCCTCCCAGAGGTGGCTCTCCTCGAGGCTGAATATGGACTCCTGGCCTCCTCCCCCTTCTGGCCCTCTCTTCCTCCTCAGAGGAGGTGCCTCCAGTGGAGTGCACAATCGCTTATTCCCAGGGTAAGGGAAGGTTGTCTGATACCTGGAAGGCCCCAAGTGTTATGACTCCTCTGGGGTCCTGAACGGAAGCTTGTTATTTCTGTTAAAACAGCCCTGAAGCGAAATGAAGTTGTGCGGTTCACACAAGCAAGTAGCAGTAAGTAATAATCTAAAGTTCTAACGACTCGCATTAGTGAGCCCACTCACCCCTCATATCCCACCTGTGGATGAGGTTTTTAAAAATGTGGCCTGCCCGCCTGCCCATTGCGCCCATGCGACGCCCTGAAAATCGCACGGGCTGTGCAAAATCGAATTCAATTGCTACCTCAAGAGCCTTAACTGGCCTATTAATTAATGGCGGGTGTGCTCTGTCCTCATAGCACCCGCCTTCTGAAATATCGCGATGTGCGGTGATGCGGGACGCGTCATTTTACGCGCCAGCACGTCGGGCCCGCCCCCGCATGCCGACTGAAAAATTCTGGCCTATATCTTTATTCAAATGAGGCCAAAATAATGTTCCAGATGCGGCCTCATGAATGTCAACATTTTACTTGCCTTCCTGATCACTTGGAGTATTTATATTCATTAATGGGAATTCATTGTTGTCTAGGCCAGCATTTATATCCCATCCCTGATTGACATTGTTCAGAGGGCATTTTTAAGAGTCAACCACATTGCCGTGGGTCTGGAATCACATGTAGGCCAGACCGGTTAACGACAGCAGATTTCCTTCCCTAAAGGACATTAATGAACCAGATGGGTTTTTAACGACAAAAGCAAAATACTGCGGATGCTGGAAATCTGAAACAAAAACAACAATTGCTGGAAAAACTCAGTAGGTCTGACAGCATCTGGAAAGACCAAGAGTTAACATTTCAAGTCCATATGACCCTCCATCAGAAGATTTTTATGACAATTGTTTCATGGTTATCATCAGACTTTTAATTCCAGATTTTTATTGAATTCAAATTTTACCATCTGCCATGGTGGGATTTGAACTCTGGTCCACCAGAGAATTACCCTGGGTCAATAGAATACCAGTCCAGCAATTATACCACTATGCCACTGCCTCCCACTTGCTGTACCTGCATATTAACTTTTTGTGATCCATGTACCAGGACACCCAGATCCATCTGTACCACTGAATTTTGCAATCTCTCTCCATTTAAATAGTATACTGCTTTTCTATCCTTCCTGCCAAAGTGGACAAGTTCACATTTTTCCAAATTATACTCCATTTGCCAAATTTTTGCCCACTCACTAACCTGTCTATGTAGACTCTCTACCACCTTTTCACAACTTACTTTCCAATCTATCTTGTTGTCATCAGCAAATTTAGCTACCGTACATTCAGTCCCTTCATCCAAATCATTGATTTAGATTGTAATTAGTTGAGACCAAAGCACTTGATCCCTGTGGCATTCCACTTGCTACAGATTGCCAACCTGAAAAAGACCTAATTATCCCTGCTCTCTACTTCCTGTTAGCTAACCAATCCTTTACCCATGCTGGTATGTTACCCCTCTACACCACGTAATCTTATCTTGTGTAGTAACCTTTGATGTGGCAACTTATTAAATGCCTTCTGGAAATCCAAGTACACCACATCCACAGGTTTCCCTTTATCCACCTTGATTGTTACTTCTTCAAAAAAATCTCTAATAAATAACTTAAACACAATTTCCCTTTCACAAACCCATGTTGTTGCTGCCTGATCAAATTATGATTTTCTACTTATCCTGCTATAACCTCCTTAATAATGGATTCTAGCAAATTCCCTATGAGAGATTTTGGGCTAACAGGCCTGTGGTTCCCTGCTTCCTGTCTCCCTTTTTTCTTGAATGAAGTTGAATTAGCTATTTTCTATTCCCATAGAACCCTTCCAGAATCTAATGGATTTTGGAAGATTATAACCAATGCCTCTACTATCTCTGCAGCCACTTCTTTTAAGACCCTAGGATGCAGGCCATTTGGTCCTGGGGACTTGTCAGCATTTAGGCCTAATAGTTTTCCCAGCACCTTTTCCCTGGTCATGGTGGCTGTTTTAAGTTCCTCTCTCCTGTTCACCTCTTGATTTTTAACTATCTTTGGAAAGTTTTTTAAAGCCTTCTACAGTGAAGACAGACACAAAATATTTATTCAACACCTCTGCCATTTCCTTGTTTTCCATTATCAATTGCCCAGACTCACTCTCTAGAGGAACAACACTAGCTTTAGTTACTCTTTTCCTATTTAAATACATGTAGAAACCCCTACTATCTGCTTATATATTACTAGCTAGCTTTCTCTCATACTCTTCTTTTTCCCTCTGTATTTTTTTAAGCCATTCTTTGCTGATTCTTAAAATTTGGCCAATCTTCTGACCTACCACCAATCTTTGCAGATTGGTACAGTGTTTCTTTCAATTTGATACTACCTTAACTTCCTTATTCAACCATAGATAATGCATCCTTCTCAAGTAGTCTTTCTTTCTCACTGGGATAAATCTTTGCTGAGAGTTATTAAATATGTCCTTAAATATTTGCCACTGCATCTCTATTGTCCCACCTTTTGACCTAGTTTTCCAATTCACTTTACTAGATCTTCTTTCCTAACCTTATAACTATCTTTATTCAGGTTTAAAACATAGTCTTAGACTCACACTTCTTCCTTTCAAATCGAACAATAAATTCTATCATGTTACAATCACTGTTGCTAGAGGCTCCTTTATTATGAGATTATTGATTAATCCTGTCTCATTGCACATTACCAGGCCCAGAATAGCCTGCTCTCTGGTTGGCTCTAGAACGTACTACTCTAAGAAATTTCCCTGAATACACTCTATGAACTCATCAGGGAGTTGACTGGAGGTCTGCTAATGTTGTATCTTTGTTTAAAAAGGGAGTGAGGGATAAACTGAATAATTACAGGCCAGTCAGTCTGACCTCGGTGGTGGGCAAATTATTGGAATCAATTCTGAGGGGCAAGATAAACTGTCACTTAGAAAGGCACAGATTAATCAAGGACAGTCAGCATGGCTTTGTTAAGGGAAGGTCGTGTCTAACTAATTTGATTGAATTTTTTGAGGAAGTAACATGGAGGATTCATGAGGGTAGTGCAGCTGATGTGGTCTACATGGATTTGAGCAAGGCTTTTGACAAGGTTCCACATGGCGGACTGGATAAAAAAAATGAAAGCCCATGGGACCCAGGGGAATGTGGAAAGCTGGTTACAAAATTGGCTCAGTGGCAGGAAACAAAGGGCAATTGTTGATGGATGTTTTTGTGGCTGGAAGGCTGTTTCCAGTGAGGTTCCGCAGGGTTCAGTACTAAGTCCCCTGCTTTTTGTGGTATATATTAATGATTTGAACATAAATATAGGGGGAATGATCAAGAAGCTTTCAGACAACACAACAATTGGCCACATGGTTGATAGCAAGGAGGTTGGGTGGAGACTGCAGGGTGATATCAATGGACTGGTCAGGTGGGCAGAAAGGTGCAAATGGAATTCAACCCAGAGAAGTGCGAGATGATGCATTTGGGGAGATAAAACAAGGCAAAGGACTACACAATAAATAGGAGGGTAATGAGAGGTGAGGAAGTGAGGGACCTTGGAGTGAATGTCCACAGATCCCCGAATGCAGCAGGACAAGCTTATAAGATGGTTAAGAAGGCATTTGGAATCCTTTCATTTATTGGTTGAGGCATAGAATATAAGAGCAGGGAGGTTATGCTGGAACTATATAAAACATTAGTTAGACCACAACTCGAGTATATATGCAGTTCTGGTCATCCCATTAGGATGTAATTGCAATAGAGAGTGTACAGAGGAGACTTACGAGGATGTTGCCAAAACTGGAAAATGGCAGCTATGAGGAAAGACTGGATAGACTGAGGCTGTTCACCTTGGAACAGAGGAGGCTGTTTGATTGAGATGTGCAAAATTGTGAGGAGTCTGGATAGAGTGGATGGAACGGCCTATTTACTTGAACAGAGAGGTCAGTGACTAGGGGGCATAGATTTAAAGTGATTGGTAGAAAGATTAGAGGGGAGATAAGGAAAATTCATTTTGCCCAGAGAGTTGTGGGGGTCTGGAAATCATTGTCTGAAAGGGTAGTAGAGGCAGAAACCCTCAACTCATTTAAAAGGCGTCTGTGGCGCCGCACCTAGTTGCACCTCCTTGCCATGGGAATGAAGACCATGTGTTCCTGAAAGTGATGGACGCAGAATGTGTCCAGGGTGACCGTTAGAGGTGGGGGAGAGGTTGGGAGCAGCTATACTATATTTTTGTGACCGATCAGCAGTCACGTGGAGAGGGGGCACTGGAGGCATCAGATGGGCCACTGTGGTTGGGGTGCGGCGTGCATGTACAGAGTACATGAGTGATCATCCCCAATAAATGGTCTTCTCTGTTCTGCAGGAGAAAAATGTGCATAATGCTCACAAATGTTCGCACACTGGAGGTGGCCAGGCCCAGTTCGTCATCTTGAGCCATTTCGAACAGCAGGCCCTGGAGCTAGAAACCCGCCATGCGCCCAGGTCCACAGGTGTCGGTGAGGCTGGGGTGCAGTGGCCGGGTATTTGAGGTCCACAGTCCTATCCGCTCTGTCTTCCCACCATCCAAAGCACTGATGATTGTTGCAATCATCAATGCAGCAACATTGCTCATTCACAGGCTGATAGAGTCAGACGTGTGGGTCATGGACAAAGGTCCCTTGGCCCTTCAAAGATGTGCGTCTCTAGCACCTTCCAAAGTCACCTTATCCCATTTCTGACCACTATCCCCATGGCCTTATATGCCATGGCATCGCTACTGCACATCCAAATACTTATTACATGTTAGGAGGGTTTGTGCCTCCACCACCCTTTCAGTCAATGCGTCTCACATTACTCTGTCCAAAAGTTCCTCATCACCTCACCTGTCAACCTCATGCCCCTTACCTTAAATAAATTCCACCAGGTTAGTCATCCCTCCGCCAAGGGGAAATGTTGCTCTCTGTCCATCCGATCTATGCCCCTTATAATAGTATGAAGCTCAATAATGTCACCCGTCAATCTCCTGTGCTCCTTGGCAAATTTCACCAGTGTATGCTATGTTTCCTCATAACTACAACTCTCCAGCCCAGCATGCATCCAGGTCAGGAACCTCCGCACTCTCCCCACTCCAATCACATCCCTCCCATGAAGCGCTGATCACAACTGAATGCAGAAGTGTAGCTGTGGCCTCGACAGCGTTTTCTGCACTTGCAACATGACCTCCTTGTTCCTACATTCTGTTCCTCAGCTAATAAAGGCAAATATAGCTTTTACCTTGTTAAACGGCTTACGTTCCTGTTCCACTACCTTAACGGGCCTGTCGACATGCCCAGCAAGGTCCCTCTAATTATCCTTACTTTCCACGGTCCTACCATTTCTCATGTATTCCCATACCTTGTTTCTCCTGTCGAAATGCATCACCTCACACTTATCCACATAACCTTTCATGTGGCATTCCTTAGGCCATCTGACCAGCCCGCCTGTAATGTTTGGGCCAACTCCTGACTATTTGCCATCCCACCAATGTTCGTCTCCTTAGGTTCTTGAAGGTTGAGCTCATTATGAGCCTGGGAGGGAAAGGGATGAATTGTGTTACTGACTGAACGCTAACTGATCCACTGTCCTTGTTGTTAATTTCAGCATCATCAGAGCATGGCCGCCATGAGGAAGTGCAGATGTCCCCTCTCACACCTGAGGGGCCCGAACTGTCATCAGCGTCACACTATTTCAGCGAGGCAGGCACCAGCGCAAACACTAGCACATCGGTGGGTATTGTTACATCGGCTAGTGTCCCAGGGCACAGTGGAGAGGTCACTTCACAATCGCTGGAGGAAATGGCAGAAACAGAGAGTGCCAATGGCACCAACAGCTGGAGGACTGCAGGGGACCAGGCACATGCTGAATCGGGCCATGATGATGTGCCTCTGGAGTAGTCCTCGGCGCATCAGCTGCAGGAAATGCAGCCAGGTGTGCAGGAGCATCTGCGAGTGTTGCATGAGATAGTGCTTCGCTTGGTGTCCATGGTGGAGGAGTCCACGCAGAGTGTCAGTGATGCCATGAACCTCATGTCAGAGCGTCAGGCTTCTTCCATGGAGAGATTGGCGACTCTCATGGAGAGGGGCTTCCAGCAGAATAACCAGCTTCTCCTGGGGATACATTTGGACCTGCAAGCCCTCACAGGGCTAGTGGCCACAGCTGGTCATTGGCAATGTGGGAGATGGTCTGGGCACCAAGTTTCCCAGCTCGGTGGCCATCCATCCACGGTGAGCAGGGAGGTCCGAAGCGACCTCACGTCGGTGCAGCAGCAGCCTGTCATCTCTGCGGGCTCCTCTCAGGGCGCTCTAGATGAGGGCAGCAGCTCCTCCACCCCTCTGCCAGTGACCGTTGCATCCATTGGCGCTGCGACAACTGGGGAGATGCCAGCTGTGGAACTGTCCGCTCCCTCCCAGGCGGGGCCAGCACAGGCTCCACGGGCCAGAGGACGACCACCAAGGTCATCGAGGCCAACAGGACAGCATAGTCAGCAGGCTATCTCAGAAGCCACTCCGAACGATGGGGCAGCAGCTAGACATAGCACCTGTAAACATAAGCATAAGGCACATTAGACACTCCACGGGTTTCTCAGTGGTGCTTTTCTGTTGGCCCTAGATTAGGGAATTTATATTTTTTAACGTTGTAACAACGTTAGGAATTAATTCTGTTGCACCGTATGATGGATGACAATAAAATCCACATGTGTTACCATGGCTGAGGGCAGCTACTTTGTGCTGCATTTGTATGTTTCACAGACATATCATGAGTATTTGAGTGGACGTTGAGGTTTATGTACTAAGCCCTTAGTTGCAACTGATGAAGTGGAAGATGTAGCACTTAGGTGCCCCTTATGGATGCGCCAGTCAAGACTGGTCCTGCAGATTCATTTGTGTGGAGCTAGCTGAAGGTTCATTTGATTAAAGTCTCCCGGGTGTCCCTGCCTCCTTGGTGTAATAGTGGGTCGGC
Organism: Cetorhinus maximus; assembly: GCF_964194155.1. Taxonomy (NCBI): domain Eukaryota; kingdom Metazoa; phylum Chordata; class Chondrichthyes; order Lamniformes; family Cetorhinidae; genus Cetorhinus; species Cetorhinus maximus. The sequence goes on from NC_135881.1 coordinate 108,433,674, forward strand.
GTGCTGCCCCTCATCATCGCCCTGTGCTTCCTCATCCTCTGAGCCACTGCTGGATTCATCCTGTGCAGCCACATCCACTGCATCAAGGTCTTCATTGTCAACTGCTACCCCCTTTCCAGAGCAAGATTGTGCAGAGCGCAGCATGCTACCACTATCACAGAGACGTGATCTGGGGGTACTGGAGTGCGCCCCCTGAGCGGTCCAGGCATCAAAAGCGCATCTTGAGAAGACCGATGGCTCTCTCCACTACAGCCCTTGTGGAGCCGTGGCTCCTATTGTACCACTGCTCAGCTTCTGTTCTTGGATGGCGGAGAGGTGTCATGAACAACCTTCTGAGGGGATAGCCCTTGTCACCCAGCAGCCATCCATCCAGCCGGGCTGGAGCGCTGAAGAGTCCTGGCACCTGGGAGTGTCTGAGGATGTAGGCGTCGTGGGAGCTGCCTGGGTACCTTGCACAGACTTGTAGAATCAGCATCCTGTGGTCACACACTATCTGCACATTCATGGAGTGGAAGCCCTTCCTATTGACAAAGGCACCGGGCTCACCTGCTGGTGCCTTGATGGCCACATGTGTACAGTCTATTTCACCCTGGACGCGGGGGAAGCCAGCAATGGCCGCGAAGCCTCTGGCTCGCTGTATCTGGCTTGCCTGGTCGCAGCGGAAGTGGATGAAGGTCAATACCCGTCTGAACAGAGCGTCTGTAACCTGCTTGACACAAGTGTGGACAGCTGATTGGGAGACACCGCGAAGATCACCCACCGAGCCCTGGAAGGATCCAGAGGCATAGAAGTGGAGGGCAACTGTGACCTTCAGAGCTGCTGGCATGGGGTGTCCACCCACACAGTTAGTAGAGATCTCAGGGCCAATCACCTGACAGATGTAGTGTACTGTCTCCCTTGACAGTTGGGGTCTCCATCGGCACTGCACCTCAGTCATATTGAGGTAGCTGCTTCTCCGCCTGTATATCCTGGCAGCAGGATAGTGGCGTCTTCTCCGGCCCCTTCCACCTTGGACAACCTCTTGGCCCTACACCCCCTGTGCCTGCGCCTGTACTCCCAAAGGTGGCTCCCCTGGAGGCTGATTGTCCAGTCCTGGCCTCTTCCTTATTCTATCCCTCCCTTCCTCCTCAGAGGTGCTGCCTCCAGCGGAGATGTCAGAACTCATACCCAGGCTGAGGGGAGGCCTCCAGAAAGCAGAGTGCTGAGCTGAAGGTTCAAAAGACACAGAAAATGCTGGAATTTGTTCTGAACTGCTACAGATCACACAGGCAAGTTTAAAACACTTTCTGCAATAAATACTTCACAGACCACATTGACAACCCCACTGAGCCCTCTTATCCTACCCGTGGATGAGTTTCATTAAAAAGTTGCTTACCCGCCTGCTCGTTGCACCGAAGATCGCACGGGCACCTGAAAATCAACGTCGATTGCCGAGTAAAGGGCCTTAACTAGCCCGTTAATTAATGGCGGGCTCGTGTCGCACTTCACCGCGGGCCCGCCCAACTAAATATGGCGATGGCGCGCGATGACGTCGCGCTGAAAATTCTGCTCTTTATTTTTGCTGCTTCAGGTCTTCAGCTCCCTGTGGCAGCTCTCTGCTTTCAGGGAGCTTTCTGTTAGCGCTGGCCCGTGCCCGCATTGACGTCATCATTCGCCTTCTTCCCGCCCCCACCCCGGCAACGCTGAGCTTCTCAGCACACGTTTAATGCTGGCTGGCCGCTAATTAGCCAGCCGGCGTAAAATCACAGTTGGGGGCCGATCCCGGGCCTGCCGATCGCGCCCACCCGCCAAGCTGAAAATTGCAGGCCCAAAAGATATTTCTGAAAATTTGAAAGACAATGGTTAACCAAAGAAAGATGGCTCTGAAACCTAGGAATGTCATGCTGATGTCATATGGTGGACATGAGATTTGACAGCAAGGTATGACCCAAATCAAAAGGACACAAAAAGGATAAGATGTTAACTGCAAGGAAAAGACTAACTACAGTTGTGTAAATGAAGCAGTTGGTCTTGTTATCCTAGGGTTAAGCAGTAGTGAAGAGCTGCAGCTTGTCTCAGTAAAACTGTGAGATGAACGAGGCGACATTGAGGGTTGAAGCTAGTACACCCAAGCAAAGTGCCCTCCGATCAGAAGCAAGGATGACCAGGTCCGAATGTATCCAGATGAGATGGCTGCATGCTTAGAATATTTTGAGTATCACATCACTATTGATCCTGTGATGAATCCAGTGATTCAGCCCCATGTAAAGTACTAGTCAAGCTAAAAAGAAAGCTTCAAAGAGAGCTCCAAGAGATGAAAGGAAGGAAAGTGATTTCCACGGTCACAGAGACTACAGATTGGATAAATTCATCATTGTAAGAGAGAAGCCAAATTGACGGCTATAAATTTTCCTGGATCACAAAGACCTTAATCAACCAATGAAGAGGAATCACTTCCTATTCCAACATTTGAAACAACCACACCTGCACTGACAGGGACAAGAGTTTCCAGCAAGCTTGATGTCAGAAATGGCTACTGGAATCTGAAGCTTGATGACCAACCTTCACAGTTGACAACATAAAACACACCCTTTGGACTGGATGGTACAAATCCTGGAGCCTACTTTCTGGGCTTAAAATGAGACAGGAAATGTTTCAGCAGAAAGTAGATGAGCCATATACAGGATGCAAAGGCGCATTCGCCGCAGCTGATGATATCCAGATCTATGGTGTCAATGGATTCGATCATGACTACATGAAGTCATGGAGAGAACCAGGGAAAGTGGGATCAAGTTCAATGCAGAAAAATGCATTGTGAAGGTGACAGGATGTTAGTTCTTTTGAAAGGTGTACACACCTGATGGAGTAAAGCTGAGTTCTAAAAAAGTCACAGCTATGTTTGAGATGGAACAAACCAAGGGCAATTAGGGATGAGCAACAAATGCTGGCCTTGCCAGCGATGCCCACATCTCATCAAAAATAATAATAAAAAAGGTGACTCTTCTGATGAAGAGTCATACGGACTCGAAACATTAACTGTATTCCACTCCGCAGATGCTGTCAGACCTAAGTTTTTCCAGCTATTTTTGTTTTTGTTTCAGATTTCCAGCATCCACAGTATTTTGGTTTTATAATAAAAAAGGTATATTGTTCAAAAATGATTTAAGAACCATATTATCATGCATATGTATATCCAGAGTGCCACATCACTCACGACAGCACTGCTGTTGGTGTACCAAAGCAACAATGTATCTTCCTGGAATACACGTGGAGAGATGTGAGAAAATATACTCAATAGAGAGTTCTGGGAACCACAAGCCATAACAGGTGCAATGCAGAGAAAATGGAAACATCGGAACATGAGTAGGATATTTAGCTCCTCAAGGCTGTTCCACCATTCAGTCAAATCTTGGTTGATATGCACCTGAATTCCATTTACTTGCCTTTGATCCATTTCCTTTGATAACCACACATAAAAAAAACTCTTTCAATCTAAGTGTTGACAGATTTCAATTGATAGAACATTCAAAATCTTCTTTGGGAGAAAATTCTAGATTTCCATTACCATTCATGTGAAAAAGTTCTTTCTGATTTCACTCCTAAATGGCTCAGCTGTAATTTTAAGATCTTGCCCCTTTGTTCTGAATTTCTTGACCAGAGAAAATAACTTTCCTGTATCTACCAGGCTGGATCCCTTTATGATTTTGACTACTTCAATTAGATAATGCCTCAACCTTCTAAAATTAAGGGAATACATTCTGGTCAGAATATCGCCGTCAGCGTGCAGGGACAGGCCCGACACACCGATGCACAAAATGGCGCGTGATGAAGTTGGGCATGCGTCATTTAGATATTTCGTTTGGCGGGCGCGCGCCACCGCCGAACTGTCAACAGCCTATTAAGGCCATTTAAAAAAAACAATTAAACTTGTTAACAACGCTGCCCGTCCAACCTTAAAATTTGCAGGCGGACAAAGAACACTAGTAGCCTTCGCGTTTTTCAGGAAACCTCACCCATGGGCGGGTTGAGGTTTCCTGAAGGTTTTATAAAATAATTAATTAAATTTTGCACAATTCACAAACATGTCCCAGCTCATGTGACATCGTCACATGATGGGACATGTTTAAATAATTTTCTTCCTCCTTTGTTAAAAAGTTTTACTATCAACTTAATCTCCCTGAGGCAGCTCCATGCCTCGGAGATTGTTATGCTCTCTCGTGCACATGCACGAAAGAGCGCAGGCTCCGACTCTCCCTCCTCCCCCCGCCTGCACAGGTAGCACTGAGAGCTACCGGCTGTGCATCATTCTGTGTGGGCCTTAATTGGCACACCCACATAAAATGGTGGCGCGCAGCCGATCACGGGCAGCGATCGGCTCCGCGCCCTCCTCCACCCACTCCTGCCCAGCCTAGTAAGATGCAGCCCTCTAAGTACCTGCCAAATCCACAACCTTAGTGTTACGACCTGGATGGGTGGAATGCGCAAATTACCAAGTCCCACTACTCCGCAGGCCGTACCATTAATTTAAATGTTTAATTTTCTCACCGAAATGGCCTGTTGTGTACCTATACCTCTAGTACCCAGAAGAAAAGAGACTTTGACCAGGGTTCTGTCAAAAGACTCAGAATGATTAATTTATTTTAAAACAAAACTTCTTTTAACAAGTTGCAAATGCTGGTTAAAACACAATTGTAATTGGGAAGTATAACTACCTATCTCTTCCTAAAGAATTCCCCCAGCACGCAGACACGCACACACACACACACAGACAAACAGACAAACAGACAGAGTCTCTCTGCAGAGATGGGCTTTGGAGGATGGGTGTTATAAATTAAAGGATAAAGCCCGCAGGATCTCGACGATGTTGACCTGGAGACCCCTCATGTGAAGACAGGCCGCTGGTCCTGGTGGATGTCTGGAAGTTCTCACCAACTGGTCTCAGCTTTGCAGGTCCAAATGCAGACTAGTTACACTCAGATGAGGGCTTTCTGGCTAAGGTTGATAGCCACACACAAATTTAGGCAAGGTAGAGAGAGAGAGAGAGAGCCAGTTAGAATAGCCTTCCTTCCTCAGCTTGCCTCCCAACAAAACCGCCGTCAAAACAAGCAGGTTCACAACTTAAGTTTTTTTTTCCTTTCACCCATGTGATTTCCAACAAGTTACCAACCTTCCTTTTCAGTTCTTTTCCTCAATAAGTTAAAGTGATTACAGTTCAAAACAAACATATCTTCCTCAAGTGCCATAAAGGGAGTGACTGCCCTTGACATCAAGGCTGCATTTGACAGAGTGTGGCATCAAGGAGCACTAGCAAAACTGGAGTCAATGGGACTCCACTGGTTGGATTCATACCTGGCATAAAGGAAGATGGTTGTGGCTGTTGGAGGTCAGTCATCTCAGCTCCAGGACAACACCCCAGGAGTTCCTCAGGGTAGTGTCCTCGGTCCAATCATCTTCAGCTGCTTCAATGACCTTCCTTCCATCATAAGGTCAGATATGGGGATGTTTGCTGATGATTGCACAATGTTCAGCACCATTCGTGACTCCTCAGATACTGAAACAGTCCATGTCCAAATGCAGTAAGACTTGGACAATATCCAGGCTTGGGCTGACAAGTGGCAAGTAACATTCGTGTCACACAAGTGTCAGGCAATGACCATCTCCAACAAGAGAGAATCCAACCATCGCCCTTTGATGTTCAATGGCATTAGCACCACTGAATCCCCACCATCAACATCCTGGAGGTTACCATTGACCAGAAACGGAACTGGACTAGCCATATAAACACTGTGGCTACAAGAGCAGGTCAGAGGCTAGGAATTGTGAGACAAGTAACCCACCTCCTGGCTCCCCAAAGCCTGTCCACCATCTGATGGCATACTCTCCACTTGCCTGGATGAATGCAGCTCCCAGAACACTGAAGAAGCTTGACACCATCCAGTCAAAGCAGCCCACTTGATTGGCACCACATCCACAAACATTCACTCTCTCCACCATCGATGCACAGTAGTAGCAGTGTGTACCATTTACAAGAGGCACTGCAGGGATTCACCAAGGCTCCTTCGACAGCACCTTCCAAACCCTCAACCACTACTATCTAGAAGGGCAACAGCAATAGGCAGATGAGAACATCACCTCCTGGAAGTTCCCTCCAAGTCACTCACCATCCTGACTTGGAAATATATCACTGTTCCTTCACTGTGGCTGGGTCAAAATCCTGGAACTCCCTTCCTAACAGCACTGTGGGTGTATCTACACCACATGGACTATAGCGGTTCAAGAAGGCAGCTCACCACCATCTTCTCAAGGGCAACTAAGAATGGGCAATAAATACTGGCCCAGCCAGCGAAGCCCACATCCCGTGAATGAATAAAAGAAAAGATCAGGTAATTTCTTGGAAGAGGCCTGCTTGCTGAAAGTTCCAAGGTGGACTTATGACCTTTTAAAAAAATCCCAGGTTCGCATCCAAATGTCTAAAATACACCACAACCTTCTTTGCACAGTCATTAAAAAATGAACTCTGGCCTGTTCCTTTGTGATTAATTCACAGGCCTTCAAAACATCTGATATACTCGTTCTGACAACCCAAAAAACCATCTCTGGAGCCATTGATAATAATGCAGCATTTCAGTTTTTGGCCTTACTAAAGTCTCTCTTCCGAAACAACATCATGATTATGAATGTCTATTACAGAATCCCGATCACCCCTTCACAAAGGTAGCTTAAAGGTAGGTCAATAGTTCCTGGCAATGTTTTCCAAAATTTTTGCCATTCTGCTCTCTCTCACCAAGAGCAGGTTTTAGGCACTCAGGATTAATCAAGATTAACATCAACGTGTTTGCTGTTTTACCATCAGCTGAGTATTGCAGTTCAAACCATACCTTTTCCTCCTGAACTGGTGTATGAAGATCTCCTATCTATACAGTCATTCCTCAAACCTCCATGATGATAGATTATGTGGTTCATTAGGCCAAATAGCAACTCAGGATACTGCTTTCCTTGGATACTGAAGATGCCCTGACAGCTTTGTATAGAGTATGTCACAACCACGTAGATGGCATTTCCTCAAAGTGGCCCGTGAACTAAGAATTTGTGTGTGTAAAAGTAGCCCCCTTTTAACTTGTGAATGATTCAATTTAAAATTTTAGTCCAAAACAGGCTAAACGTTCATTCATTACAAAACAACTGATAAAAGTTACTTAAGTAAAAGTGATAACGTTATTAACTAAAATACTGATACAAAGATTAAAATGCAGATAAAGAAAAGATACTTAGAGGTGAGATTTCAGTTTCGGGTCCATTGTTTGAATTCCTTCTTTCCAAAATTATGGGAGGGGGTGTTGAAACTTGAGGTTTAGTTTAACAGCTGTGGTGGCTTCTGTAGTGGAGTATTTGAAGGTTTTCATGTGGACTCAGCAGGTTAGCAAGGTTTCCTATTCCTCACTAATTCTGCAGTTATTGCACTCACAGATTGCCTGGACACTTTTGGCAGAACAGCAGTTGGTTTTTTAATACCTTCCTCTTTGTCCTCTTTGGCCAAGAAACCTCTCTGACGTTGTCTCTCAGAGTTCTTCCTGGGGGTTCTGCAACAAGATGGCTGTTCTCAAGCAAGGCTTTATACATTTCAAAACTTAAAATAGCTGCTATCTTAATTTTCAAGGAGCCATTGTTTCACCAGGCAAATAAGTTAATTACATATTGGTCCTTTGAAGTCCCTTCCTGCTCCCTGTTCCTTCAGAACTAAAAGGTAGTGCAGAACCTAAGTATTGCTGAAAAAAGAGACATGTCTAAGCTTTTCATCTTGCATTCATCAGGACACTTGCAAGAATACCAATATAAGGGGGAAAACAACAATTTATACTGTATGTGAAGAGAGTGCTGATTTGTTGACAAGTGGTGTTGCCAAGGAGAAAGCGCCACTGATGGTGACTGACAGTTAACTGCCAAGCATTGTTTGAAATTTAAACCAGGCAGCTTGACCCTGATTGGTCAAGGCATTGCCCTGAGGAATGAGTCAACGAATGGCTGTCACTTATTTTCTTTAGCTGAATCAGGTGCAATGTATGTACATATTCTTTCTGCCTGCAAAGAACAGGGCCCTGTGTATTAACATATGTAGCTTCTAGTACACGCAAATGTGCCACATTGCGAGCCCAACTGACTATCTTAAATTGGTTGTTAGCATAATTCTTAGCACATTAAGGATTACTTAGCAAATGTTGTCCAATTGCGGAATCACATCTAATGTTGGAAACTGTTTTGGGATTTGCAAGCAAGGGCTGGTTGGGTACGATCTGCATCCTGACCATTGCGAACAGTGGCTGGGACATGCTGTTTAATATGATCCACCATAAATGAGACGTACGGCCTACATATCTAGCATCAAACTGGCGCTGAAATTCATGTACCACATTACTCATTTGTGTGATAGGCAGAACATCTTTTTGGCTTGTTGGCAGCATCCTGTTCGTGGCGAATACCACTCATGTTGCTACTACATAGTAGCAGCGTGAAACAGCTAGCTTCACCCATTGCTCAAATTTTGGAGATAGCTTGCCCTTCCAGCATGACCTGAGGTGGACTGCAGAGGTTCAAGAAGGCAGCTCACCAGCACCTTCTCAAGCACAACTAGGGATGGGCAATAAATGTTGGCCCATCCAGCAAGGGCTACATCCTGAGAATGAATTAAAAAAAAGACTGGGCGCTTTTCAAGGCCGAAAGCGATGGGCTTAGGCCCGTTCATGAGTTTGCGTGATATACGGCATGAAACAATCTGATTAGAGTAGCCATTATCCTGCTTTGATGTGTCCTATTTCAGCATCAAGCTTGCATGGTGAGCAAATGGCTCGGACCCTATTTACAAGGTTGTCGAATGACAAATCTTATAGCACGTGGAACTGTAAGAGCCCAACGCGTATATTGACCAGTGAAGGCAGGCTTGTGGTAGACCGTTGTTGAGAATCCCCTGGCAGAATTCTCAACTAGTACAATAAAGAAAGGAAGTTCATTTGACTGCTCCATTTCACAGGTAAATTTGAGCAAAGGATGGAGCCCATTAAGACCTGCGATCTATGGGCCAGGATTTCCTGGTTGGCGAGCGTGGGGCGGGGCCTGTTCACCGACGTGTAAAATGACGCGGGATGACGACGGGCGGAACCCCCGACATCACCCTGCTCCAGTTCAATTTTCAGGTAGGCGGGGGCTCAGCAGAATCAGCTGTGCGCCCGCCAACCTGGCAATGGCCAATTGAGGCCATTGACAAAGTAGTTAAAGTAATTAATGGACCTGTCCGTCCAAGCTTAACGTTGGTGGGCAGGCCGGGAGCCATGGCGGGCATTAGAAAAAGCATGAAACCTCATCCACGGGCAGGATGAGGTTTCATGTAGGTTTTTAAATTTTTAATAAAATTGTCAAAGAAAGTGATGGACATGTCCCAACTCATGAAACAGTGTCACATGAGGGGACATGTCAGGGAAATTTATATCAAAAACAAAAATACCTGGAAAACCTCAGCAGGTCTGGCAGCATCTGCGGAGAGGAACACAGTTAACGTTTCGAGTCCGAATGACCCTTCAACAGAACTAAGTAAAAATAGAAGAGAGGTGAAATATAAGCCGGTTTAAGGGGGGGTGGGACAAGTAGAGCTGGAAAGAAGGCCAGTGATAGGTGGAGATAACCAAAAGATATCACAGACAAAAGCACAAAGAGGTGTTGAAGGTGGTAAGATTATCAAAGGAATGTGCTAATTAAGGGTAGAAAGCAGGACAAGCAAGGTACAGATAGCCCTTGTGGGGGTGGGGTGGGGTGAAGGATTCGCAAAAGGCTAAAAGGTAGAGATAAAACAATGGATGGAAATACGTTTAAAAATAATGGAAATAGGTGGGAAAGAAAAATCCATATAAATTATTGGAATAAAAAAGGGGGGGATCGGAAAGGGGGTGGGGATGGAGGAGAGAGTTCATGATCTAAAATTGTTGAACTCAATATTCAGTCCGGAAGGCTGTAAAATGCCTAATCTGAAGATGAGGTGCTATTCCTCCAGTTTGCGTTGAGCTTCACTGGAACATTGCAGCAAGCCAAGGACGGACATGTGGGCATGAGAGCAGGGTGGAGTGTTGAAATGGCAAGCGACAGGGAGGTCTGGGTAATTCTTGCGGACAGACCGAAGGTGTTCTGCAAAGCGGTCACCCAGTCTGCGTTTGGTCTCTCTAATGTAGAGGAAACCGCATTGGGAGCAATGAATGCGGTAGACTAAATTGAGGGAAGTGCAAATGAAATGCTGCTTCACTTGAAAGGAGTGTTTGGGCCCTTGGACGGTGAGGAGTGGGGAAGTAAAGGGGCAGGTGTTGCACCTTCTGCGGTTGCATGGGAAGGTGCCGTGGGAGAGGGTTGAGGTGTAGGGGGTGATGGAGGAGTGGACCAGGGTGACCCGGAGGGAACGATCCCTGCAGAATGCCACCGGGGGAGTGAAGGGAAGGTGTGTTTGGTGGTGGCATCATGTTGGAGTTGGCGGAAATGGCGGAGGATGATCCTTTGAATGCGGAGGCTGGTGGGGTGATAAGCGAGGACAAGGGGGACCCTATCTTGTTTCTCAGAGGGAGAGGAAGGTGTGAGGGTGGATGCGCGGGAGATGGGCCGGACACGGTTGAAGGCCCTGTCAACCACCGTGGGTGGAAAACCTCGGTTAAGGAAGACATGTCAGAGGAACTGTTTTTGAAAGTGGCATCATCAGAACAGGTGCGACGGAGGAGAAGGAACTGAGAGAATGGGGTGGAGTCCTTACAGGAAGCGGGGTGTGACGAGCTGTAGTCGAGGTAGCTGTGGGAGTCAGTAGGCTTGTAATGGATATTGGTGGACAGTCTATTACCAGAAATTGAGACAGAGAGGTCAAGGAAGGGAAGGGAAGTGTCAGAAATGGACCATGTGAAAATGATGGAGGGGTGGAAATTGGAAGCAAAATTAATAAATTTTTCCAGGTCCAGACGAGAGCATGAAGCAGCACCGAAGTAATCATCGATGTACCAGAGAAAGAGTTGTGGGAGGGGGCCGGAGTAGGACTGGAACAAGGAATGTTCCACATACCCCATAAAGAGACAGGCATAGCTGGGGCCTATGCAGGTACCCATAGCCACACCTTTTATTTGGAGGAAGTGAGAGGAGTTTAAGGAGAAATTGTTCAGTGTAAGAACAAGTTCAGCCAGACGGAGGAGAGTAGTGGTAGATGGGAATTGTTCGGGCCTCTGTTTGAGGAAGAGGTGGAGAGCCATCAGACCATCCTGGTGGGGGATGGAGGTATAGAGGGATTGGACGTCCATGGTGAAGAGGAGGCGGTTGGGGCCTGGGAACTGGAAATTGTTGACATGATTTAGGGTATCAGAGGAATCACGGATGTAGGTGGGAAGGGACTGGACAAGGGGAGAGAGAATGGAGTCAAGATAGCAAGAAATGAGTTCCGTGGGGTAGGAACAGGCTGACACGATCGGTCTGCCGGGACAGTCCTGTTTGTGGATTTTTGGCAGGAGGTAGAAGCAGGCCGTCCGAGGTTGGGAGACTGTGAGGTTGGAAGCTGTGGAAGGAAGCTCTCCAGAGGAGATGAAGTCAGTAACAGTCCTGGAAACAATGGCTTGATGTTCAGTGGTGGTGTCATGGTCCAGGGGGAGGTAGGAGGAAGTGTCTGCGAGTTGACGCTCAGCCTACAAAAAGGGTAAATAGGGTGGTCAACAGGACTTTAAACTAGAAAGTGGGGGGGGAGGGAAGGGTAAAACTCCAAGAAGTACGACTAATGGGAAACAAAGTAGCAGGTTAGCATGTGGGGGGGTGGATTCAACTTCATGGAAAATTATGAAAAAACTGAAAAGAAAGGAGAGCCCAGGAGAGGCAATTAAAGTATCCAGAACACAAAATAGGACAAAGCGTTTGGGAAGGGCTAGGAATCTAACTTCAAGTACATCAGATAAAGGGAGGACAATGAGAAAGGGGACGGGAAATACAGGACTGAAGGTGTTGTATCTGAATGCACGCAGTATACAAAATAAGGTAAATGAGCTTGTGGCGCAGATTGAAATTGGCAGGTATGATGTTGTGGGCATTACGGAGACATGGTTGCAAGGGGATCAGGACTGGGAGCTAAATATCCAAGGATATACATCCCATCGACAAGATAGGCAGGTTGTCAGAGGGGGTGGGGTTGCTTTGTTAGTAAGAAATGAAATTAAATCGATAGCAAGAAATGATGTAGGGTCAGATGATGTCGAATCTGTGTGGGTAGAGTTGAGGAACCGCAAAGGTAAAAAAACCATAATGGGAGTTATGTACAGGCCTCCGAACAGTAGTCAGGATGTGGGGCACAAGATACACCAGGAGATAGAAAAGGCGTGTAAGAAAGGCAAGGTTACAGTGATCATGGGGGATTTCAATATGCAGGTAGACTGGGAAAATCAGGTTGGTAGTGGATCCCAAGAAAAGGAATTTGTGGAATGTCTATGAGATGGCTTTTTGGAGCAGCTTGTGGTGGAGCCCACTAGGGAACAGGCAATTCTAGATTTAGTGATGTGTAATGAGGCAGATTTGATAAGGGAGCTTAAAGTGAAGGAACCCTTAGGAGGAAGTGACCATAATATGATCGAATTTACCCTGCAATTTGAGAGGAAAAAGCTGGAATCAGATGTAATGGTATTACAGTTGAATAAAGGCAACTACAGAGGCATGAGGGAAGAGCTGGCTAGAATTGACTGGGAGATGAGCCTGGCAGGAAAGACAGTGGAACAGCAATGGCAGGAGTTTCTGGGAGTAATTTGGGAGGCACAGCAAAAATTCATCCCTAGGAAGAAGAAGCATACTAAAGGGAGGACGAGGCAACCATGGCTGACAAGGGAAGTCAGGGACAGCATAAAATCTAAAGAGAAAGCATACAATGCGGTGAAGAGCAGTGGGAAACCAGGGGATTGGGAAGCCTACAAAGACCAACAGAGGACAACTAAAAAAGAAATAAGGAGGGAGAAGATTAAATATGAGGGTAAACTAGCCAGTAATATAAAAGAAGATTGCAAGAGTTTTTTTTAGATATATAAAGGGTAAGAGAGAGGCAAAAGTGGGCATTGGGCCACTGGAAAATGACGCTGGAGAAGTAGTAGTGGGGAACAAAGAAATGGCGGAGGAACTGAATAGGTACTTTGCATCAGTCTTCACAGTGGAAGACACGAGTGACATCCCCAATGTTCAAGAGAGTCGGGGGGCAGAGGTGAGTATGGTGGCCATTACCAAGGAGAAGGTGCTAGGAAAACTGAAAGGTCTGAAGGTGGATAAATCACCTGGACCAGATGGATTTCACCCCAGAGTTCTGAAGGAGATAGCTGAAGAGATAGTGGAGGCGTTAGTGGTGATCTTTCAGGAATCACTGGAGTCAGGGACGGTCCCAGAGGACTGGAAAATCGCTAATGTAACCCCCCTGTTTAAGAAGGGAGTGAGGCAAAAGACAGGAAATTACAGGCTGATTAGCCTGACCTCAGTTGTTGGTAAGATTTTAGAGTCCATTATTAAGGATGAGATTTCAGAGTACTTGGAAGTGCATGGTAAAATCGGGCAAAGTCAGCATGGTTTCATCAAGGGGAGGTCATGCCTGACAAATCTGTTAGAATTCTTTGAGGAGGTAACGAGTAAGTTAGACAAAGGAGAGCCAATGGATGTTATCTACTTGGACTTCCAGAAGGCCTTTGACAAGGTGCCGCACAGGAGGCTGCTCAGTAAGATAAGAGCCCATGGTATTAGAGGCAAGGTACTAGCATGGATAGAAGATTGGCTGTCTGGCAGGAGGCAGAGAGTGGGGATAAGGGGGTCCTTCTCAGGATGGCTGCCGGTGACTAGTGGAGTTCCGCAGGGGTCAGTGTTGGGACCACAACTTTTCACTTTATACATTAATGATCTAGATGAAGGAACTGAGGGCATCCTGGCTAAGTTTGCAGATGATACAAAGATAGGTGGAGGGACAGGTAGTATTGAGGAGGTGGGGAGGCTACAGAAGGATTTGGACAGATTAGGAGAATGGGCAAAGAAGTGGCAGATGGAATACAACGTGGGTAAGTGTGAGGTCATGCACTTTGGTAGGAAGAATAGAGGCATAGACTATTTTCTAAATCGGGAGAGAATTCAGAAATCTGGAGTGCAAAGAGACTTGGGAGTCCTAGTCCAGGATTCTCTTAAGGTTAACTTGCAGGTTGAGTCGGTAGTTAGGAAGGCAAATGCAATGTTGGCATTTATTTCGAGAGGACTAGAATATAAAAGCAGGGATGTGCTGCTGAGGCTTTATAACGCTCTGGTCAGACCACATTTAGAATATTGTGAGCAATTTTGGGCCCCGTATCTCAGGAAGGATGTGCTGGCCCTGGAGAGGGTCCAGAGGAGGTTCACGAGAATGATCCCAGGAATGAAAGGCTTAACATATGAGGAACGTTTGAGGACTCTGGGTCTATACTCGATGGAGTTTAGAAGGATGAGGGGGGATCTGATTGAAACTCACAGAATACTGAAAGGCCTGGATAGAGTGGACGTGGGGAAGATGTTTCCATTAGTAGGAGAGACTAGGACCCGAGGGCACAGCCTCAGAGTAAAGGGAAGACCTTTTAGAACAGAGATGAGGAGAAACTTCTTTAGCCAGAGAGTGGTGAATCTATGGAATTCATTGCCACAGAAGGCTGTGGAGGCCAAGTCATTGAGTGTATTTAAGACCAAGATAGATAGGTTCTTGACTGGTAAGGGGATCAACGGTTACGGGAAGAAGGTGGGAGAATGGTGTTGAGAAACTTATCAGCCATGATTGAATGGCGGAGCAGACTCGATTGGCCGAATGGCCTAATTTTTGCTCCTATGTCTTATGGTCTTATGGTCTTACAACAACAGCACCACTCTTGTCAGCGGGTTTGATGACAATGTCAGGGTTGGACCTGAGAGGACAGAGTGCAGCAAGTTCAGAGAGAGACAGGTTAGAGTGGGTGAGAGGAGCAGAGAAATTGAGACGACTAATGTCACGCCGACTGTACTCAACGAAAAGATCAAGAGAATGTAAGAATCCAGAGGGGGGGATCCAGGTGGAGGGAGAATATTGGAGGTGGGTAAAAGGATCCGTTGAATGGGGAGAGTACTCCTGCCCAAAGAAGTGAGCACGGAGACGAAGGCGGCGGAAGAAGAGTTCAGCATCATGCCGAGCCCGAAATTCACTGAGATGAGGGCGTAAGGGTATGAAACTAAGCCCTTTGCTGAGCACTGAATGTTCAGCATCCTTAATTAGCACATTCCTTAGATAATATCACCACCTCCAACACCTCTTTGTCCTTTTGTCTGTGACATCTTTTGGTTATCTCCACCTATCACTGGCCCTCTATCCAGCTCTACTTGTCCCACCCCATCTTAAACCAGCTTATATTTCACCTCTCTTCTATTTTTACTTAGTTCTGTTGAAGGGTCATTCGGACTCGAAACATTAACTGTGTTCCTCTCCGCAGATGCTGCCAGACCTGCTGAGTTTTTCCGGGTATTTCTGTTTTTGTTTTGGATTTCCAGCATCCGCAGTTTTTTGCTTTTATCTTAGTGTTTAATTGACTGCCACTTCTCTTCAAGGAATGCCTACCTTGAAGAAGTATTGCTCTTCTCTCCATCAGGATTTTCGTATCTCTCTTTTGCCTTGTTCACCTTCACTGTTTTCCATTTCTCTCCCGGTGTTTGACAAGGTGTTTACTAAAACCTGCTTCCACAGCCATATTTCCTTCCTCAGTGACTGTCTCCGTCTCCAACTTACCCAACGTGGATTTCAACTGAAGTTCCATCCCTCATGTTTCGAACCCACCCAGGATTACAGGTATCTCCGGGACATACAACGTTCCTCGGACTGCTGTTCTCGTCGCATCCTGAGATCCACACTCAGTGCCATGCGCTGCCATATGAACACACTCGACCTCTCCCTCCAGCAGCACCGCCGCACCCTTTTTCAAAGCTGCGCGTACCTCCAGTTTCATTTTATTCTTCGTCTGATCCGACGCCTCAACAAGAAACTTTGTCTCTTTCTTTCAGGTGCAAAGGAACGCAAGCTCCAACAACTCATCGACACCAACAACCATCCAGGACCCTCCACCCCTGCCTGTCCCTCTGTCCCCATCCCGTCTTCCAATCCCAGCCCCGGCCGTGTATTCACCATACCCCCTGACCTTCCCCTCTCCGACGCTGAACGTTCAGAAAAGGACTTAGTTTCATACCCTTACGCCCGCATCTCTATGAATTTCGGGCTCGGCATGATGTTGAAATCTTCTTCCGCTGCCTTCGTCTCCGTGCTCACTTCTTTGGGCAGGAGTCCTCTCCCCGTTCAACGGATCCTTTTACCCACCTCCAATATTCTCCCTCCACCTGGACCCCTCCCTCTGGATTCTTACCTTCTCTTGATCTTTTCATTGAGAACTGTCGGCGTGACATTAGTCGTCTCAATTTCTCTGCTTCTCTCACCCATTCTAACCTGTCTCTCGCTGAACTTGCTGCACTACGTTCTCTCAGGTCCAACCCTGACATTGTCATCAAACCCGCTGACAAGGGTGGTGCTGTTGTTGTCTGGCGCACTGACATCTACCTCGCAGAGGCTGAGCGTCAACTCGCAGGCACTTCCTCCTACCTCCCCCTGGACCATGACACCACCACTGAACATCAAGCCGTTGTTTCCAGGACTGTTACTGACCTCATCTCCTCTGGAGATCTTCCTTCCACAGCTTTCAACCTGATAGTCTTCCAACCTCAGATGGCCCGCTTCTAACTCATACCCAAAATCCACAAACAGGACTGTCCCGGCAGAGCGATCGTGTCAGCCTGTTACTGCCCCATGGAACTCATTTCTTGCTATCTTGACTCCATTGTCTCTCCCCTTGTCCAGTCCCTTCCCATCTACATCCGTGATTCCTCTGATCCCTACATCATATCAACAATTTCCAGTTCCCAGGCCCCAACTGCCTCCTCTTCACCATGGACGTTGAATCCCTCTATACCTCCATCCCTCACCAGGATGGTCTGGTGGCTCTCCGCTTCTTCCTCAAACAGAGGCCCGAACAATCCCCATCCACCACTACTCTCCTCCGTCTGGCTGAACTTGTTCTCACACTGAACAATTTCTCCTTTAACTCCTCTCACTTCCTCCAAATAAAAGGTGTGGCTATGGGTACCCGCATGGGCCCCAGCTATGCCTGTCTCTTTATGGGGTATGTGGAACATTCCTTGTTCCAGTCCTACTCCGGCCCCCTCCCACAACTCTTTCTCTGGTACATCGATGATTACTTCGGTGCTGCTTCATGCTCTCGTCTGGACCTGGAAAAATTTATTAATTTTGCTTCCAATTTCCACCCCACCATCATTTTCACATGGTCCATTTCTGACACTTCCCTTCCTTGACCTCTCTGTCTCAATTTCTGGTGACAGACTATCCACCAATATCCATTACAAGCCTACTGACTCCCACAGCTACCTTGACTACAGCTCGTCACACCCCGCTTCCTGTAAGGACTCCATCCCATTCTCTCAGTTCCTTCGCCTCCGTCGCATCTGTTCTGATGATGCCACTTTCAAAAACAGTTCCTCTGACATGTCTTCCTTCTTCCTTAACCGACGTTTTCCACCCACGGTGGTTGACAGGGCCCATCTCCTGTGCATCCACCCTCACACCTTCCTCTCCCTCCCAGAAACATGATAGGGTCCCCCTTGTCCTCACTTATCACCCCACCAGCCTCCGCATTCAAAGGATCATCCTCCGCCATTTCCGCCAACTCCAGCATGATGCCACCACCAAACACATCTTCCCTTCACCCCCCCGGCGGCATTCCACAGGGATCGTTCCCTCCGGGGCACCCTGGTCCACACCTCCATCACCCCCTACACCTCAACCCTCTTCCACAGCACCTTCCCATGCAACCGCAGAAGGTTCAACACCTACTCCCTTACTTCCCCTCTCCTCACCGTCCAAGGGCCCAAACACTCCTTTCAAGTGAAGCAACATTTCACTTGCACTTCCCTCAATTTAGTCTACTGCATTCATTGCTCCCAATGTGGTTTCCTCTACATTGGAGAGACCAAACGCAGACTGGGTGACCGCTTTGCAGAACACCTTCGGTCTGTCCGCAAGCATTACCCCAGACCTCCCTGTCGCTTGCCATTTCAACACTCCACCCTGCTGTCATGCCCACATGTCCATCCTTGGCTTGCTGCATTGTTCCAGTGAAGCTCAACGCAAACTGGAGGAACAGCACCTCATCTTCTGATTAGGCACTTTACAGCTTTCCGTACTGAATATTGAGTTCAACAATTTTAGATCATGAACTCTCGCCTCCATTCCCACCCCCTTTCCGACCCCCCCTTTTTTTTCCAATAATTTATATAGATTTTTCTTTTCCCACTTATTTCCATTATTTTTAAATGTATTTCCATCCATTGTTTTATCTCTACCTTTTAGCCTTTTTTGATTCCTTCACCCCACCCCACCCCCACTAGGGCTATCTGTACCTTGCTTGTCCTGCTTTCTACCCTTAATTAGCACATTCCTTAGATAATATCACCACCTCCAACACCTCTTTGTCCTTTTGTATGTGACATCTTTTGGTTATCTCCACCTATCACTGGCCCTCTATCCAGCTCTACTTGTCCCACCCTACCTTAAACCAGCTTAAATTTCACCTCTCTTCTATTTTTACTTTGGTCTGTTGAAGGGTCATTCGGACTCGAAACGTTAACTGTGTTCCTCTCCGCAGATGCTGCCAGACCTGCTGAGTTTTTCCAGGTATTTTTGTTTTTGTTTTGGATTTCCAGCATCCGCAGTTTTTTGCTTTTATCTTGGGGAAATTTATATCTTCTGCTTTTAAAATTTTTTCAGACAGGAGCCGATCTCCCTGAGGCTGCACTTAGCCTCAGGGAGATGAGTGCGCTCTTTCATGCGCATGTGCGAAAGAGCACACTCTCAGTTTAGGGATTCCTCCCCCCTGCCCGCACAGGAAGCACATAGCGCTTCCTTGCAGACGTCACGCTGGGTGGGCCTTAATTGGCTCGCCCACGTAAAATGATGGCGCACCCCCAATCAGGGGTACCGATTGGAGGCGCGCCTCCACGCACCTGCCCTTAAACTTCCCCCCGACAGAGGGAAAATTCTGCCCATGATATATGTGGGGAACTTTTCTTTTTACTGCCCACCAGCATTAAACATTATGCTCATTTGCATAGGTTAGCTGCCTCATTTTTCCTCATTACAGAATTATATTTGAATTACTTAAACTTACAAGTGTTATTTTCATTTACTGCTGGCAGCAGCGGATCAGAATATTCTTTATTTGCACTCACTGTTGCAAATCTGTTGTCTAACAATTTCTTCTTGCCTACTTGTTAGCAAGCAAAGCATCATTGTTCTAAGTAACCCACAAGAATGTATTTACTGTTCCTTTTCATGTCTTCCAGCTTCCAAAATTATTAAAAGTCCAATGATAATGCTTGTCTCTAGTGAATGTAGTTGTCACCTAGCAAACAAGTGTGCCCTACCCACCCCTACACCCACCAGTCAATGCATTTCTTGTGCTCCATGAATCCATGCAGGCAGCATGTTACAATGGAGATAAATTTGATTTTAGTGGAAAATAATTGGGAAAAATGTATAATGGAATGCTGAATCAATATCATCCATTTTGTACTATCACCCAAGGTCAAAATTACCCCCAAGGATTTTAGGGGGCATGATCTCATTTATAACATTTCCAGTGACGTTTAAGATGAGAATATAAAATCACCCATTCACTTATTCACCCATTAGTTTTTCTCTTTCCAGATGCTGACAGGCCTGTCAATGCCCAACATCTATTTATTTCAATTATTTTGAGTTGAGTACAATTTATTTTCTCCTCTTAGTGTAAGAATAGGCTATTTTGGTCTTTTCTTTCAATTGTAATATTTATTTTTAGAAATTGAAACATTACAGTGCACATGCCTTTTCTGATAACCTGTGATGGATTGCTATATTCGCTGGAAGTGAGTAAATGACCAGCTGGTGAATGAGTGATTGACTGATGACTGTTGCCACAGTTGTGTATGTCTTAATTGAGAAAATAATCAGATTGCTAGAGGAACTATACAACTGGATGCGGTCAAAACTGTTGCTCATGTTAGGATTGAATGAGTGAGAGATTGAAAATATTGCCAAGAGCTGAAAGTTTAAAGTGGCAGATTGGGGAGTGAGAAAGCTGACAGTGCTGCAGCATTGTGGCAGACAAAGGCTAGATTTTCCGCTCCCATTGGTGGTGGTATGTTTGGCGGGCATGAGTGGACAATATGATGAGAAGGCCAAAAATCAGTTTTACACCGTCATAAAACCAGTTTGCGATCATCCGCTCCACTCGTCAATGGTGGGCCGTGTTCCCTGGCACCGCAAGTCAGGAACCTAATTTCAATATTTTAGCATCTCATTACAAGCCCTGCTCACTGGAATTAACCCCCCATGTCAAATTTGCCACCCACGTCGGCGTGACTTCGGAACAGCATGCTTCACGGCTGCCTTCAAAATGCGTGCACCTGACGACCTGAACTTCAAGGGGAACCCGGAGGTGAGTGCGCACAACCTTGCACTGCGTGCGTGAGCATCACCCATAGGACATCAAAGAAGAGGTGCCACTTATTCGCAGGGAGCAGAGGCAAGTCACTTTTTCTCAGCTGGCTTTCAGTACGGTGCCGGGACAAAGGCTCCAGTGCGTGTCAGGCGGCGGGGGTGGGGAGCAAGGCAGCACAGACTGAAGGAAGTACACAAGAACATGATGGGAGGGTGAGGGAAGGGGCAGTGAGGGAAGTGGCCATGCACTTGGAAAAGCAAGCATTCTTCTGCAGCTGAGACCGTGCAACTCCATTAACATGCTTGGAGTCGGGCCTTTGAAGCCTTCCTCCCCACACAAGCAACGCAAAAGCATGTAAGTGCCATCAAATGCTCCAGAACTTTTCACTCCTCAGGCGCAGACTGCAAATTAATGTGTGTTTTAGGGCTCAGCAGAACAATTGGCCGACTGGGCAATTCACCTTGTGAAAGGTGGCCATGGTGCAGTCACTGGTGGAGGCGCTCACAGCCCCTTGCAATGTCTTTATTAAGATTTGGACCAGTATCCATCATGGTTCAAGCTGACAGTGCAGCCTTGCAGTGCGGTTTAGGAGAATGCCTGTGCCTGAGCTGAGACAGCATGCAGTCCAGGGGCCAATGCTGCCACTTATTGGTCAAGTGGAGTGGGGTGGAGGTGGGTGGGGTGTCGGACAGTCAATGAGCGCAAATGATAGGCACTTTGAAAACGAGGTTCTGGTGCCTCGACAGGTCTGGTGGAGCACTGCAATATCGTCCACCGAGTGTGTCGTGCATCATTGTCGCTTGCTGAGTGCTCCATAACCTGGCGCTGCAACAGTGGGAGAAGCTGGCTGAGGAGAAGATAATAGAGCTGCACGTTTCCTTCGATGAGGAGGATGTTGAAGGCGATGATGGTGATGAGGTTCTCGAAGGTGAGGATGTTAGCGATGAGGCCATTCTACTGGCCAGATGAGGCAGGTGCGCTCAGGGTTCATGGAGGATGATGGCAAGATGCAGTGAGGACAGCCCTGACATCCTCACCTTGCATCTTTGAACATTTGATTCCTGTGTGGCTGATGGCAGCGCACATACCCTCAGTGCTCAGGCTCACATCCTGGAGACACAGTAGAGGCCCTAATAGTTGCTAGATTCCAGAAGGATGATGACGACATGCAGTGAGGACAATTCGTAGATCTTCACATAGCCTCTGTGAATATCTGACTCCTGTCTGGCTGAGGACAGCTCACTTGCGCTCTGTGATCAGGGTCATATCATGGAGACACAGCCGCGAAATTTGCACCTGATCCTTTCTCAGCCCTCAGCACTGAGCCCTTCAGGAGCACAGCATCATTGGTCACAAATGCGGAAGACGTGCTGAGAGCACACAGAGAGAACTCTGTGACACCTGCCCATGACATTCTCGCGGCAATGACAAGCGCCATCGAGGTACAGGCATCACTAATGTGTCCAGTAAGTGCAAAGCCACTTTGGTCTGAATTACACACTGCACTGGACTGAGACACCTGCCTTTATCTTGTGCAGGAACCAAAGTTTTACATCTGAGTGACACGAACACTGCTCATCATAACAAGGAGCCATAGGCAAGGAGACATTCTTGAGAGTTAATTTGCAAATGTGAACATTATGTACAAGTGATTAACACCCGTGGCCAGGCTGTGCAATTACATCTTCCTAACAGCTGTGGCTCAGTTCATAGCACCCTCACCTTTGAGTTAGAAGGTTGTGGGTTCATGTCCCACTCCAGGACTTTGAAAAAAAAAGAAAAAAGAACTGTGAATGTACTCGAAAGAGTTACATCTTCCTAACCCTGCCGCCACCAGGAAGCACTGTCTTGGTGCTCCCCCGACATCCACAGTGCAGGTGGAGGCAGCCTGCTCACTGCTGCCCCCTGCCTTTGATGACCTTGGCGGGCTTCCTCTGGAGGGCTGAAACCTGGAGGGGCCCCGGCCTGCTTAGGGTGTCCTGCTGTGGGCTGCACCCTCCTCAGCTTGTTGAGCTGGAGCTGTGGGAGTCACAGGAAGAGGGGATTTGGATGGGCTGGACATCCCTGGAGTCACCTGGGTGCGTGGCCCTGGGGTGTCGAGCTGCTGGTCCTCCTCCCTATGGGTGCTGGAGGGACCCTAGCTGATTACTTGAGGAGAAGGGGAAGCTGGAGTGAGATCGAGCTGCCCTGCACCCCTCTCGGGTTGACACTGTTGGGGGCCAAGGCCAACTATGGTGTCAGCGATGGGATTCAGCCTGCACAGCAAAGCAGGACCGATGTCCTGGACCAAGGTCTCCTTGGCAGCCACCATCCTACTAGTGTTGATGTCAGTGCTTCGGCATGCCAACACTATCACCTCAGACTGAAGGCAGACGGACTTCTCCATCATGCCTTGCAATCTGAGGAGTGCAGCGAACATCTCTTCCTTATGTTCCCAAGCTTGCCTTTGCACCTCCAGCAACTGAGACATGACCAAGTCCAGAGGCTCGTCATCTGACTAGGACTCAGCAAATTTCTGCCTCCAGCAGTCCCCCAAGTGCCAGAGTCCTGGGAAGTTCCTGCCTCCACCTGCTGTGGATTGGACGGTGTGATGTGCTCACTGGATTGTGACCCGGAGGCTACTCAAGAATTAAGTCCCACCGAGGTGTGTGTCTCTGCATTGCTGGAGGGTATGGGTGAGCCTTGTGACAGGTCTTCAATTAGGGTGCCATCAGATTCTTCTTCCAAGGTGTCTTCGGGGTTTGACTCGAGGACCTGAGTCGTGGGCTGCCTCAGCTGCTTCCCAGAAGTGTCTTTGAAAGCAAGGAGAGATAATTAGTGCATTGCAGAACTGCTGTCTGATGGATGTTGCACTGCTGGATCCTCACTTGGTTGAGCACCGCCAACCTCACTGTCAGCCCAGGAATGGTCCAGATCATCGGCAGACAGCTGGATGACTCTATTTTCAAAGTCTATGAGGACCTTGATGTCGAGCATTCCTCCACCAGTCTGTGACCTCTCCCTTTTGTTGTGTGCCAGCTTCTCCTGCATGAACACAGATGGAGAGAGTGTAAGCAGGACACCTGCGAGGCCAGTTGAGAAGGATGCCTGGCATGTGTGGGTGTTAAGTGGTGCCATGGACAGGTTGAGGGCAAGATCAGCAGGGCAGATGAAGGTGTATGTGAGAGAGTGAATGGTGATGTCCCTTGAAGTGGCAGCGAGTGCGGGCCCTGTGAATGTGTGATGGGTTTCTGAGTGTGTGAGTTGAGAGTGATGAGAAGAATGACTTACCCTAGTGAAACGGAGGAGATCATTTATCCTCTTTCAGCACTGGATGGCTGTCCTCTTTTATAGGATGTTGGCTCTGACCAGCACTGCCACTGCCACCCATGCTGGATTGGTGATCTTGCTTGCTGGTCTCTGCCTAGAGCGGTGGTGGAGGACTTCACAGCAGGCCTCCACTGCATCTAGTAGGTGCCCGAGGGAGGTGTCACTAATTTAGGGGGCAGCATGTTTCCTCCCTTTGGCAGCCAATTTTTCTAGCAGCTTTCAATCCCTTAGAGCATGTTAGCTCTGTGCAGGGGCACCCTTTAAATCACAGTATCACAGTATCTTTACAGTGCAGAAGGAGAACATTTGGCCCATCGACTCTGTACTGGCTCTCTGAAAGAGCATTCCAACTAGTCACACTTCCCTGCCTTTGCACATTCTCTCTGTTCAGGTAGTAATCCAATTCCCTTTTGAATACTTTGATCGTACCTGCTTCCACCACACTTTCAGGAAGCTTGTTCCAGACTCCAACCACCCTCTGGGTGAAAAGGTTTTTTCCTCACATCACATTTACTCTTTTTGCCAATTATTTTAAATCTGTGCCCTCTAGTTCTTGATGAAAACAGTTTCTCACTATTTACCCTGCCCATACACCTCAGGATCTTGAATACCTCTATCAAGTCTCCTCTCAGCCTTCTTTTCTCCAAGGAAAACAGTCCCAATCTCTCCAATCTATCCTCATAGCTACAGATCTTCATTCTTTTGAATCACCACTATACTCTGTCCAATGCCTTCACATCCTTCAAATGCCTTCTGAAAATCCATACACACCACAACAATGGTGTTTTCTTTATCAACCTTCTTTGTTACCTCCTCAAAAAACTCCAGCAAGTTAGTTAAACACGTTTTTCCATTGATGAATCCATGCTGGCTTTTCTTAATTATCCTGCACTTGTCTAAGTGATTATTGATTTTATCCCATACTATAATTTCCAGAAGTTTCCCTACCACTGAGGTCAAACTGACTGGTCTATAGTTGCCAGCTTTATCCTTGCACCCCTTTTTGAACAAGGGTGTAACATTTGCAGTTCTACAGTCCTCTGGCACCACCCCTGTGTCTAAGGAAGACTGGAAGATTATCACTAGTGCCTCTGCAATTTCCACTCTCACTTCCTTCAGTACCCTTGGATGCATCTTATCCAGTCCTGGTACCTTATCTATTTGAAGTAAACTTAGCCTTTCTAACACCTCCTTCCTCTTGATTGTGAATCCTTCTAGTGTACCAGTTATCCATTCTCTCACCTTGGCCTGGGCAGCAAGTTCTTTCTTTGTAAAGACAGATGCAAAGTACTTGTTCAACACCTTCGCTATTTCTCCAGTCTCCACATGCAAGTCCCTTTTTGTCTCTAATTGGCTCTACTGTTTCTTTTGCCACCTTTATATTATTTACATGATCATTGAAGACCTTGGGATTCCCTTTGATGTTCGCTACCAGCCT
This sequence comes from Cetorhinus maximus, assembly GCF_964194155.1. Lineage (NCBI taxonomy): Eukaryota > Metazoa > Chordata > Chondrichthyes > Lamniformes > Cetorhinidae > Cetorhinus > Cetorhinus maximus. Next base: position 108,459,000 of record NC_135881.1, read on the forward strand.
CTTTCATGCTCTCTCCTTGCTTTTCTTATTAGTGTCTTCACTTCCCCTCTGGTCCTTCTATATTCAGCCTGATTCTCCATTGTATTTTCTACCTGACATTGTCATACGTGCACTTCTTCCATTTCATCTTTACCACTATCTCACTCATCATCCAAGGTGCTCTGGATTTATTTGTCCTACCTTTCCCCTTCAAGGGAATATAAGTTGACATTGCCTGCAACACTTTTTCTTTGAAGGTGGTCCATTGTTCAGCCATTGTCTTTTCTGCCAACATTTGAGTCCAACTCACTCGACTCAGATGCATTCTCATCCAATCGAATTTGTCTTTCCCCCAATTAATTATCCCTGCTCTGGGTTGTTCTCTGTCCTTTCCCATGATTAACCTAAACCTGATGATACAATGGTCACTGTCCCCTAGAGGCTCTCCCACTGATATTTGATCCACTTGGGCCAACTCATCCCCCAGAACCAGGTCCAAAATTGCATGTCCTGTCGCTGGACTGGAAACATACTGCTGCAGAAAATTATCTCAAACACATTCCAGGAAATCTTGCCCCTCTTGCCATTTTGTACTATTCCTATCCCAGTCTAGATTTGGAGAATTGAAGTCCCCCATTATGATTACACTATAACTCTTGCACCTCTCCATAATTTCTTTGCAAATTTGTTTCTCCACATCCCTTCCACTAGTTGGTGGTCTATATACTACACCAATCAATGTTATTGCACCTTTCCCATTCTTTACCTCTAGCCAGAGAGATTCTGTCCTTGACCCCTCTAGAACATCCTCTCTGTCCAGTACTGTAATGCTATCGTTAACCAATATTGCCACTTCTCCCCACATCCCCACCTTTTCTTCCTTTCCTGTCTCTTCTAAACACCTTGTACCCAGGGCCTCATCACTTTTCCTACCTATGCCATTGGTCCCAATGTGGACAACAATCTCTGGCTGTTCACCCTCCCCCAAAAGAATGTCCTGCGGCCACTCTGTGACATCCTTGACCCTCGCACCAAGGAGGCAACATACCATCCTGGAGTCACATCTGCGGCCGCAGAAACACCTGTCTGCTCCCTGATCTATGGAATCCCCTGCTACTGTAGCACTTCCACTCTTCCTCCTCCCCTTCTGTGCAGCTGAGCCACATGTAGTGCCAGGGACTTGGCTTTTGCTACAGAGCTCTAAGGAACCATCTCTTTCACCAGTTTCCAAGATGAAAAAGCAGTTAGAGAGCGAGACAGCCTCAGGGGATTCCTGCACTACCTGCCTATTTCTCTTAGATACTCTGGCAGTCACTCATTCCCTCTCTGCCTGTGTACTTCTTAGCTGTGTTGTGACCACCTCTCTTAACATGCTATCCACATAATCCTCAGTCTCGCGGATGCACCACGGTGACTCCAGCCGCCGCTCAAGCTCTGCAATTCAGAACTCAAGTTTCTACAGCTGGTGACACTTCCTGCAGATGTAGTCATCGAGGGCACTTTGTGTCTGCACGATTTCCCAGACCCCGCAAGATGCAGTTTCCACATGGCCAAGACATACCTTATACTTTATATAAAGCCTTTACTACAGTATTTACTAATTTATTTTAATTATTATCTTAATTTAGAATAATTCCTATGTATACTACAATTTACTGTGTTTATCTCCGTCTCGCGCCCTTTCAACTTTCTGACTCCCCTCTCAGTCTCGCCCTTTGTGTTCTTTTAACTCCCGACTCCACGCCCGGATTATTGAAGGCCTGAGGTGATGGTAGGGCGGGTGAATCAGAGGTCGCCCACCAGTGATCCAACGTCTTTCCCCGTGCATGCATTATTAATGAACCAGGACACACTGGGAATGGGACGATATGGCGTGAAAACCCACCATTGTGGCCGGAGGGTAAAACAGCTTTTTTCACATCTGCTACCGCACTTCGTGCAAATCTGGGACGATTCTGCCCAAATGCTTCAATATGCTATACAACAACAATCACTTGCATTTATATTGTGCCTTTAACATAATAAGGCTCTTCTCAGGAGCATTATCAATCAGGCCACCTAAGGAGGTATTAAGTGATCAAAAGCTTTGTCAAAGAAGTGGGTCTTAAGGAGCATCTTAAAAGGGGAAAGAGAAGCTGCGAATTGGAGAGATTTAGAGAAGGAATGATAGAGTTTAGGTCCTTGGCAGTTGAAGATGAGTCGTCAATGGTGGAGAGATTAGAATTGGGGATGTGCAAGAGTCCAGGATTAAAGGAATGCAGATATCTCAAAGGGTTATAGGACTGCAGGAGATTACAGAGATAGGGAGAGGTGAAGCCATTGAAGAATTTAAAGGCCGAGAATTTTAACATTGGCTCCAGGATGAGCACTGCATCAATGTAGGTCGGAACCGAGGAAGAGTCATGTTGGACTTGAAGCATTAACTCTGTTTATATTTCCACAGATGCTGCCAGACCTGCTGAGTTTTTCCAGCACTTTCTGATTTTATTTCATCATATGAGTAATTTCTTCTCTGCTGCCTCCTGTTGTGTGCCACCTTCCCTTGCAAGATAAAGAGAAGTGTGTCAGTGAATGTCATGCTTTGGGGGATGTGACTGTCATCATTCAATAGCTGCCACTAAAACAGTGAAAAATGCTGTTAAGCGATGAGAGGGAAAGAAAGATTGGATTATGAGAGAGTTGAAAAAAAGAAAAATTGTGAAGCTTGTGGAAATATCCACGGTTTTCATTACAGAGTCTGTGACAAGAGAAAGCAACAGCAGTTTAGCTTGGAGGTACTAAGATAACCAGAACAAGGGACAGAGGCATCTACAGTCAAGAGGTAGTAAATGAAAGTCTTACCTCTGAGAATACTTGGAGCTGAGGAGAATTGAAATAGCTTCCAGAGAACAGTGGCATATTTATGGGTGGAAGTAAATATCTTTAAGATTAATGTGTACAAGGAAAATACTTGGGGGAAGTAAGGAGTAAAATTGAATGCATAACATACATAGTTATAACCCATAGTGTTAAGTTAAAAGTGCTTGTTTTGTTCGATTCTTTTAAATAATGTTTGTGTTTTTTGTTGAAAAACGTGGGGGAGAATTTTTCCTCTGGCGGGCGGGCTGGGCAGGAGTGGGCGCGGAGCCAATCGGTGCCCGCGATCGGCTGCGCACCTCCATTTTACGCGGGCGGGCCAATTAAGGCCTGCCTAGCGCAATGCTTGGCCCGTAGCGCTCAGCGCTACCTGTGCAGGCGGGGGGAGGAGGGAGAGTTGGGGCCTGCACGTGAAAGAGCGCAGCAATCTCCCTGAGGCACGGAGCTGCCCCAGGGAGTTTAAGTTGATAAGAAAACTTTTTAATAAATACAGTAATAAATGATTTAAACATGTCCCCTCATGTCACATGAGCTGGGACATGTTTGTGAATTTAGCAAAATTTATTTAATTATTTTATAAAACCTTCAGGAAACCTCATCACCCCCCGTGGCTGAGGTCTCCTGAAAAACGCGAAGGCCGCTTGGGCTTTTCACATGCCCGCCAACCTTAAGGTTGGACGGGCAGCGTTGTTAACAACTTTGATTATGTTTTTAATTGCCTTAATAGGCCATTGACAATTCGGCGGGTGCGCAGCCGCCTCCAGTGCGTGCCCGTCAAACAAAATATCAAAATGACGCGCGATGACATCGGGACCCACGCCCAGCGTCATTTTACGCATTGGTGTGTCGGGCCACCCCCGCATGCTGACAGCAATATTCTGCCCGTGGAATTTTGTAGCATAATTCTGTAATTAATTACTGGGTCTTCGGGTTTCTCTTTAAATGTTAATGACCCCTAACTGGATCATAACACTTCTCATATCTGCCTTAAATGGAAGACACTTCATTTTGGAACTGTGCCCCCTAGATCTAAATTCCCCCATGAAGGGAAACATTGTGCTGCATTTTACAGGAGGGCAGAATTCTCATAGAAGTTAAAGTCAGCCAGAAGCCAACTCTTTCCATGCCAGCCTGCCCCGCACCCATAACATGCCGCGGTGGGCTAAGTTGGTGGAGAGCGGGACTTCTGTCCATCACTCGGGAGGAAGTCCTACTGTCGGGAGTTTCTGGCCAATTTGATTGGCTGGCAGCTCCATACTCCCGGCAGCGTCGGAGCTGACTAGCAGGTGCTGCTGTGACTGCAGGAAGGCGGCTGAAGAGCAACATGGTGGCTCCAGGAGTAAATTTGCCAAATATTGTTTTACCTTTCATAAGAGTTCTTTGACGATGTAACAAACAGATAAAGGTGCCACCTGAATCTTTGCCAGTTGACAGCTCACAGCTCACCTACTCCTCTGCCCTGCCTGCACGGATGCAGCAACACACTGTGGCAAATTCAGGTACTCACCACACCTCCAAAAACATTCCAGAGCACTTCCAGACTTTGTGCAATAACAGACATTCTAAAAGATAACTTACCTGTAATTTGGCTGTCAGGCCCTTTAAATAATATGTAGGGACCATCTTACACCTTAACACTTGTTGTCTGCTGAATGACTGATGAATTTGTTGCCTGGTATTGCATCAGTTAGTTGAGTTGTGTGACATCTGGATGGTATCGATTTACAGCCTTCCACTGCAGGCTGGGGATGCTTAGTCGTGCACCCTTTTCCTGATGAAATGCAGGACAGTCCATAAGAATATAAGAAATAGAAGCAGGAGTAGACCATATGGCGCCTCAAGCCTGTTCCATTATTCCCTACGACCATGGCTGATCTTCTACCTCAATTCCATTTTTCTGCACACTCCCTTTTTTCCTTGATTCCCGAAGTCACCAAAATTGTCTATCTCAGCCTTAAACATATTCCAAAGCATTCACAACCCTTTGAGTGAACAAATTTCTCCTCACCTCAATCCTAAATCCTGAGACTGTGCCCCGTGTTCTGGATTCCCCAGCCAGGGGAAACAATCTTCCAGTGCCTACAGCCCCTGCAGAATATGAACATATGTATGTCTGAACGTATGTAATCTTGTATATTTCAATGAGATTTTAAACTCCAGAAGGCATAGACCCAATTTACTTAGCCTTTCATCATAGGACAATCCTCTCATCCCAGGAACCAATCTAGTGAACCTTTGCTGTACTCCCTCCAAGGCAAGAATATCCTTCCTTAGTTATGGAGACCAAAACTGAGCCTGTAATTCTCTGTTTTCTCTGCCTTTCTTGAATAGTGGAATTACATTTGCTAACTTCCAATTGACAGTTCTCCAGGTGTGGTCTGACCAAAGCTCTTTACAATTCTAATAAGGGATGGGCAACAAATCCTGGCCATATCAGCAATGTTCACATTCCATGAGGAATAGAAAAAGAGACCAACATGCCATTTGCCTTCCTAATTGCTTGCTGTACCTGCATGCTAACTCTCTGGGGAGAATTTTCTTGCCGTCGAGGTGGGGTTGGGTGGGAGTGGTGTCACATGAGCTGGGACATGTCAATGAATTTTATTGAAAAATTTTATTAAACTTTAAAAACCTTTATGAAACCTCATCCCACCCGTGGATGAGGTTTCATGATAAATGCAAAGGCCACCTGGGCTCTTCGCCTGCCCGCCAACCTTAAGGTTGGACAGGCAGTTCAGTTAAGTATTTTAATTGATATTTAAATGGGCTTAATAGGTCTTTGACAGTTCGGTGGGCGCGCAGCTGACTCCGGTGCGCAGCTGCCGAACTGAATATCTGAATGATGCGCAGTGACGTCAGGACGCATGCCCGACGTTCCCAGGCGTCATTTTACGTGTCGGCCAGCGGGCTGCTTCCCTGCTCGCCGACCCAAAGATTTTGCCCTCTATGTTTTTTGTATGAGTATGCCCAAGTTCTGAACATCGATATTTGCAAGTTTCACGCCTTTTAAATATACTCTGCTTTTCTATTTTTACTACCAGAGTGAATAACCTCACACTTCCCAACACTATGCTCTATACCCATTTTCTATTCCCTTAAACTGGTTATATCTCTTTGCAATCTTTCCTCACAACTTACAGTTTCACCTAAATTTGTAGGATCAGCAAACTGAAATTGTTGAAAATGTTAATTACTCTTTTTTGTCTTGGTCATTTATTATTGTAAATAGCTGAGGCTTCAGCATTGATCCTTGCAGCACTCCACTGGTCAGAGCCTGCCAACTTGAAAATGTTCTGTTGTCCATATTTCCTGTCCATCAGCCAAATCTCTCTCCATGCTAATATATTACCCAGACTCCATGATCCTTGTCTTGCGCATTCACCTTTTGTATGGCACCTAATTGAATGCCTTTTCGAAATCCAAGAATACATTTAGCTACTGGTTTCCCTTTATCTAACCTATTAGTTCCATTCTCAAAAAACTCTGATAAATTTGTCGAACAAGATTTTTCTTTTGTCTGATCATCTGATGATTTTCCAAATGCATTGTTAAGACTCCCTTAATCATAGATTCCACATTTTTCCAATGATTGATGTCAGGCTAACTGGCCTGTAGTCTCCTGTTTTCTCCCTCCCTACTTTCTTGAATAGCAAAGTTATATTTGCTAACTTCAAATCTACTGGGATCATTCTAGAATCTAGTGCATTGAGTATTTCTGCAGCTACCTTTTTTAGAACCCCAGGAAGTTGGCCATCAGATCCTGGGGAGTTGTCAGATTTTACTCCTTTAAGTTTCTCCAAAACTTTTCTCTGTTGCTGTTAATTACCCTAAGTTCCTCACTCTTATTAGCCCCTTGCTTATTCTTTATTTTTCGTATGTAATTTGTTCCTTCTATTGTGAAGAAAGACATAAAATATTTGTTCAATGTTTTTACCACTTCCTCAATCCCTATGATAATTTCTTTTATCTCTGCCTCTGAGGGACCAATGTATACTTTAGCTACTTGGCTCCTTTTTCTATAATTGTGACGGCTTATACAATCTTTTTTTATCTTTCTGGCTAGTTTACTCTCATATTCTATTTTCCCCTTTTTATCATGTATTTTGGTCTCCCTTTGCTGGTTTCCATTACTCCTATTCTTTGCAACATTATAAGCCTCTTATTTTAAACAAATATTATCTTTAACTTCTGTAGTGAGTCAGGAATGGATCTTTCTTGTTGAACTTTTGTATTTTGAATGGAATGTATTTTTGTTGAACATTTCGAATTGGTTTTCTTAAACGTTTCGCATTGTTTATTTATCACCATAGGTGCAGGAAGCAGCCGGCGGCATGTACCCCGGCAAAGCAGCACTAGATCTTCGTAGTGTCATACAGCAATGAATGTCATGCTCTAAATTACCACCTTACTATGTCATTTATGGCATTGAATTCAAATTATTGGATAATTCCAAATAGTTTCTGGGTTAAAAAAATTAAATTATTTTGAGTGGATTGTAATCCTACGAACATTAATAGAAAATTAGCAATAACTTTTGCAAGGGTTCTCCTGGTCACTGCTGTAATTTTGCCTAGAGAAATGGTGTAAATGGCTATTGATGCTCATCCTCTGGAATTTTTGACAAAGTTATGGTGTGAGATTCTAATATGCAAATATGTTATCTCTCTTGAATTTGGCTATAAAGCTGTGAATGTTATGCATGTCTGCTCAGCTAAGATTAATGAAACATACAATAAAACTCTTGATAATTTTTTATTTAATGTTTCAGGTAGAATAAATGTTATCAAACAGTAACCTGCTATAAAGCATGTGCCACATCTTTGTTTTAAATATAATTATTACTCAATAAAATTTGGATTTATTTCCCCCTGCAAAATTTTGGAGGTTATACATAAACATTTTTTTAATTTAAAAAAAGAAAATGTACATAATTTAAAAAATAAAAAAAAAATGCCTTTATCTACAAATTAACAGTAATGCATTGGAATGAAAGAGAAACACATTCTTTTGGCAGATGTTGGCTTCATTGAAAACATGCAAGCAAACTGCTAAGAGTTTAATTTCATGTGTGGTGACATCTCTTTACTGGCAATTGTTGTGAGCAAGGTGACAGATGTCAGCACACTGACCACTCATACTAAATATACAGTAAAGGTAAAAACAAACTGTAACAGAAGTAAAGCTCCCAATGTCTTAAAATAATTTGATTGGAAACAAGTTAATCCTGTTCCTTGGGCACATCATATACCATGATCTAACAGTTAGCAGTTACTTTGTCTCAACGATTCATTTAAGGGTCTCATAGGAAAAGTATATTCTTATTACCGTGAAACAAAAAAAAAGGTTTGCTTGCTTCAAACGTTAATAATTTCCCGGAAGAGGTAATGCTGATGCAAGCGTACATTTCAGAGGACAGTAAAACACTGCATCACTTAAATCAATGATGAACAGCATGATTTTGTTTTACCATATTTCTTTCAGAAAAGTGATTCTTGCTTACTTTGTATCAGAATGATAGAATAAACACGTTTTACACAAAGAGGAATGCTTATAAAGTACTGGAAATGTAGCATTAATAAATGGAATTTGCTCAAACAATTTTATCTGAAAGAAATGAAGTGTGTGGCAACATTGATTTTTCTTAAAGTTGGCTGTGTTAATTTGACTTGATTGGGATTTTTGACTTTTTGTGTGCTAACTGCAGTCTCTGCTTTTCCTCAGGTTTTGGTAATGATAAAGTAGCCAAAATATGTCGCCCTTTTAAAAGGAGCAACAGAAAAACTGTGTAAAAAGATTGAACTAGCAAAACAGCTAGTGGAGTGTTTGCACAACATAAGCACGTAAGATAAGAACGATTACATTTTTCAAAAAATTCAACTAGATGCCTATAAATACTGCAACTATACTGACCACCGATACACTTTACAAAATAGCTGCAGTGACTATAGACACACACATATGTATATACATACGCTAACTGAAATACTCTGATTTCATTTTGCCACAGTATAGAGCTGTTGCAATCCATGAGTAAACAATATTAGTTTGCTCCTTTTCAAACTATCTATTTTATATTACTGAGGTGAGACACTTTTGCTAGAAAGAGGCTATTTCTAAGGTGATAACTGATTAAGTGCATATCATGCAGCACTAATATAGTGCAAAGAAGTGCCTCACATTTAACAAGTGTTGCGGACCATGGTTTCCTGGCCATTTTGAGAAAGCATTTCATAGGGTGGAATAAACAAGATTATAGTTTGCAACATTAATGGTTAGGTATGGGTGTTTTCAGCAGCAATAGGTACTGGAGTAACTGGTTAACTTGTTGGAAATACATATAAAGTCTCATAATTAAATGCGTGGAAAGTTAAGGAGGAAAAGTTCAACCTGTTAATACTTAAGCTTTCAATTTCCCAGATGAATGGTTTTGATTTGTATTTCTTACTATCGCATTTTGCAGTTTTTGAGGATCATGCTCTTCGAGAAACTCTAGCAATTCAGCTGTCCTTTTTGCTCTTACTGTTGACTTATCACCAAGCACGTGTATATTATACTGTGTTGCTGCATATACAGTTGCCTGCAAGTTGATAGAAGTATAATTTTGCATCCTTTGTGCATTAGCATTGGAAAATTATCACTTTAAAACAGCTCTGGTCTGGGGTTCGTAGTTTAAGTTCTCAATCCACCAAGTCTGTTCTTTCTGGTAAGTGTGCAATCAGGTCTGTGAGCAGTTGTCAGTTTTCAGTTAGCTCATGTTATAGTTGGATAACTTTCTCAAACTGACCATCATTCTTGTATTTGATATACAATTGATGGACAAAAGGCAATTAATACAAAGCTCAGCTTTTCTTTTGAATTATAATGTAATTTGTGTCTTAAAATCTTAGTCAGATAAAAGCAAAGGTTCTTTTTGGGGCACTGGAAAGTACATAGTTCTTTAGCATCATTTCATAGGTTTAGCTTGCTAAAAATAGGCAGTATCATTTGATGTCCTACATTTATACTGAGAATGACATCTTGTGGTATATTTTTCCATCTACCTTCCTGTAAAAATGTCACAGTGCTATAGAATCTGACAAACTGTCCCAGAATTCCCTAAAGGACTGTAGACCAGACAAACGGTACTGCACGTTATACCTTACACTAATGAAGAAAGACTGGGAAAGATCTTCAAGCAACAAGGGACACTACATGTCAGCATCTCCATCATAAGCCAGGGTCAAAGGTTTCAGCTTATTGTTTTGTTTTCTCTGTGGTTTCTTGGGTTTTTTGCTACAAAGAAGAGAGGACAAAGAGTTAAGTTACAATTAGCATGCAAATATACCTTGTCATATAATTTTACACTGTACAGCAGCATACACACAAGAATTTTTTAGATTTAATCCTCATGTTAGCTAATCTCAGCTGGGGCAATTTTAGAGATACTGTAAGTAGCCTTGGGGCAGAATTTTGCCCTTGTCGGGTGGGCTCGGTGGGGGCAGGCGGTCAGGAAACCGACCACCGCCTGCGATCGGGGCCGGACCGTGATTTCATGCTGGTGGGCAAATTAAGGCTCGCCCAGCGTGAAACGTGAGTGGCAGCGCTCAGTGCTGCCTGTGCGGACGGGGAGGAGGGCAAGCTTGAACTTTGCGCATGTGCGCGAGTGCGTACGTGAAACAGTTTTCAAAAAAAAATAAAGATTTTAAAAATGTTCTAAAACACATCCCCTCATGTGACTCTGTCACATGAGCAGGGACATATTATAAATAAAATGTAAAATGTTTTATTTTAATTTTATTTGGTGCTGGAAACCTTATCCTGTCCGTTAATGAGGTTTCCGAAAAAGTGCAAAGGCCACTTGAACCTTCCTGCCCGCCAACCGTAAGGTTGGATGGGCAGTGAAAAATTTACGTTAATTATCTTTTTAATGGCCTTAATAGGCCTTTTAGTTGTCGGTGGGCGCGCTGCTGATTTCCGTGCGCGCCTGCCGACCGAAATATCGCATGACTGGCGCACTGATGTCGGGATGCTCGCCCAACATCAACGAGCGTAATTTTACAGTCGAGCGGATCAGGAGCGCGCCCGCCCACCAAGGTAAAAATTCTGCCCTTACTGTCCCTGAGTTAGAGTTGGGAATAATCATCAAGCTTTCAACAGCAGATTTATATACAATGAGCTCTGCCAGGCTGAGGACTGAATCTGGATAGCCAGTAATGGTGTATGATTAAATACTCTACCAAAGCTGGAGAGTCATCAGTTGGCTGGTTTACTAGGCTGGGATCTTTACCTGTGGAACAATAAATACCACAGGAAGAGTCAGCTCCTTTAGATGATGGAGGGTGAAAATTAAATAGAACTGTTACAAAGATAGCATATTTGGGTCAGAATTTTACCAGCCCTTTGGTGACAGGCTGGAAGATGGGCAGACTGGTAAAATGGTACAGGAAGGTGTCAGGACATGCCTGTTGTGTTCCTGCTGCCATGCCATTTTGCCAGTGGAGCCACTTAAGGCTCGAGTCTGGGATGTGCTCTCATGGTGGTCAAAGAAGTCCCACAAGGAAGCTCTGAACAACAACTCATTTAGGAGTTTTGGTATCGACCCCGAGTCCTGGGAGAACTCTGCCAGGATCACAGCACCTGGTGCAACCAAATAAAAAACCGTGCGGCCTCCTTCGAAAGCAAGCGCATATCAGAGGCAGAGAGAAAACACAAGGAGAGGAAATCTTGAGCCAGAAACTCATCCAAAACTCAATCATCTGGGGTACCCTGGTAGCACAACCTTCCGGGCGCAGATCAGCCTTAGCAGTCACCTGCATACCTACTGGAACCTTTCCAAACACCCCAGATGATGAACATGGTCATTTTCAACTTGGAGGATGAACAAAATTTGAGCTCTGCAGGACTTTCCCCTGACACTCAAATCAATACGAAAGGACAGCAGCGTCAACCCCATCCTGGTGAAGACATCTGTTTAGTGATGTTTTTGTGCTTCAGCATTAAATTGTCATTGATTTACTCAGCTAAAAAGTCAAACTAGCTTGGTTATTATAATTGGTTTAATTAACTATTGCACTGTTTCAATAACTGTCAGTCAGGAGACAATTTTACTCAAAGAAACAACAAAAGAATCTGGTTATAAAAGCTAGAAGTATCACGCTGAAGCAGAAGGGATCTAACTCTGAGGGTGGGAGTCAAGACAGCTTTTGATAGTGTGGAGGAAGCTCCAACTCCAAACTACATCTTACCTTCTTCAACACATGAACAGAAAGTGCTAGATATAAGTGGGAACAAAGAATAAACATATTCCATTCCACAATAGTGTCACTTGTCATGCAGAAAGTGTTCTTTTTTTAACACTGGAGCAAAATGTTGGGTGGAATTTTACAGCCCTCCCACCGGTGGGATCTTCCAGTTCTGTTGCAGTCAATGGACTTGTGAACGGCTTGCTGCATTTTCCGGCCCTGCCCCCCGCTGTGACAGGGCCATAAAATTCTGCCCATTATCTAAGCTGCCAGGACTTGTTCAGTGTGACAAAATACTTACTGCACAAAATTTTGAATGTTCATTTCAGCAGAATCATTCTCAGCTTGATGTGTTTCAGAATCCGGCAATGAAGAGGATATTTTTATCATGTTGCATTTACCACGAGCTTTGAATCAATTTGGAACATCTATACTAGAAGGTGAAGCTTGGAATTGTAAGCCATTTCTTGTGTAAAGTGCATAGAAGAACATAAGAAATAGGAGCGGCAGTCAGCTATATGGAACTATAATACTGATACCTGGCAAACAATGACAAGTTCAAACTGGCACTACACCATAATGTCAATCAGATATCAGTTAAAATCTTAAATGCCAATTAGTCGTTAGCACATGCAAGGGGAAAAGGTTAAAGAAATGCTGTTTGCATTGGGGAAAACTTAAGATTTTTTAAATCATGCTTATAAATGCACTTGGAGCTACTTTCTGAAGCTGTTTTTGATTTAAAATCAATTTGACCACACACCCTGCAACAGAGCAAGGATTTGGTGGCTTAGGGTGACATATGTCATTTAATGTAATGGTTGTTTGGATCTCAGCAAGGATTAGGCAGTAGCCCTCTGTTCCATGACTCTTTGAAGTGCTTCAATAATGATGGTGTATGAGGACAGACAGATAGTTACATAGATAGATAAAGTACATGCACAATTGAGGCTTTTTCAAGATTGGCTTCATATTATTGAAATATTTACTCTGCAGACTTTAGTTTTTAATCTGCAGTTTTGAAGGTGATTCACAATTCAGAAAGAAAGCTGCACACCACAGAAAGGCTTCAACCAGCTCTTAATAGCATTTTGTTTATATTTTCAAAGGGAAATTACCTTGAATAAAATGTGAAGTTCAGTAGTTTGCACACATACACAGTCCTCTCACTCAACTCTGCTGATACCCTGCAGTATAATGGCTATGCCTGTATATTTCTATGGCATGGGGCACCACCACAAACTTACCAGGCTAGATAGATCATAGAGACAATGAAGATTATTAAGACAAAACCTCCTGCTGCCACACCATAAACCCAAGTTTTCAGCTTCCCATCTATAAAGCAAAGATACCTTGTTAACTCTTCATAATGAATACAGAGATGCTGTAATCTAAAACTGAATGTGGGAATAACCCAAAACAGTAGATTTATTCTGAAACAATTTTGTTATTTTTATAATCTTTTACTACATTGTTATATTTCTCTTGTTGCTGTAATTCCTACCTTTCTGACATACTTCAACAACACTTCAATCTACAACACTTCAATATGGCAGCTGAGGTATCCAAATATTTGGCGAAGCAATCCAGTTTATACATTGAATCTTCTGCAGTTGATGTCGTAATGTATTAAAAACTAGTTAATGGATTGGCAAGAAAAGTCCATTTGCTTCATCTAGCCTACCCTGCCACACCTCCCATCAGGTTCCATACTGTGATTCTATAACAGGTAACCTTACATGTAGTGACCATTAACCCTACAAGTGCATGTAGGAATACATGAATAAAACGATTAGTGGCACATATTGACATCAATTGTAGCTTCTTATACTTTCCTCTCAAGTTCAGAATGCCATATAGTCTTTAAATTAGGGAAAATGTCTAGCTTATTAGCCAAATTGTAAGTTGTATAATATATGAGAAATTAGCTGGTGTCTGATTATGTTTACAGGATACAATAACAAAGTATTATGGATGCTGGAAATCTGAAATGAAAACAGAAAATGCTGGAAATACTCAACAAGTCTGGCAGCATCTATGGAAAGAGAAACAGAGTTAATGGGCAGAATTTTCTGCCTGTCCGGCGGGCGGACCCGACCCAATCTCCGGTGGGCGGGGAGCCGATCCCCACTGGAGGAACGGGCCCCGCCGCCGTTTTATGTGGGTGGGCCAATTAAGGCCCGCCCAGCGTGACGTCCGGTGGGAAGCGCTATGTGCTCCCTGTGCGGGGGGGGGGGAATCCCTAAAAGCGAGAGTGCGCTCTTTCACGCAAGGGCATGAAAGAGCGCACATCTCCCTGAGGCTAAGTGCAGCCACAGGGAGATCGCTTACACTTTGAAAAATATTAAAAATAGAAACCGGGGCTCCTGGCCTGCCCACCAACCTTAAGGTCCTTTTATTGTATAATTGATCCTGTCAATGGCCTCAATTGGCCATTGACAGGTCGGCGGGCCCGCAGCTGATTTTGCTGCCGGCCCGCCTTCCTGAAAATTTAAATGGGTCGGGATGACGTCGGGGGTTCCGCCTGACGTCATCCCGCATCATTTTATGCACCGGCGAGCGGACCCCACCCCCTGCTCGCTGATGGCAAAATTCTGCCCAATGTTTCAGGTCGATGGCATAGGCACGATGGGCTGAATGGCCACCTTCAATGCCATTAATTTTCTGTGTTTCTATGACCTTTCATTAGAAGTGGAAAATGTTAGAGATGAAATTGATTTTAAGCAAGTACAGAGGTAGAGAAAGGGGAGAGTAGGGAAAAAATGCATCTGTGATAATGTGGAAGACAAAAAACATGAAATGGCAAAAGGGTGATGACATGAGGCAAAAGAAGATGGCATTGGGACAAGTAAAGAAACAAAAGTTGGCTCTAGAGGAGGTGTAAATGGGCATAGCAGGAACAATATACTTTTGTCATTTCGGCTGGAATTTTCTGTTCCCGTTGGCATTGGACATCATGGCGGGCTTGAGTGGATAATATGATGAGAAGGCCAAAAATCGGTTTCACGCTGTCATGAAACCTGTTTGCGATCGTGTGCTCCACCTGTCAATGGCATGCTTCCCACCGCCGCATGTCGGGAATGTAATTTTAATACATTTGCATCTAATTATAAGCGCTGCATGCCGGAATTATCTCCCCACACTGGATCATCTGGACACGTCAAACAGCATTTAAAAGGTGTGCACCTGGTGAGTTGAACTTCAAGGGAACTCGGAGGTGAGTGCACACTAACATTATGCAGCGCTTACAAGGGTCGCCCGTTCGACTTCAAGGAAGAGGCATGAGCATTCAGGCGAGGGCACAGGCAAGCCGCGTTTTCCCAGCTGGCTAATAGTGCAGTGCCGGGGCAAGGGCTGCACTGCGGTTGGGGCAAGTAGGGGTGACAAGACAGCACAGGACATGGAGGGCATCCACTGCCAGTGGCTGTGAAAGAGACCACTGCGCTCAATTTTATGCCAGTGGCTCCATTCAGGGCTCGACAGGTGACCTCTGCGGGATCTCGCAAGCCTCCACACACAAGTGCATCCAGGAGGCCGCAGATGCCATATTTGCAAAGGCACACAACTTTGTGCATGTTGCCCAGGATCAGGGAAGCCAGGAAGCAAGAGCGCTGGGATTTGCGCAGATCTTGGGTTTCCCAAAGGTGCAGGGTGCCATTGACTGCACTCATACGGTGCTCAGATCTCCATGGTAACAAGCAGTCAACTATTTCAGCCGCAAGGGCTTTCACTCACTGAATTTTCAGCTGGTGTGCAACCACCACAAATGCATCCTGCAGGTCTGTGCATGATTCCCAGGGAGTGTCCATGATTCCTACATTCTCAGTAGGTCTCAGATCCCTGACGTCTTCCAGGGTCCACAGAGGCTGCAGAGTTGGCTCTTCAGCGACAAGGGCTACCCACAGAGAATGTGGCTGATGACACCCATGTGACAGCCTCAGACTGCAGCAAAGAGGAGGTACAACTAGGCTCATGCTGCAACTCGCACCTTGGTAGAGCAAACCATTGGGATGTTGAAAATGAGGGTCCGGTGCCTGGATCGGTCTGGTGGAACCCTGCAATACAGTCCACAGAGGGTATAAAGCATTGTGGTTGCCTGCTGTGGCCTTCACAACATGGCGCTGCAAAGGGGGAGGAGTTGCCTGAGGAGGAGATGGAGGAGCTGCACGTCTCCTCTGAAGAGGAGGACGTCAACAATGATGAGGTTGAGGGAGGTCCTCAAAGGCGAATATGATGGCGATGAGGCCATCGTGTTGTCTAGGCAAGGCAGGCGTGCTCGGGAAGCCCTCATAGCTGCTAGGTTCATGGAGGATGATGACAACATACAGTGAGGAGGCTCCATGGCCTGAATTTTTCGTTCATCGGGTGTGTGCGATTAGTGGGCCTGGAAGTGGACGGGAAATGGGCCTCCGGCCACGATTAGCTCCCGACTGCGACTTCATGCTGGCTGGCCAATTAACGACCAGCCAGCTTGAAACACGCACTGAAAAATGCTCAGCACTGCCGGTGGGGGCGGAAAGAGGGCGGGCACCAACATTACTGCAGGTGCTGGTGAGCACTTCCAGTGAGCTCCCTGAAGACAGACAGCTGCCTCAGGGAGCTTCAGACATCCGCAGAATAAAGGAAATGGCAAAAATGCTGCAAAATATGTTCATGCAGCACAATCAAGCTCCTGAAAGTATAGCTCATAAAAACAGTCCCCAGATATTTCTTATTTTACTTCCCCATAGAGATTTCATCCCACCCTGGATCGAGGTTTGAGCAAAAACGTGAATGCTGCCTGGGAGAATGGCCTATCTGTCAACCGTAAATGTGGATAGGCCACATAAAATCACTGTTAATTGCATTGTTAATGGGCTTAATTGCCCGCTGAATTGTCAGCGGGCGTGCTACCGACTGCCTTGTGCGATATTTCGCTTGGCGGGCGCGCAAGTGTGCGATGTCGTTGGGACACTTGCCTAATGTCATCCCACGCTATTTCACGTCTGTGCGGGTCAGGGGCGCGCCTGCCCACGGGATGTAAAATTCTGGCCCATAGATCCTCACATTGCATCTGTGAGCGTTTGACTCCTGTCTGCCTGATGGCAGTGCATATACCCTCTGTGATAAGGCTCTTGTCATGGAGAGGCATCGGATGCCCATAGTCCCTACGTTCCAGGATGATGACGACATGCAGTGGGGACACTCCATAGATCTTCACATAGGAGACAGGCATTCTGATAAGCTGTCTATCTGATGGCAGCTCGCTTATGCTCTGTGAACAAGGTCATATCATGGAAATGCAGCAGGGAAAATTTAACACCTCCTGTTCCTATGGCATCCTTCATTAGCTGAACCCTTCAGGGACATACTGTCACCGGACACAGATGTTGATGAGATGGGGGGGACCAGCCGCATCCCAAAGGTGCTAGTAGCACACAGAGAGAATGACGGACTCTGTGCCACCGGCCCAGGACATTCTGGCTGCAATGATAAGTCCCATCGAGGTGCAGGCATGACTGATGTGTCCAGTGACTGTGAAGGTGCACCATCAGTGTGCTGGGAAGGTTGCACAAAGCACAGGGAAGACGCCCTGGACTGAGACACTTGCCTTTATCTTGTGCAGGTACCAAGGTTTCACACTGCTCATCTGAACAAGGCGCCATAGACAAGGAGACATTCTTGGGAGTTTATTTACAGTTGTGAACATTATGTACAAGTGATTAACACTCGTGCTCAGGCTGTGCACCTACATCATCTTAACCTTCCTAACTCTGCCACTACATCTTGGTGCTCCCCCAACATCTACAGTGGAGGTGGAGGCTGACTGCTATGCCCTGCCTGTGATGATCTTGACAGGCGTCCTCTGGAGGGCCGAGACTTAGGCAGCCCCAGCCTGCTTTTGGGGTCCTGCTGTGTGGCAATGGCACCCGCCTTGGCTTGTGGAGCTGGAGCTGCTGGGGTCACAGGAAGAAGGGATTTGGATGGGCTGGACACTCCTGGAGTCACCTGGGTGGATGGCCCAGGGGTGTGCACCTGCTGATCCTCCTCCCTATGGGTGCCCAAGGGGCACCAATCTGACTCCTTGAGGAGAAAGGGAAGCTGGAGTGAGATCAAGCTGCCTTGCACTCCTCTTGCGTTGATACTGTTGGAGGCCAACTATGGCATCAGCAATGGATTTCAGCTTGCGGTGCAGGACCTATGCCCTGGACCAAGGTCTCCAAGGTGGCCGTGATCCTACCAGTGTTGATCTCAGTGCATTGGTATGCCTGCACTATTACCTCAGCCTGAAGGTGGATGGACTCCTCCATCGTGCGTTGCAATCTGAGGAGTGTGACGTACGTCCCTTCCTGACATTCCTGAGCTTGCCTTTGCAGGTCTAGCAACTGAGGTATGACCGAGCCCAAAGGCTCCTCATCTGACTTAGACTCAGCATATTTCTGGCCTCCAGCAGTCCTCCGAGTACTGGAAATTTGGGATGTCCCTGCCACCGCCTGCTGTGGATCAGGCAGTGCGATGTGCTCACCACATTGTGATGCCGAGGCTACTCTAGAACTAGGTCCCACCGAGGCGTGTGTCTCTGCACTGGTGGAGGGTGTGGATGAGCACTGTGAAGCATCTGCAATGAGGGCGCCATCAGATTCTTCTTCTGAGGTGTCTTTGGGGTTTGACATGAGAACCAGGGTCATCGGCCCCCTCACCTGATTCCCAGATGTGTCTGCAAAAGCAAGGACAGATAATTAGTGCTTGGCAGGGGACTGGAGAACAGGGGAAGTGACTCACAGAATGGTTGTCTGATGGATGTTGCACTGCTAGGTCCTCACTTGGTTGAGCACCACCGATTTCACCTTCAGCACAGGAATGGTCCAGATCCTCACCGGCCAGCTGAATTGCTCTGTTTTCAAAGTCTGTGAGGACCTTGATGTCAGGCATTCCTCCACCAGTCTGCGACCTCTCTCTTATGTTGTGTGCCAGTTTGTCCTGCATGAATAAAGCTGGACAGAGTGTAAGCAGGACGCCTGCTAGGCTAGACAGTAAGGATGATAAAAATAGAAAATTTGGAAAAGCTCAGCAGCTCTGGCAGCATCTGTGGAGGTAGAAACTGAGTTAACCTTTCATGTCCGTATGACTTCTTCAGTGCAGCCTGGCATGAGTGGGTCGTGAGTGGTGCCATGGACGGGATGCGGCAACGATCCACAGGGCAAATGAAGTTGTGTGTGCGAGAGTGAATGGTGATTTCCCTTGAACTGGCAGTGAGTGAGATCTCTGTGGACGTGTGATGGGTTTGTAAGTGTGTGAGTTGAGAGAGTGATAAGAAGAGTGACTTACCCTGGTGGAATGGAGGAGATCATTCATACTCTTTCGGCACAGAGTTGCTGCCCTCTTTTGCTGGGCGTTGGTGCTGACCACCACTGCCACCACCTCCCATGCTGGATTGGTGACCTTGCTTGCTGGTCTTGCCCAGAGCAGGGGTAGAGGACTTCATGGCAGGTCTCTGCTGCATCCAGTAGGTGCTCGAGGGAGGCGTCGCTAAATTTGGGGGCAGCATGTTTCCTCCCTTTGGCAGCCATCAGTTCCCAGCAGCTTCCTATCCCTTGAAGAGTGCTAGCTCTGTGCAGGGGCGACCTTTAAATATGGTGCCCGGTTTACTGAAGGCCTGAGGCAGGCGAATCAGAAGCCGCCCCACTAGCGACCCAGCGTGTTCCCCAGGAATGCATAATTAATGAGCCCGGACACGCCAGGAATGGAATGATATGGCGTGAAAAGCTGCCATTGCGACCGGCAGGTAAAATGTCCTTTTTCCTGCCCGATACCATACTTAGTGCAAATCTGGGATGATTCTGCTCTGAACCTCTCCTGTCTTTCACCTTGTCATAGACTTTTCCTTTTGTTCCTTCTCCCTTTCCTTTTTCCAGCTTCTGTTCTTGATTAAAACTCATTACTCCTCAAACTATTTCCAGTTGTGTGGAAAGATCATAGACACATAGAAAATTTACAGAAAGAGGCCATTCAACCTAAAACAGTGGGGAAATTCTAACTCCACGGAGTGGGCGGGTTTGAGTCGGGTGGGAGGTTAAATGTTAAAAATCTGAATCCCAACATAATCTGCCGCCAACTCATCCACTTCGGGCTTTAACAGAGGCAGGATAATGCTAGTTGGGCTGGGGGAGGTGGGGGGGGGTGCGGTCGTGGCGGCGGAAGGGGGAATGTGGTGCAGTCCCAGATTGTGGGGAGTCAATTTAAATATTATACCATAATATTGGCATTCAATGGCATTCCCAATTACTCAATCCCTCAATGTCAACATCCTGCGATTACCGTTGACAAGAAACTGAACTGGGCCAGTCATATAAATATTGTGGCTACAAGAGTTGGTCAGAGGCTAGGAATGTTGTGGCAACTAACTCACTTCCTGACTCCCCAAAGCTTGTCCACCATCTATAAGGCACAATTCAGGAGTTTGATCGAATATTCTCCACTTGTCCAGGTGAGTGTAACTCCAACTACACTGAAGAAGTTTGTCACCATCCAGGACAAAGCAGCTTGCTTAATCAGCATCCCATCCACCACCTTAAACATTCACTCCCTCCACCACCAGCGCACAGTGGCAACAGTGTGTGCCATCTACAAGATATGCTCCAGCAACTCAAGCTTCTTTTGACAGCAATTTCCAAACCCGCGACCTCTACCACCTAGAAAGAGAAGGACAGCAAATGCATGGGAATACTACCACATCATTTCCCATCCAATTCAAACACCACACTGGCTTGGAAATATATCGCTGTTCCTTCATTAAAATCCTGGAACTTTCTCTCTTGCAGCACTGTGGGAGTACGTACACCAGATGAACTGCAGTAGTTCAAGAATATGTCTCATCATCACCTTCTCAAGGGCAATTAGGGATGGGCGATAAACGCTGGCTTTGCCAACGACAAACGTATTCTAAGAAAAAATACAGTATTAAAATGATGCATAGCTCATTTTTATTGACTATTCCAATTCAACTTTGAAGGTTAGGCTTTCGAGCCTCAGGTAACCTGACAGTTCCAAGATGGCGAAAACTCTTGGACCTAGGAGGTAAGTGCCTTTTCATTTATCTGCCGGATCCAGTTTATGAGGTTTCTAACCTCCCCCTAGGCATTTAACATACCTCCACCAAGAACTCTGATCTCTCCCCAGAAGGCCTCCACCCTTAAGGTCTCTGATCTTCAGTGGCTCCTCCCTATCACCCTGAGCCTCTGGATTGGACTGGCCAAGTTGGGATTCGGATTTACCTGCTCTTGAAACCTCTTCTCCAGCATTCCCCACTGAACCAAGCCTGTCAGTCAGGCTCACTAATAGCCCAGGAACCTGCCATTGTATTAATGGGGAAATCTCACACAATATCAGGCATCCCCCCCTGCTCCCAGCAGGTCAAAACAGTTAAAACTCCTTCCATTAACTCTGTTTCTTTCTTCATAGATGCTGCCTGATCATTGAGTATTTCCACACTTTCTGTTTTTACAGGATGTTCATTCACTGATATCAACTTAGTAGCATTTCATTCACCTTACAACAGAGGTCAGTATCGTAACATTCCTTGAGGTTTGATATGGCTATTTTTCTTTCAGTGCTTACAAGGTGGTGTTTTCTATTATGTCTTCTAACAAAGCTATAGTTAGAATATGTAAAAATCCAACTTACAGATTTTAGTTCTATACACATTAATTTGCATTTTGTATGTGTCAAAATTATTTGCAGATTGTAACAAGGAAACTCCCTTTAAGATGATAAATTTATGCAAAATAAACTGATCAAGAGGTATGCAACCTTAAAAGCTTTCTTTGTGTTTCATACATTATCTGTCATTGCATGCGCCTGTCCTTTTGTATACCTACATAATGTTAGAGTAACTCACTTTTTGCGAGCTTCATTGAGGCTCGAAGGGCTGAATGGCCTACTCCTGTTCCTACCTTCTATATTTATTATGATCTGTGTCAGTATTTGATGCACAAAGGATCTCCAGGATATCAGAAGTTGTAGCACAATACAAAGGATTGTAAGAGGCTAGAGTACATACAGAGATTACCGTTTGATTCTGAGTTCATGACACAGGATCATCTCTCATTCATTAAAAATGAAGTGTTGAATGAATAATACTGCACTAGCAATCTTATTAAAAAGTGAAGCTGTCTCTTCATGTAAGAGAAGACTTCACATTCTGTTCTTTTGCACTTTGTTTAAAGATGAGTCTAATAAGACTTCGAAGTTTTAAAAAATAATTCAAGTAGATTTCAATTGGGACAATTCCTAGCATAGATGACCAATTTAATACAGTCATATTGCAGTAGAGAGACCCTTCATCCTCTCATTCAGTGCAGAGATTAACAAAAATGAAGACCGAAGTAAAATGCCTATTATCTTTTGCTATTGTCTGTCAGAGAAGAGAGCCCTGAAGATTCACAACAGATGTTTCAGAAGAGAGACGGGATTGTGTTGAGGAGGTAGATTAGTTAAGATCAATTGAAAAGGGACAGATTTGCTGTTTCTAATGCTTACTTTTTCTTCTTCTGAAAAATACTCATGTTATTAAAGGGTCATCTAAAGTGTGCAATGGATTGTAATGAGCTGGAGGAAGAACTGCAGTGGCCTAGAGCATTGTGCCAAGCAGGAACTGCGACAGCAGCAGATTAAGAATTGGGTAAATTGATGCTGAGTTTGATGAAGGATCTTCATCAAACTTGGGGTTGGGCAATGATCACATTGTACCAGAGTGTAAGCTTCAGTTACTGAGAACAGGCTGTGCACAGATGTAATAGAATGGTTGAGAAATCTCAGTAGGTTTGAGAGCAGAGCTCATGGTGATCTGGAGTAAATTAAAATATATGGCAAAAGACTGGGGTTAGCTAAAGTCAGAGGTGATGGTGACAATTACAGTAACTGAATGTGAAGGCTAGTCCAAGTAGTCGTTGTAGCTTTAAAAAGGTGCTGCGGTGCATGGGGAAATGGATCAGGGTAGAGGGACCATTATAGCTCACAATGGATTACTGTGAACCTATGGAAAAAAAACACTGATTCATGGCTTTGTTACAGGCGAACTGGAAGTAGAAAGGTTTTTGGTCAACTGTACCAGCCATAGCCTATAATTTGGAATTAAGTTTAAGGAAATTTACTGTTCTGCTGTACTGGCATGGAATCTAAAATCTGTTTATTGGTTATAAGCAATAAAATATGTGTCAAAAAAGCTACAATCCACACAAAATAACATCTCTAATTTTCCTTGGAGAAAACTCTCTAACATGCACATTAAATTTGAAAGATTTTGTCTTTAGGACTTTCATGCTATGATTTTTTTTTTAAGGTGCAGTTAATGAAAAGTTCTAATTATGAAATACGAGGCTGGAAATGTTAGAAGACACAAAAAGGCAGCTATTTGATAATGTTCAAACATATATGCTGAAAAATCTGGTTGGTACTTGTGACAGCAAGGTAGATCTCATTTTTAATATGTATTTCTCACAGGTTCTTCAATGGCTCTTATTGTCTCAGTGAGTAGCTGAGTTACAAAGAACAAAGTATCGCATGTGCAATCTCCATTCAATGCAATTAGTGTTTGCTGATTTGACCTGCCTGGAGATGTGGGAGGGCAATACAACTGGTTTCAGGGCTATTTACAGGAAGGAAAGTTCCAGCTCTTGATTATGATCTAGCAACCTCTGGCATGCATTTGAACGTCAGGCGAGAACTGGGTCAGACTCCATTGTGATGTCCCAATTCCTCGCTGCCCTCCACACTATTTGAAAGGTCTGTTAACACTCACTGGAAAGGTTTACATTTAATAATGAACATTTGTGTGTCTGTGTAGCGACACCCCAGAAAGTAGTTGACACCTATCGGAGGAGAGAAGAGGGAAGAAAAAAAAAAATTATTTACCTGGCATTGTTGGTATTTGTATTTTTATTTTTCTGGTATGTTAAATTGAATAGTGGCAAACCAGAAGGGTCATCCTGTTGGCCAGGGGCTGCAGCTGAACTGCCAGACACAGAGAAAAGCAACTTTTGACCTGAAGTAACCTGAGTCCAGTTGCTGGCCTGAGTAACTTTTGAAACCTGACTCCAGTCAATGGGTCCGAACTGGCTGGAACCAGTTCTGAAGTAGCTGACTCTCTTGAAGACAAAGGAAATGTGATGAGTCCTTATTTAGAAAAGAGGGAAATGAGGTGATCTTGCAAGTCTTGGAACAGAGCCAATGGAGAAGATGCCACAGATCAGGCAAGCAGACCTAAACCAACGGGAAGAGAGACAGCACAGCTTGAAGAGATACGATTCAGTATAATACTGAGAGGATTTCGGGTGTGGGGCAGTGAGACTTTGGAGACCAACCATCGCAGAAGCGGAAGAACCTACATCAGCAACGTAGAGACGCAGGAGAGAGAGAACGGAACGCCTGGCCAGCGTCAGCACTCCTTTTCAGATATTAGCTTTTATATTCTGTGACCACTCAGGGAGTGTCAGAGAAACCTAGTGGGTGTGCGTTTAGATCCTAGTTTTGGGTATAAAACTGTATAACCTGCTGTAAACTGCATGTCTATATTTAACCAGACGTATAAGCTATATGTAGATGATCTAACGACGTGAATAAAGCGAATTTAGAGTTAAGCGAGAATTGACTCTTCTCCTCTGTGTACTAAGCCAATAACCATTACCGGTGACCTCCGGCAACATATTTGGCATCCCTGGGTGGGCTCGAGGATAAATCTCTCCGTTGAGTCAGCGGGAGACTCGAGCCGAACCGAGTTGGCAAAGTACACAGAGAACAGGAGTTTGGGTTAATTCATAGTTGTTAATATAAGATGACGAATCAAAGGGAATCTCCAAGCCCCAGGGACTTTGACTGTTTTGACTGGAAGGGACTCTTTCAAAAATATGTAATAGGGAAGTGGCCGCAATACGGGGAGTATGCGGGTCACATTGGTGACAAGGGAAAACCCGCTGGGGAAGCCTTTTGGAGAAGTGTGCAAACAAAGATGTCAGATAAATTTAAAAAGCTCCATAAGTCCGTAGCAATCGGATGCTTATTTGAGGAATGGATAGAATGCCGACAGCAGGCTAGGAGAGAGTGAGACAAACTAGAGGAAGAGAATAAGAAACTCAGTGAGGAGATAGCCCGCCTTAGTGAGAAGGTAACTGATTTAAAGGAACAGAGAAGTGCGGATTTGATGCACATGAACCAATAGCAGTTACAGTGCGAAAAATTGGCTAATGAAAAGAGTAAGAGAGAGGGAGAAGCCTAAGTAGCTGAAGCTGAGGTGGAGGGATGGGAACAACAATGTAGTGACTTAAAAACTGCTATGAATGTGATTCACAGAGCAGCTCAGGAAAAGTGGAGCAGTACCGGTGATCACACAAAGTGTCGGAAACTGAGGGTGAAGCTGCAAGATCAGCTAGCTGCACAGAGGGGCATACTGTGTGCTTTTGCACCCGGAAGAGGTGAAGAAAACGGTCAAGGGGATATAGATTGCCATGATTTAGCAGACGGGGCGGATAGATATAGCAACGGTGACGGGGAACCTCCACCAGAGGATCCACTGCCAGCATATGCTCCAGAGCCGGAAAAACCGTCTGTCCCAATGGCCCCCCTTGTAACTACTAGAGCACAGGTAGGGGTAGATGGCCAGGGGCAAGCCGGCCCGAATATGACATATTCCACCCCACTTGGGATACAAGAACTGAAGGATATTGCGAAAGATATAGGGACGTGTGCGCCCGGGGATGATCCTAGGGAGTTGTTCCTAGTGGTCAGGCAACAGAAAGGGGTACACGGCTTAGACGATGCTGAGGAAAGAAAATTAATTCTAATGTGCCTACACCCACATATACACTCCGCCCTACTGGAGGAACAAAAACTTGGTAGAGGCACAAATGAGGCCTTAAAGGACCAGGTATTATCTGTCATGGGCGATGACAGAGGGGACCCAGTGGAGGCGCTGATGAAATGCCATCAAAGAAAAGGTGAACACCCCACTGCATTTTCGGCTCGCATTTGGGCGGTGTTTCAAGGGGTCTATGGCACAGGCCTAGATAAGGATAATTTACAGCTGGAGGTTAGGAACCGATGGCTGAGAATGCTAGTGTCGCATGGCACTGAGGAGTAGAGGAAAGCTTTAGATCAGTTTGATCTCACTGATGACACACATACAGAGCCCTGGATAATTAGGAAGATGGTTAGAGTATGGGAAAGGGAAACACCAAAACTACCAAAGGCATCCAGGGACAGAGCAATGCCTATTAAGAATCAGGCGACAACTTGGAGAAATGAAGAGAGGGGACCTACTCAGAGGGAACCCCCTCCAGCTTATCAGACAGCGAGTAGAGGCAGAGGAAAAGGAAACTTCTCGGGAATGGGGAGAACTCAGGGCGAGGTGTCCAGATGCTATAACTGTGGCTGAGAGGGACACTTCTCAAGGGACTGCCCGAACTCGAGACGAGAGAATGCAGGTCGGGGAGGAAACCAGAGCTTACCGTGGAAGGGCCAAATAGACCAAGTCCTCAGTGTGATATGATAGAAATACCACTGAGTTCCGGGTTGTACCCCAAACTGCTATGATGGTCTTAGGCCTCTCCGTTATGGGTGTGTGATACACGGTGGGATGACACGGGAAGACCCCTAGTGAATGGTAGGGTTGGAGGCCACCTTATTACATTCCTTTGGAACACAGGGGGATCCCACACCACCGCTAACACCACTCAGATCAATGATGTAGATTGGAAAATTCAAAACAAAATTATTCTAAGCAGATTCACAGGACATTCATAAGTAGGATATGTGAGTGTACCGTTGGAAGTCGGTGTGGGAGACATAGTGATAGAGCATTCAGTGGTCCTTATCAAATTACCCAGAGAACAAGAACATATATTAGGGAGCGACTATATGGCCAAAGCGGGGCTCTGACCCCGTTAGTTGTATGATTTGGCAAATGCCTTTGGGCATAGGTAGTATAAATCAACACACTCGTCCCGGTAGGGGAATAAAAGGGTGGATATGCACGATCGGGGAAACGTGGATAGAACCAGGAGAAATGAGTGACGATCGTGAAGTACAACAAATTATTGCACAAAACTCAATAGTATTTGCCCGACATAAACATGATTGTGGGAAAATGACCGGGAGTGTGTGTATACAAGGTCCAGACCCCAAACCACAAAATCAGTACGGTTTCCCAAAACAAGCAGAAGAAGAGATAGGGAAGGTGATACAGAGTCTGCTGCAGCAAGGGATATTAAGACCAATAGCTTCTACTAACAGTGCGCCTATTTGGCCGGTCAGGAAACCCGACGGTAGCTGGCGACTAACGATAGACTACGGAGAATTAAATAAAGTCACCCCGTTAACAGCCCCTACTGTAGCAACTAGCCCATAGACAGTAGTTCGACAAAATGAGGATGCACAGTGGTTTACGGTTTTGGACATAAGTAACGGTTTTTGGTCTATTCCACTGGAGAAAGAATGTCAATATAAATTCGCGTTTACTTTCCAAGGACAGCAATATACATGGACCGCCCTACCGCAGGGATTCCACAATTCCCCGTCCATATTTCACCAACGGCTGAGGGAAGGGTTAAAAGGATTCTTGAGGCCTGAATGTCTAGTGCAGTAAGTAGACGACTTACTCCTACAAACTAAAACCAAAAAGGAACATTATCAACTGCTAAGTGAATTACTGCAGTTGTTATATGACTTGGGATTAAAGATTAACCCTAAAAGAGCTCAGATCATGAAACAAAAAGTTACTTACTTGGGAATGATTCTGACACCGGGGAAGAGGGACATTGACAAGCGAAGGATAGAGACAGTTGGCAGACTCCCTGATCCACGGGATGTAAAAGGGTTAAGATCCTTCTCAGGTTTGGTGGGATAATGCAGGGGCCACATTGATGGATTCACCACAAAAGCGGCCCCGCTAATGGAATTATTAAAAAAGAATGTGGCCTGGGAGTGGAAAATAGAACACACCCAGGCCATGACCGCTCTAAAGCAAGCACTAGCTGCTGCGCCTGCTCTGAAAACCCCAAATCCAACTGAACCGTTTTCATTGGAGGTGGCTACCACAGACACCACCCTTTCAGCAGTTCTATTACAGGAGACACACGGGAAATTACGACCAGTAGTGTACGCCTCACGTATGCTCTCATCAGTAGAGCAGGGATATACGGTATGCGCAAAACACTTGCTAGCTGTCTTTTGGGCAGTGCAGCATTTTACCTATATAGTGGGACTAAACCCACTTACAATATTAACAGAACACACCCCTGTACAGCTGCTGTTAGACGGAAGGATTAAGGATGGTGCAGTTAGCCAAAATAGAATCGCTAGATGGACATTGTTTCTGCAAGGGAGAAATATAACAGTAAAGGGGGTAAAAGCCACTATTATGTTAGCAGACAACTTAGTTTATCAGGGAGAAAAACATGAGTGTCAATTGATGATTGCAAATGACCCCAAGGGCCCATTTGTAACAAAGAAAAAGGGAGGGAGTAAGACGGGGGCTGAAAGTAGAAAAACAAAGGAAACAGGAAAGAAAGAGCCCTATTTTAACATTTTTGTGGATGGCTCTTCATCAGTACAGGATGGGGAAAGGCTGTGGGATATACATGGAGGATGAACACAGACAGGAAAGATTTAGTGCGGCTTTGAAATTACCTAAAACCATGAGTGCACAGGCAGCAGAACTAGCAGCCGTCGCATATGTGGTTGGTCACCCGGAATACTTTCCGCCTAGATCAGTCATATATTCTGATAGCATAACAAAAACAGAATTACCTGGAAAAACTCAGCAGGTCTGGCAGCATCGGTGGAGAAGAAATCAGTCCAGGTAATTCTGTTTTTGTTTTGGATTTCCAGCATCCGCAGTAGCTTTTAGCTTTTTGTTTTTACTCTGATAGCATGTATGTCTGTAATAGCCTCACAGAACATTTGCCCCTATGGGAAGCGAAAGGATTTGTCTCAGCAGATGGAAGGCCCCTTCCTTCGGACCCGCTATTACGGTACATCTTTGAAGAAGCACAGGGGAAAGGATTTGGGGTCACAAAAGTGAAAGCTCATTCAAAACTATCTCCCGAAGGGAACAGGAAAGCTGATGAACTAGCCAAACGAGGTGCTGTAAGTGGACAGGAATGGCAGCCACCGATTGGGGAAATCGGGGGCCAGAAAGAGAAGCAGGTTAAAGTAATGGATTAAACGGAGGAGCAAAAGAAAGATGGAGAATTGAAAAAACTAATAGAAGGAGTAGATTCAGACACATACAAAAGGCATGAGAGGGTCTATATTCAAGACGGAGTGGTTTTATGTGAGGGAAGATTTGTGGTGCCAGAGGGGGGACGAAACCAAATTATCCACTGGTACCATGACTTATGGGGACATAAAGGGATGGAGAGCACCCTGGATCAGATAAAGGAGGTGTGCTGGTGGCCCGAAATGAAAGGTGACGTGGAACTCTATGTCAAGAATTGTTTGATCTGTGCATATCACAATCCTGATAGAAATGTTAGGAAAGGGGTCCTCCGACATACTAGACCAGTAGAAGGGCCTTGGACTAATTTACAGATAGACTATGTAGGACCCCTTCCTCCCACTCCAGGAGGATACAAGTACATTCTAGTAATAGTGGATACCTTCACTAAATGGGTGGAAGCTTTTCCAACCAGAACAAACACAGCCAAATTACTGCGAAAATTCTATTAGAGAAGGTGTTTACCCGTTGGGGTTTACCCCAAAGCATAGAATCAGATCAGGGAACACATTTTACAGCCCAAGTAATGCAAGATGTTATAAACCTTTTTGGGATCAGACAGAGATTCCACATACCCTATAGACCACAGTCTAGTGGAATTGTGGAAAGAATGAATCGGACATTGAAAAATGATAGCCAAAATGGTGCAGCAGCACAAGTCAACCTGTCAGGTTGTTCTGCCCTATGTGCTGATGATAAGCAGGAATACCGTGACTTCATCAACAGGCTACACTCCTTATAGACTCATGACAGGAAGGGACATGAGGGGAATGGAGGGGTTGGTAGGTTTGGATTTGTCTGAACCTGAGGTAGACCACATCATATCAGAAAAATGGGTACAACAGCTAGTAGAAACAGTAAAAGAAGCAAATTATGTAGCTGCTCACCGACAGGGAAAGAAGAAACAGCAAAGCAAGGCTTATTTCGATGCAAAAGCTAGCCCGATAGAGTTGAGCCCGGACAAAGAGTAATGATTAGAATACATCAATCTACCTCATTCTTGAGTCCAAAGTTTGCTGGCCCCTATGAGATAGTAGATAAAGCTAGCCCATCTGTATACAAGATATTAACGACACCAGACAAGAGTGGCTGGTATCATATTAATCAGCTAAAGTTAGTGGGAGAAAACCAAGATAATCACCATTGGCATGTGCTGCTCGATGCTAATGATGTTCTGAATCCCGAAGGTCAGGGAGATCAAGAAAAGGACCAGCTACAGATCAAAGAGGAGCTGATTGAAAACAAATTTGATACTGTCCGTTCACATGCAGAGGCGAATCCAGGGAAAAAAACGAAAGAAAAATAAAACAAAGAGGGGGAATAAGTGGGTTAGGAGAAATGGATGGTTAGAATCTGAAACAAATTGGGAACAGGATATGGACAGTCTGGCTCAGTACATGGAGAGACTAGACTTAAAATAGTACTCAAAAGAAACTGTAAATAAGAGCAGAAATTACACTTGTTCATTACAGGTCCGGTCTAAAATGAAAGGGGTAATGCATTTTGTTGTTATCGGATTGATCATCAGCAGAACTGCGGTTGAACCTGCCTCGGAGCCGTCACAACGAATGAACGTACCTGAAGCAGTGTCTACAGAGGAGGGATATCCCGAGACCAAGAACAACTTTGCTCTGCAGAATAAGACAGTCCGAACCAATAAAGGGAAAAGAGAGGACTTAAATTTGTATTATACGGGAATGGATGGATTAATGTGCATGGGAAAAACTTTGGGTATGCTGGAGGGAGCGGGAGCACAGTTTTCATGCAATAAAGTTCTAGAGGTGACATTGTCGGTAATCCCAGAGGGAAAAATTATTAGTCAATTTGTGGGTCCATTTATTGAGTGACCATCGGGAAGCGACGGTCGAGGTAAAATTATGGTCCACTGGGACCACACCTATGTGAATATTGACTGGGGTAGCGACTCATATCGGAGGTATATTATTTGGGGAGGATATAGCAGGTGTTTTAGAAAGATTGGCTGGATCATCATCAATTGTAAAGCAGAAGACACAACACAGGAAAGGGATAGAGCAAAAAGGGCGTTAAGGGCTGCAGACAGGAGTTTCTGTCGGGGGCCAGGACCCTTCATAATTTTCAGGATCCTGAGGAGGCTTACCACACCACCCCTGCCAGTGATTAAAACTACACCGGAACCTAAATGTAGCGAATCTCAGTACAAAATGGACGGTGTAGTTCTGGTGCTGGAAGAAACAGGAGAATGTCACTTTGGTACCAGGATATCAACATGTGCAGGTGGTCTTCAATTTGACTGAACTTACTGCTCCAGAATGGTGTTCATACACCACAAAACATTTATTTATCCACCTCCAGTTAAGCAGGAACGAGTTTAGGCCAGTAAAGAAAAGGAAAGAAAAAGGGCTGTTAGAACTAGCAGGGGCAGGTTATGCATCAGGAGTGGCAACAGTCAACACGTTGGACATAGCAGAATTGGAAAATCAGATACAATCCCTCCAGCAGAAAATGCAGGTTATTGCTGGAGAGGGTTATCGGGTCAGGATGCATCACGAGTGACCATAGACACAGCTAAATTGCTGAAACCTTTACAGGATACAATGTAATACTAATACGGCTAATACTTCAGAGGAGGCCCATAAGGCCGAGACGTGTACCCTATGTACTAGCTGGATATTGACTATGATTAGTACTAATTTGTTACAGCTCAATGCACACCAAGTTCCAGACTGGGTGTTGGATGAGCAGTTAGAGAAATGGGTCGGAGCAGAAACACCCCTATGTCAGCTTAGGAGTTTAACCTTAACTAATAGGGTGTTAGATACCTCTCATGAGGATAAAGGGAAATATTATGTTGGGGCAGTGTTTCATATTCCCCGGCATAGAAGCAATTTGACATACCCTTTAAAAAGAGTTCATAACGTGGGCAAGTATCATGAAGGTACTTGGATATCTTTGAGCAACCCACCATCTCATGCTATCGTAATGGACGGTGCTGAGAAAGGGGTAGATTTGTCAAAGTGTCACCAAGGAGGGAGTCACTGGGCCTGTCCAGAAGAGATAACGAGACAGAAACTCACTAGTCGCAGGTTTAGTACTTATGAAAATTGTTCATTGTCCATTTTGCCTGTTAACAGCCAGCCCTTTTTACAATACGCCCTTGTGGGACAAACGTATTACATAGCCACAGCAGCTACGAACTATAACAAAGGATGGAAACAGTGCCCTCTAGAAGGACACAATGTGGCCATTAACAATGTGACCTTAGACCTGGTTATCGGTGGACAAGTTCTGCCTAAGCCAATAATGAGGATGGTAATAAATGAAAACCTCACAGTCCAATGTACCGATATAGACCAAGATCTGCAGAAATATGTTCCTACTGAACTACCACCTATTCCGCACCTCACTGCGGATTGGACGCAAATAGCGGAGAAAGCTAATGAGATAATTCATCAATGGACTAAACATACTAAAATAATTAGAACTCATGCTTATTAAGCAGAGGAACTGCTACGGGACCCCGGGTTCTGGGATAAGTTTTGGAATTGGGGATCTAATGTTCAAATACATCCATGGGTCAGGATTTTATCACATGCTGCTGTAGCTGTGATCATATGTGCTTTAATACTTGTCATATTCAACATATATCAACCTAGAAGGTGGAAAATTGAAATTTTGCATCGATTGAATGTGTGCTATAATGAAACAGAAGAAACGATTCTCAGTATAAGGATACTGTGTGAAGTATATTTTAAATACACTTCTCTTTTATATTTTTATATAACCATATGATATCACGGATGTAACATGCCCACTGGGGGACAATAACAACCTCAGGAGTGGTACACAGAAAGGGAGAATAATGATCCTAAGATAAGTATCTTTGGATCAAAAGGGGGAAGATGTTGGCCAGGGGCTGCTGCTGAACTGCCAGACACAGTCAAAAGCAACTTTTGACCTGAAGTAACCTGAGTCCAGTTGCTGGCCTGAGTAACTTTTGAAACCTGACTCCAGTCACTGGGTCCAAACTGGCTGGAACCAGTTCTGAAGTAGCTGACTCTCTTGAAGACAAAGGAAATGTGATGAGTCCTTATTTAGAAAAAGGAGAAACGAGGTGATCCTGCAAGTCTTGGAGCAGAGCCAATGGAGAAGATGCCACAGATCAGGCAAGCAGACCTAAACCAGCGGGAAGAGAGACAGCACAGCTTAAAGAGATATGATTCAGTATAATACTGAGAGGATTTCGGGCGTGGGGCAATGAGACTCCAGAGATCAACCATCGCAGAAGCGGAAGAACCTACGTCAGCAACGTAGAGACGCAGGAGAGAGAGAACGGAACGCCTGGCTAGCGTCAGCTCTCCTTTTCGGATATTAGCTTTTATATTCTGTGACCACTCAGGGAGTGTCAGAGAAACCTAGTGGGTGTGTGTTTAGATCCTAGTTTTGGGTATAAAACTGTATAACCTGCTGTAAACTGCATGTCTATATTTAACCAGACGTATAAGCTATATGTAGATGATCTAACGACGTGAATAAAGCGAATTTAGAGTTAAGCGAGAATTGACTCTTCTCTGTGTACTAAGCCAATATCCGTTACCGGTGACCTCCGGCAACAATCCTGTTGACATGGGAGAAAATTGTATCTGATCTTTGCCCAGGGACAAATGCAGTGCTTCCACAGCCAACCCAACTGAGATCAGCTAACTTAGCACTGACCAAAACAGTGATATTTCTGGTTTGCACAACTTAGTACTACATCACACTGTGAAGGAAATTTTATCTTTGGTGATGGTGTAAGATGAGCAATATCAAATGGCTGTGTATTACACACTTTGCATGGTTTTGCTTTCCACTGATTTCAATGAGAAAGGAAAATCAGGTGTGATGCATAAAGCACAGCTAATTCTATATTGTCCATTTTATACTATCACCCAAAATTAAAAGTATCCCCTATATATTTATCCACAGATATACTTGATGAGGTGTGGGTCTGTACTCATCAAGGTGGAAGATTGTCACAATTAATGAGCAGGAGAAAAGGATTTTCTCACTCCATGTGTAAACAAGATCAGTTACATGTGGGACCTCCCATAGATATAAAAGCTGCTCATATTCAAATATCTAGACTCACACAGGAAGTTACTTGGGAAGGTGTGAAAGAGAGGTTGGCACTCTGTATTTCGCCATGACTCAGTATTTTAGGTGAGAAGAGAACAAAAAAAACTTGTAGCTCAACTGGCAAAAATGCATTGACCAGTTTTCTGTAGATTGGCTATTCCAATCACTACCTGGTTCCATTTGATTTGGATACCTTGTGCACACAGTATGCAGTTAAGAAAAAAAATATATTCAGCTTAACTTTCTCTAGTTCATTCCACAATTCATGTATCCACAGTAACTACTTGAGATATGAATTGATATTTAAATGATAATAACAGTTACATAACTAGTAGGACACACCCAGTTAGTAGCTGCAGTCACTGTGCATGCACACAATCACACACACATGTACATAAATGCAGACACGCAGGCATACACAAGTACACACACAAACATGCACACACAAGGACACATACATACATATGCATGCACACATACAATATACTGTGACATTCTATGCATTCCTATTGGGGTTCTGTCATTAGTATAAACATTGTGCTAAATTCAAATTGTAATAACATTGAAAGGCTTAAATTACTGTCCATGCTTTTAAAAAATGTCTATGGGAATAGAAACTATAATCGTTAATATGCATGGATTTGCACAGATTGTTGCTTGATACCCTGAACTAATGAGAAATAAATTATCCTGGGCATTTAAAAAACTGCCCTTGTGATTAATGGACAGGTTCAGTCAAAGCTGCCTGCTTTTCTATGCAAGTGTTCGCTGGTCAAAAATCTGTTCTCTTAATGCAGCTGACTTTGTTAGTGCTTACAACATGTTCTACCCTCGCAATCAAGTATGTTAAAAACATCTTTTTAAGGTATGCTTTTTTTGACTCAATGTTGCTTTTTACATTCCTGATGTTCCTTGTGCTGACCTGCAGGTACCTGCACTTCTGTTCATCATTTCCTCTCAGCGCTCTCTTCAATATTGGGTTCTATATGGCAAACATTTTTATACATAAATGATTTCAGCGTGGACTCTTTGTCAGAACTGATGAAGGTTTAACTTGTTTTTTTTCTTTTACAGGTGTTGACTGATCTGTCGTGCATTTCCAGCATTTTATGTTTCAATTTCAGATTTCCAGCATTTACAGTTTCTTTTATTAAACTCTTTCCTTTACCCTGGCAGTCTTACCTTGTAAATTGCTGTCATACCCTGACCCGATACACTAGTTATATAGCAAGTAATCATTAATTCTAACAATATAATAGTGAATTATTTCAAGCAGATATTAGCCCAGATTTTGCAGCCAGGGGTGAAGCCACAGCATTGCCACTGACCTCAAAGAAAGCTGCCCATAAAGATCTCGTTATCTCTGTGGTGTGGATTTTTCCTTTCCTGGCATTAATTTGAATCTAGTCCCAAATCACAGAGATCTCCAGGCACCCAGAAACAATCACTTTGAAAGATTCTCGCAGAAAGCAAACCAGGTAGTGAAATGCAAAGATTATCCTTCATTTCTTATAAATTTTACAGAAAGCAAAATAAAGATTAGAAAAATTAAAAATATCAAACTTTAAAAAATAAATCATTGTATTAAAAGCTACAGAATTTTTATAATAATGGAAAAAAATTGACATTACACAAATATAAAATTAGTTTTCTGGAACCAGAGAGGTTCTTCTGTAATAATTATGATAAAGTACGTTGTTAAAAACCCAGTTACACCTCATTAACAAGGCATAACCTTTTCAGAAGTCTTGAACAGCAATATCAAAGCATTAAAGCAAAAGTCCTCATCAGTTCAGTGATTTCTAATCGATTGCCGTCTGCAGGGACTTGAACACCATACCCTATGGAGAAGTGCAGAATCATTGATAGCGACTTCTGGATTTCTGTATTTAACTGTACATGTGTGGGCTCCAGAAATTGCTGTCAGTTTCAGAGGAGCAATAACTACGAATGCTGACAGCTTCACAATTATGACCACAAAATCTGGGCCAATGTTTTTAAAGCCAAGGCGTTTAGTACTCAACAGTAAAGAGAAAATATCCACCTTAGAGTTAGTAGTAGCATGAGGAAATGTCGTTGTAAGCATTATTGTCATGAGAGCATCAAGAATGTTACTGTTCAAAACTCAGAAGTTTCCAACAGAACATAATTAAACAGTCTTATAATTCCATAGCATTGCTACCAGGTAATTCAATTTGCA
The DNA here is from genome assembly GCF_964194155.1 of Cetorhinus maximus. Taxonomy (NCBI): domain Eukaryota; kingdom Metazoa; phylum Chordata; class Chondrichthyes; order Lamniformes; family Cetorhinidae; genus Cetorhinus; species Cetorhinus maximus. The sequence goes on from NC_135881.1 coordinate 108,495,601, forward strand.
TAGTTCTCACTTTGAAAATAAGATGCTAACCACAAAACATAATGTTTTAAAATCGCTTACCAGAGGGACTTTGAATCACCTAACAAGTTTTTGAATCATATTTACTTTTTTTATTCATGGAGCACTCAGTATTTAACAAATGTCTCTTCGGTTTGGAAAATATAAAACTCAGACATAGGTCAAAGATTTGAAGATCTGTTTAAATAATTGGAGGATTGAGATTTCTGAGCCCGACTTTTTATCTGACCTGCTCCAAAGGGCTGTAAGAACCACATCCGTCCTGAGTGCCCTTGTTTGTTGTCAGATGTTTGGGTTGGGTTGATGGCTCGACTTGTCTTCACATCTGCTTTCTTTTCCTCCACCGAAGGGATCTCTAACACTGGAATGATGGTACACTGGTCCAGAAAATTGTCAGTTGTCACCACCTCTGTATAACCTTCTTCACAGGCACACACTGCAGACTAGATAGGAAAAATGAATATTTGGGCAGTTTATGCAGTCATTCAAACTAAATGAAAATAATATTTTAATAAAACATATTACATGAAACATTACAACATTCAAAATGATAAAATATAGTGAATTCAAGAAGTCTATACTGCTATCAACAGCTAACACTTACATCGTTGCAGTACGTATAAGGTTTAGTGCATGGTGGGTTACATGATCTGTCGGCATAAGGTTGGTTCACTGCAGAACAGCCACCTACAAGACAAGCAGTTATATTTAGTGATAACAGACAATAAACTTGCTGTGTAATTTTGAATGTATCACAACTGTTATCTTCTCATCATTATGCTTCCAATATGAGGCTCGTATGAACGAGCAGCCATAGAACTTCATAAATGTACTAGTGGTCTTAAACTGTCTGGTAAACAAGGGAGCACTCAATTAAAGTACATCTCTTCATGGATATTTATGCCTCTGAACTATATTAGCCAGGGAACTGGGTGTCGCAATGGTTTAGCACAGGCTTTTCATGAGTCTAGCCTAGACTACTGGATAAAAGTCTCCTGTAACTGCTGGCAATAATGATCCCAAGTGAAATATGCTTGGCCAGTCCCAAACTAATTATGAGCAGCTGCAGAAATATAAGACAACTTGCTCCTAGTCCACTATTAGCTTCTCTCAGAAAGTCCACAAGGTTTGGAAAGTTAAAAATTATAAGGGTGCCATTTTGGCATTAGAACTGAAGCTTGATATTGGGATAATGGAAAGCAGCTTGAGACCAGAGTGTTTGATGCTGAGTATCAGGTTTTTGACGAGTAAAATATTCTGTTTGTTAGTGTTAACTTGAGTTGAACATTAAAAACAAGTGAAAATTCTATTTTGCCAGAAAAGGGGAATAAAAATCTCAATGCATCACCAATTGAATGTTTGTAATAAAGAATGGAAGATAGAAGGTCAGAATGTTTTACTTTTTTAACATTATTTCCCAAAACATGCTGCCTACAGAAAATATTTCACTATTGATGTATTAATCATGCTTTTGCAATGATATTATGGGCGGGATTTTCCACACCAGCCTGCCGCCGGGATCTTCAGGTCCTGCTGCAAGTCAGTGGACTTCTGGCTGGGGCGCCACCCCGCCCACAACAGGGCTGGAAAATCCCAGCCTATGTGACTATCAATGTCATTCAATCACCAGACACTTAAACTAAATTCACTTCATCACTTTGGTGATGATTTTACATTTATGTCTCCTAATTCCTGCCTAACAATCAATAAAAATGGGTACTCCCCTGCCAACATCCAATTTTCTTTATTATTTAGATGGAGGCGGTGGCATAATGGTGATGTCACTGGACCAATAATCCAGAGGCCCAGGCTAATGTTCTGGGTACATACCAGCTGGTGGAATTTAAATTCAATTAATAAATCTGGAATTAAAAGCCAATCTAATGGTGACCATGAAACCATTGTTGATTGTCGTAAAAACCCATCTGTTCACTGATATCCTTTAGAGAAGGAAGTTTGCCACCCTTACGAGGTCTGGCCTACATGTGACTCCAGACCCACAGCAATGTGGCTGCCACTCAAATGCCCTATGAATTGGCCTAGAAGGCACTCAGTTGCATCAACCTGCTACAAAGTCTGCAAAAAGGATTGAGACTGGGTGGACCACCCAGATCAATCTAGGCACCGGAAACAACAGTGGCAAACCCAGTCCGTCGGCCCTGCGAAGTCCTTACTAACACCTGGGGGCTTGGGCAAAAATTGGTAAAACTGTCCCACAGACTAGTCAAGCAACAACCTGACGTAGTCATGCTCACCAAATCATATGAGAGAGACAATGTCCCAGACACCACCATCACCATCCCTGGGTATGTCCTGACCCAACAGCAGGAAAGATCAACCAGAGGTGGCATCACAGGGGTATATAGTTGGGAGGGAGTTGCTATGGGAGCCTTCAACGTTGACTCTGCACACCATGAAGTCTCATGGCATCAAGTCAAACATGGACAAGGAACCCTCCTGCTGAATGCCACCTACTGTCTCTCTCACCACATCTCCTCAGCTGATGAATCAGTACTCCTCCAGGTTGAACACCAATTGGAAGAAGCATTGAGGGTGACAGGGCACAGAATATACTCTGGGTGGGGGGGCTTCAAAGTTCATCACCAATAGTACCACTACTGACTGATCTGGCTCAGTCCTGAGGGACATAGCTGCTAGATTTGGTCTTCGGCAGGTGGTGAGGGAACTAACATGAGGGAAAAACCTACTTGAACTCATCCTCACCAATCTACCTGTCATAGATGCAACGGTTCATAACAGCATTGGTAGGAGTAACCACTGTGCAATCCTTGAGGAGAAGAAGTCTCACCTTCACATCGAGGATACCCTCCATTGGATTGTGTAGCACTACCAAAGTTCTAAATGGGATAGATTTTGAAGAGGTCTGGCAACTCAAAACTGGGCATTCATGAGGTGCTGTGGGCCATCAGCAACAGCAGAATTATTCTCAACCATAATCTGCAACCTCATGGATGGCATATCTCCCACTCTACCATTACCATCAAGCCAAGGGATCAACCTTGGTGCAATGAAGAGTGCAGGAAGGCATGCCAGGAGCAGCACCAAGTATACCTAAAAATGAGGTGTCAATCTGGTGAAGCTACTACACAGGGCTACTTGCACGTCAAACAGCATAAAGCAGCATGCAATAGACAGAGCTGAAGGCACTGGATACTGAAAAGGCTAAGGGCCCTGACAACATTCCAGCAATAGCACTGAAGAATTATGCTCCAGAAATAGCTGCACCCTTAGCCAAGCTGGTCCAGTACAGCTACAACACTGGCATATACCTGGCAATGTTGAAAATTGCCCAGGTATGTCCTATCTACAAAACGCAGGACAGATCCAACCCAGCCACTACTGCCCCATCAGTCTACTCTGAAATATCAGCAAAGTGATGGAAGGGACTGTCGATAGTGTTGGCAAGCAGCAGTTGCTCAGCAATAACTTGCTCACTGACATTCATTTTGAGTTCCACCAGGGCACTCAGCTCCTGATTTCGTTAGAGCCTTGGCCCAAACATGGACCAAAGATCTGGATTCCAGAGGTGAGGTGAGAGTGACTGCCCTTGACATCAAGGCAGCATTTGACTGTGTGTGGCATCAAGGAGCCTGAGCAAAACTAGTGTCAATGGGAATCAGGGGAAAACTCTCCGCTGGTTGGTGTATACCTAGCACAAAGGAAGATGGTTGTAGTTGTTGGAGATCAGTCATCTCAACTCCAGGACATCACTACAGGAGTTCCTCAGGGTAGTGCCCTAGTGTCCTTGGCCCAAACATCTTCAGCTGCTTCATCAATGACCTTCCTTCCATCATAAGGTCAGAAATGGGGCAGTTCATGGATGATTGCACAATGATCAGCACCTTTCGCAACTCCTCGGATACTGAAGCAGTCCATTTCCATATCCAGCAAGACCTGGACAACATTCAGGCTTGGGTTGATCAGTGGCAAGTAACATTCGTGCCACACAAGTGCCCGACAAGACAGAATCTTACCATCGCCCCTTGACATTCAATGGCATCACCATTGCTGAATCCCACACTATCAATGTCCGAGGGGGTGGGGATTACCATTGACCAGAATCTGAACTGGATCAGCCATATAAATACTTTGGCTACAAGAGCTGGTCAGAAGTTAGAAATTCTGTGGTGAGTAACTCATCTCTTGGCTCCTCAAACCTTATCCACCATCTACGAGGCACAAGTCAGGAGTGTGATGGAATACTCTCTAATTGCCAGGATGAGTGCGACTCCAACAACACTGAAGAAGCTCAACATCATCCAGGACAAAGCAGCCCACTTGAATGACACCCCATCCATCACCTTCAACATTCATTCTTTTCACCACCGACGTGCTGTGGCAGCAGTGTGTACCATCTACAAGATGCCCTGCAACAACTCATCAAGGCTCCTTCAATACTTAGATGGACAAGGGCAGCAGATGCATAGGTACATCACCACCTGCAAGCTCCCCTCCAAGCCACACATCATTCTGACTTGGAATTATATTTTTGTTCCTTCACATGTCACTGGATCAAATACTGGAACTGGATACTGCAAGGCTATGGATGTACCTACACCACCACCTTATCAAGGGCAATTAGGGATGGGCAATAAATGCTGGCCTAGCCAATGACATCCACATCCTGTGAATGAATAAATTTTAAAAATCCATATAATTTTTAACACTTGTATCAGGCTTCCTCTTAACCTTCTGCATTCTAGTAGAAAAAGCCCCAGTCTTTTTAATCTCTCTTCATAACTAAAGTCCTTTAACTGTTGTATACTGCAAGTCAACACAAGGAAAAGAACAATTCATAGTAACCCTCCAGGAAGGCATTGACAATGATTCTATCTTCCCAGTGCATGCAGGAAATAAAAACTCCTTCAGTACCTGTGACATTTATTCCATCTGACCTCTGACACCACACTTCTCGGTATGATCCTGTCCATGCACCAGCCAACCAAATGTATTCATAGCAGCTGCCACCTGTAGGAAACCATCACAATAAAAAGAAACTGAGTGTATAACATGCTAACCTGCAGAAGGAGACATATAAGAACAATTCCCAGGACATCCATTTGGTCCAGGTGGGTATCTCATTCGTTTGTGGAAACACTGCATGTTAACACCGAAGATGATGGACAAGGGCTGAATTCCAAGCAGTTACCGTAGCCTGACCACCTGGTTTCTGTCAGGAGAGTACGGTCAAAAATAAACTGAATATCTCAGTTCAGTAGTCATTTGAAGTCATCTGTTTTAGGGTAGCTGTAGACAGGGACTTTGTTTTAGTTCCAATTTTATACTCAGTTCCAGTGAATGGTCATTCTATGTTCAAAGAAGGAATAGCCATGTTCTGACTATTACTCTAAATGCACTATTCCTGGTGTACTCTTACATTTTTATCATTAATAAATGTGTTCTGCAATTTATAGGTCTATTTAAGTGTTTATTCTGCTTTCCAAAGACAATGTGGAAGTATATGATGTAACCAGGGAGCTGAAATACAATCACATGCGTTTCCATTTGACCCCTGAACTTGCTGTAAATACCCAGATATTGGGCATGCAAAGGCACATTGTAGCTTGTAGGTTCATCTACAGGAGTGGTGCTTGTTGCTTAGAAAAAAATCTGAGTAAAAGTCCCAAATTGTCAATTCTGTTAGTTCCAGTGCAGCTAGAAACAACGTGAGCACTAATGATTCAGCGATTGATGATGTGGATTTAAAATGATCACAAGTGGAGCAGCTGTAGTTCCTGACTGACTTCTGATGAAGGTATGTGCATATGTAGAATTGGGCTTGATAGCAATACTAACCCATGGACCTGTGGTCAAAAAGCTTGTTGACACTCATAGAAATTGGGTTAGGTATTGTGCGGCATGTACATTGAATTACAAGGTACAGCACAGAAATTGGTCATTCGGCTCAACTGGTCTCTAACAATGTTTATACTTCATATAAGCCTTCTACCAGCTTGCTTCATCTAACTCAATTAGCATATCCTTCTATTCCTTTCTCCCCTGTGTATTTACCTAGTTTTTGTTTAAAAGTGTCCATGCTAATCACCTCAAACATTCAACCGCTCTCCAGGTAAATAAGTTTCTCCTAAATTCCTTAGTGAATTTGCCAGTGACTATCTTACATTTATGATTCCCACAGGTTATGATAGAAGCATCTCTTTCCATTGCTGATTGGTCTGCGCTGGTCACAAACCAACAATAGCAACAAGTTGTGTTCATGTAGCATCCTTGACATTGTAAAATGTCTCAGTGTTTCATAGGAGCATTATCAAAGAAATTTTGACACTGAGCCACATAAGGAGAGATTAGGACAAGGAACTTGCTCAAAGAGGTAAGTTTTAAGGAGCATCTTAAAGAGGAGAGGTAGAAAGGTGGAGCGGTTTGGCGAACGAATTTCAAAACTTTGGGCCATGGCAGCTGAAGGTATGGCCGCCAATGATGGAGTGGCTAAAATTGGGGAAGCGCAAGAGGTCTGAATTAGATGAGCGCAGATATTTAAGAGGGATATGGAGCAGGAGGAGGTTGCAGAAATAGGGAGGGGTGAGACCATAGAGTATTAGCTGGTTAGCAGAGGCAAATCAGAGCCTATCGATGACTATCTATTATAAACCCAGCCCAAATTTCCTATCCATTGACTTAAGTGGAAAGGAAAATTAGACAGAGGGCCAAACCAGCAGTCAATTTTCCACCAGTGTCAAATGTGAAAATTGGCTCCAGACTGTAACCATGTTGGATTTTGTCACTGGGGCCAAAAACTTAAATAAAATGAGGAATTCACTGATCTTAGCTAAAGAGTACATCACAGAACCCCCAACATAATTTAATTACTGTTTTTGAGGCATGCAATTGAAAAGTACAAACAGAGCAGAACAGGCCAGCAACCAGGTGTGCTTGTGGAGACTATTGTACTATCAGGAGATTATGAAATAAAAACAAAAATGCTGGAAAAACTCAGCAGGTCTGGCAGCATTTGTGGAGAGAGAAATAGAGTCATACAGACGGGAAACGTTAACTCAGTTTCCGACTCCACGGATGCTGCCAGACCTGCTGAGTTTTTCCAGCATTTTTGTTTTTATTTCAGGTTTCCAGCATCTGCAGTATTTTGCTTTCATCAAGAGATAATGGCATGGATTGTTGCTCCTGGGTCGGGAGTGCAGAGTCAGGATAATTCCCAGCTCCACAAACCTGACCCAGGAGAAAGTGCCCCGGAAGTTGGTATTTTGATACTAGAGTGGCAGGGTTCTCTGGGAGCCGGGCCTGCCATCCCCAGAACGAGTGCGGAGGTAGGCTGGGCGGAATGCCTACCTCCGTTCCAGCACTGTGTCCAAGATTTAAAAGAAAGAATAAAAAACAGCCCTCCAGCACTTAGCCCTCAACCCCTGCCTCCCCACACAACCACCATGCCCTTTCCATGGCAACTCATGCCACACCATGGCCTCTACCTACCTCCTCATTCCCTCCATGCCAACCTATGCCCCCCTAGAACACTCCCCATGGCCCCTCATACCCTCCATGTCAACCTATGCCTCTCTAGCCATTGCACATGGGCCTTTATAACCCCACGGCAGATCGCAGGACCCATGCTGAGAATAAATAAAATAAATTTCCAAGTAGCTATTGCAGACTTTATTTGAAAAAAACTCCCATTCATATAAGCCAATTCACTACATTTAGATTCTTCAACTACATCCTTATAAAAAGAAAGATTTCTTTCAATGCTTAATCCCTTATGAAAATAAACATTTCATTCAAGTGCTTAATCCTCTATAAAAAAAAATTAGAATTCATAATTCCACTTCAAAGATTCTATAACCACTTGGCGCTGTAAATCAAACTGTGAAATGGAAGGCAGCCGACTGTGATAATAGAAGGTTAGTAATGGTAGCCCACAGAGGCTTATATTTTATCCATTCATGGGATGTGGGCTTTGCTAGTTGGGCCAGCATTTATTGCTCATCCCTAGTTGCCCTTGAGAAGGTGGTGGTGAGCTGTCTTCTTGAACCACTGCAGTCCATGTGGTGTAGGTACACCCACAGTTAGGAAGGGAGTTCCAGGATTTTGAGCCAGTGACAGTGAAGGGATGCCAATATATTTCCAAGTCAGGATGGTGAGTGACTTGGAGGGGAACTTCCAGGCAGTGGTGTTCCCTCTATCTGCTGCCCTTGTCCTTCTATATGGTAGTGGTCGTAGGTTTGAAAGGTGCTGTCTAAGGAGCCTTGGTAAATTCCTGCAGCACATCTTGTAAATGGTACACATTGCGGCTACTGTGTGGTGGAGGGAATGAACGATTGTGGATGTGGTGCCAATCAAGCGGGCTGCTTTGTCCAGGATGGTGTCAAGCTTCTTGAGTGCTGTGGGGGCTGCACTCACCCAGGCAAGTGTGGAATATTCAATCACACTCCTGACTTGTGTCTTGTAGATGGTGGACTGGCTTTGGGAAGTCAGGAGGTGAGTTACTCATTGCAGGAAACCTAGCCTCTGGCCTGCTCTTGTAGTCACAGTATTTATATGGCTAATCCAGTTCAATTTCTGGTCAATGGTAACCCCTGGGATGTTGATAGTGGGGGATTCAGTGATGGTAATACCATTGAACATCAAGGGGCGATGGTTAGATTCTCTCTTGTTGGAGATGGTCATTGCCTGGCACTTGTGTGGCGCAAATGTTACTTGCCACTTGTCAGCCCAAGCCTGGGTATTGCCTAGGGCTTGCTGCATTTGGACATGGTCTGCTTCAGTATCTGAATTGTCGCGAATGGTGCTGAACATTGTGCAATCGTCAGTGAACATCCCCACTTCTGACCTTATGATGGAAGGTCATTGATGAAGCAGCTGAAGATGTTTGGGCCAAGGACACTAGGGCACTACCCTGAGGAACTCCTGTAGTGATGTCCTGGAGTTGAGATGACTGATCTCCAACAACCACAAACATCTTCCTTTGTGCTAGGTATGACTCCAACCAGTGGAGAGTTTTTCCTGATTCCCATTGACTCCAGTTTTGCTAGGGTTCCTTGATGCCACACTTGGTCAAATATGGCTTTGATGTCAAGAGCGGTCACTCTCACCTCACCTTGGGAGTTCAGCTCTTATGTCCATGTTTGAACCAAGGCTGTAATGAGGTCAGGAGCTGAGTGGCCCTGGCAGAACCCAAACTGGGCATCAGTGAGCAGGCTATTGCTAAGCAAGTGCCGCTTGATAGCACTGTTGATGACCCCTTCCATTACTTTACTGATGCTGGAGAGTAGTCTGATGGGGCAGTAATTGGCTAGGTTGGGTTTGTCCTGCTTTTTGCATACAGGACATACCTGTGCAATTTTCCACATAACCAGGTAGATGCCAGTGTTGTAGCTGTACTGGAACAGCTTGGCTAGGGGCACAGCAAGTTATGGAGCACAAATTTTCAGTACTATTGCCAGGGCCCATAGCCTTTGCAGTATCCAGTGCCTTCAGCTGTTTCTTGATATCATGTGGAGTGAATTCAGTTGGCTGAAGACTGGCATCTGTGATGCTGGGGACCTCCAGAGGAAGCCAGGATGGATCATCCACTCGGCCCTTCTGGCTGAAGATTGTAGCAAATGCTTCAGACTTATCTTTTGCACTGATGTGCTGGGCTCCTCTATCATTGAGGATGGGGATATTTGTGGAGCCTCCTCCTCCGGTGAGTTGTTCAATTGTCCACCACCATTCGCGACTGGGTGTGGCAGGACTACAGAGCTTAGATCTGATCTGTTGGTTGTGGGATCGCTTAGCTCTATCACTTGCTGCTTATGTTGTTTGGCATGCAAGTATGGTGTTATATGGCATGGTGTTATAACTTCACCAGGTTGACCCCTCATTTTTTTTTAAGGTATGCCTGGTGCTGCTCCTGACATGCCCTCCTGCACTCTTCATTGAACCAGGGCTGATCCACTGGCTTGATGGTAATGGTAGAGTGGGGGATATGCCAGGCCATGAGGTTACAGATTGTATTCGAGTACAATTCTGCTGCTGCTGATGGCCCACTGCATGTCATCGATGCCTAGTCTTGAGTTGCTAGATCTGTTCAAAATCTATCCCATTTAGCACGTGGTAGTGCCACACAACACGATGGAGGATATCCTCAATGTGAAGACGGGGTATTGTCTCCACAATGACTGTGCAATGACACTCCTACCGAAACTGTCATGGACAGATGCATCTGTGGCAGACAGGTTGGTGAGGACGAGGTCAAGTACGTTTTTCCCTCTTGTTGGTTCCCTCACCACCTGCCACAAACACAGTCTAGCAGCTACGTCCTTTAGAACTTGGCCAACTTGGTCAGTGGCGGTGCTACCGAGCCGCTCTGTGATGGACATTGAAGTCCCCCACCCAGAGTACATTCTGCAACCTTGCTACCCTCAGTGCTTCTCCCAAGTGGTGTTCAACATGGAGGAGCACTGATTCATCAGCTGAGGGAGGGTGGTACGTGGTTATCAGCAGGAGGTCTCCTTGCACATGTTTGACCTGATGCCATGAGACTTCATAGGGTCCAGAGTCGATGTTGAGGACAACAGACAGAGTGAATTAGCAAGCAATGATTTTTTTTTTAAACACTTCAGACATTTTATTCAAAGATTTAAAGTGCGGCAATTTTAAATGCCTTGACAGTTTGACAGTACATTTTGACACTTCCGACAATTGCCTTTGACAGTTCACTTTGGTACTTTTGACAGTTCTAATGAGCTTGACAGTTAAAGCGTTTAGGCACTTTTTATGTACATTCATGCCTATGCTTACCTCTCCCAAGGAGCACCTGAGCTCCCCCAAAGGGCATCTGACCTCCCCAAAATGTGTCTCAGAACCATATCCAAAGGAGTACCCTACCTCTCCAAAGGGTATCTACCCAACCTCTCCAAAGGGCCCATGTAGTTCAGACCTGCTACTACCAAGTCTAACTTGAGCATGTTGTGTTTCACACATATGGGTTACCAAAATCATAAATGAGTGGAGGCAACTGCTAATTGATATGGGCAACTGCCTCTGCAAAACGCATATGTGCAAATCCTGACCCGGCCACATTCCTGACCCCGCAAAAACGGTAGGTGCTGTGTTCTGGGGCGTAAATTCTGATTTTCGGCCTCTTCTGCGTTTTTGCAACAATGGAGAGGCTTTTCATTAGTGCCAAAATCCCGGCCAATGAGTACAAATCTCATCATGTCATTTGTTGAATTAAATTCACCAACTTGGCTAATTGTGAACTGGGACAGGGAAAGTATAAAAAAAACCACAAAAGCTGCTGGCTTATTAGAAAAATTTAATTGGTTTACTCATGTCCTTCAGGAAAGGAAACTTGCTCCCTTTCTCGTTTGACCAACAAATGACTACTTCACATTACATGGCTGACTCTTAATGCCACTCTGAAGTGTTCTAGCAATCTGCTCAGCTATAATTTTCCCGTGCCTCAGGTTCAAATGAGTTTTGTCACTTTCTTTTATTCATAGCTTACCACTGAATATCTTAAATTGCGAATGATTTAGTAAAATTCTGCTTTCATGGCAAACTGTCTCAGTAGGCATGGCTGCATCAAAAACAGTACCTGCCGTCTCAAGGCCAAAACTAAATAACATTTTAATGGGATTATTTTAATGTTTTGTCATGCAGAATACTGATTTTGTTTTAAGCTTAATGCACTATGCTTAGAAAAATACAAATAGCAATGTGGACACCTGCAGACAGCCTTTACTCCTCCTGAAATGTACAAGTATTTGTGTACTCCCAGAACTAACCAGAAGGTGGTAGCATTTACTTAGTTTCTAGTAATGAAACAAGCTGCAGATAAAAGATGCCATTGGCTAGGTAAGGGAAAACATCACAGGGAATGTTTCGCATCTGTACTCAGTGAGGAACCTAATCTGGTGACACTGCAACTCATGAATTTGTTCTTACTCCTGTTTTTGACTAAGTGTTGACAAAACCCTTCTTTGAACAGTTTCAGTCATTGCTTTGATGTGTACTCCATTGTCCCCTCACTTCAACCCTAAACCAATCTCTGAATGCTCAGAAAATCGAGGGAATTCTGATTTGAACTTCCAGCAGAGAAGGCCTCCCTGTCAACAGTGCAGATACATGACGTTTGTTGGAAATTACATAGAAATTATAATACCGACACAAGTCATTTAGCTCAACTGGTCTATGGCGGTCTTTATGCTCTACAAAGCCTCCTCTCACCCTACTTCATCTCAGTTTATCAGAATATTCTTCCTTTCCTCCCCTTAAGCACTTACCTAGCTTCCCTTTAAATCCATCTATGTCATTTGCCTTAACTACTCCATGTGGTAATAAGGGACATATTCTAACCACCCTCTAGGTATTGTGCGCCAACGAGCACTGTAATTCATTAACTGTTATGTCTTTCCTGTTTTTAGAACTCACATTGGACATAATTGGCCAAATTGAAAAATGGAGTACCCATCTTTTGATCAATAGCCATTAAGCACAATCAAAAATCAATTCTTTATGAGCAAAGAGGAAAACATATCCATTAGTACTTATACATAAAAATGTTCAAACAATTATCAATTTATTTATAAACATATATACTTTTCAATGGAAACATACACAATTTTGAGGTGATGTTAACAAGGTTTTCAAGTTTCAGAGGAGGCTTGCAAAGCTGATCAAGGCAAATTGTGGGCATGGTTCAAACTCCTGAGAATTAGAATTTACTGTAGATATTGAACAAATGCCAGCTGCCTTTAAGTAGGCTTGTACTTGACCATTTAATTTCTATGATCTTTTTCATATTTGCTGTAAATTAGAGATCCATATGCTACATCGGGGACCTGTGTGAACAGGGCAAGCAATTGTGTATCTCCTTAGCCAATAACATTGATGAATCATTAATGAACAGTACAGAGTCTGAATCAGGAACCGTGAATTATAGAGTATTTCATTCAAAGTCAAATCAAGTACAGAAAGCAAATAAGAGGGAAAAAAAGATTTAATTGAAAAAGAAAAAAGAGACAAAAAGGTATATTTAAAAAAACTTCCAAAAACAATTAAAATCTGAAGGAATGAGACTGTATATTTGTAAACATCAATTATCAGTGCCAGAGAGGTTGTTTGGCAGCAATTAAGACTTATCACACCATTAAATGGGTACTTAGACTGAAATGGACAAGCCCTAACTTTTTGTGGCAAGTTTAGTATTCACAGCACAACTACAGGTTAACTCTTGCCCTGTTCTTCCAAGCAGTGATGAGGCTGAGGTGTTCACCACTGACCATGATTTAAACTGCGGCTTACCTTTTTATGCTGGAGCTTTAGGGACTTTCTTTCCCAGCTGCAGGACACAACCATCAGCAAAGGTAGCCATGAGGGATAGTGGCAAAGTGCAGAAGTGCCGAGGAACACCCTTTGAAGGCTAGCAGCCTCCAGTGTTGTGGTGAGTTTTTAAACGTTCTTAAGCTTTCCTTAAACTATTTTAATTTTTAAAACAACTTTTAATTGATTTTATGAGTTTGTATAACCATTAATGTAGTGTAAGTAAATGCGGAAAAGCCTTGAAATGAATTAAGGAAGTGCTTAATATGAAATAAATGATAAAGTGCATTGCATTTGTAGTAAAATGCAGCCTAATAAGCTCACAGAATGGTTACAGCACAGGAGGCCATTTGGCCCATCATGTCTGTGCCGGCTCTCCGTAGGGTGTGTTCTGTGGCATGAGCGGACAATATGGCGAGAAGGCCAGAAATCGGTTTCACGATGTCGTGAAACCAGTTTGCGGTCATCCATTCAGCCCGTTGATGGCGGGCCGCTTTCCCCATTGGATGTCAGGAACCTCACTGTAATACATCTACATATCATTGTCAGGCCAGCCTGCCAGACTCGTCCCCCCCCCAACCCCGGCTGGATGGTCGGCGGGAGAACGTGCTGGTGCAAAATACGTCTTGACAACTGGGACGTGCAGAAGTCAGGACTTACCGCCAGGGCCTTGCTCACATCATGGATATTCGAGGAGCAGAAGATATTGGAGCCCAACAGCAACGGGATCCTGGAGGAACGTCCATGACATGCTGGGTGGATTCTCATGGACATGGCTCTGCTATGAAGCAGCCCACAGCAGTTGGAAAGTCATCATTGATGCTCACAACGCATGATGGTTGAGGGGGTGGGAGAGGAAGGTCTAGGATCAACTGGAAGAGGAAGAGGTGTCCGGAGGGGGGTGGGGGGGGGGTGAGGTTGGGAGGGGGTGAGGGAGAACGGGGGGAGGAGGGGGTAACGGCAGAAAAGATGTCAACTGAGGATGTAGGTGTAAGGGGGATGGAAGGTGTTAGGGAAGGAGTTTGGAGGGGGAAAGAGTGAGGAAAGGGGAAGAAGAAGTCCAGTGGGAGGAAAGGAAGGAGTACAGAGAGGAGTGCGAGTCCGGGCATGCAAGGAATGTGGAGAGGGGAAGGAGTAAGAGTAGAGGAAGAAGGATGGAGGAAAGAGTAAAACTGGAGGAAGAACTGAAGGTGTCTGAGGGATTCAGGAAGGGGGAAGGAGTAAGGCTGGAGGAAGGAGTTGGGGGGGGGGGGGGCGTGGGGGGGCGAGGACTAAGGCTGGCGGAAGAAGTAAGGGTATCTGAGAAAGTCAGGAAGTGGGAGGGACCAAGCTGAGGGAGTCCGGGGTGGAGATGGGAGGACTAAGGGCGGGGCGGGGGTGTTCCGGGGGGGATGGGGTCCACAGGGGGAAAGGGGTCCCATGGGGTGGAAGGGGTCCAGAGGATGGGGGTAAGGGGTTCCGGGTGTGGGGGGTTGGGGTCCGGAATGTGGTGGGGGAATGAATGTGCAAAGGAGGGGTCTGATGGGTCCATTACTGCCTCCTGGGGAGCAAACAAAGAGTGGGTGTGGTATGAGGGAATTCTGAGAATGACCAAGCCCAGAATGAGGCGGTAGGATGGGAGGGTGATGGTTCAATGGTACCGATAGAAGGGACAGTGATGGTGGTTGGTGAGGACTCGGAGGTAGGCGGTCACTGGAGGTGGGAAGGAGGAGGTTGGGGAGGTTAATGTCGATGGGGGTGAGATTTTCAGGAAGGAAGGGATCGTGCAGGTACACTAGGACATCCCCGAAGGAAAAGGGTGGTGACTGGTAGATCATGGAAGTGGAAGGTGATGCCAAGGGGGTCAACTGTGATGAGAGAAAGGAAATGGGTGCCTCTGGGAGGGTAAAGGACAGCAGAGCGAAAGTAAAACTGAATTAGCACCATCCTGTCCAAATTGAAAGTGAAATGAGACTGGTGAGCAGAGCCATGGATGGGACGAGGACACGAGCTCAAGAGGATATGAGCCCGATGGAGATGTGAGGGTGTGTGTGAGAGCTAGTGGTGTTGTCCCTTGAAGTGTGAGATCCCTGTGGATGTGTGATGGGCTTGTGAATGTGAGAGTTGAGAGTGATGAGAAGAGTGAGTTACCTTGGTGCAACGGATGAGACCATTCCATCCTGTAGTGGCACTGGATGGCTGTCCTCTTTTGCAAGGCATTGGCGCTGACCACCGCTGCCACCGCCTCCCATGCTGGATTAGTGATCCATCATGTGGCCAGAGCTGGGGTAGAGGGCATTACGGTGGGGCTCCAGGACGTCCAAAAGGCACTCAAGGGGTGTGTCAGCATTTGCAGTACTTTACTCTTGTACAAGTACTTCACGCCATTCAATGCATTTGAATGGGGAGCCAGATGGCAAAGTGATGTTAATGTACAGTGTACAGATTTTGCACCTTGTTCAGCAACCTCTGGAGTTTCAGATTTAAATGCGCATCTGTGCTTTCCTGAAGCTGCTATCTGATTTGCATGTAAGTAACAGCAAATGCTGGTAAACTCACTGTTATTTACACAGTAAACTCTGGCCCTGAAGGTTAAAAGCCAAACATGAAAAATTTCTAAATCATCTAGGAATTTTTGTCACACAATAGGTAACAGGCTTTTGGAACAGGTTATTAGGCATGATTATTGAAGTAGTCAGCAAAAATAGGTTCAAAAGGACTTTGGTGTGTTTCTTCGACAGAAGTGATAAAGACATGGATGGTAAAAAGCTGGACGAAGGTATTTTAGCGGAGGGTTTAACCAACTTAGTTTAAACAAGTTAATATTTTTTTAATGTAAGAGTAGAGAGATCAATTCACACCAACAATCCAAATGTTCTTCCACAACATATGGCACTTCACTGTCGCTGGGCCTAAATCCTGGAACTCCCTCCCGAACAGCACTGTGGGTATACCTACACCACATGGACTGCAGCGGTTCAAGAAGGCAGCTCACCACCATCTTCTCAAGGGCAATTAGGGATGGGCAATGAATGCTGGCCTAGCCAGTGATGTCCACATCCAGTGAATGAATAATAAATAAAAACATTTCAGGGTGCTTAGACTGAAATGAATAAGCCCTAAATGTCTGTTTTGAATTTAGTTTGTAGTGCAACTACAGGTTAACTCTATTTCTCTCTCCACAGATTCTGTTCATTAAAGACTAAAATATCAATAATTGCAACACCTTTATCATGTAACAATAAATTATTAAAATTAGATTAAACTTTTGTTTCTTTCTGTGTGAGAGATAATGTTGAAATTGGAAGCTTGGTACATATAGCAACATTATAAACACACTCCTCTGAAATAAATTTTCAACATGACTATGGACAGGGGTGAAACAGAACTTCAGTGGGGATGCAAAATGGTTGATAGTAGAACTGCTGTCTGTTACACATCCAGCCAGATTTTCCTTTCTACCTCCTGCTTTAGCACATGCATCAAAGTTGAATCTCATCCTCTATAGTGACCCGAGAAATTCTTCTGCCATGGTTGTATCCTTGTGAGCATGCATGAGGTAGCAGCTGTACCTACCTACACATGAGCGGGTCTCCAGTTCCTGCTCTGGACACAGGTGCTCATTATCCATTGCCTGGATGATCACTGCCTTTGTTCGTACCTGTACACCACCATAGCCGAGATCTTCGTTGTTCACACAGGTTAGCTGACAAGAACTCCACACAGACCATTCTGTCAGGTAACAGTCACCTGCAGGCATTAAGAAATGTATCACAGTTCAACAATGATGCGCAGAAAATTTTCCGCAAGGCTTGCATTTTATGTTGTATATGTCATGCATGGAATATTGGCAACTGCAAATTTGCTTGTAAAACTGGAGTAATTATATTATATCACACCATGCCACCCTCTTGTGTGGGTGTTGGCATATCCTAACGAATTGCAGGACCTGTAGATTGTGCCATTTAGTACAGGTTTTGTATCCACAGCCCCCTGGTTTTGTAAAGCTGGATTTTAACTCACTCAAAACACATTCACCTGCACAGTGTTAAAATCAGGCCTATTATATAATCTCAGTCAATCTGAAGTGATGATGCACCAAGTGGATTCCATGTGAAGAAGGGAAATTTGAGGAAAACTCTTTCTCCAAGCACTTTGTACTTGCGAGTTTAAGCAATGCTCATTGAAAGCTGGGAGCAAGCTAGCTATCTGTAACTCTCTCAAGTTCCTCATGATTGTAATTTTAGCTAAACCTAGTGGGTATAAAAAAGGAAAATTATGTTTTGTACTCATGCTATCTTGTCATGAAAATTATGAAGAGGATTAAGTCCACTACAGTGTGCCTGTCAAGTTTCAAGAGTTTAGACAATACTACCATAGGGAAACAGCAGTGTACAAATACTGCAATTGAGTTAAACTTGAGTTGAGTTAAGCTTAAACTTAATTGTCACATGGGGTAAATTCACTGAACTGCAGGACTGGCAGAAAAGTCATTGAGCATCTGAACAAGTGTCCTGGAGACAGCGAAAAGTAATTAGACTTTGTAGTGACTGTTCATTATTGCTGCAACAATCCTATTCATTTGAACTCAGCAGGGGTCACTGCCAAGTTAGGCTGATCAATTATGTTCTTGGAAAGGAAGTGGGGATGAAGAGCTGAAACTAACTGAAGTATGAAAAGGGGGCGCAGATAGGTTTTTTTTGTGCCATGCTGGCTGTGAGAGGCTTCTGAATATTTAGAGGGAAAGCATTGAGGGTTTTTTTGCTGGGGTAAAGTGGTTAGGATTGCTGAAGGGTAGTTTGAAGACCTCGAACTGAATTTGAATGTGAGAAATTGGTGGAAATGGTGATGAAATGGGTTGCTGAGATCTGACGCTGCCTATTTGCACTGACCTGGATTTCCCTTCTCCCCTGTGAAGGGAGGGAAATTGGCTGGGAAGCTTGGCCTGGTTCCATGTCTTTCTGCCACTCCTTGGGAACACATGGCAGAGGGCCCAGGGAAGCAAAGTAAAGGCCCTGAAAACTGGAAATTGAGAGGAAACCCTAAACCTAAAGGGCTGAAACTCCTTTCTTCTTCCATGTTCTTTTGTGCCTTTAACATTTCCTCATCACCACTGCAGGTCTTGTAGCAGCAGTCCTGCTTTAAGTCCATCTCATTCTGCCCAGGCTCTGGTGAGCTCCCTTTTGCTGCAGGAATCCAACTGGGGCTCTACCCTGTATGCCTAATGACCCCCAACCAAGAAAGTGGGTAGGGATTGAGGCAGAGTTCGAAGGACAGGTTGAAGCTCTAATTCTGCCCCAGTAAGGAAAATCCATCCCCTCTTGATAAAGTAAAACTAGCTACTGAAGTGAGAAAGAATGGCAAATTATTTTGGATCATTACACAAAGAAAAACTGTGCCAAAGAAACTAAGTGAACATATTGTAACTATTATTTTGTATGATCACCCTTCTGTGGAATAGTTTAACAGTTTAAAAGGAGCTTTGCCTCACCTTATGTTAACTTAAGAGAGATTGAGAAAATACATCTGTGAAAGACACAAGCATTCAATTCATACAACAAGGGAATGCTATCATTGCACTCCTGGGTTATGCTGTTATACAAGTAAACATTGGGCAATATCAGTCAACTGGCTTAACAAAAATAAGACACCAAGACCACTTAACAGAGTGACTCAAATTACTAAACCCAAGAAGACGTGTACATTCCAAATCTGAATTAACCACTGTGCCTCAAGCCCCAAATACTTCAGTAGATATGTCTATTTTGCATACCTGCTATCCTTATAGATTTCTGAATTATGAGTATCTCTGTGCTGTAAAATCACCATAATAACACATATAATGCAGAGTTAAAGAGCTGGAACACAATGTCAGCAGTGAAATTACTTTCTAAACTATGCATTTTGAGTTTTTGGCCCAATGTCATCTGAAACAATTAAGTCTATAATCTTACATTCATTAGAAAAATTGTAACGCGAGCTTCCTAATTCTATTTATATTGATCAATCTCACCCAGAATGGCAACTGGGGCTGCAAAAAGCTGTGCATAAATCTACAGGGAAAATAACAGAAGGAATATATATTTTAAATTTAATGCTGTGGGTATAAATAATAAATATTAAACTTTGATACTGTTGACAACTAATGCAATACATGCTGAGGAGACATTAAAAAATAATGCATTATACATTACTTAAAATCAATGTAACTGTGGTAGTGCATGACTGATGATTGTAGAGCAGTTTCTACTTAGCGTGTCTAATGTAAAAGTTGTATTGAAAACGTCAGTAATCTTCTCCCATAAGTGCCTTATTTCTGTACGGGAATCTTTTGAAAGGCTGTGAATTGCATAATTTATTTAATCACACGTCCAATACAAATACTGAACTGTTCAACAAAGCCATGAAAACTGTTTATTTCAACACCATGGGTTTAACATTCCCTGTTTTATTTTGAATGCATTGGAACATGCATGTGATAAATTTCTGCCTGTCTTTAATGAAATTGCGAACCCATTTAAAAAATATAAAAGTCAACAATTTACTTATTGAAATAATGTTGACAGGGTTTAAATGCAAATGTACAGGTCAGTAAACAAAAAATAGCACAGAAATAGTTAAATCCCCATAAAAAAGTGTTCTGGGATTGATAGCCTTGAGTGATGTTTGGAGAAAGATATCCTTTGTAAATAAATGATTTTCATTTTTTTATATGCAGTAAAGAAAAATTATAAGTAAGCTTGACCAAGAATAGGCCATTAATATGACGTTTGCCACCTGATTATCTTGCTTTCCATGGCAGCACCAGACAATCTCCGACCAAACAGCCTGATACAGATTCCTATGTACTACCCTCTATTTAAAAAATTGAAAACACTGTATTCTGAAGCTAGGGTTGATTTAGGAAATTGCACTTTCAGCACATATCAGCAATTTGGGCAGGTAGTGGGCTCAAATTCTTGACGGGCACTCCCAATACATGGATCTTTGTGAAATGGCTTCTCATACTTTTCAGCATAGGACCATCTTTGAGAAACTACAGCACCTGGGCATGGGACAGTGCAGGCTGCTTGCAGAACGATCTGCTTGTCTCCATTCACCATAGGTTCTAGGTCGGCACATAACTCCTCATCCACAACATTGCCAGGATCATCATTGGATCCATCAAACACAACGCACGATATGTTTCGAAATTTCATGCCATCACCGCAATGAGCATCCTTTAACAAGGGAAAGAAATAATTGTGATTTTACTGAAATTCAGTGTGATGTCAACAGTTATTAAGTTACATTGATGGAAGTAGTTATTTAGTAAGGGTGATAAATTTTGAGAGGATGAGTATGGAAAAGGACATAAACACTGAATGGTAAAACTTTTAAAAGCATGGAAGAACAGAGACTTAGGAGTTTAGTTATCGAATTATTTAAAAGTGGGAGCACAAGTTGATAAAAATATATATACAAAATTGCATCCTATGTTTTATCAATAGGTTCTAAATGTACAAAATCAAAGAGGTAATACTAAATGAATACAAGTCATTGGATTAGGCCATAGTATTATATTGCATCCAGTTTTGAACACTTACTTTTGGAAAGATATCAATGCCATGGATAGGTGGAGAAGAGATTTAGTAAGGTAATATCAGGGATGAGAGGCTTTAATTATGAGGAGAAATTGAAGAAATTGGGCCTCTTTTCATTATTAGACCATGGACTAAAATGAGATCTAACTGTGTTGAAAATTATGAATGGTTTTGATATGTTAAATATCAGAAATAATGTAGGTCAATGGGTTGGAATTTTAGCCACATCCAGGCAGGGAATGGAAGCGGTCAGGTGTTAAAAATAACACCGCCAGCCTATGTGCCAGTTCCCTGGCTCCATCCTGTCCCCAGGTCATTTTCCTGGTGGTGGCAGGTAGCTAATCAAACTAATTAAGGGACACTTAAGGTCAATTGAAGGCGCTGAAGGTACCAGCAGTCAGTTTAGCTCCTTGGAGGCCCACGGAAGCAGACTGAGCGGGGTGGGGGAGAGCAATGCTCCAGGCAGAGTTTAGAGTCCCTCTCTGCCTGCCTAGGTGCAGGAGCATTCACGGGCCACCCTGTAGAGGAGTTCCTCTACCCGCAGTAGTTTGAAGTACCCTCTCCTTCACTTACCTGCCATGCAATCCTGCTGCTGCTTTCAAGTTGGAAGGCTTTGGATTGGCCCTCCAGCTTTGAGACCATGCCTGCCATCTTTACCAGGATGGTGAGCCCTCCCCCAACATCCCCACCACCACACCCTGCCCCCACCTCGCCCCACTACCCTGGCATTAATTGGCCACTCTGGGGAAACTCACAACGAGTGACTGTTTCTGGCACAGTGCGGGCTTAAGAACCCTTTTGAACTTGATGATGAGGCTCAGAAGCCTGCAGGGAAAATCAAGCCCAATGAGTCAGTAACTACAGTAGATAAATTTAAGATAGCTAACAAAAGAAGATTAGAAGTATTATTTTATGTAGAGTATTGTTATGGAAATGAAGTCCCAAATAGAAATGGTGGCATAGATTGAATCCATAATAGCTTTCAAGATTGAAGTTGATAAATGTTAGAAAGAAAAATGAAAAGGATTCTCTAGGTGACAGTGATCATAACATGACAGAATTTCACATTCAGATTGAAGGTGAGAAGTGTGGATCGGAAACTAGTGTTTTAAACCTAAATTAAGATAATTATAAAGGGTCAGAAGGCAGAGTTGGCTAAAGTGAATTGGGAAGCTAGGTTGAAAGGTAAGACAGTAGAGATGCAGTGGGAGACTTTTAATGAAATATTTAATAACTTTCAGAAAAGATTTATTTTAGTGAGAAAGAAAGGCTCTTTGAAACGGATGCATCATCCATGGCTAAATAAGGAAGCTAAGGACGGTATCAACTTGAAAGTAAAATTCTACAAATCTGGGAAGATTCGTGGTAGGTCAGAAGATTGGACAGGTTTTAAGAACCAGCAAAGAATGACTAAAAGAATATTAAAGGAGAAAGTAGAGTATGAGAGAAAGCTAGCTAGAAATACTTTTAAAATCGTAAGAGTTTCTACAAGTATTTAAATAGGAAAAGAGTAACTAAAGCGACTGTTGGTCCTCTGGTAAATGAGTCTGGGGAATTAATAATGCAAAACAAGGAAATGGCAGAGGCAGTGAATATGTATTTTGTGTCTGGCTTCACTGTAAAAGACTTAGAAAACTTCCCAAAGATGCTTGAAAATAAAGAGATGAAAGGGAGGAATTTAAAACAACCACCATCACCAGGGAAAAGGTGCTAGGAAAACTATTAAAGCTAAAAGCAAGTCCTAGGACCTAATGCCTGCATCCTAGGGTCTTAAAAGAAGTGACTGCAGGGATAGTAGCGGCATTGTTATAACCCTCCAAAATTCTGGAAAGGTCCCAGTGGAATTGGAAAATAGCAAATGTAAAACCTTTATTCAAGAAATGAGGGAGACAGAAAGCAGGAAACTATAGGCCAGTTAGCTGTTATCTGTCATGGGGAAATTGCTAGAATCTGTTATTAAGAAAGTTATAGCAGGATACATAGAAAATAATAATAGGATCAGGCAGAGCGAACGTGGTTTGTTAAAGGGAAATCATGTTTAACTAGTTTGTTAAAGTTCTTTGAGGAAACAACAGGCAAGCTGGATAAGGGGGAAACTGTAAATGTGGTATTCTTGGATTTCCAAAAGGCATTTGATAAGGTGCCACCTCAAAGGTTACAATACAAAATAAGAACTTATGGTGTAGGGAGCAACATATTAGCATGGATGAAGGGTTAGTTAGCTAACAGGAAGCAGGGAGTACGAGTGGTGTGCCACAGGGATTAGTGCTGGGGCTTCAACTATTTACAATCTATATGATGACTTGGATGAAGAGATTAAATGTATGGTAGCTAAATTTGCCAATGACACCAAGATAGGTGGGAAAATAATTTGTCTAGAGGAGTTAAATGGTCCACAAAGGGATATAGATAAGTTAGGTGAATGGGCAAAAATTTGGCAGATGGAGCATAATGTGGGAAAATGTGAACTTGTCCATTTTGGCAGGAGGAATAGAAAAGCAGTACATGATTTAAATGGAAAGAGATTGCAGAGAGAGGAATTTGGGTGTTGGGTACATGAATCATAAAAAGTCAGTATGCATGTACAGCAAGTGATTAGGAAGGCAAATGGAATGTTGGCATTTATTGCAAGGGGAATGGAATATAAAAGCAGGGAAGTTTACTACAGCTGTACAGGGCCTTGGTGGGACCACATGTAGAATACCGTGTACAGTTTTGTTCTCCTTATTTGAAAAAGGATATAACTGCATTAGAAACAGCTCAGAGAAGGTTCACTCCACTCATTGCTGGGATGAAGGGCTTATCTCATGAAGAAAGATTGAACAGGTTGGTCCTATACCCAAAGGAATTTGGAAGAATGAGACATGTAAGATGGAACATGTAAGTCCCTGAAGGGACTTGAGGGTGGATACAGGGAGGATGATTCCTCTTGTAGGTGAGACTAGAATTAGGGACCACAAGTTAAGAGGTTTCCCTTTTAAGGCAGAGATTAGGAGAATTTTTTTCTCTCAGAGGGTTATTAGCCTGAGGAATTCTCATCCCCAGAAAGCAGTAGAAGCTGGGTCATTGAATTTATTCAAGGCTGAGTTAAACAGATTTTTGATAGACCAGAAAGTCAAGGGTTATGGGGGGGGGGCAGACAGAAAGTGGAGTTGGGACCACAATCAGATCAGCCATGATCTTATTGAATGGTGGAGCAGGTTCGAAGGGCTGAATGGCCTAGCCCTGCTCCTAAGTCCTATGTTCCTATGAAAGGAATGGGTTTAAGTGAATAGCTCTTTTAATGATTACAAAATTCCACGCTGTTATTTTTATGGGGAAACATTTCCCCCCATTGGGGGGAGGGGGGGTGATGTGGGAGCAGGCGCGGGTGGGCAGGTTCCCGATTGGCGACTCTGGTAGGGGGTGCGCCGCCATTTAATGTGGACAGGCCAGTTAAGGCCCGCCCAGCGTGACGTCCGCTCGGAAGCGCTGTGCTCTCCCTGTGCAGGCAGGCGGAGAGGGGATTCCCTGAGCCAGAATTGCGCTCTTTCATACATGCACGCAAAAGAGCGCACAGATCTCCCTGAGGCTAAGTGCCGCCTCAGGGAAATCACTGGAAGTTTAAAAAATTTGTGGAAGTGTGGAAAAAAAATTCCTGACATGTCACATGAGCTGGGACATGTCAATTTCTTTAGTTTCAACATTTCATAAACATTTTAAAGCCCTCGTGAAAACTTATCCCACCCGCCTGGCCTCCTCACCTGCCCACCAACCTTAAGGCTCGATGGGCAGGTCCTTTAATTGGCTTAATTACTTTTTTAAAGGCCTTAAGTGGCTGTTGACAGTTTGGCGGGTGCGCAGCCGACTCAGCTGCGTGCCCGCTGAACTGAAAATCTAAATGATGCGGGGTGATGTCGGGACACACGCCCGACATTACCCTGTGTCATTTTACGCGTTGGCGAGCAGGGCCCACCCCCAGCTTGCCTACCGGAAGATACAGCCCATGAAATTTGTCAACCAGTTGCTGGAAGGACTAGTTTTAGGCATGGTGGAGCAGTTTGCCTAACCAAATTGTTCTTTCTTCATGCCATGCCTTGAGCCACATGTATAATGATGTACTGAGAGGCTGTTGCTGCATCATGGTGGGGAGCGGGCCAACTGGCTCCTCAGTTTGGTACAGGTTCCCTTCCAGATTGCCAGGATCAATAATACTTCAGGCGTATCTGGCCTTCTGACTCCAACCCACAAACATTTGGTCTGCTGCCAGCAGAGCAAAAACTTCTGTCACTTGCAGATTTGCACAGATCTCTTTGCTACAACACAACGTAAAACTTCCCTACCCCCTAAATCTTCCACTATAACTATTTTAAAAAAACAAAGTGCGTAACGCGTGGACTACACATGCAGCTGGAAAGTACTAAGAGATAATGGGGCCTAAGCCTGCAGGCCATCCTCCCGTCTAGAGGAGTCCCACAACCTTGGGACTGCTAAGGAGACAAGCCCCAGAACCCTTCTCAATTCTGGAAGGGATCAGCTGCCATCTCAAGTATTGTAAACTCCCCGAACACCCAGCCCTCCTGGCTAGGAACGACCTCAATTCCATCATTGAGGACTCCTCATCCTAAAGTATAGAACTGTATAAGCGCGTATACAATATTTTGCATATACCTGACATTATTGTGGACCCTATATTACAGCATGCTAAAAAACCATGGCCTGAGAAAGTGTGGACACTTTTCATTTGAGTTAAGTAAAACTGAAGAAAATAGATTGACCAAAGAAAGACAGATGCAACTTCTGAATTCTTCTTGTTAAATAGCTAAATGTTAATTTTTGAGAATATATCCCAGTAGTTCACTGAAAGAAACAGAGGAAAAGGCTTCTTATTGTTGATGTGATTAGACTGCCATACAGCAAACTTATTTGAGTAACTGGAGCACTGCCTGAGTTACATAAACATGATATAGAACCAGTGAAAAGTTACAGCACTGAAGGAGGCCATTCGGCCTATCTTGTCCATGCCAGCCCGAGGACACCCAAGAGCCCTTTCTAATCCCACCTTCCTGCACCCGGCCCATAGCCCTGCAGCTTACAGCATTTAAGGTGCAGATCCAGGTACTTTTTAAAAGATATGTTATGATACAGGGTGCCACAGCTCACCAAATTAAACATGCTCCTCTGTCCCTGCCACCCAAGACTCAAAACCTGCCTCAAATCCATTTTGATTCTTCCCCCAGCTTCCATCCGTAACCCCAGATCCACTTTGCGGTGGATCTGTAGTTCCACATGATGTACCATTTCCACTTAAAAGAAAAGAAAAGCAAGAATGAGAGAAGCAGAAAACCACAGGGAGATAAGTAAAAAAATCAATTAAAAAAAACCCAGAAAAGCTAAAGTGAGAGCAGCAACAGAACAAGCGGAAAAACATAGGTAAGGAAAATAATGCTCTGTGACAACACCATGGGAGATTAGAAATAAAAACTGAAAGTGCTGGAAATACTCAGCAGCTTTGGCAGCGTCCATGGAGACAGAAACGGGGTTAACGTTTCAAGTCGAATATGAATCTTCTTCATTCTGAAGAAGTTTTTATTCCAGATTTCCAGCATCCACAGTATTTTGCTTTTATATTACCATGAAGATTAGCTAGTCTTAAAATTAGGGCCGGAATTTTCCAGCCCCTCACGCCTGCAGGATCTTCTGGTCTACGGGTGCCGCCGGTGTGAATGGAGATTTCAATGGCTCACCGGTCCCGGGAAACCGGGCACCGGGAGCTGGGGGGGCTGTAAAATTCTAGTCTACAACAGTTATTTGGTTTATTTATTGTAGAAACTAAAAAATTAGATCAGAATTTATTTTATTGACATTAAACTAAATAGAGTACAAAGATTAATATACCTCAACTGTACACTGGGCCCATTCACTATATTGCCATCGATAGCAAGGTTTGATTAGGCAAGGTTTGGACTGTTCCAGTTGCATTATGCATGGTCTCCCATCTCCCTGGAATGGCTGAATCAATATTCTCTTGCGGGTCATTACCCCTAAATAAAGAAGGTGCAGATGTCACATTTACTTAGCTATAAGAAATTGTTTTGATCCTCCCTCATACTTCATAAAAATTAGAGTTAAAAGGAAACAGTAAAATCAAACCATACATGAGGGTGCAATTCTGTTAAAGAAAATCAGAAAGAATGCTTTTCTACATAAATGATGATCTGAACAAAGGTCACATTTTCAGATGTTGTGTGTTTCACAGCTGTTCCTCAGCTTCATTTTTGGCTAAAAGAAGAACTTTTCACTCTTATAGAATGGATATTTGGGAATAAATATAAAAGGTCACATACTAGTCATTTCAGCTTTTGAACTGTGAGAGCAATGCTTGACAAATTATAATCATAGACTGATCCCCTTAAATAGATTAGGGCCATATAATCATTTCAGAATATTTTTCAGCTAATAATTTATACAATACATATCAAACATGTTTACACAAACACACACACATTTTACATATATAAATGCATTGAAAACTCCTGTGTCAGTCTTAGCCTATGGTAAAATCCTTTTTTACATTTCTAAGTGGTTCTGTGATAGGCCTTAACTAAGTTAAAATATCTATCACACACTAGTAGCTGTATAACTCCACTACTGAAACCGTAGCAAAAACCGAAAATGCTGGAAAAACTCAGCAGGTCTAACAGCATCTGTGGAGAGAAAAAAAAGGAGAGTTAATGGTTCGAGTCCGTATGACCCTTCTTTAGAGCGCAGTCTGGCTCTGAGAGTCAGCACTACAAAGACACAGCGGAAGCACTGGAAACTTTTAACCTTTATAGTACGTCCTCACTTAAAATAGTGGTGGTATTCCTAAAAATCATAACTTTAAGTGAAACAACTTTAAGTGAATCATAGGTTCCCATAGGAATCAATGTTAATGCCAGATTTATGTTCCTTCAGACATTTCGTGCTCAGAAAAAAAACAATGTATAAGTGGAAATGTTGTACCATACAGGTGCAGCACTTTGCATTCCGAGCTGAAATAGCTTGCAAAATAAAATGCATCGCTGAATATAAAGAAATACAATATACAATACAATCAAATTGTTTAAAAATATTACAGTACTCATCTCAGTAAAGTACTTTTAGATTGACAAGGCTCCATCTAGTGGCAAAAATTGGTTGATGCAGGTAGCAGCTGAAGTTCCAAAACTACATGCACTGAGTAACTTTTGCCACTGGATGGAACCCAGGACTTGAGTGTGAATTCTGAAGTGAAGCTAGGAGTGAAGCCAGTAGGGGAGCCAGAAGTCAGGAGTCACTAAAGGAAATGCCTGAGGACCAAGGCAAGAAAAGAAGCTGGGCGGCAATGCCAGGAGTCGGTAAGGGTGGGAAACAAGGCTGGGAGTTGGCAAGGCCGACACTTGGCAAGGCCGGGAGCCAACAAGGCCAGGAGAGGGGGGGATTTAAAATCAGAATTTTCTGACTCAGTTGAGAGTGGTACTCACTAAGCCACAGCGCACTGGGGCATCCTGAGGTTGTGAAAGGTGATATATAAATGCAAGCAGGTTTGAGTGTTTGTGACAGAGAGGCTACAAGGTCAGGAGAGGGATTGACTGTGAGGGCAGATGCACTGCGGGAAAAGTCTTGTGAACAGACAGGCCACAGAAGAGGCAGCCTATGGCATACAACTTTAAAGTGAAACTGACAACGTTAAACCGATATATTGACACTACTTTATTAACAACGTTAAAGTGAAACAACAGTAACTGAGTTAACGTTAAGTGGAGACTTACTGTATTAGGACAAAATATAACAATCTTGTGCTCTGAGATGAAGTTTAATCTGAATAGAGCTGGGAAAAGTGAGTCACAACTCTCCACCTCTACTTGAAAGTATTGAAATTCAGCCACTGCATGCATTCAACCCATCTTCTCAGAGCAGCCACTGCTGCTTGGCTGCTTATAATGCATACATACATATATCTAATAAGTTGCATTAATATTTGTATGTACCTGCAAGACCGCATGATCGAGAACAAGCAGACCAGGATGACCAGTCAGAGAACTGACAATTCACTGGACACTCCACAGCACACGATGAGTTCATCTGCCATGATTTCTCCAAACCCAGCTGTCAACAGAAGTAAAGAGCACTTTCAAGCACGAGTCGTGAAAAAAGACATCTGTACAGTTATGCCATTTTTTTACTTCAGTTCTCTTCATGTTTTTCAAAGCAGAGCTTAGTGGTTCTGCATCTGCTAAATGGTCACCTAGGCACAGTGCATATCGGAATATTGGCCAAATTGGAACACAAGTGTAGAGAGAGCCGCCAATTTTCTTTCCATTAATTTAGATGGGGTAAAGTTAAGCAGATTCCTTGACAGGCCTGTATTCCCACCTGACTGATTTTATGCAAATTACTGTGCCCAGATGACATGCTGTGCCTGGGCACACTGTCTCCCCCTACATCTCCATCTTACAATATGCAATGTGCTTACCTTACAAGCAATCAACTCACGTTGAGATGCATGTGTCTGTTTTTAAAGCAACCTTCCATCTGCCAGGGTTATTCCTGCTACTAGCTCACATAAAACATTAAATGACATTTTACTACTACAAGTTTACAATGCAATTAAAAGGTTGTCAAACCTTCAGAGGCGATTCCTCTAATCCATTATTAACTTCTACATTCTGAATACTTTCTCTTCACAATTTGTCGATGTAAGGACAAATTAATTTGTACCATTAACATGGAACTTTGTAGCCAAATCATGTTGGAATTTTCAGAGCAGGGTTCAGCATGCCCTGCAGGATTTTTCAATATTGATTTCATTTAATATTAAGTTCAAATTTGTAAAATTTACTTTGTAGAGTTAGGAGAGGGGAGGTAAGGTATAATTTACTGCTGTATTCAGGGCCAGGAATCTGGCGGCTAGATCATTTCCAAATCCCGACCCCATATCGAATCTATGACATGATGCGATTTTTAAAGGCAATTGGCCTAAAGGCGAGGTTGGTGCCCAAATGGTGGTGCCAGGAGTGGCCTGGAATTGGGCCTTCATGATGGAAGCTTATTCTAAAAAACTAATGGCAGCCATTACTGGGCTTGTTGTTGCCTGGAAGAAAGGAAACGACAGGAGAGCAGTGGACAGCATCTCATAGTCCACACAAGTGCCCAAACCCTTGGGTACACAAGCTGCGCTGCTCAAGCGATAGCAATTTTGTGACACTGTATGAGCACCTCAGTTTTACTATTCCTTTTCTATACAAGATTTTTCACCAGCAGCTACATTAGTAATGGCTCCTTGTTGTGCTCCCGACAGCCGTGCACTAACATTTCCCAGACTGTTTGCTCTTCCCTTTGGGCAGAATTTTTCAGTCGGCGAGCGGGGGTCAGGCCCGACACGCTGACACGTAAAATGATGCGCGATGACGTCGGTTGTGTGTCCTGCCATCGCGATATTTCGTTCGGCGGGCACGCGCTGCAATCGGTTGTGCACCCGCCGAAATCTAATTGGCTTATTAAGGCCATTAACAAAGTAATTATTGTAATTGTTACTGCTGCCCATCCAATCCTAAGGTTGGCTGGCAGGCAAAAAGCCCGAGCAGCCTTCGTGTTTTTTAGAAAGCCTCACCCACGAGCGAATGAATAAAAAAGTTTTCATAAATATAAAACATGTCCCATCTCATGTGACAGTCACATGAGGGGACATGTTTAAATAAATTTTTAAACCTTTCATTTACTTTTTTAAACATCGATTCAATCTCCCTGAGGCAGCTCTGTGTGCATGCATGTGAAAGAGCGCTGGCCCCGACTCTTCCTCCTCTCCACGCCCACACAGGTAGCGCTGAGCACTACCGGCCACAATACATGCTGGGTGGGCCTTAATTGGCCCACCCACATAAGATTGCGGCACGGAGCCGATCGTGGGCGGTGATCGGCTTTGCATCCGCCCCCGCCCGCTCCCACTGAGCCCGCCCGCCATATGAAAAATTCTGCCCTTTATGAACACGGAAAATTTGATTTGATCCCTCTCCAACCTGTTAACAAGCTCATCAACAAGCTTAACAGCAAGTTAATTGGAGACAAATGGATTACTACCTCTTCTGTGCCCCCACCCTCCTTTCAAAATTACAACAAGTCCCCGAAGCATTAGAAGACTGACGTCATCAGAGTGCACCTGTACCTGACCTTGCCCCCATGGGCAATTGAAAATCCTGCCCATGAGGTCTAGGATTCTGGAGGGAATCAACCACAGATTTTACAAAGAAAGTTTTGAACGTCCCTTTCTAAACTGAGCATTAATTTGTATAACTTTATGGATATATTGGATTAGGCTGACAAGTGGCAGATGTCTTTTACTACAAGATGATGAGAGTGGGAAAGGGATTAAGCAAAGGAATATAAATAAACAGTGGTAGACTGCTGAATATTACTCATAAACAATATCTAGGACACTGGTGAATAGCTTGTTAAAACCTTCAGTGCAATATGTGACACCAGTGAGGAAGTCAAAGTAAGTCTCAAAAAGTTTTAAGATGCACAGTTAGAGGAAATGAGTGCAAGTCCCAGGAGGTATAGTGAACCTATACAGAGCACTGGTTTGGCCTCACGATCAGTACTATGAACAATTTTAATTATCATACTAGATCTTGACTTTGAAGAAGATACAGAGGAGGACCAGTAAGTTGACATGGGAGTGTAGGCTTACAAACTATTAGGTGAGACTACAAATCTCAAATGTATGCAGTGGAGAAAAGAATCTTCAAAGGAGGCCTCTCTACCTTTCCCTCATTCTTTAAGAAACTCTTTGAAACTTATGACCAAGCTTTTGGTCACCTGTCCTAATATCTCTTTATGTGGCTCATGGTCAAATTTTGTTTGAAAACCCTCCTGTGAAGCATCTTGTTTTCACCACGTTATAAGGTGCTCAATAAATATTTATTGTTGTTGTTAACTGTGATGTAACAATAAAGCAGAATTGTGGTGATACCTAAAGGTAAGACTTTAGGCTGGATTTTCACACAGTCATAAGGACTCCAGAGGCATTTCAAAATGGTGGGTGAGCCCCGACTCTGGGATTCCTGTTCCCATTCCTGGCACTCCAATTTTCAGTGGTGCAGGGTAGGTTTGCGGGTGATGACCCTACATCCTGCACTCCCGACCTGGCTGGCTCCATTGTGGGGGTAGTCATCTCCTCGCCCTCCACAATTTTCGCAGAGTCAGCCAGCTTCTTCATGACTTGTGGTTGATGCCCCCTCCTTGCCAACTCCTGCTACCCCCACCCATTCCCAATCGCCCCCATAGTCTCAATGCCAACTTATGGCACTTCCATGTCCATTCGCCCAGAATATACTCTGTACAGGATCAATGAACCCTAAAATAACCATGGCATGTGTGGAACTGCTTAAAAACATCTTTAAAAAACATTGTTGTTGCTACTGTCCTAAAAAGTGCCAATCAACCAGACCTTTAAAGTATCAATAACAGAAGCTATAATCTATTATCTTGTGCAAATAAACAGTGAGTCATTGACAAAAGAGGTTACAGGAAAAAATATCTTATTATAACACCATCCAGCTGTCAATTAGGCACAATTTGCCTTTTCCCCAGCTGTGTCAACAGAGGTAATCCTTTTCTAGGAGTTTGGGCTCTCAGCGAAGATACAGCTGGGGAGAAGGAAAAGTTTTGCTTGATTGACAACTTTGATTTTACAATATGCAATTTATTTCATAATATCATGAAAAGAGGTTGGCCATTTGGGACTGAGATGAGCAATAATTTTTTTCACTCGGGAGATTGTGAATCTTTGAACTTTTCTACCCAAGGAGGTTCTGGTTGCTCAGTCACTTGAGTATATTCAAGAATAAGCTTGATAGATTTTTGGGCACTGAAGACATCAAGAGATATAGCTGTAGGGTGGGAAAGAGGAGTTGAGGTACAAGATCACCCATAATCTTCTTGAATGGCAGAGTAGGCTTGAGGGGTTATGTTCTTATCTTCTTGGGAAATGTTTAACTAAATACCAGGACATAAAAATCATCACAAAAGAAGTGGAAATCAGAGTAAACAAACAGGGCTAGAGGAAAGGGCAGAATATATACCAATTTTTTTTTCTTTAGGACTTATCTTATCCATTCTGTAAAAATTCAAGTTTCAAGCCAGCAAACCATCATTATGCAAATTAACCACACAAGGCCAAGTTTCTGCTTGGACACTAGCTGCACTCTGGGTGAAATTGTTTCTCAAAATTGCGCTAGTTTTGAGGAGTCAATTTCTTGCTCAAGTTTCTGCTCAAACTCATTGGCATATCATCAAACATTAAATCTTCCCGTGAAGCAGCATAATTGGGCACCATTTTAGAACACAACTTTTAAAAAAGAATTTTTTGCAGGCCTAGGTAAGAAAAATGATATTAAACATTAGAACTAGTGGCTTTGGGACTTGCTGCAGCTAAAATATTGGAAGTCCCACCTTGTAGAGCTGCCAGCCAATCAGATTGGCCACCAGCTCTCCCGTCCCCCAGGCACAGCGCTGCAGTGGCCGGAAGAGGCACTGCATGGAGCTGCCTGGCACAAAGTCCCGCGGGCCAGATGATAGGTAAGGCCAGGACAGGGAGGGTAGGGAAGGCCTGGGGGTCGTAAGGCAGGCGCTTGAGGTCTTGGGGGATAGGCCATATGGTGGTGGGGGGGGGGGGGGGGGGGGCGGGGAGCAGGGCGAGGGAGGTCCAGAGGTCACTGGGCCTTAAAGGGTGGGTGTCCCCAGTCAGAAGGGGGCTTCTGATGGAAGCAGCCTCCCCTCCCTTCTCACCCGAGATTGACCTTATTCTAGTTTTCTGTTCCCCCTCCTGGACTGTCATCCGCCTATCAGGCTGGGTGGGAAAAGGCCCCTACATGGCCATCAAGTGGCCATTTAAGGGTCTTAATTGGTGCAAGCGTGGGCTTCCCATTCGAGGCCTTGCCCGCCCAGCGTAAAATCGCTACCAGGTCGGGGCGGGTGGGAACCCGGAGGGAATCCCGTCCATGAAATTTCATGCTCCCTCCCCGCTGCAGAGCCTGCTGGGGGTTGTGGGGTTGCGGGGTGGTGATGGTGGTGAGCAGAGTAAAATTCTGGCCATAGTGTTTGGTGTCTTTAAAAGAGTGGCATTGTTTCTTAGTTATATTGCCAAACAAGTAGGATGTATTGCAGCAGTGCAGAAAGCACTGAGCACAACCTAAGAAATGATTGTCAATTGATTCACTTCAAAAGGATGAAAAGCTGAAAAGCTGAGTGAGCCTTTGAATGTAAGATCTCTCAGCTTTGAGCCTGGCACTCAAGCAAATGAACTTTCTGGCCTTCCACCCAAGTAGAGACCTGTAAATGCTCATTAGAGAGGATAGGGATGTACATAGGTCACTGTCAGTGCTGCACTTAATTAGGTGCTTCAGCTTTTCTTTTGTTTCCGTGTAGCTAAATGTTTGGCCTATCATCCCAGTTTATAATTCTTTTTCTTTCTCTCTCCCTTTTCCCCATCCCCCTTCCCTCTTCTTTTCTTAGATGATACAGCTCAGACCTGACACTTCATGAGGGCAATCTCATTTATACACATGTTATGTTACTCCAGTACACAGCATGCTATGGTATTAGTACTATGCTGGAAAATACCCCTCTGAATTTTTACATGCAAGTATTTACTCTTTCCCAACGTTTCATTGTATTTTATGCCATAGAACCAAAAAATAACATTATCAATTGCAAATTGAAAAGATAATGCCCAGATATATACAGGAAGGTGGGACAGAGATGGGAGAGACATGAAGTGGCCAGGGAACCTGGAAGGATGGGGAACATGGTGGCCCTGCTGAATTTAACTTTCCTGGCCAATCAGATTGAGAGGCAGTTGAGTGGGAAGGCCTGTACGAGGAGCCTGGAGCTGCCCACTGGAGAGGAGGGAGATACTGCAGGAATATGGGGTGGGGGTGCTGGGGAAGAGATCACAGGTCAGCCTTGAGATCGTCAGGGGGTTGGGGGAGATGAGATCATAGGAAGGGAGGCTGATTGCAGCAGGTTAGCCGAGAGGGTGCAGGTGCCGGGAGGAAGCACCACAGGCAGTGCTCCAAAAAGAACATAACTGCTGTTTCCAGCTGCTTCCTCCTTCAATCAGTGTCGGGCTTCCTGAACCCTGGAAAATCCAACCCACACCCGTTAAATCTAAAAGGCTGTTAAAATCTGATACAAGGAGCCTTAAAAACATTTGGAAAAACAGACCCATCTCTTCAGAGCAGGTCACTCACCTTCACCGCAATCTGCTCCAGTGATACTGGAAGTGGGCATGATCATGGTGGGCTGTGGTCAGGTTTCAGATTTTTATGAATTTAACTTCATGCCCCCCTCCCCCCCCCCCCAACTCTGCCCCTTTCCTGTTAATTTCGAAGGGTTAAAGTCCCATCTGTCAATCTGATATTTGCTTGAACTAACATGCAGCTAACCTTATTTTACTAGTACCAGTTCCATCAGGATGTAATAATTATCACATCTTTCTTTATCTGAATGTGAAAAAAGCCACAACAAATTACAAAAAGTCACAAGAGAATGATAGGAACTCGTCTTAAGTAATATTTAATGGTCTGGATATAATTGGGAAAAAAATACCTGTGTTAGCTGAGCTGATGAAGCACGGTGCCGAAAAAAACTATTACTCTCCTCCAGGAGTAGCACTTATAACATGTGACATACCTCTTCACAGAACCTGAGATCGACTGACTTCCCATCACTGCGAACACAGTCCAGCATTCTTGTTTTAATTCCATTACCACAGACTGCTTTATCACTCAGCTGACAAGTGCTCCAATCTATGAGATAGAAGATAATTAGCTGTTTCACAGCATGTTTAAGATAACAAGCAAAAAAAACGAAAGGATTCATTGTTAAATTGAATTAAGGCCCACCCAGTGTGACGCTCGCCCGGAAGTGCCGAGCGCTCCCTGTGCAGGCAGAGGGGAGAATCCCTGAGTCAGGGCTTGCACAGAGGTGCCTCAGGGAGATTTGTTTACGTTTTAAACATCTAAATAAAGAAATTAAAACTTTTAAACCATGTCCCCTCGTAGGACAGTGTCACATGAGCTGGGACATGTCAATGAATTAAAAAAAATTTTTTTTATTGAATTTTCAAACACTTCATGAAACTTCATCCCGCCCGTGGATGAGGTTCCATGAAAAATACGAAGGCCGCCTGGGTTAGACGGGAAGCTCATTTAATTATTTCAATTAGTTTTTAACAGACTTTAACAGGCCTTTGACAGTTCAGCGGGCGCACAGCCAACTTGGCTGCGCATCCGCTGAACTGAAAATCGAAATGACGCGCGGTGATGGCGGGACGCCCACCCGACATCACCGCGCATCATTTTACGTGTTGGCGAGTGGGCCCCATCCTCGCTCGCCGACCTGAAAATTCTACCCCATGTGAACCAGTAGATGCTTTATCAATTACCTGTATCGACTGGCTGAAGGCTGTGAATATGATGTTCTTAAAACTGAGCTGATACAAGACTGCATTGTAGTCGGTGTTACCAATGACGCCCTATCTGACCTACTGTAATACAAAGAAGACTTAACTTTGGAAAAGGCGATTCAATTGGTCAATTTTTCCTAAAAAATCCAAAGGCCGCTTGGCCTTTTCGGCCTGCTCGCCAATTGTAAGGTTGGACGGGCAGCTAAAAATTTCATTTAATTGGCACTTTAATAGGCCTTTTAATTGTCGACAGGCGTGCTGCTGACTCCCGTGCATGCCCACCGACAGAAATATCGGGCGAGTGCACGATAACATCATCGCGCATTATTTTATGCTCATTTGGGTCGGGCACGTCCCTGCCTGACGAGCAAAAAAATTCTGGCCGTAGTCTGGAATGTGGATATTTGTGTCAATGGACATATCTCCGCTTCTTCCTCGAAAAGAGGCCTGAACAATCCCCATCCACCACTACACTCCTCAGTCTGGCTGAACTTGTTCTCACACTGAACAATTTCTCCTTAAACTCCTCTCACTTCCTCCAAATAAAAGGTGTGGCTATGGGTACCCGCATGGGCCCCAGTTATGTCTGTCCCTTTATGGGGTATGTGGAACATTCCTTGTTCTAGTCCTACTCCGGTCCCCTCCCACAACTCTTTCTCCGGTACATCGATCATTGCTTCGGTGCTGCTTCATGCTCTTGTCTGGACCTGGAAAAAATTATTAATTTTGCTTCCAAATTCCACCCTCCACCATTTTCACATGGTCCATCTCTGACACTTCCCTTCCCTTCCTTGACCTCTCTGTCTCAATTTCTGGTGATAGACTGTTCACCAATATCCATTACAAGCCTACCGACTCCCACAGCTACCTCGACTACAGCTCCTCACACTCCGCTTCCTGTAAGGACTCCATCCCATTCTCTCAGTTCCTTCGCCTCCGTTGCATCTGTTCTGATGATGCCAATTTCAAAAACAGTTCCTCTGACATGTCTTCCTTAACTGAGATATTCCACCCATGGTAGTTGACAGGGCCCTCAACCGTGTCCTGCCCATCTCCCGCGCATCCGCCCTCACACCTTCCTCTCCCTCCCAGAAACATGATAGGGTTCCCCTTGTCCTCACTTATCACCCCACCAGCCTCCGCATTCAAAGGATCATCCTCCGCCATTTCCGCCAACTCCAAACACATCTTCCCTTCACCCCCCCCTGGCGGCATTCCACAGGGATCATTCCCTCCGGGACACCCTGGTCCACTCCTCCATCACCCCCTACACCTCAACCCCCTCCCACGGCAACTTCCCATGCAACCACAGAAGATGCAACACCTGTCCCTTTACTTCCCCTCTCCTCACCGTCCAAGGGCCCAAACACTCCTTTCAAGTGAAGCAGCATTTCACTTGCACTTCCCTCAATTTAGTCTACTGCATTCGTTGCTCCCAATGCGGTTTCCTCTACATTGGAGAGACCAAACGCAGACTGGGTGACCGCTTTGCAGAACACCTTCGGTCTGTCCGCAAGCATGACCCAGACCTCCCTGTCGCTTGCCATTTCAACAGTCCACCCTGCTCTATGCCCATATGTCCATCCTTGGCCTGCTGCATTGTTCCAGTGAAGCTCAACGCAAACTGGAGGAACAGCACCTCATCTTTCAACTAGGCACTTTACAGCCTTCCGGAATGAATATCGAGTTCAACAATTTTAGGTCATGAACTCTCTCCTCCATCCCCACCCCCTTTCTGATCCCCCCCCTTTTTTCTTCATTTTTTTCCCAATAATTTACATAGATTTTTCTTTTCCCACCTATTTCCATTATTTCTAAATGTATTTACATCTATTGTTTTATCTCTGCCTTTTTGATTCCTATTTTGATTCCTTCACCCCACCCCCACTAGGGCTATCTGTACCTTGCTTGTTCTGCTTTCTACCCTTAATTAGCACATTCCTTAGATAATATCATCACCTTCAACACTTCTTTGTCCTTTTGTCTGTGACATCTTTTGGTTTTCTCCACCTATCACTGGACCTCTATCCAGCTCTGCCTGTCCCACCAAACCTCACCACCCCCCCCACCTAAATCAACTTATATTTCACCTCTCTTCTATTTTTACTTAGTTCTATTGAAGAGTCATACGGACTCAAAATGTTAACTGTGTTCCTCTTCGCAGATGCTGCCAGACCTCCTGAGTTTTTCCAGGTATTTTTATTTTTGTTTTGGATTTCCAGCATCCGCAATTTTTTGCTTTTATTTCACTAAATTCAAATTGGATACAGGAGCAAGTGGAGCAGTCTTGTTTGACAAAGAACCGTGGCTATTAACATGATGGCTGAGGCCAAATGAAACCCAGTTATATGGTCCAGGAGGGATCAAACTACAAGCCATAGGCATGTTGTAAGCAATGCTCCAATACAAGAACAAACAGATACAGGGAACATTATATGTTATTTGCAATCTGGAATTCTCTCTTCTGAGCCAAGACACCTGTGTAGACTTCAACCTCATCAAGACAGCGGAGGACGTCAATCAATGGACAGTCATTGATAACACCAAATCTGTTTGGTGAAGAGGGAGGTGGGTGTTACATCTCCTGAGTTTGCACAGGAAGGGAACAGTCTGTTGGGGGTGATGAGGAGTGTACCAGGGTATCAGGGAGCGAACAGTCCCTTCAGAATGCTAAAAGGGGAGGGAAAGGAAAGATGTATTTGGTGGTGGCATCATGCTAAAAGTGGTGGAAAATGATCCGTTGAATATGGAGGCTCCTGGTGTGGAAAGTGAGGACAAGGGGATCCCATCATGGTTTTGGGAGGGAAGGAGGGTGAGAGCAGAAGTGCGGGAAATATGCCAGACAGAGTTGAGGGCCTTGTCAATCACAGTAGGGGGAAATCCTTGGTTGAAGAAAAAAGACAACATCTCGAAAGCATTGTTGTGGAAGGTTACATCACCAGAACAGATGCGATGGAAAAGAAGGAGCTGGAAGCATGGAATGGAGACCTCACAGGATGTGAGGAAGTGTAGTTGAGGTTATTGTGGGAGTCAGTTGGCTTCTAACGAACATTAGTTGATAGCCTATTGCCAGAATTGGAAACAGAGAAGTCAAGGAAGGGGAGGGAAGAGTCGGAGATGGACCTTGTGAAACTGAGGGAAGGGTGGAAATTGGAAGCAAAGTTGATGAAGTTTTCCAATTGAGGGCAAGAGCAGGACATGACACAAATAGAGTCATGAATGTACCACATATCCCGCAAAAAGGCAGGTATAGCTATGACCCATGTATCCATAGCAACACCTTATATTTGGAGGGAGTGAAATATGTTAAAGGAGAAATTGTTCAAAGAGAACAAGTTCAGCCAGGTGGAGGAGGGTGGTGGTCAATGGAGACTGGTTGGGCCCCCATTTAAGGAAAAAGTGGAGAGCCCTTAGACCATCCTGGTGGGGGATGGAGGTGTAGAGAGATTGAATGTCCATGGTACAAGGAAATGGTTAGGGCCAGGAAATTAGAAACTTTTAAATTGATGGAAGGCATCAGAAGAGCTACGGATACAGGTAGGAAGAGGCTGGACAAGGGGAGAAAAACTAGAGTCACGGTAGCAAGAAATCAGTTGGGGCAGTAACAGGCTGAAATGATAGGTCTACCAGGGAAGTCCTTGGCGAAGAGGTAGAAGCGAGCTGTATGGGGTTGGGAAACTAGGAGGTGGGAAGCCGTGGCAGGAAGATCACTGGAGGAGATGAGGTCAGCAACTGTTTTGGAAACAACGGCTTGACGTTCAGTGGTGGAGCCATGGTCCAGGGGAGCTAGGAAGAAATGTTGGACAGTTAGCGTTCAGCCTCTGCAAGGTGGAGGTCAGTTTTCCAGACAACAGCAGGTTTGAGAACAATGTCAGGATTAAACCTGAGAGAACAGAGTGCAGCAAGTTCAGAGGGAGAGAGGTTAGAGTGAGTGAAGGGAGCTGAGAAATTGAAATGGCCGATGTTACACTGGCAGTTCTCAATGAAAGGTTCAAGAGCGGGTAAGAGGCCAGAGGGAGGGGCCCAGCTGGAAGGAGAATATTGGAGACAGATGAAAGGGTCTGTTGAACTGGGGGTGGGGCCTCCTGGTCAAAGAAGTGGGCATGGAGGCGAAGGCAACAGAAAAAGAGCGCAATGTCACACCGCGATCAAAATTCATTAAGCTGGTGGCATAAGGGGGTCATGCTGAGTCCTTTGCTAAGGATAGATTGTTCAGTGTCAGAGGGGAAAGGTCAGAGGACATCGTGAATACATGGCAAGTGGTGAGATTAGAAGAAGTGACAGGGTCAGAGGGAAGTGAAGGGGAGGAAAGATCTGGAGGAGCATTGGTACCCATAAGTTGTGGAAGCTTGCGACTCTTAACACCTGAAAGAAAGAGAAAACATTCAGCATTGGATGAGTCGAAGGATGAAATTAAGCTGAAGAGCAGGACAGCGTTGAGCTAGAGTGCATTGGTGCTGCTGAAGAGGGAGGTTGAAATAGTGCCAAACACTGCCACATGTACAGTTGATGAGGAAGGAAATGTAGCTGTGAAAGTGAGTTTTGAGAGTAACCTGCTCAAACACAAATAGAAAGCAATGACAGTGAACAATGTAACAGAGGCAAACAGAAATCCCATTGTACTTCTACGTGTATTTCATTCAATCTGGACTACTGTATTCGCTGCTCACAATTTGGTCTACTCTACACTGGGGAGACCAAGCACAGATTGGGTGTCTGCTTTGCAGGACACCTCCATTCATTCTGCAAGCATGACCCCGAGCTTCCTGTAGCCTGCCATTTTAATTCTCTACTTTCCTCCCACACTGACATCTCTGTCCTTGGCCTGCTGCACTGTTCCAGTGAAGCTCAATTTAATCTTGAGGGATGGCAGTTCACCTTTCAATTAGACACTTTACAGCCTTCTGGATTCAACATCAATAATTTCAGACCATAATCTCTGCCTCTAGTTTGTTTCCTTTTCTTTGCTTGTTACTCTTACTTTTGCTTTCAGTCAGCAGCACACCTGTTGTAGGCACATCACAGAATCACAGAATCTTAACGGTGCAGAAGGAGGCCACTTGGCCCATCAAGTCTGCACTGGCTCTCTGGGAGAGCATTCTACCTGGTCTCACTCTCTTGCCTTATCCCCATAACCTTGTGCACTCTTTCTTTTCAGATAGCCATCTACTTCCTTTTGAATACCTCAATGAACCTGCCTCCACCAGCCTCCCAGGAAGTTCGTTCCAGACTCTAACCACCCTCTGGGTAAAAAAAATTCTCCTCACATCACTTTTACTCCTTTTGCCAATCATTTTGAATCTACGCCCTCTTGTTCTTGATGCTCCCTTGAGTGGGAACAGTTTCTTACTATTTACCTTGTCCAAACCCCTCAGGACCTTGAATACCTCTATGAAGTCTCCTCTCAGCCTTCTTTTCTCCAAGGAAAACAGTCCCAACCTCCAATCTATCCTCACAGTTACAGTTCTTCATCCTTGGAATCATTCTTGTGAATCTCCTCTGCACTCTCTCCAATGCTTTCACACACTTCCTCAAGTATGGCGCCCAGAACCGGATGCAGTAGTCCAGATGAGACCTAATTAGTGTCTTATATAAGTTCAACATGACCTCCTTATTCTTGCACTCAATGCCCCTATTAATAAATTCTAAGTTACTATATGTTTTATTAACTGCTCTCTCAACATGCCCCACCATCTTCAATGACATATACACCAAGGTCCCTCTGTCCGCACCTCCTTTAGTTTCCACCTTTATTTTATACTGTCTCTTTGATGAGAGGCTGAGTAAATTGGTTTATAGTCTCTTTTGTTTAGAAGATTGATCTTTTGTTTCTTTGTTTCCTTTCTTGCCCCATCACCATTCCCATTGGCCCTGGAACACTAATTTTTCTGTCATTCAATCTCTCTTGTCTTTCACCCTATCACAGATCTTTCTTTGGTCCTTGTCTCACCCTTGCTCAAAACCTATTGCATTTCTAACTTATTCCAGTTCTGATGAACGGCCATCGATCTGAAGTGTTAACTCTGTTTCTCTCTCCACAGATACTGCCTGACTTGCTGAGTATTTCCGGGATTTTCTTTTATTATTTCCAATGAAGCAGGTCGTTTTACTGTGTTGGCAGGTCTGTGGCAGAAATGCTGTAATGTAAAAGAATGCATGTCTCAGATCCTGGATACTAGTGCCTCCCCTAAGTATCCATCTCTGGAATTGCAGGCCATCAATTTTTTGATCATTAGTAGGGCTTCCAACATGTACATGTTGATGTTATGGAAATTCATTTTGGCCTGTTTTTGTTTCTGACACAGATTGTACACCAGGTTGCTAGAGGCCTGAGGTTCACCCAAAATGGACCTCAAGCCTCATCAATGCATTGTTGGCGAGTTGCAAATGCCAACTGGGTGTTGAGGCATCTCATTAGTTCCACGAGAAAGAAGTTGTTCTGGCTGCCTCCCTGGCAGCAGCTCTCAGGTAACTCCTGAGAAAGAAACCTGGAATAAGGAATACCTGAAAGTTGGAGCACACGGGTACTTAGTTGTAAGTTGGCAATTCCCTTTCCTGTTCTCTTGCTATTTTGGTCCTGCCAGTTCCCCATCTTTAAGCACAAACACAGCAGCGGGCCATAAACATCACCCCCATTGATTCTGTTGCACAGATCACTTAAAAACTAACAAAAGTGATCAAGAAACAGACTTAGGGAATCAATTTTAAACCATGGCAATTTTAACAATGTTTCAATTGCATTGTTTGTGGGAAATGTCCCACATAACTCATGATTAAGATTTTTCACCCATAAAGGTTACACAGAAAAATTTGAAAATCTTTTTAAAGATCACTGAGAAGGAATCCACAGCTACCTGTAACATTGTACACAAAGTGAAAGCAGTTCTTGTTCAGGTTGCAGGGCTCGGTTTCTGTTTCAGGTGGACAGGGTTTCCCTTCTCCTGGCTGCCTTAATGGAACTGCTGACCGCTCTCGAACAGTGCTACTGTTACAAGGCTGAAATGAAACATCAATGCATTTTTACATGACTCATGACAAGATCCATTCATACAGACAGTCTGACCATTTCCGCATTGCACAAGTAAATATAAATAAAAATCAGGAGAGATGTAAATGTACAACTGATTTGCTATCGGACATTTTACATTATTGTACAAAGTCAAAATCTATCCTGAGATTTCTGTTTAATGAAGGTACTATAACAAATTATTGCCTTCTTAATTAAAGGTGAGAGGGGGGGATTTCAAGGGTTTTGTCAACACTATTCCACATGGCTTATTTTATTACTGAAATTAATTGTACTGCATTGTTTTCACAAATTAATATAGCTTGAGGCAAAAGTGGCATCAGAGTACTTTAAAGTACTACCCGCAAATTACCATGAAAACGGGTTTGTTCACGGATTAAAGGAGTCTTCAAGGACAATATTTACTGCAGCCAGTCACTGTCATCTTACCAGAAGACACCTGCTCCATGATGTCCATTCAGATATAACACAATCATCAGGACATGGTAACTTGCATTGCCTGGAACCCAGTGGCATTTCTTCTGGATCACAGAGGTAGTCTTCAACAAGTTCAATGGGACCATCCATTGTATTCTGCATGCACCTGTCAGAATAAGTGGTTTAGTTTTACACATACACATGAACCAAATAAGGCCTGTCCTTGCTTAGGTCAGCCCCTTTATTTGCTCAAAATCCCAAATGTTAAATGAAAATTATTAAGTGGTTCTGTATATTCTGTGCAAAAATCAGCTATGATAGCTAATTATTTCTCAAACTTACAGAAGTTTCTCTACCCTTGTGTATTTATCAGAATTCACTCGACTCATGCAGATCCAAAAATATCTATCCATGGGAGTTCCTTTGGGGGCTTTTCCTCATTAGTATCACATTTACATTTACCCCCTTCGGAAGGCATATGTCAAAACAGGATTCATTGTTTGGGGGGGGGGCGGTATATTAACTTGACAACATACTGGATAGGATTGGGGTGGTGGTAGTTGGGTAAGGTGCGGGAAATCCAGAAGCGCAGTGCATCCATC
This sequence comes from Cetorhinus maximus, assembly GCF_964194155.1. Classification (NCBI taxonomy): domain Eukaryota; kingdom Metazoa; phylum Chordata; class Chondrichthyes; order Lamniformes; family Cetorhinidae; genus Cetorhinus; species Cetorhinus maximus. Next base: position 108,539,995 of record NC_135881.1, read on the forward strand.
AGTGGCTCTTCAACCCAGCCACTGCATTAGCACTTGATTCCTGGGTTTCCCTGATCAATTAGGTTGAGTAATTGTGATGGCGACCTGCATGAGTTGATTTCAGTTCCAGTACTTATAGGGATATTGCAGGGGGTACAGTTGATGGATAGACAAACAAAAGAAGGAACTGTCAGAATAGAGTCCCAATGTTCCTCTTGTGCTTCACTTTAGTATTGCCTCCCTTAATGAAAGCTGGCAGGCTGTAAGGACCCATTAGGATATGATTTCCTACTGACAGGAGGAAGAAGCCTGTCAGTGAAAGCAAGAAGGCACAGTTGGAAGTTGCTCAGGAGGAGGTAATTAGCAGGGGTGTGGTGCCACACTCCTGGATGCAACACTGAAGGTGGCTAAATGACCTAAGAAAGTTGAGGACAGTGGCGCATTCACCTATATCTTGATGTTTGCATCACTTCAACCCCTAATTCTGCCTTCCCAAACCTACTCCACCACATCATTACAGGTTCACCCATCCCTCTCTGTCTATGCAGTTTCCCACATTCCCAACTACCCATTCATTGCAGGCACTCACTCTCATCTTAATGCAGTGCCACACTTCTACTTCAGTCACCCCCCATCCATCTGTTCAACACATGCCATTTCTCATACTCATAAGTCTCTTCTTTTCCTCTTTTTAGGAAAAGAGAGCAGAGAGCATCAGAGAGTGGCAGAGAACCATAAATTTTACAATTAACATCTGTGGAGCAGGAGTTGCTAGAGGTTAATTAGGTCTTGTTATGCCTTGCTGTCAGAAATGGAGAGATTGGCAACAGCTTGTACAATATGAATACCACCTACAATAGGAATGATGAAACCTCAGCCTCAGGCATTCGTTGTCCTCCTGATCTACAGCAAAGTGCTGTCCAGCTTACTGTTTGCAGGAGACAGTGGGTGAGCCATGAGAGGGATGAAAGCGTACATGGAAGTGGAAACTCAGTTCAAAGTGATTCCATTTCTTACCTGCTGTCCCCTATCTTCCCCACCTCAGTCAGTACCCACATGCTGCCTCGTATCCTGATGGTTGACTCTACACCTGCACAGGTACAGGCTGTGCATTCTTTGGCACTCATGAACTCCAAACCCAAAGGACATTGGTCAAGAGCATTTCAGCTGTCAGAGCAGGGATCTTAGCAGCCTACCACTACCTCTACTGAAGCAACAGGGGTTGTATTACATACAAGTGCTAGGAAGAAGAAGATTTGTAGTTGCAAAAGGGTTTGCATAATGTTAGATTATTAAGTTTGTTTCACTTCTGAGCCACATAAATATTATTTGTTTCCATCACTTTCCTGTCTTGTCCATTTTTGATTGCTGTCTGGTAAGTGGCCTTTTCACTTCTGATTAACAATAAGACAAAACTTAATCCAAGCAGTGGAGGTAGGGGTTGCCCCCTCTACCAGTGAGCGGTAGAACCTAACTGAAACTTGTCATTCAAAGGGCATCCTGTGCAGCAATATGGGCTACTGCTGATGAATTGACTGCATCACATTCCTCTTCCTTGTTGTTGAGGGTGTATTCATTGCCACAAATGTCTAGTCGCTAATGCCCTGTGCCTGTGGAAAGCCAGCCAGTGCTGAATTCCCAATCATTGTGGCTGACATCATTGATGATAAAGTGTGCATAATTGCCAACCCTGCCAAACATGGTATCAGGCACCTGTGTAATGCATTTGTGGGCAGTTGACTGCAAGATTCTGCAGATGTCTCTGGCAGAGACCTGGAGGGAGCCAGAGGCAAAGAAGTGAGGGTGGTGATGACTTTTACAGTCACTAGCAAACTATGGCCACCAGGTCCAACAGGCAGCACACCTTGTTCTCAGGGGCTGCAAATGTCTGCCAAAGATCTGACATAAGACCCTAAGCCTCCTGAGACACTCCTGTTCACGGAGAGGAAGCGGATCCTTTGCTGGCATACACGCTGTGTTGCTGGTGTCCCCTCCTGTGAGCTGCATCTCTCTGCTCAGCCCCTCTCTCCTGTGCAGCAGCAAGTCTGTGACAGGAAGGCTGCTGCTGTTCCTGCTGGTCATTAAGGTCCTCACCTGAGGTCCAAAGTCAAACAGCATATGTGGCACCCATTCTGATCTGATAGACCAGAACTCCAATGGAGCTCCAGTGGAAATCAGACACACAAACCTCCAAAGTAGTGAAAGTCACCTCTCACAGAGCAAATACTTACTTTCACACAATTAGGCAAGAAAGCAGCTATGATTTAGTACATTTGGGAATTTTTGCCTGTCATTTCTTCAGCCCCCTCAATTGCCTCTGTGTTCTTGTCTTGTTTCACCTATAAGCTCCAGGAAGCTTGGGAAATCTGTACGCCCACAATTAAATTGCAAAATCCATGTTAAGATTGCTCTCAATGAGCTTTTGACATTTTGTAATTAACAACCCACCTATCCCGGAGTTATTCGCACACAGTCTAACGTGCTGCAGATAAATGTGGAAGTTGATGAAATGGAGCTGACTTCCCAACATGCCGTCAATTTCAACCCTTTTAAACTCCAACCACTCCCAAAACTGCTCACACCTACAAATAAACACCCCCCATTGTATCAAGATCAGCATGTGATCTGTTTATTTTATCTGAAATCCTAACTCATTCATATAGCTTTTTGTCATCAGCAAACTTAAGAATTGTTCCCCCTGTGCTTTTATCCATGTAATTGTTAAGGATGGGGACCTGGGTTCTACTAGAGTTCACTGCAATACTCTACCAGCAACTGGACCTCACGCAGAGCTGCCAACATATCCAACAACCAATTTGATATCCAACTTAAAATTTGACCACCAATCCCACAAGATGGAGCCTTACTTAACAGCCTTCTGTGTAGCACTTCATTGAAGGCTTTTTGAAAGCCAAGATAATATCAACTGGGCTGCAAACATCTATTAACATTGTGCCTTCTTGAAAAAAAAACAACCAAGTTAGTGAAACAGGACCACTGTTTCCAAACTTCATGTTGTGATTGCATAATAAGGTCTACTCTTTTCAGATAATTATGAATCATATCTCTAATAATTACTTCTAGCAGCTTGCTGCAGCATGTGGGACCTGGATTCCAGTGTTATCCAGGGAAAGCACGTATGCACTAAATGTCTGTGGCTTGAGGAGCTTCGGCTCAGAGTCATTGAGCTGGAGGCTGAGCTGCAGAAACTGAGACACATCAGGGAGGTGGAAAGTTACCTGGATACTTTGTACTTTTTGTTTTTAACTTTGTACCAGGAGGCAGTCACACCCGTAAGGATAGGATTTTCTGATTTGGAAGGAGGTCAGGGACAGGAGGGTGTGACTGTAGCTGAGGCAGGTAAGGGGACTCAGAGGGTAGGACTGTCAGCCTGTGCAATTGTCCAACACGTCTGAGGTTCTTTCAGCTTGATTAGATAAGAGTGAGGGCTGCAGGGTGAATCAGCTGATTGACCATGGCACTGTGGTACAGGAAGCCATTGAAGTTGGGGAAGAAAAAAGGAATGTAGTGGTAGTAGAGGACAGTATCCTGAGGGGAATTGACACTGTTCTCTATAGCAAGGAGAGAGAATTCAGGCGCTATGTTGCCTGCCCAGTGCCAGGGTTCGGGACATTTGCTCAGAGCTGGAGAAGAACTTGCAGTGCGAGGGGGAGAATCCAGTGGTCATGGTCCATGTAGGTACCAAAGACATAGGCAGGATGATGAAGTATGCTCTGCATAGTTAGTATGAGGATCCAGGCACCAAGTTAAGAAGCAGAACCTCAAGGGTCATAATTTCTGGATTATTACCTGAGCCACGTGAAAATTGGCATAGGACAAATATGATTAGCGAAATGAAGGCATGGCTCAAAGACTGATGTGGGAGAAGTGGGTTCCGGTTTGTGGGGCACTGGCACTGATATTGGGGAAAGTGGGATCTGTACTGTTGGGACGGTGTGCACCTGAACCATGCTGGGGCTGGTATTATAGTGAGCCACATAACTGGGGAAGTAGAGAGGGTTTTAAACTGAATAGTGTATGGAGTTATGTTTTTTGTTCATTGCAGTCACAGAAATCAATAAGCAGCAATTAAAATAAAGTTAACGATTGGCAATGAAGGCGTGCATCGCATCAACACTTCTGCAATGTCAGAAGCAGAACAGAAAGACCCATCTAAATTCTGGCAACATTGGAAGATCAGTTAGGAGTCAACATCAGCTTTAGAATCCAATGACTTGAACTAATGGTCTTTAGACAACAGTCCAAAGAAACTATTGACCAGTTGTCAGTAGATGTTGAGGCAAAGGTAAAGATTGCGATTTTGCAAAACTCTCTTTGGGAATTGATAATCACATTGGCCCCAATAGAGGCATTCCCAAAGGATCTGCTTAAAAATAAGAAAAAAGGGCATGATCGACAGTCAACACAAAGATGGCAGAAAATACAAAACCATAGCTATGAGCAGGCAATACATACACGCACTTGGAACAGCATGAACCATAGGTGAGGTAACCAAGACACATAGACAGAGCAAGGTTTGTGGTCCAAAAAGGGACAGGGCAAGATTGTGTAGAAAGTCTGGCAGCAAAGAAGTGGTTACCCACTCAGGTGAACTATTCAAACATCGGATGAGAAACATTGGCATTAGTGTTCATATCGCCAGATTTAATATGTACCTGTTGGCAAACACTTCGTTGTTGATACTGATCACAAGCCTCTAGAAATGATTTGGCAAAAGCCACTCACCAGCACACTGCTTCGACTCCAAAGACTGCTAATCAAAGTGCAGGGGTAAGATTGCGAGGTTCAATAAAAACTTGGAAACCACATGATTATTGAGCAGGTTACCCAACCCCAAGATGGCAGAAGATATACCATTGGATGTCCAAGTAGACAAATTGATGTGGAACTAGAAGATATGTACAACATTGACCTCATGTGATTTGGACAGAAAAAAAAACTCAAAGAGCTCTAAAGAGAGATTTCCAATAATCTTGTCCTCAAGGCATTATGACAGCACACCATAAGTAGATGGCCAGGTGCAATACAAGAGGTTCCCAAAGACCTCAGAACCTTTTGGCCACACTGTGACAAATTAGGCATTTCAAGTGGAGTCATTTTCGGGGGCAGACAGGTTTTGATAGCAAAAATGCTTTGTCAAGAGGGTACAGGCTCAACATGTTCCCTCTAGGACAAGAGGAAGGAGTAACAAGCCTAGAGAACCATGGATGACCAGAGGTATTCAGGTTACAATGAGAAGGAAAAGAGAGGCTTTTAGCAGGTACAAGGGAAGCAAATCAGCAGAGGCATTAGTGGAGTACGGAAAGTGCAGGGTGGAGCTTAAGAAAGCAATTAGGAAAGCAAAGAGGGATATGAGAAAGCTCTGGCCGGTAAAAGTAGGGAAAATCCCAAGGTATTCCTTAAGTATATCAATGGGAAAAGGATAACCAGGGAAAGAAAAGGGCCCATAAGGGATCTATGGGTGGAGCGAGAGGACAGCACTAGAGAGTTGAATGAATACTTCACATCCGTCTTCACCCAAGAGAATGAGGATGAAGGTATCGAACTCAGGGTGAGAGACTGCGAGGTTCTTAAGCAAATTGATATAGGGAGTGACAAGGTATTGGAGGTGTTGGCAGGCTTAAAAGTGGACTAATCTCCAGGTCCAGGTGCTTTGTGTTCCAGACTGCTGAGGGAGGAGATCGTATGGGCTCTGACCCAAATTTTTAATTCCTCTCTGGCCACGGGGGAGGTGCCAGAGTACTGGAGAACAGCTAATGTGGTTCCGCTATTTAAGAAAGGTTGTAGAGAGAAGCCAGGGAACTATAGGCCAGTGAATCTCACGTCAGTGGCAGGGAAACTATTGGAGAAAATTCTAAAGGAGAGAATCTATCTCTACTTGGAGAGGCAAAGTTTGATCAGGGATAGTCAGCATGGCTTTGTCAGAGGGAGGTCATGCCTAACAAATTTGATTGAATTTTTTGAGGAGGTGACCAGGTGTATAGATGAGGGTAGTACAGTTGATGTAGTTTATATGGATTTCAGCAAAGCCTTTGACAAGGTCCCACATGGGAGACTTATAAAGAAGGCAAATGCACATGGGATACAGGGTAATTTGATAAGGTGGATTCAAAATTGGCTTAGTTGTAGGAGACAGAGGGCGATGACAGAAGGATGCTTTAGTGACTGGAAGCCAGTGTCCAGCGGCGTCCAACAGGAATCTGTGCTCGGTCCCCTATTATTTGTCATTTATATAAACAACATAGATGACTATGTGGGAGGTAGGATTAGTAAGTTTGCGGATGACACAAAGATTGGCCAGGTGGTTAATAGTGAGGTTGAGTGTCTTGGGCTACAGGAAGATATAGATGGGATGGTCAAATGGGCAGATAAGTGGCAGATGGAATTTAACCTGAAAAGTGTGAGGTGATACACTTTGGAAGGAGTAATTTGACAAGGAAGTATTCAATGAATGGCATGACACTAGGAAGTCCTGAGGAACAAAGGGGCCTTGGCGTGTGTCCATAGATCTCTGAAGGCGGAAGGACATGTTAGTGGGGTGGTGATAAAGGCATATGGGACACTTGCCTTTTTCAATCGAGGCATAGATTACAAAAGTAGGGAGATCATGTTGTAGTTGTATAGAACCTTGGTGAGGCCACAGCTGGAGTACTGTGTGCAGTTCTGGTCGCCACATTATAGGAAGGATGTGATTGCACTGGAGGGGGTGCAGAGGAGATTCACAAGGATGTTGCCTGGGATGAAATATTTAAGTTATGAAGAGAGGTTAGATAGACTTGAGTTGTTTTCGTTGGAGCAGAGATGACCAGGGGGGTGACCTGATTGAGGTGTACAAGATTATGGGGGGCATGGACAGGGTGGATAGGAGCAGCTGTTCCCCTTAGTTGAAGGGTTAGTCACAAGGAGGCATAAGTTCAAGGTGAGGCGCAGGAGGTTTAGGGGGGATGTGAGGAAAAACTTTTTTTACCCAGAGGATGGTGATGGTCTGGAATGCACTGCCTGGGAGGGTGGTGGAGGCAGGTTGCCTCACATCCTTTAAAAAATACCTGTATGAGCACTTGGTACATCATAACATTCAAGGCTATGGGCCAAGTGCTGGTAAATGGGATTAGGTAGGTAGGTCAGGTGTTTCTCACGTGTCGGTGCAGATTCGACGGGCTGAAGGGCCTCTTCTGCACTCTGATTCTGTGAAGATATACTTACCCAGTTATATCAAGGTCACACAGGCATTGTAAGAACAAGACAATTAGTACGTAAAACAGTTTATTGGCGATGGATCAATAAAGACACAGGACAAACAGTGAGTATGTGATGCATGTTAGGAGCAATCGGCTGAGTCAATGCAAAGTGCCAGTCCATCCTCATGCTGTTCAATCACATCTATGGTCAAGAATAGCAACTGACTTATTCCATGTTAGAGATGATGACTTCTTACTCATTATCGATTACTTCTCCAAAGTTCCTATCATTCACCAACTAAGGGATACATCAAGTGCATCAGTGGCAAACACATTGAGTGAATTTTCAGTCTTTTTGGTTCCCCAGAGGAGATAGTGTTGGATAATGGTCCACAGTACACCAATAAGCCATTCCAGGACATGTACAGAAAGTGGGCTGTAAATCACAATACATTATCCCCACACTATCCAAGATTAAAAGGACTAGCAGAAAGGGTGGCAGATACGGGAAAGTCATTAATCCTAAAATGTAAGGAGACCAATCAAGACATTCAAATAGCAATATTGCTCCTGTGAGCAACGTCACTAGATACGGGATTACCATCCCCAGTGGAGATCATGTTCGGAAGGTAAGTCAGGGCAACTCTTCTAAGCTATCGTCTGATCAGATCATTGTTAATCTAAGACAAATTGTTGGTAAGACAAAAGAAAAGGAAAATCACTCATGACAAACATGCAAGCACGGAGTTGCCTCCTCTGCATATAGATCCAGTTGCAAGTAGAGACATAGTTTCCTGTGGCAATGTCAAAGATCTGTACTGAGCCACGGTATATAAAGTAATCACCCTGAATAGAGCGATGTTAAGGAGGAATAGATGTCAGCTGAGTTATCCAACTGCATCATAGCTAACACTCGTATAGCATCTAGAACACATTCACCTTCAAGTTCTGGGAGCACAATTAGGGAAGATGATGTGCACAATATTAAGCACAAGATAATTGTCAGTCTATACCTACAAGTCCAGAGAAAGAGTTAACAATTCCAGATCTCAGCAAAGTTTCACTGTTACCAGATCAGGTCAAGTCAGCAGACTACCTGTGCGTTTCAGAGACACTTGGATAACTAATATGAGAGCCCATACATGTGTAAATATTGTTCACAATTATCCGATTCCATTATGTACATAGCTTATATCTTGTGGAATTTTTCTATTTAAGGAAAAGGGGATGTTATGATATTGCTTTAATACTGAATAACGTACCACTGAATATGCAAACAGTCTAGCATATATCATCACAGGAAGTGATGCAAGTTAACATGTGAAACAGTTGTCAGAGCAGTGTTAATCAGCAGGTAGCACGTGTAGAGAAGAGCTCTCCTGAATCTTGTTACTCTTTAATAAAGAACCCTTCATTTAGTTTACCATTGTTACAGTGTTTGGTACGTTTGTGTTAAGACTCAATAACAGAACAATTGTATGATTTCAAATCAGACCCTTGAACTAAGAAATTAATTAGTTAGCTTTACCTCACTTTGCGGGTTAGCACTCCTTCTCCACAGTTATCCTTTAGGTCCACATTGCTCACTTTGCACACACTCCATGGTTCTGTTATCCACACATACTGACTGCAGTCACTGTGACAGGGAACCACCTCATATACCTATGATAATAACGTACATAATACTGACTTAAATAAATATTAGTTACTTCAAATAATCACCCTTAAGGTCTTCCTCCTAGTTCAACACCACTAGAACTGGGCTGAACTTCTGATTTCTATTCTCTGAGGAGCGGAAGGTGTTTTTGCAACTCAACACAATCAAAAAATGCCATGCATTGTCCCTCTGCTACTCTTGGCTACATGATGGATTGGATAATTATTGCAGCTGTGCAAAGTTTGATTTGGGAAGCTTTAGGAAAAAGCCCCAGAGAAAAATCAAAGATCAAAGGTTGGATAAAGTAGAAGATGACCTTGGTGGATATAGCAAAACAGCCAACCATGATTATTGGTATAAAGAAACAGAAGTGGCATTGGGGCTGTCAGAATTAATGATGACGATGACTGTGCAAAGATACTGGGAGTTCAATAAGTATCTTTCCAATAGCAGTGACTGAGGCACAAGTACAGAAGAAGCAATCTTTCATTTAGTTCAAAGAAAATTCATAAAATACTTGCTCTTGTAAAATAATGCTGAACCTGTCTCTGTAAAAGTGAATTATTCACTACAGCACAATGTTTGCAGCTAATAAAAGCTAAGAGCAGGCTGTATTAATGATGGAGCTACTAGTTTTTCAGCAGTATAAAGCATATCCCATTTACACTGCTTAGCTCCAGTTTGGCTAGAACTCCAAGGAGCCTGCTAAGGAGAAAGTTCTTTGCAATTATGCTTACATGCAAATTATGAGCTCTCCTCCTAAGAGTTAGAATTGAAATATCTAAAAAAGAAAATGAAATTCTTATGCTCTAAATGTTTAAATTAATGTCAGGTAAGCTAAAATGGACCTAAGTGGATATACATTCCCTATGATGTCAAATTCAAAGCAACGTGAGGCTGTATTCTCCATGGAGTACTGTGTTGTTCTCTTCAGAGTCAGATCAGCGTTGACTCTGGATTCACACTGCGGATGTAGTGTTGGAATGAATTAAATTACATCATAAAGACTGTGAAATTGATAGAAATATGTATAGTGTTATAATGGCTAAAGGTCAATAGTGATATTTTCTTTTAGTTTTAATATATAGTAAATTAATAAGTTAAAATATAGCTGCATATGTTAGTATCTGTATTTTAAAACAGTTCTTTGTAATTATTACTTCAGCTGTTCTTCCCCATTTATTTGTATATTGGCAAAGAGAATTGAACTGTTTATTGGTTGATGCTCATTCAGTTTGTGAAGGAGTCTGCACACCTCAATTTATGATTTTTTTCTGTTATTAAGTTCAGGCCTTCTGTTCTGACAGATAGAAAATTCATACCAAAAAAATAATCTAGAGCATATAGAATGTGCTAATTTACTGTGCATTTTAATACGTGTTGATTCTGTAGTTAGCTTGCATTTTAAAATAGTTCTTAGCAATTAGAGAGATTTGTCTACTCCACCAATCCCCATTTAGTGTTATTTACTATATTAAGAATTTCCTTGATTAAAAACAAGCTTCATCCTATTAATGAGAGGACATAATGATTAGGCTCCAAATGACAATGTTTTTCTTCTGTCATGAGTGTATGGAAAAAAAAACTTTTCTATACTTTGGAAAATGTTTGCTGTTTATAATTGGGTGGATTAAAAATAAATTAGAATTGCTCTCAAAAAGATTACCAGATGAGTTTTCACATCAGCTGCAGGCTAATTAAACCCCTCATCACAGCTGTTGTCTTCTCCAGTTAAATAAATTGACATGTTCAATTAAACAGTATCAAGTGGCTCCTTGTTCAAAAATAAGATCAGCATACATACATACAATACATATTAAAGCCAGTTTTCTGGGGTTTCTGTGGCTTGTTCAATGTTATTGTGCAACAGCCTCTGATGAATTTCAGTTAATAAACAACACAAATTTGAAAGGAAGAATGAGGTTACAGTCATTTATGTACAAATGGCAGTTAATTGAAGCTTTTAATTATTTTAAGATCACCCTGATAAGACTGTGAAGACATTAAAGAAACTAAATTGATATCTTGTGCTTTCTTTTTAAGTTCCATCCAATTTGTGAAGGAAATCTAACAGTATTGCTTTCTGGCAGCCAGGTCTTTTATAAACGTAACTATTCAAAAATGCAAAAACCATAATTACAACTGCACATTTTCTTAACTGTTCCATTTGACATCATTGCCTCAATCTTCCGGTTCAGCGGCAATGCTACCTGCAAAGATTTTCCCGACCCGACACTACTGCGCATCTCTTCTGCGATCTTCCGATCCTGCTGTCAGAGAAATGCACTGTGCATCATCTCCTGGGGATCCCCATTGGAGCAAAGTCAGGCTTAGAGAGGACACGCCCCCTTTTTTAGGGCACCAGCTGCCATATTCAGGTAAGTTTAAAGGTCCAGTGTTTGAGTGTGGGTTAGTGAATGGATGAGTGGATGAATAGGTGTGAGTGAATGGGTCAGCGGGTGAGATGGGTTGCTGGGTGATTTGGGTAAGGCAGGTGTGGTGCTAGGTGGGATAGTATGTAGGTGGCTGAGGTTGGTAGGTGGGTGAGGGGTAGGTGGATGAGTGGGTAGTCAGGTCAGGGGGTAGTCAGTTTGGTTTGGACGGCTGTCGTGTGGGCGGGGGATAATCCGGTCGGGTCAGGGGGAGTAGTCGGCTGGTAAAGGGTTTGTCAGGTGCTTGAGGGTAGTCAGAGGTCAGGGTGTAGTCAGGTGATCGAGGGATATTGGGTCAGGGTAGTCAGGTCTGGTTGAGGGGTAGTCCTCGGATATAGTCGGAGGGTCGTGGGGTGTTGGGGGGGGTTGCATTTCCTGAGCAACTAACTAGTCAAGTCGTACGGATCTGTATCAAGTTTCCAATTTTAGCTCAGCGTTGGAGACATTCATGCAAGGTTCCAGGCGGCAGGGAATTGCCCATTGGAAGTTTAAATTTACCACCAATTCCCAGGTAGGTCTGCGTGTCAGGACTTTATCATGGTCCTGATGCATGTCTTTCATTGTACATCCAGTCTCCAATGACCCCAAAACTGGAAGATTTGGGCTTTTAATTTAAATTAACTTTTAATTTAATTGACAAACAATGGGGGAAGCGATTGAAAACAATGATAACAAATAATACAGGACTCTCACATTGGGAGTACAAAAAGACTTAAAAGAGGTACAAATGGACATAACACAGATTTCCTGTAGCCCAATGTATGCTGCAATAACACTGCGTGAGCAAATTATGGCTGCCATTGTGTTTAAACTTCTATCAAAGGCCGAGGTCCAGATAACAATATTGTCTACGAAAGGGTCTGACAGACATAAGTGACATCTGGAGCTTCAAATCTGCCATTTTACATGCAAACGTTCAACTGGCACTGAATGATTCAGTGCAACTGCAGCTGCTCTTGTGTTCATGGCAGAATCTTAGACACTGACTTCCATTTGCTGCTTTTATCCTGTTCTCATAAGGGCTGCGGTACTGAATCAGGCCTACTGCCTCATCTTATCAATTCTATAAAGCTCCAGCTTTTGATGCACTTCACCAATAGAAACGGTTAATCTGCCAATGGGTTTGTAGTATTTTGAAGGAAAAAACCCCAGATGCTCCTCCAGACTTTGTCGGCAGCAGTGCAGTGAATTTACGCACGCCTTTCAGTCCCAGCAGCAACTCCTTCAGTTGGAACCTGGAACATTATTGATGCCTAAGGAAGATTATTGACACAACTTGTAGTGTGTCTGAGATTTATTTTGAATTCTCACAAACCCAGAAGGGCCTTCATCATCTGATGTTTATAAGCTATCTTTGTTCTTATAATTGAACAGCTTTCCAATGTTGGAAAGTTTTAAACATGTATTTGAATAGTATGATTCCCATTTGACTAAAACCATTTGTTGCTAAAATGCTTACTTTAATATATCATAAAAGGATCCAAAGAAATTAAGAATTTCATTTGTATAACACCTTACACCTCTCAGAAACATTTCTGAATTTTTATGAAGGTAGTATTAATGACTTTACTGCATCTATATCTGTTACTTTACTATCTTATCTATAATATATTAAAATCTTGTGTATATAGTATGAACTTCCTGTCAAACTTCCATCACATACTTAGCCTATCTTCTGACTAACAGAGAGCAGTGTCACAGGAGATCCAACACACACACACACACACCTGACAGTTAATTAATTCAGGCAAGAGAAATTAATTCTGATTTGACATAAAGTTCAAGAAATTGATACAAATACATAAATATATATGAATGTAACCTACTGGATCACATACACATAACACACAAATTTTTACAGTGGATCACATTGCCTTACCTGAGCCTGTTGTGAAAGTGCACAAGTTGTCAAAGGGAAGGCACAAAAAAGACAAAAGTATTATTCAACACAATAATACATTTTTCATGATGATCAATTGTGTTTAAAATTAAAGAACATAAATTACATTTTCTAATACATTTAAAAACCATAGTGATGAATCTTTATTTTCTAATGGTAGGATTTTCAACCTCTTAAATCCAATGTGATCAGACTTGGATTTCTTGCTCTCTGTCAACTCCATTTAACATCAGGGTCAACATTTCACAACCCTTCCCCAGCACTCCTGCTGCAGCTCTGGCAGAAATGCAGATGAATCACAAACGAGGTTGGGACTGGATACACAGGTGATGGTCAAAACATTCAATTGCCTTTGTAAGAGGTTGTGTAAGGTTCTTCTACCCACCAAGTACATGGTCAGACATAAAGGACCCAATTTTCATTCTGGGGTCAGGGTCCCGACGCCTGGAACATTTCCAGATGCTGACCCAGCATGTGCCAGCAGCAGTGACGCAATGCAATTTTCAAAGTGTCAAGCCACTAATTGGACTGAAGCTGAGTTTAGTGTCCAGCTAGGGGCTTTAGGCACAGGCAGGAGGCAGGATCTAGGAAAGGAGGGATCATTTAAAAGACAACAGAAGCCATGACTGGGTATGCCGTTGCCTTTTGAAATGGATGAGTTCTGGCAGACGGGAGAGCTGTACTCTTCCCTCCATCTGGAAAAAGAGGTTTGTGACTCACAGACTCATCTTTGTTAAGTATCACAATTTATCTGAAGAGCTTGATGTGACACTGCGCCATTCAGCAACTCCTGGGCCATAAATATTTCAGAGATCTTTTCATGCTGTTCTAACTTGTCTTACTTATAATTATATATTTTACAGAATAATCTTTAAACTTTTATTTACTATTGCAATATTTGTACTTGCTCTTTTTATAAAAGTTATATATATATAGATAATAAATTATATAAAAATTTTAGGAGAGAAACAGTTATATGCTTAAATGGGGTGGGCTGGGAGGTGTGGTATACATTAATCTTATTTTACCATGTTCCTCCTTCCCACTTCCAGGCAAAGGGCCGGATTTTTGCAGAGTCATGAAGACTTTGTGGACCTTTAAAAATGGAAGGCAAGACCAGGTGTGGAAGTCCTGCTCGTCATTTAAAACAGATCCAATTTTTGCCAGTAGGGGAGAGGGGATGGGGTGCCAATCACACAGGAGGGAGACCCGAACTCAGCAGGAAAACTTCAATGTAGTGCTGAGTTCAAAAAGGCCCCATTTTGGCTGTTGCAAGTGCCTGAACTTGCAGTGTGGGATTAGACGTAAATATTCCTGAAGGGTGGATAATATCTGTATGGTCATAATCTGGAGATTTTTAAAAATCCTCTAGTCCTTAAAATAAAAAAAACACAGGGTGCAACTGTCAGTGAGATTTAAAAAGACCCTCTACTGGATTATTTTGATTGACAGGCCATCTGGTGCAGGTTAGAAAAAAAAGCACCTGATCATGCAGTTTCAATAGAATTCTTTGTTGACATTTCCCCAAGGGCTATTATTACGTAGTTATAATTGCTTGGCTGAGTTTGAAAAGCTGAGTCTGAGCAGGAGGTTCTGAGTTCACAGTTTTATTAACAGTTTAAAGAGACTATTAAAGGATTAGCTATCTTTGATGTGGGGTCTAAATAGAAATTTGCTTGTTTTTACAGGAGATTAACCTCCTGAGGAGATTTAAAAGCTTTGAATGGTTGTTATGAATGGGAGTTTTTTTTCACTAACGTGTGTATGAGTCAAATTCAGTTTGAGGGCGAGCAACTCGGGTCTCAACCAGTGTCCTCAACTTAAATAAGGGCAAATACAGAAGTATGAAGAAAGAGTTGTCTAAAGTGGGCTGGGAAAATAGACTAAGGGGAAGGTCAGTGGATGAGTAGTGGCAGACATTTAAGCAGATATTTCATAAATCTCAGCAAACATTTATCCTGGTCAAAACAAGGACTCGATGAGAAGGATGAACCACCGTGGTTAACAAAGGTGGTCAAGGAGAGTATCCAATCAAAATCTAAGGCTTACAAAGCAGTGAAAACTAGTGGTAGGCCAGAGGATTGGGATTTTTTTTAGGAACCAGCAGCAGATGACTAAAAAGCTAATAAAGAGGGAGAAAATTGATTATGAAAGTAATTTGGTAAGAATTTAAACCAATACCTTGCATTGGTCTTCATGGTGGAGGACACTATAAACATCCCAAAGATATCATATAAGCAGGGAGCTAATGGGAGGAAAGATCTTGTAACAGTTATATATATATCCTGTAACACGAGGGACAAAGTATTTGACAAACTAATGGGACTAAAGGCAGACAAGTCACTAGGACCTGATTGTCTGCATCCCAGGGTTTTAAAGGAAGTGGCTGCAGAGATGGTGGAGGCATTGATCGAAATATTCCAGAGCTCACTGGATTCCAGGAGGGTCCTAGCAGATTGGAAATCGCTAATGTGATGCCCCTGTTCGAGAAGGGAGGGAGCCAAAAAACAGGAAACTATAGGCCAGTCAGCCTAACATCTGTCGTTGGGAAAATGCTAGAGTCCATTATTAAGGAAGAATTAGCAGGACATTTAGAAAAGCTTAACACAATCAAACAGAGCCAACATGGTTTTGCGAAAGGGAAATCATGTTTGACAACTTTGCTAGAGTTCTTTGAGGATATAAACATGCAGAATTGATAAAGGGGAACCAGTGGATGTAGTGTTTGGATTTCCAGAAGGCATTCGATAAGGTGCCACATAAAAGGTTATTGCACAAGATAGGAGGTCATGGTATTGGGGGTAATGTATTAGCATGGATTGAGATAAAAGCAAAAAACTGCAGATGCTGGAAATCCAAAACTAAAACAAAAATACCTGGAAAAACTCAGCAGGTCTGGCAGCATCTGCGGAGAGGAACACAGTTAACGTTTCGAGTCCGAATGACCCTTCAACAGAACTAAGTAAAAATAGAAGAGAGATGAAATATAAGCTGGTTTAAGGGGGGTGGGGTGGGGGGGGGGAACAAGTAGAGCTGGATAGATAGCATGGATTGAGGATTGGTTAACACACAGAAGACAGAGAATCGGGATTAATGGGTCTTTTTCAGGTTGGAAAGACATAACTAGTGTAATGCCACAAGGATCAGTCTCAATTATTTAGTATCTATATTAATGACTTGGAGGAGGGGCAGAGGGTAATGTATTCAAATTTATTGACAATACAAAATTGGTGGGAAGGCATGTTGTGATGAGGACATAAGGAATCTGCAAGGGGATATAGATAGGTTGAGTGAGTGGGCAAAAACTTGGCAGATGGAGTTTAATGTAGGAAAGTGTGAGGTCATGTACTTTAGTAGAAAAATCAAAAGGCAGACTATTATTTAAATGGAGAGAGGCTCCAAAAAAGTGCAGCACAGAGGGATCTGGGTGTTCTTGTGCATGAACCACAAAAAGTTTGCATGCAGGTGCAGCAAGTAATTAAGAAGGCAAATGAAATCTTGGCCTGTATTGCTAGGGGGTTGGAGTTTAAAAATAGGGAAGTCTTGTTACAACTGTACAGGGTGTTAGTAAGGCTACACATGGAGTACTGTGTACAGTTTTGGTCCCGGTATTTAAGAAAGGATATACTGGCATTGGAGGCCGTTCAAAAGAGATTCACTAGGCTGATTCCTAGGATGAAGGAGTTGGCTTATCAAGAATGGCTAAACAGGTTAGGTCTTTATTCATTTAGAGTTTAGGAGAATGAGGGTGATCTTATTGAAACGTACAAAATTCTGAGGAGTCTTGACAGGGTAGATGTTGAGAAGATGTTCCACTAGTGAGGGAATCTCGAACTAGGGGACATAGTTACAGAAGAAGGGGACACTCATTTAAAACTGAGATGCAAAGGAATTTCTTCTCTCAGAGGGTGGTGAATGTCTGGAATTCTCTACCCCAGAGAGCTGTGGAGGCTAGATCACTGAAAATATTTAAAGAGGAGGTAGATACATTTTTGAAATATCGGGGAGTTGAGGCCTAGGGGGAGCTGGCACAAAAGAGGAGTTGAGGCCTGGGGCAGATCAGCCATGATCTTATTGAATGGCGGGGCAGGCTTGAAGGGCTGAATGGCCTACTCCTGCTCCTATTTCTTAAGTTCTTATGAGTCAGAGCTGTATTAGACTGTTAGAAGCTTATTTTTTCATCTCCACATGGCACCTGAGATCAGCCCATGGTGAATACTGGGTGAGTGGCCATGGAAATGGCATGGGAGTTATGAGGAGGCATGGGAAGTGGGTGGGGGTCATGAGTTGGTCTTGAGTTTTTAGAGGGTTTGAGGGGCCGTGGAGGGTTGGTGTAACTGTTAGTGAGAGGTTAAAAAAAACTCTAGTGGTGAGGGGTGAGGACTTGAGGGCCTAACAGCTTCTGAAACAACTGGAACGAAGTCCCAGAGAACTGAGGTGGGCCTTTGAACCAGCCGGCATTGCCTGCCCTAGTGGGCCTAATTCCATCCAACACAGGGCCCACGAGTGAGAATTGTGTTACCAAGCTGAGTCAGCTGAGTCAGGAAATTTCCTGACTCGAGCTCCCCATCTCAGTAGCCAAAATCCTGCCGAAATGTTCTATTTGGCCTTTATGTCTGGAATAGACTTACTGCTGCTTGACAGTTTCAGATTCATTTTTTCCCCACAGTGTCTATTTAGACAGCAAATCAACATTTTCTCTTTTCACGCATCTTAACAGTTGCTTTCCAGCTGCCCATCTTAATGAGCCTTGGCTGAACAAGTCTGTCTAATGAGTCTCTAAGGTGCAAAACTGGATTAGAATTATGATAGAAGTTGGTTTGATTTTTTTTTAAAAGAGCCACATGGTATGTCATCATTTATTCTCTTTTTAAATTACTTGTACATCATGTTTAAAGAAAAGCTTTTGACATCAAATCCCATTGGATTATTTTTTAATTGACTCATTTCATTGATTTCCTCAACTATATTGTGTTCTCGGTTTGCTGCTGCTGGTATTGCACTTAGCATGTTGCTGTTAATAGAATCAAAAGCAAAGCCTGAACTTTACAGGCAAAAGATAATTCCATTTTTAAAAACCTCAATTTGTTTCAGATATTTGGATACATTTCTTTCCCTTTCTTCGTCTGACTGGCCAGAAACCTACAGCCAGAATGGGGGAAACATGGCCTGCTCCAAGCGCATCTCCAATGCTGCCTATGAATGTCTCCAGTGTTGCCAATGAAGAGACACCAGGGACTACCTTTCCCTTCTGAATTTATTTGGTTCATGCCACAAGCTCCATTGAATTCCTCCCTGTTTAACACAACTCCGATTGGGATGGGGGTCTATTGGGCGTTGATATAAACTTCAATATGTCTCTGCTCCATTCCAATGTTGAATGCCACAATACCACCTTCAGAAGACAATTTCTAGACTGAATAGAAATAGACTTGTGGGCTTACGGTTTATTGGGCAGAAACTGTGATTTAACATTTTACAAAACTGATTTTAAGATGTTCTACAGATTCTTGGATTTCCACATGCATATGCTATGGATTCATTATTGGCCAACTAATTGTTAATCAAATACATCTAATCACATGTTTGGGGCACTTAATGGATGACGTGAAAAGGCTCCACATCTAGAAATGTTATAAAGTGTAGAAGTATAAATGTTCTAAACTATTCACTTTTGGTTTCAACTGGGCTGGCACTAACATTGAAATGAAGGATCAATCAAAAAACAGGGTTATATTTTATTTATATACATCTGCATAGGAAATGGAACTCTCAGCCCTTTGCCAACATTAAGAGATTAAAAATTACATTTTGAGTGTTTCCAGTAATATAATTGTCTTCATATGAATACTTATAACTTGGCTTTGCATTGGAGTACAGACATACTCTGCTGGATCAGAGTACCTTCTCCAGGTGACCTTGAACCTCTTATTTTTAAGTTAGGTTTAGAGTCAGATTGTTGACCTGATACCTAAGTTATACTACCACTTTAACAATGATACATTTAAGGAAACCCCTATTCATTGATGCAAAAGCTGCAGTGGCAAATCAGGGAGATTTAATCAGTCATCAAGTTCACAATCATTTCAATAGTTTAAACATTGAAAGGTTTGAAAATATACATTTCAGAAATCTGAATTAAATTTGTTTCTAGTTACCTGGTTGGTGTGATCAAGTTTTGGACAAGGTCTTCCACCATTGTATGGCTTCTCACGCAACCACTTGGATCTGACCTTCACTCCACTACCACATGATTTGCTACAGCGAGACCAATTGGACCATTCACTAAGCTTACAGTCGGAAGGACAGGGAATAATGCAAGCCTCCTCTATGTAAGCTGTTGTCAGAGAATTATGAAAGGAATGATAGTGTCTGTTAATATAGTACTCATATTACAGCAACTCTCACAGTCACAAAATTGCTATGAAACTTGCTCAGCTAATAGATGCTTAATTTAAATTACAGCAAATCTCTTTAAAAAAAGAAACCAATGAATAATTATGGGATGCTCCACTCCCAGCCATACCACTCAGTCGTCAAGATCAGATATAAGTCTATATAGTTGATTCTGTAGCCTACACTCCAATCTACTGAGGCTCCATGTTAGCCTCATGAGCTGATTTTCCCAAAATTACTGTAAAAATGAATTTTTGAGGTCAATGGAAAATGGGTTATAAAATGAGCTGCTGATTCACTATCACTCATTTAGAAAGAGCAATTTCATCCCCAAAATGTTAATGCAGTTAGCTTCTCTAAATGTTGAGATTTTGACTATAGCATTCAATAGCATACTTACACAACACCTAAGAAAATACAACAGGTCTGAAATGGGCCAAAAGCAGGTAACTACAACTATCTCATCTTTAAGTGACCAAAAATGAAACTGAGGACACCAGTGCAGGAGACTGACTTCTATTCAGTTTGGCTAGCAATCTCTTAGATTGGGGTTTCATGCCAGCTTTCATTTTTTGGAATGTATCACACCATACCAAGTTATTTTGTAGTTGTAATCAGGTGTGGCTGATCTTTATTCCAGGGGTTAGTGCACCCACTTTCACTCTCCAAATTTTGCCTTTGTGGAATCAGACTAGAAGCTTGAGTTGAATCCTACAACTGGTATAACCCATGTAGAAGAGGGTGGGAAGAATCGGGCAGCTGTCATTAGGTCAGCAGGCAGATAAGAACTGCTATATATAACTTGACAAACAGGATGTCAAGGTGCTAAATATCTAAATTTACTTCTTCTGGAACCTTGTTGGTGATTAAGGTAATTTGATGCTGTAATATTTAGACTTTTTTTTGCATTCTTACATGTGTCTAAAACAATTTTCCACACTTCATCTGAAAGAATTATATTTTAATAGAATATCTAACAAATGTATATTCGTGCCAGATAAACTTATCTCCAGAGCAGTCCAATAATCCCTTTTTTTAAGCCTTTCAACACAGAATTGAAAGAGCTTGGGTAAGAGCCAATCAGTGCATCCCATTTAATTAATACTATCAGGATACCAGACAAACTAAAATAGACAGAGGTATTAAAAATAATCTGTCCTCCGTGGAAATAGGATCAAGATGGAGACCTTCAGATATCAGATTTTAGACACAACAGCTACTGAAATGTTACTGAGGAGCTGAGTGCCCACAAGGTTCAGAAAAAATGCTGTTAACAGTGTAAAGGCACAGAAAATTTCCAGGTAAAATCTTTATCAAAGCAAACTATCACTAACATGGTCCTATTTGCAATGTTCCAACTCATATGCAAATTTTGTGATTTCCTACAGTTATTCTGGGAAAAAAGTTAGGCCAGTTTTCTGAATATTTCATTAATGGGTGGAAAATTGTGTGAAACTTTGAGTTCCCAGTGAGCAGGATTTTGCATCAGGAACATAAATATGGGAAACCAGCCCACTGTGAGATAGTATGAGGTGCATAAACGTATTGTGAACCAACTAATCTGCTCACTGTTCCTGGGAAAAGGGATCATGGATTTCCTATGGCGATCATAGGATTGATCTTTGTGACCCTAGCTTAAAGGGTAGGAAAGAGCTGTGGAAACTAATTTCATTAGCATTTCCAAGTTTTCATAATGGGGAAGGCGGTGTTGGAAAGAAATAGAGATTGCAGCAACAATGTGTAGCCCAAAAACAGGATTCCAGTTTATTGCTCCAGCATCTGGCAACAAACTTGAACACATTTACAAAGTTAATTTCTCTCGCTTTCAATAATTAAATCAACTTCCAGTCCTTTCACAAAGCCGAATTTCACAAAATCATGCTAGTAGAAGAGGGATAGATGGTAATGTCACTGGACAAGAGGCCCAGGTTAATGATCTGGAGACGTGGGTTCAAATCATAGCAGCTGGTGGAATTTAAATTCAATTGCTAAAAAAAATCTGGAACATAAAACTAGCATTGATTGTTGGAAAAACCCATCTGATATGTGACTCTAGATCCACAGTAATGATTCTTAACTGAAATGGCCACTCAGTTCAAGGGCAATTAGGGTTGGGCAATAAATGTTGACCTTGCTCATGATGCCCATATCCTATGAAAGAATAAAATAAATAAGATAGGGGTGCATTGAATAATCTGGGCACAGCTGATTTTGGAGATATGAATGAAAAAGGCTCAACATCATCAAAGATTTACCACATCATTGAAATACATTTATAACAATGATGTTCTTTATGATATACAATTGTTATCACACATATTATTTTAAGTCCATTTAAACATTGGGGTAACATATTAGCATGGATTGAGGATTGCTACAGGACAGAAAATATAGAGTGGGATTGACAAGAGGATGGCAGATGGTGCATAATATGGGAACTGTCAATAATATGGAATTGTCAAATTTGGTAGGAAGAATGGTAAAGCAAAATAATTTATAAAAGGTGAGATACTATTAAATGTTAATATTTAAAGGCATTTCAGTGTCCTTTTACAAGAATCATAGAAAGTTAAAATGCAGGTTTTTATTTCTTCTGCATGGGATATGAGTGTCACTGGCAAAGCCAGCATGCCCTCAAGAAGTTGATGGTGAACTGCTTCCCTGAACCGCTGTACTCCATCTGGTGTAGGTACAGTCCTGTTAAGGAGGGAATCCTGCATTTTTACCCAGTGACAATGAAGGAATGGTGACATACTTCCAAGTCAGGATGTTGTGTGCATTGGAGGAAATCTTGTAGGTGATGATGTCGAAGGAATCTTGGTGATTTGCTGCAGTGCATTTTGTGGATTGTACACACTGTTGCCACTGTGTGTCAATGGTGGAGGGAGTGAATGTTTAAAGTGGAAGATAAGATGCCAATCAATCAAGCTGCTTTGTCCTGGATGATGTTGCGTTTCTTGAGTGCTGTTGGAGATACACTCACTCAGGCAAGTGGAGAGTATTCCATTAATCCTGACTTGTGCCTTGTAGATGGTGGACAGGCTTTGGGGAATCAGGATATGAGTTATTCCCCGCAGAATTCCCTGCCTCTGACCTACTCCTGTAGTGACTATATTTATATTATTAGTCCAGTTAAATTTCTGGTCAATAATAACCCTCAGGGTGTTGATGGTGAGGGATTTAGTGATGTTAATGCTGTTGAACATCAACGGGAGATGGTTAGATTGTTTCTTGTTGGAGATGTCATTGCTAGCACTTGTGTTTCTTGAATATTACTTGCCACTTAGCCTAAACCTGAAGGCTGTCCTGATCTTGATGCATGCAGCTATGGACTGCATCATTATCTGAGGAGCCTCAAGTGGAACTGTGCATTGTGGAAATATCAACGAACAACCCCACTTCTGACCTTAGGAAAGGTCATTGATGAAGCAACTGAAAATGTTTGGATCTAGGATACAACCCTGAAGAACTCCTGCAGCAATATCCTGGGAATAAGATGACTGGCCTCCAACAACCACAACCATCTCTCTTTGTGGTAGGTATGACTCTAACCAGTGGAGGGTTAAACTTTGATTCCCATTAACTTCATTTTTACAAGGCTCCTTGATGCCATTCTCAGTCAAAAGCTGCCTTTATGTAAAGGACAGTCACTCTCACCTCAAGTCTGGAATTTAGCTTTCTCGCTCATGTTTAGACCAAGGCTGTAAATTAGATTTGGAGATAAATGGTCCTGCTGGAACCAAATGGAGCATCGGTAAGTGTCGCTTGTTAGCACTGTTGATTACATCTTCCATCTCTCTGCTGATGATTGAGAGTAGACTGAAGGGGTGATAATTGCCAGATTGGATTTGTCCTACATTTGTGGCAATTTTCCACATTTTTGGGTAGATGCCAGTGTGGTAGATGTATTGAAACAACTTAGATAGGTCCATGGTTAATTCTGGAGTACATGTCTTCAATACTACAGCCGGGATGTTGTCAGGGCTCATAGCCTTTGCTGTATCCAGTACATTCAGCCATTTCTTGATATTATCTGGAGTGAGTTAAATTAACTGAAGACTAGCATCTCTGATGTTGGGGACCTCAGAAGGGGATATATCATCCACTCAGCACTTCTGGTTGATGATGGTTGTAAATGCTTCAACCTGGTCTTTTGCACTGATTTGCTGAGCTTCCCCATCACTGATGATGGGGATAATTGTGGAGTCTGCTCCTCTGGCTAGCTGTTTAATTGTCCATCATCATTCATGACTGGATGTGGCAAGATTGAAGAGCTTTGATCTTCAATGGTTGCGGGTTGCATAGATCTGTCTATGACATGCTGATTCCACTCTTTAGCAAGCAGGTAGTCATGTGCTGTAGCATCACCAGGTTGGTACCTCATTTTTAGTTGTGTCTGATGCTGCTCCTGACATGACCTCCCACACTCCTCATTGAATCAGGGTTGGTCTTCTGCCTTGATGGTAATGGCAGAGTGAGGGCATATATGGGGCTACGATGTTACAGATTGTGGTTGAATATAATTCTGCTGCTGCTGATGGCCCACAGCACCTCATGGATGCCCAGTTTTGAGCTGCTAAATCTGTTCTGAATCTATCTCATTTTGAATGATAATCATGCCACACAACAGGATACAGTTACTGGTACAGTAAGCAATCAGGATAGCAAATAGTATGTTCGCCTTTATTGCAAGGAGGTTGGAGTATAGGAGTGGGGAAGTCTTGTCACAATTATATAAGGACTAAATCTGGGTTATTATGCACAGTTTTGATCTCCTTACCTAAGGAAGGATGTACTTGACTTAAGGTTCACAATACTGATTCCTGGAATGAGAGGGCTGTGCTATGAGTAGAGGCTGAGTAGAATAGGCCTATATTCTACAGGGTTTAGAAGAATGAGAGGTGATCTCATTCAAATATATAAAATCTTAAAGGGTTTGACTGGATAGATGCTGAGCAGCTGTTTCACAGAATCTCAGAGTTTTAATGGCGCGGAAAGAGGCCATTTGGCCCATCATGTCTGCTCCGCCTCTCCAAATGAGCATTATGACCTAGTGCCATTGCCCTGCCTTTTTTCCATACCCCTGCACATTGTTTCTATTTAAATAATCACCTAATGCCCTCTTGAATGCCTCGGTTGAACCCGCCTCCACCACACTTCTAGGCAGTGCATTCCAGATCCGAACCACTCGTTGTGTGAAAAAGTTTCTTCTCACGTCACATTTGCTTCTTTTGCAAATCATGTTAAATCTGTGCCCTCTTGTCCTTGATCCTTTTATGAGTGGGAACAGTTTCTTTCTATCTACTCTGTCCAGCCCCCTCATGATTTTGAGCATCTCTCTCAAATTGCCTCTTAGCCTTCTCTCCAAGGAGACCAGTCCCAACCTCTCCAATCTCTTGTTGTAACTGGAGTTTCTCATCCCTGGAACCATACTTGTAAACCTCTTCTGCACTCTCTCCAAGGTGTTCATATCCTTTCTATAATGTGGCGTCCAGAACTGTACGTAATACTCCAGTTGAGGTCTAACGAGTCTCTTATATAAATTCAGTACTCTATGCCCCTATTAATAAAGCCCATGATACTATATGCTCTATTAACTGCTCTCTTCACCTGTCCTGCCACCTTCAATGATCCATGCACATATACACCAAGGTCTTTCTGCTCCTGCACCCCCTTCAAAATTTCACCTCTTATTTTATATTATCTGTCCATGTTCTTCCTACCAAAATACATCACCTCACACTTCTCCACACTGAACTTCATCTGCCACCTATCTGCCCACTCCAGCAACTTGTCTATGTCCTTTTGAAGTTCTACACTATCCTCCTCACAGTTTATAACACACCCAAGCTTTGTATCATTCGCAAACTTTGAAATTGTCCCCTGCACACCAAGATCTAGATCATTAATATATATCAGGAAAAGCAAGGGTCCCAATACCAACCCCTGGGGCACTCCACTACAAACCTTCCTCCAGCCCAAAAAATATCATTGACCATTATTCTTCGCTTCATATTTTTCGGCCAATTTTGTATCCATGTTACTATTGTCCCTTTTATTCCATGACCAATAACTTTTCTCACAAGTCTGTTGTGTGGTACTGTATCAAATGCCTTTTGAAAGTCGATATACACCACATCAACAGCATTACCCTCACTGACCTTTCCTGTTGCCTCTTCAAAAAATTCCAACAAGTTAGTTAATCAGGATTTCCCCTTTAGAAATCCATGCTGGCTCTTCCTTATCAACTCATATTTTTCCATGTGACTACTAATTCTACCTCGAATAATTGTTTCTAGAATCCTGCCTACCGCTGAAGTTAAACTGACTGGTCTGTAATTGCTGGGCTTACCTTTACAACCTTTTTTGAACAAAGACGTAATGTTTGCAATTCTCCAGTCCTCTGGCACATCCCCTGAGTCTAGGGAAGATTGAAAAACTATGGCCAGTGCCCCTGCAATTTCTACTCTCACTTCCCTCAATATCCTTGGAAGCACCTCACCCGGTCCTGGTGCCTTGTCAACTTTAAGTATCAACAGTCTATTCAATATTTCCTCCTGGCTGGAGAGTCTAGATCTAGAAGTCATAGTCTCAGGATAAGGGGCTGACTATTTCAGACTGAGATGAGGAGAAATTTCTTCATTCAGAGGGCAGAATTCTACGTTCCCGCCCAACAGGTTTGTAGGCAGGGAATTCTTCGGATGGCTTTCCCACTGGGCTCTTGCCCGCCCCGATCTCTCATGCAATTTTATGGTGGAATGGACGAGGCCCAGGATGGCGCACCCACCCTTGCCCCAATTGAGACCCTTAAGTGCCCAATTAATGACTGCATAAAGTTTGCTTCCTGTCCGGCCTCAATTTTCAGATTGGCGGGAGGAGTTCAGGGCAGAGGGACTTTGACTCTGTGGACTGTTTGCAGTCCCAGTCCTGTCCACTGCAGCTTCTAGCACTGCTGGGACTAGAGAGCTACCAGCGAATCCAATTAGTCGGCAGCTCTCTGAGGCAGGACTTTCGCCCCTCCCTTGAGAGGACGCCTCTCAAATGAGGGATGGAAGTCCTACCTCCAGCCAATTAATGCTCATCGAAGCATTAATTGGCTGCAGGGCAACCTGTATCGGCAGGGACATGTTCCCCGCTGACTCCTTGGATGGTGAGAAGGGAAACTCCGCCGTTGAAAATTCCTGGTCAGAGAGTTGTGAATCTTTGCAATTCTCTATCCTAGGCAGCTGTGGATGCTCAATTGTTTTGTATATTCAAGACAGAGATTGATGGATTCTTGGGCTGCAAGGAAATCAGGATATAAGAATAGGAAGGGAAAATTAAGCTGATGTAGAAGCTCAGTCATGGTCTTATTCAATAGCTGAGTGGATTTGAGGGGACAAATGGCCAACCTCTGTTCATATTTCTTCTGTTCTTTTGTTCAAACTGCAGTAATAGCTTTTCTTGTTGCAAATTAAAGAAATATCATACCAGTAATTTTATTTTTAAAATACTGGTACAAATACTCTGTCAAAACAAGAATTACTGATTTTTTTCATTTCTTTTCAACTTACCATGCCTGTTGCATCGTCCTGATTCCACGAGTCTGTTATTCTGATCACGACAAGCCAAGGCTTGATAGCGATATCCCTGTCCACACTCTTTGATATCTCCTTGGATCTTCATGCCAAGCAAGGTTTCCATCTTTCCCTCAGGCAGAATGCAGTCAGACAAGTTGCCTATAGGCTGGGCTGTGTATTTGTCACAGGGACAAAACTGGGTCTCAATCAGAGGGAAAAGTTGAGTGTTCCTACATTTTTCTCTCTTCTTGCTTTTCCCTGATAGTAACAATGAAAACAGATATCTGTTTAAGAACACATTGGGATGAAACCAACTTTCAATTGCTAGACAATAATTTTACAGGATTCAGCAGGGCACTCAAAAGGCAATCTTTTGAACTCCAATTTCTGATCAAGATCCTTGCATTTGTGTTACACCTGAAGCTGAAAGTGGGTTCTGGAGATGGATCATAGTAGTGCAGTGCCTCAGAGAAATATTACATTCGGCCACATTAATCCCCAACCGTTCACATTCCCAACATTAGCCATTGTGATAAAGTGTATCTCCTCATGGCTAGAGAATAGAAGTGGAGGGAGAGGATCCAGTTGTTGTGGTCCACATAAGAACCAACTACAGAAGTAGAACTAGGAATGAGGTCCCACTGAGGCAGGGTGAGGTGCTAATGTAGAAATTAAAAAGCAGAATCTCTGAATTACTACCTAAGTCTCGTATAACTTGCCAAAGAATAAACAGATTGAGGTTTAAATGCATGACTAAAAGAGTGGTGTTGGAGGTATGAGATTCAATTCCTAGGGTACTGGCATCAGTACTGGGGAAAACTGGATCTATTCCATTGGCACAGACTACACTTAAACCAGGCAGGGACCAATGTTCTGGCAAATCAAATAACTAGGGTGGTATATATGACTTTAGACTAATTTGGGGGCTGGTGAAAGGTTTTGGCGGGGGGAAGGATTCAGATACAGGTTAACTTATAATACTAAGGTGATAAGTCAAGCTGTAGAGTAGAGTTGCGATTTGGGTGAAATCAAGCAGGTTTTGTTAGGGGTTTAATAATGGTAATAGAGCATTAATGACGAAGGTTGCATTGGAAAAATAGTAAAAAGTTAAAATTAAAGGCACCATATCTGAATGACTGTAGCATTCATAAGAATAACGATAAATTAAGGGTCAAATAGGTTGATCTGGTAGCCATTACAGGATATGATTGCTGGGTTACCAAGTTTAGGAGTTAAACATTCCAAGGTACTTGATTTTTAGAAAATATAGGAAAAATAGAAAGAAAGGTAGGGTAATCCTGATGATAAAGGATGAGATAAAAGCAGTAGAGAGAATGGATCTTAGTCCAGAAAATCAGGATGTAGAATTGATATGGGAGGAAGCATGAAACACTAATGGCTGTAGTTGGTAGGTGTTCTAACGGTAATTATAAATTAGGAAATTAAAGGAGCATGCAACAAGGGTAACGCAATAATCATAGGGATTTTAATCCCCACAATAGACTGGGCAAACCTAATCGGCAAAAGTAGATTGGAAGATGAGTTCATGGAATGCAGTAAAGATAATTTTCTAGAATAGGAACCAAATGGATTAGGCCATTTTAGGTCTAGCATTGTGTAATGAGACACATATAATTAGTAATCTGAAAGTAAGGGATCCTCTGAGGAAGAGTGATCATAAGATGATAGAATTTCATATTAAGTTTGAGAGTGATGTGGTCAAGTCTGAAACTAGGGTCTTAAATTTAAACCAGGCTAATTATTAAGGTATGAGGGATGAATGACTGAAGTAGATTGGGAAATTAGATTAAAAGATACGATGGTAATCAGGCTATGGCAAATAGTTTTAAAAATTGGCCCAAATCTTACAATCAGCATGAGAACTGCTGAGTCTGACATTGACCAGACAGAACACTACCCACCTACCTGGGTACGATTTTTCTGGCCAAACTTCCAATCCATAATGCAGAAGAACTCCCTCAACGCAGGAATCCACAGAGAGAGCGGCAAAGAGAATCAGCGCAGAAGCCACACCCCCTTTATATGGCATTAGTTGCCACATTTAAAAGTTCTAAAGCTTTGCAGTGTGTTAGTGAATGAATTGATGAGTGAATGGGTGAATGTGTAAGTGGGTAGGTTGGCAGGTGGGTGAAGGGTGAGGTGGGAAGGTGGGTGAGTGGCTAGGCGGGTTGCAGGGTAGTTGGGTAGGGTCGGGGGGTTGGGGGGGGGGGGGGGGGTTGGTCAGGTGGTGGGGCTAGTCAGTTCAGGTCGGGGTTAGTTGGATGGTGGGGCTAATCAGGTCAGGTTGGGGGTGATCGGGTGGTGGGGCTAATCAGGTCAGATCCAGGGGTGGTTGGGTGGTGGGGCCCAGTCAGGTCAGGTCGGGAGTGGTTGAGTGGTGGGCTAGTCATGTCGGGTCAGAGGGTGGTCGAGTGGTGGGGGCTAGTCAGGTCAGGTCGGGGGTGCTTGGGTGATGGGGCTAGTCAGGTCGGGAGGTGGTCAGGTCAGGTCAAGGGGTGGTTGGATGATGGGGCCTAATCAGGTTGGGTCAGTGCGTAGTTGAATCGTGGAGCTAGTTAAGTTGGGTTGGGGGTGGTCGGATGGAGGGTGCTAGACAGGTTGGGTAGGGGAGATAGTTGGGTCGGGGGTGGTTCGGTGGTTCAGGGGGTCAGGGTGGTAGTCAGGTGATCGAGAGGGTAGCTGAGGGGGGTCACCGTGAGTGATTTGGAGGGTCAGTGGTATAGTTACCCAGGAGTTAGACTAGGATTTTTTGGTCTAATATTTCCTGGATAACTATCCAGGTAAGTAAATCGGAACTGTCCGAGGTCTCTGAGTGTAACTCGGAGTCAGAGATATTTTCGAGGGTCCCTGGGAGCAGGGGGATTACTTGTCAGAAATTCAAACTTCCTGGTCAATTCCCATGGAATCAGTGCTTTGGGAAATAGAATTTGAGTAAAATGGCAAGAATTAAAAAAAAAGATTGCAAGACTTTTTAAAAGTATGTAAAAATGGAGAGATTAATGAGCGTGAATCAGGGTCTCCCGCCAGCAGGAGAAATTATAATATGGAATAAAGAATGGCAGAGGTGTTAAAACAATTATTTTGTGTCCATCTTCACAGCAAAGGGCACCAAATTACATATCAGAGATTTTTGGGGAACCAAGTGTTTAATGGGGGGTGAGGAATTTAAAACAATTAATGTTAGTAAAAGAAAGTACTGGAAAATTTAACATGACTTAAAGCTGACAAATCCTATGGCCTAATGGCCTACACCCCAAGGTTTTAAAAGGGTTGGCTACAGAAATTGTGGATGCTTTGATTCTAGAATAGTCATCATGAATCTGAAAGTATTAAATGTAACCGTGATGTTCAAGGGAGAATTAAATTAGGGATCTATAGGCCAGTTAACCTGCCATCAGTATTCAGGAAAATGCTAAAATTTATTATTAAGGACATAGTAACAGAACATTTGGAAAATCACAATAGGATTAGGCAGAATTAATGTTTTTATGACAGGGAAATCATGTTTGACAAATCTATTAGAGTTTTTTGAGGATATATTTAGCAGGGAGGTCTTGTGGCACAGTAGGATTATCATCATGTAAATCCTTCCATTATGCCTGTGGCAGACGATAAGAGTGGAGCAGGGTGGAACGGGGTGGGGAATGTCTCCTAGTCAGCCATGCTTGAAGTGGAGTGACACCCCTCAAGCTATAGCTGCTGGAGACCTGTTCCAGGAAAAGACTAGTTACACGAACAGATGGAAGTTTCTAAGTCTCAAGTAGTCGTTTGGTAGTACAGACCTTGAGAATTGCTGAAAAAAGAGGCGTGTCAAAGCTTTTCGTCTTGCACTCATCAGGGCACTTCGCATGAATACCAGTATAAGGGGAAAACAACAATTATACTGCATGAGAAGAGTGCGCTGATGGTTGGGAAGTGGACTCTGATTGGTAGAGGCGTTGCCATGGAGAATGCACCAGTGATGGTGACTGACAGTTAATTGCCAAGCATTATTAAGTAATTAGCAGGGCAGTTAAGGGGTAAACCAATGAATGTAGGACATTTGGATTTTTAGGAGGCATTGGTTAAGGTGTCACAGGAGAGGTTGTTGCACAAGATTAGGGCTCAGGGGATGGGGAATATTATATTAGTATGGACTGAGGATTGGTTAATGGACAGAAATCAGAGAGTAGGAATGAATGCATCATTTTTGAGATGGCCATGTATAACAAGCAGTATGGCAAGGATCAGTTCTTGACCGTAGCTATTTAAAATCCACATCAATGACTTGGAAGAGGATATTGAGTGTGATATATCCAAGTTTGCTGATGATACAAAGCTACAAAGCTTTGGAAAGTGAACTAAGAGGATGAGACAAAGTGGCTGTGAAGGGATATAGACTGGTTAAGAAGATAAGAGTCTGATGTGGGGAGTTGTGAAATTATCTACTTTGATCAGAAGAATGGAATTTTAAAAAACATATTTTTTAGAAGGTGAGGGAATAAAGGAATTTTAGGGTCCTTGTACAGCAATTACAGAAAGTTAATGTGCAGGTGCACAAGCAATTAGGAAGGCAAATGGTATGTTAGCTTTTATTGCAAGGCGATTGGAGTAAAGGAGTATGGAGGTCCTGCTGCAATTAAGTAGGACTTTGGTGAGACCACACCTGGAGTGGTGTGTAAGGTTTTGGCCTCCTTACTTAAGGAAGGATATACTTGCCTTAAAGGAGGTGCAACAAAGGTTTACAGAATTGTTTTCTGAGTTGAGAAGGTGTCCTTTTAGGAGAGAGAAAGTATAATGAGTCTATATTTTCTGGAGTTTAGAAGATTCAGAGAAGACCTTATTCTTAGAGGGTTTGACTGGGCAGATGCTGAGAGGCTGTTTCCGCTGGCTGGAGAGTCTAGAACTAGGAACCATAGTCTCAGGATAAGGCACTGACCATTTAAGATTGAGGTGAGGATTCTCCTCATGGCTGGAGAAGAATTTTCAGGAGGGAGGATCCAGTTGTCTTGGTCCACGTAGGAACCAAAACCTTGGTAGAAACAGGAATAATGGTCTGCTGAAAGAGTTTGAGGAGTTAGGATCCAAATTAGAAAGCAGAACCTCAAAGATAATAATCTCTAGATTGTTACCTGAGTCACAGACTAATTGGCATAGGGATAAATGGATTAGAAGATTAACTACAACAAAAACAGAATTACCTGGAAAAACTCAGCAGGTCTGGTAGCATCGGCGGAGAAGAAATCAGTTAACGTTTCGAGCCTTCATGGCCCTTCGGCAGAACTGAAGCATAGTTAGGAGAAGGGAGAAATATAAACTGGTTTAAGGTGGGGGGGGGAGTGGGGGGGAGAGAGAGAGACGTTGAGGGTGTGGTGATTGTGGAGATGAGCAGATAATCAAAAGATGTCACAGACAAAAGGGTCAAAGAGGTGTTGAAGGTGGTGATATTTGTCTAAGAAAAGTGCTAATTAAGAATGGAAGACAGGATATTCAAAGTACAGCTCTAGTGGGGGTGGGGTGGTAATTAACTGCCTGGCTGAAAGTGGTGTAGAAGGAAGGGGTTTCACTTCATGGACCACTGGAACCAGTATTGGGGTAAGGGGAAAAGTTTCATTCCACTTAAACCAAATGTACTGGCGAATCGAATATCTAGGGCAGAAGCAGGGCCTTAAACTAATAAACAGGGAGTAGGAGGATTCAGAAAAAGAGAAATTCAAAAGCAGCAGGGGAAATGTCAAGCTTCTAGAGCAGAGCAATGTTTTGGGTAAAAAAAATAAGCAGAGTGGGTCAGAAAGGGACAGAAAGAGTAATAAGGCATTAGTAATAATAAGGCATTAGTAATAATAAGGCATTAGTCACTAATGGGATGTCAGGGAAAATTAGAAAAAAAATCAAAGCTAAAGGCACTATATCTGAATGCGTGAAGCATTCACAACAAATCAGATAAATTATTGTACAGATAGAAGTTTACAGGTTTAATCTAACAGTCATTACAGAGATGTAGTTGCAAAGGCACCAAAGTTAGGTACTGAATATTCCAGGATACTTAACTTTTTGAAGAGATATTCAAAAATGGAAAAGGAAGAAAGGTAGCCCTGATAACAAAGGATGGGATAAAGACAGTGAAGAGAAAGGATCTTAGCTCAGAAAATCAAGAAGTAGAATCAGCTTGGGTATCACTAGCACAAGAAGAAAACATTGGTGGGAGTTGTTCATAGGGCCCATAAAAGCAGTTGTAGTGTAAGGCAGTGTATAAATCAGGAAATTAGAGGTGCATGTAATAAGAGTAATACAATAATTATGGGAGAACTTTAAACTTTATATAGACTAGGCAAACCAGATTTGCAGTAATATTGTGGAAAAATGTATGTAAGATAGTTTTCTAGATCAGTATGTTGAGGAACTAACTAGGGAACAGGCAATTTTGGATTTAGTTTTGTACTATGAGAAAGTATTAGTTAGCAATTGTGTTTAAAAGTTATTTAGTTAAGTCCTAAGCTGGATCATAAATCCAAACAAAGTAATGAGTTGGCTAGGAAGATTGGGAAACTCAGTTGAAAGAAATGACAGTAGACAAACAACACATTAAAAAAATTAATACATAATTTGCAACAAATATACATTCCTTTAAGGTGCAAAAACCCCACAGAAAATGTGGTCCATCTGGGGCTAACAAGAGGAGTTAAAGATAGTATTAGATCAAAGGAAGAAGTTAGATCAAAGGAAGAAGTTAAAATGTTGCAAAGAGAGTACTTAGCCTGAAGATTGAGAAGGTTCTTGAATTCAGCAAAGGAGGACCAAGACATTTATAAGGAAAGAGTAAGGAGAATATGAGAGCACTGAACTCAATGTTGAGTTCAAACAGATCCCAATTTGGCTGTTGCAAGGGCCTTAACCTGCAGTATGTGAGTCATGAATTAATGGAATAGACGTAAACACTCTTCAAGGGTGATAAAGTCTGTGTAATTGTCACAATAAGAAGTTTTTTTAAAATCCCTGCTCTTTAATCTTTAATAAAAAAAAATAGGTTGCAGCTGTCTGTGAGAGTTAAAAATAAACCTCTGCTTGACAAGTGGTTATTAAAAAATAGTAGCATTTGTTCATGCAGTTTCAATAGAATTCTTAGTTGACATTTCCCTAAGGGGTAATCATTATGTCACTATGAATGCTTGGCTGAGTTTCAAAAGCTAAAATTCTCTCAACAGATGGTTCTGAGTTCACAGTTTGACAATTTAAAGTGTCTATTAAAAGATTAGCTGTCTTTGATGTATGGTCTGAATAGAAGTTTGTTTGTTTTTATAAGAGATTAACCATTTGAGGAGATCTAAAAGCTTTGAATAGGCTTTATAATGGGAATTTTTTCACTATTAAGCGTGTATGCATGAGGGCTGCGTTAGATTGCTAGAAGCTTATTTTTTTTCATCTCCACATGGATTCTGAGGTCTGCCCATGGTGGAAACCTGTGAATTCTATGGAGCTGGCATGGGAGATGAGATGCCATGGGGGTGGGTGGGGGGCATGAGTTGGCATCAAGTTGTCAATGGGGGCATGAAGGGCCATGGAGGGTGGGGGTGTGAGGGTGAGAGTGTGAGGGTGAAATTGCATAACAACTTCTAGAACAGAGAACTGAGGTTGCTCTTCTAACCAACCTGCCTTGACACTTGCCTACCCCTATGGCCATCTACACACTGCTTCTGGAGTTTGTGGGCCTGACCTCAACCTGCACACGCCCCCTCCAGAGCAAAAATAGCATGTTTCAAGGCACTTTTTACTGAGGCGCGCCTGGAAAGTGGGAATATTTCCTACCTTGAGCTACCTGCTGGCGTATTAGAAGGCTTTTGATAAAGTCCCCCACAGGAGGTTGGTTAGGAAAATTAAAGCACATGGGATAGGAGGTAATATACAGCCTAACTTTTTAGGTCAATAGTATTTTCAGTAATTATTCTTTTTTACGGTTGGACAGGAATCATAGATTCAATGAAACTACATACATGGAAATAGAAAGAAAGAATGTTTGAAAGACACAGGATATGTTTTGGCAGCTGAAATAGAAAGGGTAGGTTAACAATTTGGAGATCTGAATCTAATCGGATGTAGTGATTAAGCAGTGCATTTTCAGTTGAATTTTTGTTCAACTAAATAAGTTGTTTGGTTTAGCTATTATTTTCTCAGAGGTTAGCACCTCTTTTAAGAATCCAAATCAAAACCCAAAATTTGAAAAGTACAGGTTGATAAATATATCCAAAATGATGATTAGGAATTTAAATAAGTGCTTCTGAGAGATAAAAGCAGCAGCTGAACAAATACCTGGACAAATCGCAGAATATTTGTATTTGACTTGAATAACATAGCAGGGTGTTTAAGTACTGGGACGTCAGCCACAGACTGAAAAGGGTCCTGATACTTGATAATTGCATTTGAAATGGGAACATCGGTGTGAGAAGACTTTCCCCAGCCAGCTAAAAGGCACTTGTTGGGAGCGGCCTCGGGGGGGCGCGGGGTGTGGTTTTGGGGACAGAGGGATGGTTTTCTAAAGAAGTGAACCCTGAATGAGGCCAGGAGTTGAAGAGCTGAAAGATGTACTCTGTGGTCTTGATTTGAGTTTGTGCCTTCAAAGATGTTTGGAACTGGGATTGTTCAAGACTATTGTTTGTAAGGAAAAGACTCTGAGATGATAGGACCTTGTAAAAGTAGCTTGATTTTTCCCTCAAACACTGAATTATTGCAAATGTAACAAAATGAGCTGAAAAGTTCTCATATGAGTGAAGCTGGTTCTTAAACCCTTATCCAATCTAAATCTTATACAAAAATACTTTATGCTGTCACAATTACAGACTCAATTCACAGTTCTGTAAAATACCATCAAACATACAGTGACAGCAAAAGAAATTCAATGGGATGGATGCCTAAGGAGTTATCTAGAAACACTTGCTTAGTAAAAGTTGAATTGCTAAATATATTGTTTATGTGGTGCTGTCTTGTCAAAGTTATATAAAAATTGATGCAAAAATGCTGTATTAAAAAAAGTGTTGCTGTGAAGTGTAAATCCAAAAGTTTATTATAAGAAGTGGTCACATGAAAAGAACCTTGAATGTACTGGCAGTATGAAATGCTGGATATGCTGCCTGTCATAAATCAGTAATAGGGAAAATGCTAGAATCTATTCAAAAGGATGTGATAAATAGACACAGATAATATGATCTGATTGGGCATTGTCAACATGGATTTATGAATGGGAAATCAGGTTTGATGAACCTGTTGGGGTTTTTTTTGAGGAGGTTGGTTAGCAAAATTAAAGCACATGGAATAAGAGGTAATATACTGGCACAGATTAAGGATTGGTGAACAGGCAGAAAACCAAGAGTAGGAATAAATGGAACATTCTTGCAGTGGCTAGTGGGGTACTGCATGGATCAGTACTTAGGGCCCCAGCTGTTCACAATATATATCAACAATTTGGATGTGGGGACCAAATGTAATATTTACAAGTTCACGGACATGAAGCAAGGTGGGAGCGTGTGTTATGAGGAAGATGCAACGAGGTTTCAAGGGGATTTGGACAGACTTAGTGATTGGGGTAAGAACATGGCAGATGGAAGATAATGTGGAAAAATGTGAGGCTATTCACTTTGGTAGGAGAAACAGATGTGTAGGGTATTTCGTAAATGCTAAGAGATTAGAAAGCGTAGATGTACAAAGGGAGGTGTCCTCATTAATAAGTCACTGAAAGCTAACATGCAGATTCAACAAGCAATTAGGAAGGCTAATGGTATGTTAGCCTTTATTGAAAGAGGATTTGAGTACAGGAGTAAAGAAGTCTTGCTTCAATTGTATTAAACCTTGGTTAGACCGCACCTGCAGTAATGTGTGCAGTTTTGGTCCCCTTTACCTTAGAAAGAATATTATTGCCATAGAGGAAGTGCAGCAAAGGTTCACCAGACCTGTCCCTGGGATGTTGGGACTGTCCTATGAAGAGAGATTGGGGAAACTGGGCCTGTAATCTCTAGAGTTGCGGAGAATGAGAGGTGATCTCATTGAAACCTACAAAATACTTAACAGGGACAGGGTCGATGCAGGTAAGATGTTTCCCCTGGTTGGGGAATCTAGAACCAGGGGACACAATTTCAAAATATGGGGGAAGCCAATTAGGACCGAGATAACAAGGCTGCAAAATTTAGTAAGGCCCGAAAATGGGTCTGGGAATCGAGATGCTCAGAGGATTGTGAATCTTTGCAATTCTCTACCCCAGAGGACTGTGGAAGCAGAGATTAACAGATTTCTAAATGCCACTGATGTAAGAGGATATGGGGATAGTGTAGAAAAAAGGCATTGAAGTGGATGAACAGCCATGATCTTACTGAATGGCGGAGCAGGCTTGATGGGCTGAATGGCCTACTCCTGCTCCTATGTTCCTAAATAATTATCCAACATTAAAATGTCTTGTTTCCACTTCTCTATTGTGCAAGCATGTATAAAAATTTGAGCAAGGATGAAGCAGTTTCACATATGCACCCTTACTTTGTGGTATCAGAATAAGGTGGGATGGTCACACAGTCAGTTTGCTAAAGATCTTCTATTTATTTAATTACTCACCAACAAGTGTCCTCCTTCGGGTCTGTACTGTACCGCAGTCACCACTGCAGGGAGAAAATTTGGACCAGTTGGTGAACTGGCAATCATCTTGACAGGGCAATTGACAGTGTTGAGTTAAAGGTGGCATTGTGCCAGCCCACTTCATGCAATTATTAATGTCCACTTGACCACCATCTTGCTTGCGACATGATATTGCTAAAAGCAGAAGAAACAGGATTGCATAAAAGGTATTGGTTTGTTTAAAATATTGGCCAAATTGGTTGAAAACACAGAAATATTTTCCAGAGTTATTTATCAGAATAACTTAGCTTAAATAACAAGGCTGCAAAATTTAGTAAGGCCCGAAAATGGGTCTGGGAATCAAGATGCGTGTGACAAGGCCATTTCTTCAGGCGCAGGCAGCTTGCAAACTTTGTGCTGCTTGCATCGTCAATTCAATGACTTTGAGGCTACAACATCTTGACAGGCTAGCTTGAGTTTAAGCTAACCTGCGCTATTTCAAGGTAGCCTGCACCTCTTAAAGGGGAGGTGCATTATGACTGGGGCAGATGCTTGAAAACATTCTAAATGTGAGTTTGACCTAGGAAAGGCCCAAGAATGACACAACATGCAGACAGTGGGCTTTAAGTTCTTTGATGCGGCACTGCAGGCCTTGGTGCATGAAGTCGAGAACAGGAGAGAAGTCCTCAACCTACGGAGGACTGGGATGCACTGCAGACAGACACTGTAAAGGCATTTGGGGCATGTTTTGTTGGGATTTCACTACCCATGGTGCGTAGTGCTTGTACACCATTAAGCAATCTTGTAGAAGTTACGAAGAAGTCTTTATTAACATTACTGAACTATGTACATATTTACAGTAGAGTATACAGGTATGAAGAAGACTCCATGGCATGTCCTTACATGTTGCAGCCTAGCTCTACGCTGCCAACTAAACTCTAGATTAGGTGCTTCGTATGTCACCGGTGGGTGGTGCTACACTCAATCTCAGGTTAACTCTTAGTGTACTGGATCCTTCTACTACAGGGCAGATAGTTGTCGGCAGTCAATGCCAACAGTGTAACCCAAAAAACTTGGATACAGTGCCGTAAGAAGTTTAATGACCTCACAAGAACAGCCTAGTTCAGTGAATATACCTTCAAATGCCATATCCTGACAACCAACAATCACACAATTCTCAGTTTACCACTGCCCCCTTACTTACTATTCCGTAATCTCTATCAATCACGACCCATATTTTACATTCACATCCATCTCACCCTCACAGACTTAGCAATGCTCCAGGCTTCATACCAACATCCCACAACTCGCACACACTATTCAACCATGGCAGCCACATCACCCAAACATGCTGCACCACACTCACTGACACACTTCTTTCTCTCATGCAGGACAACCACATGCAGCAGCAGCTAAGCAGCATGGGGCAGGCACGGCTGCATAATAACCTCACCCCATGATGCAAATGTTGCTCCCCATCATTAAAGTGACCATCTGTGAGGATGTGGTCAGCTGCAGGATTAAAAGGATTGACAATAACAATATGCTCATAACTAATTCTCCATCTCACATGCCACTTGCCCCTCATTCCACAATCTCTTCTGGTTTACAAGCTATGGATGGTTTAAGGATTCATCTCTTGATTCACCCATGCCTCCCCTCGCTGCACACCTATCCATGTGCCCTCACTTTTCAGGTACCCAAGAATTTCACCCTTGCAAGGCAGTGGTGCAAGAAATGGGAGAGTAAGAAGGAGCTAACGATGAAGGAACACGGCCACTCGCTCTGACACTTGCAGCCACCAGCTCTGATGCTGATACTGCACATACTCTAGAGGATAGCTTACAGGTGGGATCTACACATACACTGGACATGAGGGGCCAGTAGGCAAGGCAGGGGAAGGGGTTGTGTAGGTGATAGCTCACCTGAAGTCAGATAAGTTCTGCTGCAGAGGACAAAGATGAGGAGTACGATGGGGCGGCATACAGAAAAAGGTTGATGGGCATTCACACAGAAATATTTGGTGCATCGGCAGGCTTGCTAGAAAGCCTGTGGTCACTCACTGTCAAGGAGCATGGAGGATGCCAGCATCAACCTTGCATTGGGCTTTGCTTGGAACCCATCCTTTTCAGCATGGAAGTGGTGACCAACTCTGTTAGCACATTTGTGGACCCTACTATGATGCAGCATCTGATGAAATAATATCTCAACATCCATTGTAGTACAAGAAGAAGCCACACAATGTATGAGTGCTGCAGTGTAAGCTTAGGCTGATGGCATGCATGGTCAACTTGCTGCCATCCAGGCTCAGGGTGTTGCCATCATGGCTGTGGATACTAGTTCTTAAAAGGGGTTTCAGGTTTTCAAAACAGTTCAGCAATCTGGCTTCCAACAAATTACTAGGATTGCTGTGATTCTATCCTGCAGAAATAGTAGTGGTGCCATGGATCACAAGTCT
The DNA here is from genome assembly GCF_964194155.1 of Cetorhinus maximus. Classification (NCBI taxonomy): domain Eukaryota; kingdom Metazoa; phylum Chordata; class Chondrichthyes; order Lamniformes; family Cetorhinidae; genus Cetorhinus; species Cetorhinus maximus. Next base: position 108,580,168 of record NC_135881.1, read on the forward strand.
GTTATTGTCTCTTAGAATAACAGCATTCCTCCTCTCACCCCTACTGCTACCTGTCAGCCAGCTAGCCCAGGCTGCTGCCATCCATGGTGAGTTGGTGCAGTCGAAAGTCTTCTAGGGCCAGAGCTGAACAAAGTCGTCCTCCAAAGCCATTTTGAGTCTCCCCTATTGAAAGTCAGCAGCCTTCCGCCAGCCATACTGCAGCCACTGAGTAGCACTGTGTAGGAGCGCTAGGCCAGGCAGAGACACACAAGCGTAGTTAGCTAACTTTTGTATGGAATATTGGATTGTTTAGAATGTTTGTTTTGTGGTGGTTTTTATTACAGCTTTGTGGTGAAGAGGATGTTGATAAGTAGTCGAGGAAAGGTAAGGTGTGAGACTGTTGTTCAATGAGGAACTTATTTCATCTTGTGTTCGGGGTCTAGTTTTGTTTGCTTTGGGTTTGCCCGTTTCCCTAAGAATGCTACCATAGACGGTTATTTGCAAAAACCTTTCTTGTTTATTTATAGATCTATATACATCTTAGTACTCTACACGAGGTTGCACTTTTGCTTCCCACCAGATCTCAGTTATTTAAATCGTGTGATAGTGTATCATAGTTACATCAGTATCAGGTGCTCCTGATGTTAATCGTTTACTCTACATTCCCTCTCCCAGTCTTAATCAAATTATCTACATCCTCCCACATCTCCCCTGTCACGAAAGTATAATAATTCTCATAATATTATTGTGATTTATTATAAAAGTAGGTGAATAGTGGGGTTTGGATAGTTTCTCTGTGTGTGTTGGATTTAACTGAATTGGGCACAACTGGTCTGGTGGCTTTGACTCATCAAAAGAAGCTAGGTTTGAAATGCTAAATATGTAAACATGGCTGAAGTTTTAGAATGTGAGGTGAGGAGAATTTGCATTTTTAGATAAATCAGGGTAGTTTGAATTTCAAAGAGATGGTAGGATGTTACACCTAGCCAGAGAAACTGGGCCAAACAGTGTTTTTATTTTCCCAAAGGTTACTGATAATATTAGCACCATGAATAGATTTATATTATGAGAAAACTAAAGTTTCAAAGACATATGGAACAATGGGATTTGCATTAAAAGGGAGAACATGTATAAAGGGAAATGAGGCTAATGTGTCAGGGAAGGCCTTGTACAATCTTCCAGAAGTGTGAAAAGCCTCCAGTATTTGTGCACTAAGCTGCTGTCTACAGAAACCAAAGCTGGGAAAAGCCACTTTGAATTCTACTATCCAGGGTATTGTGTTAACTGGCTGGAATCTATTTAAAATCTATTTTTTTTGTTTACTGTTGCCTTAATGGGGGTGTAGCTGGAGCCAGATTAATTAGGGGTTTTAGGAGTTATTATTAGGTGTTATCAATTTGTAGACCTACATATGTCTTGAAATCTATTCTTTTATTAATAAATGTTAAATTTAGTTTTCAAAAAAATCTGTAAAGTCTTGGTGAACTTGTTACTACTGAATTCAGGGCACGCATCTCGAAATAAATACATATTGCAAAAAAGTTGTGACCGCATGATCGAGTTTTCCTCGTGGATTTGATCCTCCTGGCACACATCATCTGCTACGTCATAAAATCCCCTCCAATGTCTCAGACTTTACAGGGTTAGTCTTTGAGGCACCTTGACTAATCTCCCTGATCTGGTCCTGATTTCACTTCAAGGCTGAGGATGATCTGCATTCTCTCGTCCTTTGATAGGAGTATCTTCCACCTGGGTGGTTGTAGAGTTTCTACTTGTTTCTGGTGCCTTGCCTCGATCCGGATCTAAATAGTATGTCCAAGGTTCCATTGGTTTCCTTCCCAATGATAACAAGGCTTTTCAGTTCCTTCAGCTATTTCCTTGGTCCATTTAAATTCTTTAAGATCTTGGCTGTGGAGCTCTTTCTATCACCATGCCTTTTTTCTGTTGATCTTGTATCCACACTCTCTCCCCAGGCTGTAGCAATTTAAGTCTTGTGCTCTGTGGCTGAAGTTGAAGTCACTTTGCTGCTCCTCATGCTTCCTAACTTTCTCACAATTATCTGAGGTAATGTTAGGTTGTGGTTTATGTTGTAGAGCTGGAAGTTGTGTCCACAGCCATCTTCCCATCAATAGTTCTGATGGCAAAACCCCTTTTTTTAGTAGTGAGGTTCTGTATTATAATGGGCTAAATTAATATCTTTGTTTTTTTTCACCAATTCCTTGATTTTTCAAACTCCTCTTTCTGCTTCTCCCTCTGACTGAGGATATCTAGGTGATCTAGTCACAGGCATGAAACCATATTCCTGTGCAAAGCTATAGAACAGCTTGTTAGCAAACTGAGGACTGTTGCCTGACACCACAATGTCCGGGATGCCATGTGTCATGAAGATTCTTCTTAGTGATGTAATGACTGCCTCCACCTCATTGCAATGCAGTCTATGCACTTCAAACCATCTGGAGAGGTAATCAGGTGCTCTCATGGCCTTGAAGGAGAAGTGGAGGTTGCCAGTGGTTCACTCTGCTGTTAGCCATTCACTGCACACATAAGGCAATTTAAGATTAACTCTTCAATGGAGCGACTGATGCCTGGCCACCAGACGGACTGCTGGGCGCTTGCTCAGCATTTCGCTATTCCCAAGTGACCTTGATCAATTTCCTGGAGAATTTCAAATCAAAGCGTTTTAGGGATGACTAGTCTGTTATTAAAAACTAAGAAATCATCACTGATTGTGAGATGTTTTCTCTGTTGTGCAGGGTTTTCCGCCACACTGAGAGCATCTCAAGATGGCGGCTGGTGCGCATTTTCCTGATTTTGTGGATTTTTGTTTCACTGCACTCTTTTTTGGTCCAACATATTGAATGGCTTCACTCAACATTTTCCAAGGGACATCAGTTCCCCACAAACAACCATTCTGTTTTGCTTCGGCGGAGAAGAAAAGAGTTGACGTTTCGAGTCCTCATGACCCTTCAACAGAACTAAGTAAAAATAGGAGAGGGGTGAAATATAAGCTGGTTTAAGGAGGGGCAGGGTGGGGGGAGAAAAGTTGGTGTGGGGTGGGGTGGTTGTAGGGACAAGCAAGCAGTGATAGGAGCAGATAATCAAAATATGTCACAGATAAAGGAACAAAGAGCTGTTGAAGGTGGTGATATTATCTAAGAGAATGTGCTAATTAAGAATGGATGGCAGGACACTCAAGGTACAGCTCTAGTGGGGGTGGGGTGGAAAGACTGACAGGGCATTACAGGTATAGATTTAAAAATAATGGAAATAGGTGGGAAAAGAAAAATCTATATAAATTATTGGAAAAAACAAAAGGGAGGGGGAAGAAACGGAAAGGGGGTGGGGATGGATGAGGGAGTTCAAGATCTAAAGTTGTTGAATTCAATATTCAGTCCGGAAGGCTGTAAAGTGCCTAGTCGGAAGATTAGGTGCTGTTCCTCCAGTTTACGTTCGGCTTCACTGGAACAATGCAGCAAGCCAAGGACAGACATGTGGGCAAGAGAGCAGGGTGGAGTGTTAAAATGGCAAGCGACAGGGAGATTTGGGTCTTTCTTGTGGACAGACCACAGGTGTTCTGCAAAGCGGTCGCCCAGTTTACGTTTGGTCTCTCCAATGTAGAGGAGACAGCATTGGGAGCAACGAAGGCAGTAGACTAAGTTAGGGGAAATGCAAGTGAAATGCTGCTTCACTTGAAAGGAGTGTTTGGGCCCTTGGACGGTGAGGAGAGAGGAAGTGAAGGGGCAGGTATTGCATCTTCTGCGTGGGCATGGGGAGGTGCCATAGGTGGGGGTTGAGGAGTAGGGGGTGATGGAGGAGTGGACCAGGGTGTCCCGGAGGGAGCGATCCCTATGGAATGCCGCGATGGGAGGTGAAGAGAAGATGCGTTTGGTGGTGGCATCATGCTGGAGTTGGCGGAAATGGCGGAAGATGATCTTTTGAAAGCGGAGGCTGGTGGGGTGATAAGTGAGGACAAGGGGGACCCTATCATGTTTCTGGGAGGGAGGAGAAGGCGTGAGGGCGGATGCGCGGGAGATGGGCCGGACACGGTTGAGGGCTCTGTCAACGACCGTGGGTGGAAAACCTCGGTTAAGGAAGAAGGAGGACATGTCAGAGGAACTGTTTTTGAAGGTAGCATCATCAGAACAGATGCGACAGAGGCGAAGGAACTGACAGAATGGTGAGTTTTTCCAGGTAATTCTGCTTTTGTTTTGGATTTCCAGCATCCGCAGTAGTTTTTTGTTTTTATTCTGTTTTGCTTCCTGAGCTCAATCTGTCACGCTATTTGTACTGTCTTTGTGAGAGTTAAATGTTCTCTCATTTGTAAGAGATTGGGTTTCATCTAAGACTCCAACTACTATACGATTGTGTATTAATTCATCTCTGAGGATCCCGTAGTCACAATTCTCCGCGAGCCAGTACAGGCTATTTATGAATGAATCCACGCATTCACCCAGTTTTTGTTCCTCTTATTAAATTTCACTCACTCAATGATCAAATTTTTTAAAAATGCTGAATGCCTGGAGAACTTCATCGTATGAGATTGAAGCCGTATTGACACCCTGTCTAGCTATTATGTCGTCTGCAATAGGCCCTACTACATAGAGTAAAGTGCTGACCAGATCCTTTTGTTCTTTCTTATGCAAAACTGAAGTTGTTCTGTTTTTGGAGAATCTCTTCCTCCAATTATTCCAGTGTTGAGCCCGTTGTGAGCCTTCAGCACTTCTGAAAGGTTCTGGGAGTGGCAGTGTGGACTCCATGCTTATGTCCTAAGCACTGGATTTGTTGCTGCTTAAGTAGTTTGGCTTGTAGATTGTGATCTGTACTCACTGCTGTCTGGACTCCAGGACTGTGTGTCTGCTTGCATCTGCTGCACCCAAGATGCTCCATTCTCAGGTGAGTCTTCAATGTTTTTTCTTCTTGCCCTTTTCAAGGGATTTGTAGGTCATTCAGGTCAACAGTCTTCATTGAATTTTTATGGGTCATTTATGCACTGTCAACTAACACCATGTTTCGTCTTGCTATTTAGATTAAATTTCTTTAGGGTTTGCCTGTTTCTCCAAGAATGGTACCAGAGACTATTAAAAACCATTCTTATTTACAGATCTATGTACATCTCAGCACTCTGCATGAGGTTGTACTTCTGCTTCCCTCCAGATCTCGGTTACTTAATCATGTGTCATTGCTTCATAGTTACATCAGTAGTTACATCAGTATCAGGTGCTCCTGATGTTAGCCTTTTACTCTGCAGGATTGGGGTTCTATTCGCTGGTACTGCAGTTGGATGAGCCAATCAGATGCAGCCAGATTGGAAAGGAGATGTGTTGGTTGTTGTCTTTCTTCCTCCTCAGCCTCGTGGAATATACCTGGTAGCAAGGGCTATGAAGTTCTGCAGGATGCAGCAGACCATGACAAATCATGATACACACACTCTGTACTGTAGAGCTCCTCCAGAGCCATTCAATCAGCAGAAGCTTTGCTTATGCATCCCAATGGTCTGTTCAGGACAGATTGTGTGGCACTATAGCTCTTGTTAAATGAACTCTGCCCATGTGTACTTGAGTTGCACACCAGAGTCATAAGCCAGGTGGTCAGCAGAGGTCCTTTGTCGCCCAGTAGCCAATTGTGGCCTTGTGTGGTGGCATAAATGCAGTGCAGTTGCATAGAATAAAGCTATCTCGACTGCATAGTGACCTGCATGATACGCTGAGTTTGGTTGCACACCAGCTGGACATTGAGGGAATGGTAGCCCTTGCGGTTGCCAGTACATCTCTCAATTTATATGTGGTACCTGCAAAGCCATATGTCTGCAGTCAATGGCACCCTGCACCATAGGAAAGCCCACTATTCTGGTGAAGCTACCTGCTCCTCTCTGGAAAGTGAGAATGCAATGTATTGCCCTCTCTTTGCATACAGAGTGTCAGTCACTTCCTTTATACAATGTGGATGGAACTGTGAGATGTTGGCAGTGTCATCTGCAGAAACCTGGAAAGATGCAGCCACAAAGCAATGCAAGGCCATGGTGACCTTTTCAGCTATTGGGTCCTCACCCTACTTTGAGACTGCAGTTCTGCATGCAACAGGCGGCAGTGGATTTCATTGAACACCTCCTTAATGAAATGGAGTCATTGACCACACTGTTGCTCGCTGAGCTTGAGGTAGGAAAAATGCATCCTGAAGCTCCTGGGTGGATATAGCCTCCTGTTGAGAGTCCTTTCCCCCTTCCTCCTCTTTGTTTAAGCAGCTTGTCTTCCTTTGTGTTGCCTCCACTCATTCTGCTGCAGACCAAGGGGGAACAGAAACAACAGCACCCATGACAGGGAGAAAGTGTCTGAGCAGAACCCTTGGATTGAGTACCAAGGCCTTCACCACATGTCTTACTTCTGCCCTATAAACACCACCAACTTTAAGTAGCAGGACAAACCTTCCAAGTATTTCTATCAACTTAGCGACAACCAGTAGAATCAATCAGCAACTAACCCGAACGTTGTTGATGATCCCTTTAAATAATGCTGATGGGGGCTAATTTCCACTGCTGAACACATGTTCAGTTGTGTGTGATTTAAAGAAGCTGAAGGGAGGCCACCTCAATGAAGCTGGCAGTCTCCCCACATGGCAGGGACAATCTGATGCCTGTAAAATGCTGGGATGGTGGGAGGGTGGAGGTTGCATAAAATGATCATTAGTAGGCCAGTTAATTACTTTAATTCTGCCTTCCCATCGGTGGGCCTGGCCATAGTATACATGAAATTAATTGAATTGACTTCAGAAGATTTAGATTAACCTGTAAGTAATAGTGGACTTGTCAACTTTCAATGCAAAGGGAATGTGGAAAAGCAACTGGAATATAGGCCTAAATTTTTCAGATAGTGAGGGCTCGCCCCTCGCCATCCAAACAGTTGGCGGGGAACATAACCCCGTCGACTCTGACTGTCCCGCGGCCAATTTACGCTCCAATGAGTGTTGATAGGCTGCAGGTAGGACTTCAGACACTCACTCGGGAGCAAGTCCTGCCTTAGAGAGCTTCTTACTGCAGCGACAGTGCTGCAGTGGACAGAAAAAGGAACTATACCAACCTGCCTGAGCCTAAGTGCCAGAATCAGAAGATAAGGCAAGTGTAAAGGGTCCCAGGTTGGGGAGGGTAGGGAAGGCCTTCGGGGTCACGAGGAGGGTGTTCGTGGTCTTGGGGGAGGTCCAGAAGTCACCAGGCCTTAAGGGGAGGATGCCCCCAGTCAGAAGGGGGCTTCTGATGGAGGACCCCCCACCCCTTCCTGCCCGAGATCTAAAATGGACTCTTTCCGGCCTTCCCCCGCAGAGGTAAAATGTTCCTGCCAGTCTAAAAGTTGAGGCTGAGTGGGAAACGGCCTTTAAGTGGTCACTAACTAGCCACATAAGGGCCTCAATTAGGGCAAGGGCGGGCATCCCATCAGAGGCCTTGCCTGCCCCAGTTTAAAATCGCTGTGTGGTTGGGATGGGCGGGAACAAGGAGGGAATCCTGACCCTGTAATTTCACCCACCCCCGCCACCTAAAAACCCACGAGTGGGAGAGCGAAAAATTCAAGATAATACAGTCAGAATAGTGGCTACAGAGGTTATATCGAGACTTATATAATGTATTGGTCAATCCTTACATGGGATATCATATACACTACAGCATGGTCACCATAATCAAAACAGACATAGAAACACAGAGCAGTGTACTTATAACAAGACTGATTCAAAGTATAAAAGAGATGATTCACAGATTAGAGAACCTCAAGATCTAAGGTTAATGGAGTTTATAGGAGCTCTTTGCAAAGTATTAGATTGTATTGATAAGGCAAATAACTACTTTAAGGTAGTTCAATTGAGCGTGAACTTCAAATTTAATTTAGAAAAAAGTTTATCAGTCAAAGGATAAGCATTTTTATTGGGAATTTCCTCAGCAATTCTCTGGATTATGTGCTGTAATGGGGCAGTAGGACAATAAAATGGGAGTGAGGTGGAACAGGGCCAAAATGAAAGTCTCACTATTACATTAACAGAGTTTGGGTTGTGGGTGGGGTGGGGATGTTTGAAAAGGCATAGCATGAGAGCTGAAGATAGGAAGAGGCTGATCAGCGCTGGATAAATTATTAACTGTTGGAAAGGAAAAGCGGGTCTGAATTAAACTGGGAAAATATAAACGTTAAATTCCAAAAATTAACTCCCTTTGGAGGAAAGGAAACCATTATGACAGAGAGAACATGGTTAACAACTATGTATTCAGAATGGAAAAAAAAATCCCTTTACAGTATTACCTACAGAAATCATACGCATTCACAAATGTCAAAAGGGTGTGGATTTTTTTGACACTTATAGGTCCAAAGGAAATTTTATGGGTGACAGGGTGTGCTGATTTTAATAATATTAGTCAGTCTCCTGTGGCATTGCACATAGGGATTCAAGAACAATTTGAATTTTTCCAGTTCAGCAGGATTCATGCATGGGAGTATAATCGTACCAAGATGGTGGGAAGGGGGAGGAGGAAGATTGAAATGAAAATGAGTGAAGAAGGAATGGGAAGGAGTTGAGGGGGGAAGGGGAGAGGAAGAAGACAGTGGGGTTAATTTTGAATTTGGATAATAGTGTAAAATGGTGATATTGAATCAGTTGCCTGCTTTAAATTTTTCCTGATTTTCATTTCTATTGAAATCACAGTAACTGCCTTGGTTCTCCTCATAGCAGTGTGACTGAGATTAACAATGTGGTGCAGTGCTGCATCTTTAAGAACTTCACAAGCGTGCCCTTAAGCTATCGCATAAATCTAAAAATAGTCACAGTCAGAGCAAACGATTTATAAGTAGTTTGCTGCGATAATACTTGCAACGATATTTGTTTCAAGCAGTTGTTATGAAACATGGATTTGTGGGAACCAAAGTGCTTCACAGGGCAGGAAGCTGGGTGGTAAAAATCCATCTCTGTTAGTGTTTAACAGGAAATATACTTTCTCGGACAATGTATTAATAGCTTACACTCTCATGCAAACAGCATCCTTAGCAACTTTTGATTACAACAGAAGGGAAGCACTGAAAATCATTTCTAAGTCTTTGTGTCACATCAGACCCTTACATCTGACAATGTGCAAAAACTTCCAAATGATTTTGTTTGTTCCGGATTTCTCATGGGAAAATTTGATTTTATGTCGATCTGCTTTGGCAAGATTAGCTACATTCAGTCTGTTTTCATTTCTTCCACCCCTTGTTACATTTTCTTTTTAATTTTCCTGAATTTTCCCTCACCTCATGTTGGGTTAAGGTTTCATGAATACGGATTACTCTCCAATATTTTACACAGTTTTCATGGGTCCTTTGACAGTAAGCAATAAGACTATTCAACCATCATTTATCAGTCCAATTCTTCCCTAACTCAGTGGACAGGATTTTCCCCATTTCGAGGGCAAAGTTGAATGGCGGGTGCGCACAGGCACGCTTCCGATCGGCGCCCCTGATCGTAGGCGCGACGCCATTTTACGTGGGCGGGCCAATTAAGGCCCGCCCAGCACGATGTCCGCATGGAAGCGCTATGCGCTCCCTGTGCGGGCGGGGGGGGGGTGGGAAATCCCAAAATCGACAGTATGCTCTTTCACGCAAGTGCATGAAAGAGCGCACTCATATCCCTGAGGCTAAGTGCTGCCTCAGGGAGATCGGCTGTTCTGAGACAAATATTAAAAATAGAAAAAAAAAATTCCCAACATGTCCCCTCATGTGACACTGTCACATAAGTTGGGACATGTCCATAATTTTTACAAAAACTTTAATAAAATTTTTTAAAACCTACATGAAACCTCATCCCACCCGTGGATCAGGTTTCATACTTTTTCTAATTCCCGCCGGGGTTCCTGGCCTGCCCACCAACCTTAAGGTTGCCTCAATTGGCCATTGACAGGTTGGTGGGCGCGCAGCTGATTTTGCTGCGCCCCCGCCTACCAGAAAATTTAAATGGGGCGCGGTGACGTCGGGAGTTCCGCCCAACGTCACCGCGCGTCGGTGAGCGGGCCCCGCCCCCCACTTGCCGACGGGAAAATCCTGCCCAGTGTGGAGGAGGACATGTGTATATTGTCTCAAAAAGATCACTGGATAATAATTAGGAGTGAGAATCATGGCAGCAAAGGTGGAGGACATCTGACCCTTCATGAAATTGCTGATGCTAGCTCTTCAACTGGTGCCTTTTATCCCTACATGTTAACTGGAAAACCACCAAAAACTGACACTGTTGATATCTTAATATGAGGATAATGGTAGCAGTTAACTCACATTTTATGGTGGGTAAACTGAGTGAAGTTAAACCCTAAATTGATAAAATCCAACAATGTAAGGGAAATAGAAATGCAAATAAATAATGTTGCAGAGACTTCTTAAATGATCTGTTAAGATGTGGGTGACTAGGCTAAGACCAGATTTATTACCCATTCCTATTTGCCTTGACAAGTGATTATTTGCCAGGCATTTCAGAGGGATTTACAAGTCAATTATGTAATGTGGACTAGACTTTGTTAGGTCAGACTAGGTGGGGGTGACAGGTCCCATTCTCTAAACGACATTAATTTCACAACTTGTGAAAATGGGATTTAAATTCATGATCCTGGGTTGCTAATCCTGGAGTCCTATAAACAATACAAAATAAAAGAGGTGGCCAGAACACGTGAGGATTAAAACTCCATCCAAGGTCAAGAAATACTGATTTAGCTTGAGGTGGTACCTGGGAAGACTAATGATGTGATGAGGAAAGGTACATGGGTCTTTGCAGAAGCCAAAGAAAGTGTCTTCAATTTTGCTGACATTAAGTTGGAGCAAATTTTGCCTCATTCACAACATAGGGCAGAATTTTACTGGTTGGCAGGTTGGGAGACCGTTTTGTGTGTGTGTGTGTGTGGCGGGGGGGGGGGGGGGGGGCGGTGGGGGGTGGCGCGGGGGAAGCAGTGGTAAATATGGGAAGCCGTTTCAAGACAGCTCTCTGACACAGTCCTGCTGCCATTGAATTTTCCCAGTGGCAGGCTGCAAGGTGGAAGAGCTTCTTGCTCCAAGGGGGCGGGCAACTGATTTGCATAATTAAAGACCCTTTTAAGGGCCATTTTACTGGGACTACCGGCAAGAAAGGCAGCCCCAGTGGCCCCTGCAATTACACCTAGATGGAACTTCTCTCCAACCCTTGGCCACTTGAATTTTTAATTTTTAATTTACTTCCCTGGAAGAGTCCCGAGGACTCCTACTTGCCTCAAAACTGTTCACCTCTCCCGTTGGCACTGGTGAGGCCTCTGAGCCTGTCCACCATACTTAATTGAACAGTGGGCCTACAAGCGGCCAATTAGGAGACCAACTACTGTAAAATCGCCAAGCCAGTCCAGCTGGGAGCCGTTTTTCTCACAACGTTGTGGTCCCAAAGCCGGCAATAAAATTCAGTTCTTTATGTCAGATAGGTAGGTGGAGAGTGTCAAGGAAGCTGAGACCAGTTAACTCATCATGGACTGATGATCAAACCTAGGATCTTCTGCTGAGTATAACATCATATCCATTAGGCCATCGCAGCAGCATTCTGCTCTTTTAAAATCTAGTCATTAAAATCACATTTCACTTTGTTAACTATTGCGTTCTGGACAAATGGATGACCAGTTTGGTATAAAATTGTAAGCTTGCATCACAATTGCTCTAAACTCTAGACAGGATCATATTTTAGCAGTTAGCAAATTTTGCATCATGAATCGCACAATATTTTATTTAGCATTCAATCAACATAAACATTTTAAAAACCCAAAAGTTTTGCAGTACATATATTTTTGGATACTTTGTTTGTATTTTCATGCTATCGATTTATCAAATCAGATGATCAAATGATGTTATATTGTGATGGAAGATTTGATATTTTATGTAATTCATAGATCAGGAGATATTGAAATATGGATGGGTACAGAATATGATTTTAATATATTGGCAAGTTTTACTATTGTCTCCAATATGTTTGGAGTGTACTCTATTTGCCTTTAAAAGACACTGAACTTGCCAGAGGTAACACATTTCTGTCATTTCACAAAATATGTGGACACATGACAATTTACCTAATCAAACTAAATGTGCAAATGTACCTGTAAATATCGCTACTCAACGACCTTGTTGAACAGATTGTATTTTTCATCAAGGAAGTTGCAAAATGTCTAAAATAATTTCCTTAAGTTAAGTAAATAAAAATTTTAGACCATCATGTTCCGAATTTGTTGACGCACTAACTAATTTGATAAGTTTCTGAATTACAATTCTGGATTGAGGCAATAATTTAAAATCCTGAGATTAGTTTTCTCTCCTTCGAGCAAATGAATTGGCACGCCTCCGAGCCCTCTCCCATGGCCCAGGTTAAATTCCACCCATAATTGCACTACATTTTTTTTCAGGTTTCCTTTCAAACTAATTTGCATATCAATTAATGTAAAATCTACCATGAATCAATTGCGCAGCAGTGTTTTAGAATGTAATTTTTAAAAACATTGTTGTCTTAAAAATATCCCTTATATTTAAAAACTGTAACCTGGTGCACATTTATTAATATAGCTTAAAATTGATTTATTATGAAAAGAAAATCAACATTTTTAATCAGTATCTAGTCCACTACCTGTGAATAATCCATTTTAAATAAATGAATATAACTATAAAAGCAGAACCATTTATATCAGTGTTCAGAGGTCAGTTTCTTAGTAAATTAAAAAAATATATATTTAAACGCTTGTAAAATGTGCCAATTAGTATCCTTGCACCTACAAAATCAGTTTAATTTTAAGAGCCTCCTCGAAGGCCTGCGAACAGGTACAATTAGCAGAAACTTGTAATATTGACTCATTAATTCTGGGGTATGACCATTTTTGTGCATGGTGCCAATTTTTAGCACAATGTTCTTTTCAAACCACTGCAAAGGATCATGGGCAGAATTTTTCCCTTGGCATGCAGAATCGGTAGGAAGCCGACCACAGCCCGCGATCAACAGTGCGTCGAGATTTCACACAGGCAGACAATTAAGTGTGAAACACGAGTGGCAGCACTGTGGGCGTGGGGGTGAGAGTGCGAGCGGGCCGAGCGCAAACTTCGCGCATGCACGCAAGAGAGCTCTGAATAATCTCTCTGAGGCACGGAGCTGCCTCAGGGAGATGAAGAAGATATTGAAAAAATTAATAAAGAACAGAAAAATGTCATAAAACATGTCCACAGGGACATGTTTTTAATTCAAGTGTAAAATTTTTATTTGATTTTTATTTGCTTTAGGAAACCTCATCCCGCCCGTGGATGAGGTTTCCTAAAAAGTGCAAAGGCAGCTTTGGTCTTTTCTCCTGCCCGCCAACTGTAAGGTTGGACAGGCACCGTAACGTTGAATTTAATTACATTTTCAATGGCCGTAACAGGCCTCTTAATTGTTGGTGGGCACGCTGCTGACTCTGGCACGCGCCCGCCGAATGAAATATCATGGGACTACGCAATGATGTCATCACGCGTCATTTTACACTCGGCTGGGTTGGGCGCGCACCCACCCGCTGAGCTAAATATTCTGCACCGTGGAAACTCAATATGTGTTGAACATAATTTGTGCTTTAAATACCATGATTTTTGCACTGGTTTGGCAGATTTTGGGCTAATTGCATTGAAATAAAGAACACAATCTAGTGGAAACTCCTGCTCAATATGTATAACGTGTGACAAGGAGGCCATAAAAAAGGAAACTAACCTCTGGTTTGAAGTCCTGGACCACAGGTTTCATGTGCTCCAGGGCTGTCTTGACGGACATTCCAAGGTACCAACTGACATCGGCGCCATTTGTGTGTTTTCCACCTATTAGAAAGAATGCAGCATTAATTTTTGCATGCAATTTTTTTTTGGAAGTGGCATTTATTGTTTTATGCTATATTTATATTTTCCTCATTACTTCTCAATGCATCCTCTTCCAGGTGAAGGGTAGGATAATTGCAAGATCTAACGTATGACTGCAGAACCTTGGAACTTTCAGCCAAGTAAAGATCTATCAGGGTGATCTTATAAAGGGGTATTAGATTGCTAAAAATATGAAAAAAATTAACTGATATCGGGAAAATTTTCTTCACACAGAGCACAAAGGAGCTTCCAAATAGAGTAGTGGAGGCAAAAATCTTGGAAATGTTTAGGAAACAATTGGGTACTGCAGCCTTTGAAATAGCTGTGGGGCCTGAACGTGTGAAGGAAAAGGACAGATTAACAACCTTCTTTCTTCCCTGTCTACCATCCCCTTCTTGAATCCCACCACCACATTAAGCTTAATGCTCTCTGCACGCACAAGAGTTGGTCTCTCATTCAACATCAGCAAGACTAAAATTCTCCACCACCCCTCACACGGACAAGTACCTACACCTCCAGTTATTGTTAATGATGGGAGACTTTAGGGGCTGGATTTTATCGTCGGCGAGCGGGGACCGGGCCTGCTCGCTGACACGTAAAATGATGCGCGGTGAAGTCGAGCAGAAGTCCCGACTTCACAGCATCCCATTTAAATTTTCAGGAAGGCAGGGGCAAAGCAAAATCAGCTACACACCCGCCGACCTGTCAATGGCCAATTGAGGCCATTGACAGAGCAATTAAAGTAATTAGTGGACCTGCCCGTCCAACCTTAAGGTTAGCAGGCAGGCGGGGAGCCCCAGCGGAAAGTAGAAAAACCATGAAACCTCATCCACAGGCAGGATGAGGTTTCATGTAGGGTTTTAAAAATTTTAATAAAGTTTTTTTAGAAATTATGAACATGTCCCAACTCATGTGACATTGGCGCATGAAGGGACATGTAAGGGAAATTCTTTTTTTCTATTTTTAATATTTTTGAAAGTAGAGGCGATCTCCCTGAGGCAGCACCTAGCCTCAGGGAGATGAGTGCGCTCTTTCGTGCGCACGTGCGAAAGAGCGCACTCTCAATTTTAGGCATTCCTCACCGCCCGCATTGGAAGTGCATAGCGCTTCGGTGCAGACGTCACGCTGGGCAGGCCTTAATTGGCCCACCCACGTAAAATGGCGCAGCGCCTCCAATCGGAAGCGTGCCCATACGCACCCGCCCATCAACTTCCCCCTCAACGGGGGGAAAATTGAACACTTCCCATATTTTGGCAGCTACTTTTATCAAAAGGTCACCATTGAAGAGAAGGTCCAGCACAGAATCAGCTCTGTTGGTGCAGCCTTTCAAAAATTGCATGGCCGGATCTTCGACAACAGAGGTCTCCATGGCTGGGCTGTGGCAATGTTGTTGTCACCACCCCTCTGTATGGCAGGGCAGCTTGGATCATTTGCCAGGGTGCCTTCGGGCAATGGGAATTTCCACCAGCGGTGTCTCTGCAGGATATGTGACGTCGGGCGGGGGGATGGATGGATGAGCTCCAGGGTCCCTGCCGAGGCAATTTCTCCAGCATAACAACCGTGATCATGTGAAATGAGCTCCGCTGCTCTGGACATTGCATCCACATGCCAAATAATCAGCTTCTGAGGCAGATCCTCTTGTCACAACTTACGAATGTTGCCAATTTCAAGGAGAACAGACAGGATACTCTGAATGGAACATTCTGAAAGTCTCATTATAAAGGGGACAAATTGACAACGGTGCATGGGAGGGACATGCGACAAACTATGCCATGTGGCAATACCTCATCCATCGAAACACAACACAGTCAGAAACTAACAACATAAACTCTGCTGTACAGAAGCGACGGACCAGAAAGAGAGGGAGCAGAACTCTGGCTTGAGAACTCCACTTTCTCAGGGCAACTCTTAACCTCACTGTCTACAGATCTGTGGCTCCAGGGTTAGCCTGGCGAGTCATCTAAGGGTGAACAAATCTCGATGCCTGGCAGACACCATACTTATTCGTAGGGACTGAAGATGACAATGAATGTTCTCACACTCAGAATCCTATACTTAAGGCAGAAGATTATCCCCGAATATTATTTTACTATCTATATCAGAGCAATGAACTGTGACTTGCAGGGTCCCATGCCATTTGGCAATGTGCAAATAATTTTTTTTTATGCAATACTAATTTACCTTTGTATTAATTTTGAATCAGTATAGTACAATTTCACAAGAATAGCAGGAAAACGATGACTTCATGTGAATATAGTTTGTTTCCTGATGGAATGAAATATGGATTTCTTAAGAAGGTTGGTCATTTTCCACATTTCACAAATCTTAACTCCACTTCCTACGTAATAGGAAATGTTGCTGGGGCAAGGTGAAATGGATTACGTTACAATTCTGACTTTTGCCAATAAATTTGTCCAAACTTATACATATATTTACCAATGGAAATTACATCTGTCCCTGCTATTGATATGAGAGTGTAACATTTCTATTGGCGTACCATTTTAATAATGGCATTAGTGCACTAATTAAAGAAAGATACAAAAGATACAAAGATTCTTTGGAAGCTCGTGGGGATGCACGCCCAGCGTCACTGCGCGTCATTTTATGTGTGGGCGTGTCGGGCCCGCCCCTGCATGCCGACATTAAAATTCTGGCCTGTGTGTTAATACCATACAGTCTGACTGTGCAACATGTATAAAATGTATAATAGTGAATTGGCAGCCTTGTTTTACAACACTCTGGATTTTATTTTTGTTCAAGACATCTTGAGAAAGATGTAATAGAGACTGCCACTTCACTATCACCTGATTTACATCATTGCACAAAGGCAAAATCTATCCCAGTGAGAATTATCCCTTCACCATGTTGCAATCTTGTACAATCACTGTGCACAACTACAAACAAAACAATTCCCATTAATCAATTATATTTTGTTTTTTTAAAGACCATCCTCATTCAATGAAGAAGGTCCCTTTTGTTCTGGAAGCTGTACTTTTTAATGATCTATTTTCAAAGAGGTATGAATGCAAAGAATGATCAATGACCCTACTCAGTAATTTACAGATTAGATTTCACATACTTTGACCTTTGCTATAAAATTCTCCTTCAAATAGTGATCCTAAAATCATAGAATTGTACAACACAGAAGGAGGCCATTTAACACATCATGGCTGTGCCAACTCTTTAAAAGAACTATCCAATTAGTTGCACTCCCCTTGTATGCCTGCAATTATTTCTTTTGTAAATATCTACCATATTCTCTTTTGAAAGAAACTATTTCCACCACCTTGTCAGGCAATGCAGTTCAGATCACAATAATTTGCTGCATAAAATAATTCACCTCATCTTTCCTCTGGTTCTTTTGCCGATTACCTTAATGCTGTGTACTCTAGTTACCAACCACCCTGCCACGCTGCCAGTGGAAACAGTTACACCTTCTGTACTCCAATAAAACCTCTCATAATATTGAATAGCTCGATCAAATCTTCTTTTTGTCTTCTTTATTCCCAGCTTCCCTAGTTTCTCACATAACTGAAGTTCTTCATCCAGGTACCTGATTTTTGTAAATCTCTTCCATATTCTTGACATCCTTCTTAAAGTACGGGGGTGCCCAGAATTGAACACAATACTCCCACTGAAACTTAATTACTGATTTATAATGGTTTAGCATAAGCCACCTTGCTTTTGTACTCTATGCCTCTATTAATAAATCCCATGATCCCATATGCTTTTTAATAGCTTTCTCAACTGTGAGTTCACATAAACAAATCCTTGAAAAGTGGCAGGACAAGTTGTCCTTAAAATGGTATTTTTATGTTCATCACATGCTAAAACAATTAATATTTATTTAAAATTAGTAAAATGAACACAGTTTTGGACAATATATAATCATAACTACAATAGGAAGGTCTGCATTGGGTCAATTAACCTTAAGAACATTCTCAGATCAATGAGACTAAATTGTATAAACATAAGCTGGTTTCTGGCTTTGTGAATTCAATTAGATTTGTCTTGTACTACTTCCTATATCAGTGCATCATTGTTTATTGTAACTTATCCCTCATTCAAGAAGCAAAACAAGATGTTTTCACCTGATCAAGTACCATAACTCAAAAGAACCCTGAGCTTGCCTTTAGTTGTTACGTGGGACTGATGTTCTTCATAGCACAAAAACAAATTAATGTGTTTATACTGAGTGCCAAAGATGTGATTTGTCTTTTCAGTGCTAGACAGCATTTAAACAGCATTTAAACAATATTAAAAGAAGACAAATGGCTAATTTATTGCGTTTTACAGACAGAAAAGAAAATAAGAATTAGAAGCCAAATAATGTTCTGACCTTGAATGTGTTGTGATATGTACATTAACTCATCCAACATGGGGGTTGATAAGAGCTGTTAGTCACAAGATTACTTTGACAGCAGTACTCCAGTATTCCATTTATCTCAAATGGATGGTCTTAAAAATGGCTAGTCTCCTCCCCCTGTGACAAGCAAGTCCTCCCTTCTTGCTCACAATGCTAATTCACAAAACTAACTGTATTTTGTTATACAGGTAAATTACATATTAGCCCCCATGTTTACAGGGAGGTGTGGAAGAAATGAGGGTTAGATGGCAATGATGAGTATTGCACAGGAACCCAGTAGTATGGGTTTCAGCTTGTAGATATTAACTGCAGGGCACTGTTTACAATTTGTCCGTAGGCTTCCTGCCCGACAGCCTTGTTTGTCAGGCAGAAATGCCTTTGGCATAACGCTGCAGCCAAGGATGGGACAGCAGGTAGGCAGGCAGAGAGTGTTTAAGGTTGGGGATTATTGCAAATGGGTGGGTAGGTGATGGTCACCGGAAGTGATCATCCATCATGGGAGCAGAGAGAATGTGAAGGTGGGTGGAGGTCATTGAGAGTGTGGAGATTTGGGGAGAGTCGGCAATCATAGAACTGGAAATAGGTAAGCTTGTTGGAATGGGTGGAAATAATCCTACTTCTCCTGGCCCACAAGCAGTGCTGTAAATGGACTTATCTTTTGGATTCAGCCTTTCTTGTCTCTGTTCAATTAGCCATACATGCTCCTAATTTGAAAGTATTGTCATTCATGAATCAATCAATGCAGATCTGGTCTGTAACTTCAAGAACAGAAATACATATGTTTTCTTGTAAGCAACCACTTTATTAGTTCAAAGGATGTGAGCATCGCTGGCAAGGCAAGTATTTATTGCCCATCCCTAATTGCTTGACAAGATGGTGGTGGATTAACTTTTAGAAGCGCTATGTTGTTGTGAAGGAACAAGTCAAGATTGTGTGCAGCTTGGAGGAGAATTTGCAACTGGTGTTACCATGTGCCTGCTGCCCTTCCTCTTCTAGGTGGCAGATTTGGAAGGTGCTGCTGAAGAAGCTTTGGTGTGGTGCATGGATGGGGTGCCGATCAAGTGGGCTGCTTTGTTTTGGATGGTGTTATTGAGTGTACTCATCCAAGCAAGTGAGAATATTCCATGACAGGTGAGCTATTCACCACAGAATACTTACCCTCTTACCTGCTCTTGTAACGACAGTATTTATATGGCTTACGGTTTTGGTCAATGGCAATCCCCAGAATGTTGACAGTGTTAGGGATGGGCAATAAATACTTGCCTTGCCAGCGATGCTCACATCCTATGAACTAATAAAGTGGTTGCTTACAAGAAAATCAGTGTTGCGTGATTTTTTAAAAATTCATTCCCATGTCACTGGCTAGGCCAGCATTTATTGCCCATCCCTAATTGCCCTTGTTTAGAGGGCATATTAGAATCAACCACACAGAGCAGGTAATAATAGCAGATTTCCTTCATTGAGTTTTTGTGATAATTGACATGGTTTCATCAGACTTTTAATTCCAGATTTTTTTATCGTGGTGGGATTTGAACCCGGGTCCCCTGATCATTACCCTGAGTCTCTGGATTACTAGTCCAGTGACAATACCACTATGTCACCACACCCCCAATGTTATTTGCTACTAATCAGCCAAAGCCTAAATATTGTCTAGGTCTTGCTCCATATGGGCTCTGAATGTTTCATTATCTGAGGAGTTGTGAATGGTGCTGAAAACTATGCAATCATCAGTCAACATCTCCATTTCTGACCTTATGTTGGAGGGAAGATCATTGATGAAGCAGCTGATGATGGTTGGGCCTAGGAACTCCTGCTGCATTGTCTTGGGGCTATATTTGGCCTCCAACTACCACAACCACCTTCCATTGTGCTAGGTATGATTCTGGATATTGGAGATTCCACCCCCCCCGCCCCCACTAATTCTCATTAACTTCAATTTTATTAGGGATTTTTGATGCCACACTCAGTCAAATGTTGCCTTGACGTGAAGGACAGTCACTCTCGCCTTAGCTCTGGAATCTAACTATTTTGTCCATGTTTGGACCAAGGCTGTAATGTGTTCTGGAGCCAAGTGGTTCTGGCGGAACCCAAACTCAGCATCGGTAAGCAGGTTACTGATGAGTAAGTGCTCCCTGATAACCCTGTCAATGGCACCTTCCATCACTTTGTTGATGATTAACAGTAGACTTAGAGGGTTGGATTGGATTTGTTCTGCTTTTTGTGGGCAGGACATTCCTGGGCAATTTTCTACTTTCTCATGTGGATTTAAAAACATATTCATTCATGGGATGTGGGCTTTGCTGGCTGGGCCAGCATTTATTACCCATCCCTAATTGCCCTTGCGAAGGTGGTGGTGAGCTGCTTTCTTCAACCTCTGCAATCCATGTGGTGTAGGTACACCCACAGTGGTATTAGGAAGGGAGTTCCAGGATTTTGACCCAGTGACATTGAAGGAATGGTGATATATTTCCAAGTGAGGATGGTGAGTGACTTGGAGGGGAACTTCTAGGTGGTGATGTTCCCATCTATCTGCTGCCCTTGTCCTTCTAGATGGCAGTGGTCATGTGTTTGGAAGGTGCTGTTGGAGGAGCCTTGGTGAATTCCTGCAGTACATCTTGTAGATGGTACACAATGCTGCTACTGTGCGTCAATGGTGGAGGGAGTGATGCCTATGTTGTAGCTGTACTGGAACAGCTTGGCTAGGGGCATGGCTAGCTCTAGGGCACAAGTCTTCAGTACTACAGCCAGGGTATTTTCAGGGCCAATGGTCTTTGCTGTATCCAATACACTCAGCTGTTTCTTGATATTATGTGAAGTGAATCAAATTGGCTGAAGACTGACAGCTGTGATGGTGGGGATTTCAGGAGGAGACTGAGAAGAATCATATACTCAGTCAATACTTTTGGCTGAAGATAGTTGCAAATGCCTTGTCTTTTGCATTCAGGTGTTGGACTCTGCCAACATTGAGGATGGAGGTATTTTCCACGTGTTAATCGTCTGTCTAGAAAGTACTGGTTGATATTCGAGTACAGTTTCACTGGAGCTGGCATTCTTTTGGTAACAGGGTTATCCTCCACAACAAAACATAAGTTATCGAGTGCTGGCAAGTTATTTCAACATATGGTTGAGTCAAATTCTATCCTAATTGTACATCCAGCACTTCCAACAGAGGGAACTGATAGTCATGAGAAGATGAAATTCCTGCTAATTTCTCTACTCCTGTTTCCAAGTCTTGTGGCCAATGGTTGTTTACTTTCTGATTTGGCTGTGTTCAGCACTGACTAGGAATCAAAACAGATCCTTATTTGTCCTCAGTACCATTCTAAGTAGGTAATGGGGATGCTTGGAAAATGTTAACTTTTTAATGAAAACCACACAGCAATTTGTATAAATTGAGCAAAATGTGAGCCTGACCCGGTTAGATTATATTCCACCTGATGGACATTTTTACCTGTAATTACTGCAGACAGAAGAGGTCTCACAGTCCTTCTCCTCAAAGAGAGTGTCAGGACAATCTCGCCCTCCATTCGATGGCAATTGAATGATGATACGATGACGGGATTGTTTTGTTTTGGTATCATCTTCTGGAAGTAATGAAACATTATAATGGTTAATAAACAAGACTTGACCTGAATGCACTATGTGAATTTATGAGACACTTGTTTGCAGGTTGCCATTTTTCACATATGTTTTAGGAACAAACAGAACTTTGCTCAACAGGAGCATTTTCTGTTGGGTTATGATTGAGAAGGAAAGGGAAAGCTACTATTGGCAGGAGAGTCAGTTACCAGAGAACTCAGCATTAAGATCAGCGAGTTGTCATAAATTGGAATGCACTGTTTTAAAAGGCAGTGAAAGTAGATTCAGTAGTAATTTTCTGAACGAAATTGGACATATATGCTAGAAAATGAAAAATAGGGCTATGAGAAAAGAGCAGGAGAGTGGGACTAATTGGATCGTACTCTTAAAGACCCAACACAATCACATTGGGCCAAAAGGCTTTTTTCTGTGTTGTATTGCATTCATTAAATGAAGGACAAAGCAAAATTTTAGTTCAATTTGGATAATTAAGATAGTCTCTGGGGGGCAATATTCAATAGCCCTCAAAAATGGGGACAGGGATTGCGATGAGCAATTAACCCACTCCCATTGCTTCTGATACAGGTAGCATGCCAACTTCATCCTGCCTGCTAATTTGCATGATTGCTGTACATAGCCACGCGGAATGCACTGTTGAGTGGTAGCATGCTGGCCCAAGTTCATGCAACGCTATGACACCAATTAAAGCTAGCCTGCACTACTTACAACCATCCTGCATCTCTTCAAGGGGAAGTGTATTCTGGCTGAAGCAAGTGCTGGAACTGTTTGTGGAAGAGAGTCTGAGCAGGGAGAAGAGTGAATTATGGTGAAACGGGGCGGGGGGAGCATGTTCCAAGGTTTTCTGTGGTTGTACTGGGTGCCTTGGTGGATTCTTTCTTTGGGAGAGAAAAAGAGATGTGACCTATCCACAACGGTCTACAAAAACTCCAAACAAAATTTGTAAAGACAGTGGGACCAGATAGCCGTAGCAGTCAATATCAGGATTCTCCCCTGCAAGGGCCTGGATGTGGGGCAGACAAAAGTTCAATGGCCTTGACGTGTGGTTCATTTTCAATTAAGATGTCCCGTCAAGTGCACCACTAGCCTCAGCCACTGCTCAATGCATCATCACTCCTTCACTCACCTACCAACAATCAACACAACTCATACCTAATATTCATAGGTTCACCTCACCCTCACACAACAAGCACTGCTCCAAGTCTCACAACTAATCCCACAACTTGCACACATTCAAACTATTCAACCATGACAGCCACATTTCTCAAACAGATGACACCAGATTCATTCACATATTTCCTTCGGTCTTGCAGGACAAGTTTGCAATTAACGAGAGGCAGCAGGTGTTAACTAGTGGAGGATAGGCATGGCTGTATATCTTTACCCCAAAGGAGCAGAAGGTGCTTACCATTATTGGGGCTACATTTGCTGAGGCCGTGGCCAGTAGCGATACTAAAAGGTTCGACGATGACAGTATGTGCATCCTCCTTCTCACATCCCACTTAACCCTCACCCCACAACCCCTTCTGATTTACAAGCTGTCAATGGCTTAAGGATGCATCACTTGCTTTCCCCCCTCCCCTCCCCTCATTGAGACACTACCCATGTGCCTCTCTCCTTTCAGATATCTTACAACTGTAACCTTGTCCTGGATCAGGATCAAGAAGTGGAAGAGGAGGAAGAGACCAATGATGAAGAAAAACTGTCATGTGCGCTGGTCACCAGCTCAGGTTACAGGCATTGCACTGCACATAACTTAGTGGATAGCCTAGAGGTAGGACCTGCAAGGCCCAGAGACAAGACTAGCATAGGTAGATTCAGATAAGCACTTAGAGGGAGCAATTTATGGAGGAAAGCTGATACGCACAATGAAATGCTTGGTAAATTAGCAAAGTGATGTACGTGCAGTCAATGGAACTCTGCACCATTGGGAAGCCCGGAATCCTCAGGAAACCACCTACACACTCCACTTGCTTCTCTTTATCAAGAAATAATGAAATTTGTTGGAACGTTGTGACCTCCCTTATTCAACAGTGAATGTCAAACTGTTGCAGCTACAACTCAATCCACGGAGAAAGCTGAGAATGGCATTACAAGTGGTTGTGATAGTGACTGCGGCCATAAATTTTTATTTGTTGTGCACCTTCCAGACAGAAGATGATGCTTTTTGCAATATCTCCCAGTTTGCCATTTGATGTTGCATTTATTCTTGCTGAATATCACAGTATGCCTCCACTGCATGTTCTTGCACATACACTAACACCCTCACAATAGTGGTGTGCAGTGTGGCTTGCACCAGAAGTGTATCCATAACCTTAAAAACTGGTTGCCAGGGAGCTTAGCTTTTGGTCTGTGTCATTAATAGAAATTGCTATGTATGTGTAATAAAAAATACAGATGATTCTGAAATCTACTGACCTGAGTGTGATGCAGCACTCACAGCAGTTAATTTTGGGAAATGATGAGGATGCAACTCATGGGGCCGGATTTTGCTGTCTAGACACTGGGCAAACCCACGTCGGGTGACCAAAATGGAGGGTTTGGGGGAATGCCTGTTGTGGAGTCAGGAAAGTTTAAATGGGCTTGCGAACTTTGAACATGACAATTAGATGTTGTATGATAATATTAGGGTGTTTTTAATATAGTGATTGATCATTGGGTTCTGTCCTTAAAAGGTAAGTGACCATTAAATAGACCAGCATTACGTAAGTGTTCAGATTCATTAGAGTACTTTCTCCCTTGGATAAAGTGCTCCTCTGCATTCAACAGTATTGAGAATCAAATATTAATATGTCATCTGGACCCTGTGTTTTGATACTGACATTGATTTAAAGTCTAGGCATCTGTTGAGACATTGAAATAGCTGAACAGATGCCTGACTTGATTGATTAAAAGTCCATCTGTTGAGCTTGAGCCAACTTCAAAGACTCTATTGTTTTCTGCTCTGGAGGATTTGTTTATATAATTGTGTAATGGAATCTCATTAAGAAAGCTTGGTTGAGCTCCAAGTCATACTAATGGATTTAGCTTTGGAAGGGTTGTTTACATAGCTGTGAAGGGGATTGTGAGCTTTGTTTTGTTGACAGTTTTGTGAGCAGTTAACAAGATTAAAGTGTTTTGAAGAGTGTTTGTTTGTTTGTTATTTTGACAGATTTATGAGCACTTAGATTTTTTTTTCAAGTAGAGTCTGAACAGATGGTTGTTTATTTATTTATTTTTATGAGCACGTTGGAGACTTTTCAGTGTTATAATAGGGCTCATGAGCTCTGTCTATATTGGATACTGGGTGAGAGGGTAAGGAGGGTGCTTTGGAGGGCATGGGGGGAAATAGAGATTTGGGCAGGGCATGGGGATAATGAAGTGGCATGGGAGATATGAAGGGATATAAAAGGTGCATGGGGTATGGAGAGGGCATTGGAAATATGAGGGGGCCCAAAAGGAGCATGAAGGTACGGGAGCGGGCATGTGGAATAAGGGGGCATGCAGGCATAGAGGGGTTATAGGAAATATGAGGCGATAAGGACAAAGCAGGGCAGGTCTTCAGGGGCATGGGAGATATGGGGGAATGGAGAGGAAATGGTTGTGGGTGGGGGATGGAGTGGTGAGGGCTAGGTAGCCTAAGAGTCATGATTAGAACTGGGCTGATGTCCCAGTGAACTCAGGTGAGCCTTCTAACCTGCTAACCTCGACATTTGCCTGCCTCTGTTCTCACATCGGGCCTGCCTCTGGAGGCACTTGAGCAGGATGAACAAAGCACGGGAATACACGATGAATGGTAGGATCCTGGGAAGTACCAAGGATCAGAGGGACCTTGGTATGTTTGTCCACCGGTCCCTTAAGGTAGCGGGACAGGTAGATAAGGTGGTTAAGAAGGCATATGGGATACTTGCCTTTATTAGCCGAGGCATAGAACACAAGGGCAGGGAGGTTATGCTGGAACTGTATAAAACGCTGGTTAGGCCACAGCTAGAGTATTGCGTGCAGTTCTGGAATCTGCATTATAGGAAGGATGTGATTGTACTAGAGAGAGAGTGCAAAGGAGATTTACCAGGATGTTGCCTGGGCTGGAGAGTTTTAGTTATGAGGAGAGATTGGATAGATTGGGGTTATTTTCCCTGGAGCAGAGGAGATTGAGGGGGGACATGATTGAGGTGTATAAAATTGAGGGGCATGGATAGGGTAGACAGGAAGGAACTTTTCCCCTTGGTGGAGGGATCAATAACCAGGGGGCATAGATTTAAGGTAAGGGGCAGGAGGTTTAGAGGGGATGTGAGGAAGAATTTTTTTCACCAAGAGGGTAGTGGGAATCTGGAACTCACTGCCTGAAAGGGTGGTAGAGGCAGAAACCCTCATAACGTTTAAGAAGTATTTGGATGTGCCCTTGCGATGCCATGGCACACAAGGCTATGGGCTTAGTGTTGGAAAATGGGATTAGAATAGTTAGGTACTTATTTGACCGGCGCAGATTCGATGGGCCGAAGGGCCTTTTTCTGTGCTGTAGACCTCTATGACTCTATGACTACAGTTTGACCTCGTGACCCCAGAAGAAAGATAACATATGCCTGCGGGTGCATTCAGAAATCAGGAACACAATGCTGGGAAATGGCCTGACTCACGATTCCTGAGTCTATCATGAAATGTGAACCCCTGATATCAGTCTATAATTTAAATAATTTTAAGAGATGGAAAATATGGTTGCATGCCCTTGCTTTCCTTAGAGGCACTCCTGGCAAGTAACACATACTATTTTCCTTTGGAATGTATGAGCGATTTGTTTAAGCGTGCAGTCCTTTTAATTTTCTTTCCATGGCCATGTATGTGTGGTATCCTGAAGGGCCCAATGTGTACGCTGCCTGTGCAAGAACTTTTGGGTTGCTGCATGGCAGCTGAGATGGAACATTGTTTACAATCGTCTGATTACGGAGTCCCCACTATTATTACGAAGTACACAAATTCTTTGGATACATTCTACCAATGGATCAAAAGAATGAGTGTCTTTAAATCTATGTTTGGATTTTTTTGGATAAGTTTTATAAGCAATATGGGGTTTTCCTGATGGCAACATGGGTTGGAAAACTAGGTTCAGAGCTCAGTGGGCTTGATTCACGGTTATCCCAATTTTCCTGTAATACACATTTTTTTGAGAAAAACATTGAGCATGCTGCAAATCATGTGCATTGACCACAATGCTTGAACCTTTGATCTATCCCCTCTTGATCAAGTCTCTGTGCTGGGAGCCTCACCTCTCAAAGTGTACCCTCTAGTTTAGTGTCAGCAGCTGGAAAGGAGGAACTGGTGGATGTGTATATGCATATATGTACATGGTTAGATTCTTTTCTTCATTGCCTGAGTGATAATCAGATGGAGCTGATCACTTTCTCTTTATGTAATTTGACTGACTGTCATCTCATTGAAGTCAATGGAATGAAATAATCTGATCTGCTCTGCCAGATTGTCGACCAGGCAGGAGACAAAAATTTACCTTGAGAGGAAGAAATTTGGTGGTTCATTTTCGAATCCACAATTAGCAGCACGCCAGTAGCACACACCCCAATCATAAGACTCAGAGACAACCCAAAATTGCTTATCCAATTTTAGTTACTTAATCTGAATGGGCTGACAGAACCTGTGTTACCTCCCTGGGTATCTCAGCCTTTTCTGAAGATGAGTGCATTTCCGGGAAGGGGATGGAGCAGGCAAAGTCTGTGATTTGGAGAAGGGTAGCGATTGCGAGTACTGTTGGGCCTTTCTAATTTCCTTTTAAAATATAGGGCAGAAATTTTCACTCGGCGGGTGGGTGTGGGCCCAACCCGCTTGAGCGTAAAATGACGCGTGTTGACGTCAGCCAAGCGTGCCAACGTCAACGTGGAGTCGCGCGATAGCTCAGATGGTGGGCACGTGCCAGCAGCATGCCCGCCGACAATTAAAAGGCCCGTTAAGGCCATTAATTAGTCAATTAAATTAAATTTTTTGCTGCCCGTCCAACCTAACGTTGCCAACCAAAAATTTTTTTTGGAAACCTCAACCATGGGTAGAATGAGGTTTCCAAAAGCAAATAAAAATAAAATAAAAACTTTAATTATTCATTAATAACATGACAGAGTTACATGATGGGACATGTTTTATTTAAAAAAATTTTTTTCATATCTTCTGCCGCAGGAGATTATGAAGCACTCACTTGCACGCATGCGCGAATTTCGGGCTTGGCCCGCTCGCCCTCCTTCCCCCCACCGCACCCCCCCACCACCCCCCGCACAGGCAGCGCTCAGTGCTGCTGCTCACGTTTCATGTTTAATTGGCCCACCAGCGTGAAATCGCGGTCCAAGGGCAAACTTCTGCAATAGACTTACATTTTGTTGGTGACCACTGGGGTCGCTAAAGGATCCTAAACAGAGTAGACCCAGTGATCACCAACTAACCTAAGGGGCCTAATGTCTATTTTAGGTGGCCACCAGGTGTTCTTTGGGTGATGTTAGAGTCCAAAGTGCCCCATGTTGTGCATTTTTAAAACCCATATAGCTTGCACAAAGAAGCCCAATTCTTAGCCCATTATTCCCAGAGTCCCCAAGTTTTTAATCACGTTCAGGCTGACACAACTGAAAGAAATTTGGGAACATGAAGAGGAAAAGCAGAAGAAATGTATGAAAGAGCTGAAGAGACTACATAAGGGATAAAGCAGTACATAATAAAGCAGACACCAATACAAAATACTATTTCGATCACATTTGTTTAACATGAACAAAAAGTGTCAGAAATTACAGGATCAGTGGCAAAAGTTTAAAGTTTCTGCTGATTTGAATAGAATAAAACATCAAATCCATGTCTTTAAAATGGGCACATTTAATCAGACTATCATCATAGGAAGACATGATTTGGTCACTGGAAGCCTGCATGAATTAAGTGGAAAAGGTCTGTGACAGCTGTAAAATGTAAAAGCTGCAGCATGTTGGTCTAATGAGTGTAGTGTCACGATGAAAGTATGCTTTCTGCATGCTTCATTTGGAGAATGAAATCACCCATATAAAGACAAATTATAGAAAAACAGTTATATGAGATAAGTTAACATTAAAGCAGGCAGCTCAGAACACACAAACAGAAATGTGATCATGACTAGCTAATCGGTTTTTGTGATGTGTTTTGTGAGATACATATTGCCCAGGACACTGAGGATTGCTCCTCCATCTTCTTCGAAATTGTGTCATGGGATCTTTTAAATCCATCTTTTCCTCATTACAACAGTGACTACACTTCAAAAAGTGCTTCATTGAATGTATATAATGCCTTTCACAGCCATAGGATGTCCCAAAATGCTTTACATTCAATGAAGCATTTTTTGAAGTGTAGTCACTGTTGTAATGAGGAAATACATTAGCCAAGTTGTACAGAGCAAGCTCTTACAAACAGAAATGCGATCATTACTAGCTAATCTGTTTTTGTGATGTGTTTTGCGGGATACATATTGCCCAGGACACTGAGGATTACTCTTCCATCTTCTTCGAAATAGTGTCATGGGATCTTTTACATCCATCTTTTACATCTGAAAGATGGCACCTTCAATAGTGCAACACTCCCTCAGTACTGAATGATGTCAGTAGACTTGTACTTTTTCATTTCAAGGAAGCCTTTGCCTGCCTTGGGCAAGGGTCTCACACATTACTAAAATCACACAGTGATGTTACCTGCCACGCTGCTGATGTTTTAAACTCTCACATGTCGCATTCTCATCAAGCGCTGGGAGTTAAAATCTGGGCTTTAGTTTATGAATTTGCAAATTATTGAACTGGGGATCAAGAGCTAATTAAACCTGTTTATATCTGTGAAACATGTCAGTACTCACCTTCATTGCATGATGAATCACAAGGTGTCCAGTGACTATAAGGTGTTACAATGCAGTCTTTTCTACATGGTAGGAGGCATGGTCTCACTGTGTCTGGTCGTACAGTTTCAGGGCACCTGAAGAAAAGAACAGTTCTTTTGTTAGATGTTATTTAGAGACAAGGTATCAATATTTTAAAATAGAATCAGTCACATATTATCCTGTGTACTTTTTGCATATTCTTAATTTAAAAAATAAAATGAAATATAAAAAATGATTACTTCCAAAATACATTTTTTACAAAAGGAAATTCACAACTTACATTCATAAGATCTGTTGATATAAATGTACTGTAAGTAGAAATCTTTACTTTTCTATCACTTCTAACCCCTAATCATGAACATTCCCAACATGAGAAAATAACAACAGCAAGGTTTCTTCTGGTTCAGAAAATTCAGATGAGGCCAAATAGCTTTGTGCTACCAGCAAAACAATTATTGTGTATCAAAGCAGACCTTTTGTTTGCTACAAATTAGACTTTTCCCATTGATCTTTATTAATACTCTGTTATTTAGTTTGAGCTATTGGGCAGAATTTTTAGGCCGGCGTGCGGGTGCGCGCTCGACACGTCTGAGAGAGAAATAAAGCGTGTTGACGTCGGCCAAGCGTGCCGATGTCAACCCGCACTCTCGCGATATTTCGCCAGGCGGGCGCACGGTGAAGACGGAGGTGTGCCCGCCATTAATTAAGTGGCCAGTTAAGGCCCTTGAGACACCAACTGTCTCGGAGTTTACGCGGCCCGTGCGATTTTGAGGCCGTCGCACGGGCTAAACGGGCAGGCGGGTAGGCCACTTTTCAAAAACCTCATCCATGGGTGGGATAAGAGGGGTCAGTGGGCTTGTAAATGCGAGTAGTTTGTGGTTTAGAATATAACTTGTTGCTGCTTGCTTGTGTGAACAGGACATCTTCATTTTGCTTCAGAGGCTTCGGTTCAGGACTCAGTGATGTTTTCCAGGCCCCCGGAGGATACATACCACTTGGGGCCTTCCAGGTATCAGACAGCCTTCCCTTACCTTGGGAATAGGGAATGTGGTGTCCGTTGGAGGCACCTTCTCTGAGGAAGAGAGGGCCAGAAGTGGGGGAAGAGGCCAGGTGTCCCAATGCAGCCTCCAGGGGAGTGACCTGTGGGAGGACAGGCGTAGGCACAAGGGATGCAGGGCCAACAGGAAGTTCAAGGCGGAAGGGGCTGCAGAAGATGCCACTATCCTGCTGCTAGGGTTTACAGGCGGCGATGCAGCTACCTCAATATGTCTGAGATGCAATGCCGAAGGAGGCTCTATCTCTCAAGGGAGAGGGTGACCTCCATCTGTCAAAGAATCGGTCCTGAGGTCGGCTCCAACTGTGTGGGTAGACACCTCATGCCAGTGGCGCTGAAGGTCACGGAGGCCCTCAGCTTCTATGTCTCCGGCTCTTTCCGGGGGTCAGTGGGGATCTTTGTGGAGTCCATAGTTGCGTCAAGCTGGTGACAGATGCTCTGTTCAGGCGTGCATTGACTTTTATTCACTACCGTACGGACGAGGCCAGCTGGGCAGAGCAAGCCAGAGGCTTTGCAGTGATTGCTGGGTCCCCCCTCATCGAGGGTGCAATCGACTGCACACATGTGGCAATGAAGGTGCCAGTGGGTGAGCTGGGTGCCTTCGTCAACAGAAAAGGACACCACTCCATGAACGTGCAGAGTGTGTGACCACAGGATGCAGATTCTGCAAGTCTGTGCAAGGTACCTGGCAGCTCCCATGACACTTACATCCTGAGAGACTCCCAGGTGCCGAGCCTCTTCAGTGCTTCAGCCCAACTGGATGGATGGCTGCTGCGTGACAAGGGCTATCCCCTCAAAAGGTGGCTCATGACACCTCTCTGCCTCCCAAGAACAGAGGCTGAGCAGCGGTACAACAGGAGCCATGGGTCCACAAGGGCTGTGGTAGAGAGAATCATAGGTCTTCTCAGGGTGCGCTTCCGATGCCTGAACTGTTCAGGGGGCGTACTCCAATCCTCACCCCAGATCGTGTGTCACTGATAGTGGCTGCATGCTGCGCTCTCCACAATCTGTCATTGGAAAGGGGGGACGCAGTGGAGGAAGAAGATCTTCACACAGCTGCACAGGCAACAGATGATGGGTCTAGTAGTGAGTCCAAGGGGGATGACGGTCAGGAGAACACTGAGGGCATAGACACTGACCTGGGCAACCTCCAGGGAGGCAGGAACACCTGGGATGCTTTGATCCAATGCTCCTTCAGCTAGACTACTAAATAAAAACCACCACCACTTGCCAGGGCTGTAGGCTCTATACTCGATCCCTGACAGGAACATTTGCTTGGTCAACAACATGCATTATGTGCCATTTCAATAAAGTTTAATGAGAAACAAATCAATCATAACATGGGTTACCCTGCACCTGCAGAACAAGTGAAGCACCCAGAGGCTTGTTGTACAAAAACACATTTAATGAAATGGTGCCTGGCATACATTCTATAAATTAACATTGACAGGTGTTATCCATCACACCAATAAACAATGAACGTAAAAGTGGGGGAAACAAATATTACCCGTGATTGGACCGTGTTGAGATTAAGGCGCTTTAAGTTTGCCCTTGCGGGTGCTACGTCTAGGTTCTCCCCCCTCGCTGGCACCAGTATTAGAGACAGCCTGCTCATTCTGCTGTCTTGTTGGCCTTGATGACTTTGACGGGCATCCTCTGGCCTGTGGAGACTGTGCTGGCCCCGCCTGGGAGGGAGGCATCTCCCCAGTCACCACAGCCTCATTGGGTGCCATAGTCACTGGCAGAGGGACGGAGGAGCTGCTGTCCTCATCCGGAGCGCCCTGAGAGGAGCCCGCAGAGACGACAGGCAGCTCATGCGCCAACGTGAGGTCGCTCTGGACCTCCCTGCTCACCATTGATGGACGTGCACCCAGCTGGGATACTGGGTGCCCAATCCATCTCCCATACTGACACTGACCAGCTGAGGTCATTGCCTGTGTGAGGGCTTGCAGGTCCGAGTGCATCCCCAGGAACCCTTGATTAAGCTCCTGGAGGAGTCACTCCATGAGAGTCGCCACTCTCTCCATGGAGGAGGCATTGCACTCGGCCATGAGGGTCAATGCAGTGATCACACTCCGCAAACACTCCTCCACCACAGACATGCATTCCCTCCTGTATCTCTGCCAGATCCTCCTGCACATCCTGCTGGATGTCCAGCATCTGCTGACTCATGGACGACTCCAGAGGCAAGCATCTGCCACCAACTGAGCATTGTCCTGGTCCCCAGCACTCCTCCGACTGCCGGCACCCTGGGCACTCTTGCCTCCGCCTGCACCTCAAGTGAGTGTGAAGTGCCCTCACCAATGGGCACCGAGATAGTAGCCGGCGATCTAATGCCCACCGAGGTGCTGGTATCTGCGCTGGTGCCTGCTTGGCAGAGAGGGTGTGATGCAGGTGCGTTGTGATGGGTACTGTCCTCAGGGGTTAGGGGTGGGCCTTCAGGCTCCTCACCCTGAAGGTGGTGGTGAGCCTGAAAGGAAGAACAAGGATCTGTCATTAGTTGAAGTCATTACACCGTTACTGTGCATGCCTGGCACCCAGATGAAACAGAGGTATGCATCAGGATGACCTCGTCTTTCCATTATCAATGAGGATTCCAGGTTCAAGGCTCACATCAATATAGAGACTACAGCGGAATGGTTGTATTTACAGACATTCTGACCTCAGTGCACTGCATTCTTACCCCCCCTGTGGCACCCCAACCTCACCGCAGCCGGTTGACCTAGGCGCATGGCGCCTCTCCAGCTCCAGGGCCCCCTGCTCATACTGCGTGTGGATGACTAGGTGGGACGGTCCCTCACCAGTCTGCGACCTCTCTGCATTGTTATTGGATGTTTTCTCCTGAAAGGATAGAGGAGCATTGATTAGTCCACTCTGTAACTGCATTGACATTGCAGCCTGGCCAGCCCCACCTGAGGAACACCTCGCAGGGCTCATCCGATTCGTGACCCTGGAGCCGCAAGGCACTTAGTCCAAGCAGCCTGGGCTTTCCCCCTTGCCCAGATGCTGCCTCATTGACATTTGCCACTCACACTCTAGCACCTCTGAGGTCTACAGCGGGATGGGCAGCTTTAACTGTTCTGCAAAGTGACCCATGCCAACAAGGTACTCACTCTTCCCGATCGCAGGAGATCATTGAAGCGCTTCTGGCACTGGTCCCACGTGCGCCTCACCACATCGTGGCTGCTGACCCTGGATACCACCTCCTCCCAGGCCATTTTGGTGAGGTGGGGGGGGGCGTCCTCCTACTGTCCCTGGGGACAAGGATTTCTCTCCGTGCCGCCACCAACTCCAGAAGGACAGCGAGGCACTCATCAGAGAAACATGGGGCCAATCTGCCCTCCTACCTGCCGCATAGGGGCCAAGGTAGAAGCGTTCACGTCACAGCCCTGTTTCAACCAATTCTACCACCACCATGCACAGCAAGTAGTGTATACAACATTTTCGTACCGCTGATTTGATCAAGTACCAACATCGTGCCTGAAGACGGAAGTCGTCGATGTCAGAAATATGGGTCTTTTTCAAGACCAGCATTGACTGTTATATCTGCTAACGTTGAAGGGTTCTCTGTAGCTAAACAAAACATCCTCGCTACATTATGCAATGAGTTGCAGTGTGATGTCCTCTGCCTGCAGGAGACACACAGAGGAAGTGAGAACAACCGCCCAAAAATACAAGGAATGTCCCTGGTTATTGAAAGACCTCATCGACAATATGGCAGTGCTATATTTGTTAGAGCTGGTTCAGTTGTAGAATCCACTTCTAAAACAGAGGAGGACAACATCGAAATTCTAACTGTAGAGCTGAGAAAAGTAGTAGTGACCTCAGTGTACAAGCCACCTGGCACAGATTTCAACTTCTCTAATCCTGTACCCAACCTGCACAGTAAACCACAGATCATCATTGGAGACTTTAATAGCCACAGTGCCCAATGGGGGTACAAGGAGTCTAACAACGATGGAAAAGCAGTCGAAGAATGGATAGATGCTAACCAGCTTACTCTCATCCACGATCCTAAATTGCCAGCCTCCTTCCACAGTGCCCACTGGAAGTGTAGTTATAACCCAGATGTTGCCATTGTCAGCAACGACATCACTGGCCTCTGCAAGAAGCTTGTCACAGACCCAGTACCACAGACACAACACCGTCCTATTGGTATCCAGGTAAATGCAGCAGTGTTACCAACCGTTGTACCATTCAAAAGGCGCTTCAACTTCAAGAAGGCCGATTGGAACGGGTTCACACGAGCACTTGACCGTAAGGTTAAACGCATTAAACCATTACCTGAGCACTACAACCTGTTTGCAAAAGCTGTCCAGAAAACAGCCAGAAGGAAGATCCCCCGAGGTTGTAGAGCACACTACATCTCTGGTCTCACCAAGGAGAATGCTGAACTCTACTGGGAGTGTGTCTCAATGTTTGAATCTGACCCCTTCTCAGAGGAAACAATATCTACCGGTGAGAGGGTGATGTTAAGTATCTCTCAAGAGCGTCAAAACACCTGGGACACCTTGATAGAGACAACAAATCTTACAAAAAACAGCAAGAAGGCATGGTCTCTCATACGCAAACTTGGAGGCGATCCCAAGAAAGCTGCCCAACATCCAAATGTGTCTGCTAACCAAGTTGCACACCAGTTGCTCCTAAATGGAAAAATCATCAAGAAACAACCAAGAGCACAATTAGATAGGAAGAAGTACAGCAATGACCCTGGCTTCACTGGACCATGCACCATGGAAGAGCTGGAAACTGGTATATCTAGTCTAAAACACGGGAAAGCAATTGGTCTTGACAACATAGCAGATAAAGCATTTTGGACAGCAAGCAAAGAAATGGCTCCTACAATTGTTCAACCACTGTCTGGCAACACACAAGCTACCTAATATTTGGCAGAAGGCACATGCAATAGCACTATTAAAGCCCGGAAAAGATCCCTCAGATCCTAAGAGTTTTCGGCCAATTTCACTGCTTTGTCACACCAATAAGCTGTTTGAATGCCTGATACTCAATAGGATAGCATCAACTGTAGATGAGAAGATCATTCCAGAGCAAGCAGGTTTCCGCCCCGGCAAATCATCAACAAGCCAATTGCTCAACCTCACACAACATATCGAAGATGGTTTTGAGCAAGGGATGATAACAGGTGCTGTTTTTGTAGACCTGTCAGCAGCATACGATACAGTGAACCATAGACGTCTTCTCTGCAAGATCCTAGAGATGACAAAAGATATTCACTTAACAGAGCTGTTAGAAAGCATGCTTCAGAATCGCCGGTTCTATGTTGAACTAGGTGGGAATCGCAGCAGGTGGCGTATTCAGAAGAATGGTCTTCCTCAGGGAAGCGTGCTCGCACCGCTGCTGTACAACATCTACACGAATGACCAACCCATAGACGGTGTCACACGCCGTTTTATATATGCTGATGACTTATGTGCCACTGCCCAAAGCACCGATTTTAACACCGTGGAGAAAACACTTTCTGAGGCCTTGGAGGGATTAACATGCTACTATGAAGAAAACCACCTTCGCGCAAACCCATCAAAGACGCAAGTTTGTGCATTCCACCTCAGAAACCGTGAAACCAAACGCCAGCTTAAAGTAACCTGGTGTGGAGCAACACTGACGCATTGCGAGCACCCTAGCTACTTAGGAGTCACCCTTGACAGATGCCTCACCTTCAAGAACCACATCAAAAAGACAAAGGCAAAAGTGAGCGCACGAAACAACATCCTGAATAAGCTCACTAACACAATATGGGGAGCAAGCTTGAAAACATTGCGAACCAGTGCACTTGCTCTTTGCTATTCCACTCCGAATACGCCTGCCCTGCATGGGAAAGATCTACTCATGCTAAGAAGATGGATGCCGTTCTGAATGCAAGCTTCTGACTTATCAAAGGTTGTTTAAAACCAACAAACACCAATAGCCTATATATCCTGGCGGGTATCGCTCCCTCTGATATAAGCCAGCAAGAAAGAGCAACTCTGTCAAACATCAGATGAGAGGTACCCTCTACATAGTCATACACCTACACCCAGCCGCCTAAAGTCAAGGAAGTGCTTCATGAACAGTGTTGTTCCATTACAATCAACCCCATCTGAAGCCCGCATCGCCTTGTGGAATGACAGGCTCGCCAGTCTCGAACAACCCCCAGCGATGAAAATTCTACCAGATGAAAGCCTTCCCCCAGGAGCTAATTGCAACTGGGCAACCTGGAAGTGCCTTAACAGACTTAGGACTGGTGTAGGTCGTTCAAAGGTGTCACTAAGCAAATGGGGATATACAACCTGCCCGACAACTTGTGAATGTGGAACTGAGCCACAGACTATGCAACATCTCCTGCAATGTCTATCGCTAGAGGAACCCTGCATTGTTGCAGATCTTGCCGAATTCAACAACAAGGCGCAAAAATGTGTCCAGTTCTGACTGGGCCATGTATAGACTGTCCGTGGACACGATAAGAAGAACCTGCCGCGTCCACCCGCAGCGCTGTCCATCACGAGTTCAACATCCGTCGCTGCAGCCTTCCAAGGGCTGCTGCCGCCGCATTTGAACCAGCCACCGGGTCGCCATGGACCTGGTGGACATTGAGTACCCACCCCCGCCCGCCCCCTCATGCTCATTCCGTAGCCGTGTCTTATGCTGGGTGGGCCTTAATTGGCCCACCTGCGTCAAATCGCAGTGCAGAGCTGATTGCGGGCTGCGCACATGTTGCCGACCGCTCCCGCCTGCCCCTGCTGGGCACCCCCACCAAGGGCAAAATCCTGCCCATTGATGAATTTGGCCTCCATATGAGTTTACAATATAACAAAAAATGATGTAACCACATGCATCTGTGTTTACAAATAGAGCTTTTGCCATGCAAGATTGAGTTGTGAGATAACACCGTTCCTCCAATCAAAACTAACATCAATCACACAAATTCTTAGGATTCTATTAAGAGCTCATAAAGGCAAAGTAGAAATATATTTCAAACGTAGCGCTTTGGTCATGCCACCAGCCTATTGTAATCATGTCAGCTGGCGAGATGGGGCTTTCACCTGCCAAAGAATTGTTCTATTGAGTCAGGCATTCATATGGCCACTCCCTATCAGAACCCTGTACATGGTAAAATTAAATGTATTATGAAGGTTCCCACTAGTCATGAACTAATTAGGCAGTTTATTGGACATTTGTGTATCTGCACTGTTTTACTTCAGCTACTAAAAGTTTTTAAAAAAAAGAACAGGAAGCCTGCAAAGACTTGCCAGACTAAAACACAACACTTTTGTCAGCAAAGCTCTTACTCAATTTAAATCATAAACACAGTTTATAGTTATTGTTTTCACAAATTCTTCAAGAAGAAGAACTACAATAATCATGTTTATCTTGGAGATATTTTTGTAACACTTTTCACTGTATCTGTTCAATAAATTTAGACTGACTACCTAGGCAAATTAGCATGAAAGTTAAAATGGTTGCTCTAATAATATTTATCCTTCAGCAGCGAGGGCTTATTTCTGCAATTGTACTTTATGTTTGGAGTTCACTTTTATAATTGGAAATATATATTTTGCTAACAAATAAACACTTCTTTAAAAGGTAAAATTATAATTGCCAACATTTATGGGTAATGAGTTCACATAACATTCCTTTGTTATATTGGTGGAGGGGGTTAATGTTCAAAATAAATTGGGTAATCCCTCAAAATGCACTGAGGTGTTTTCTTATGTGAGGGGTACTATATGAGTTGTTATTGTTTAAGACATGTGTATAAAATTCCATTGCTATTTGTTTTAAACAGTTTAATCATAGTGTTAAGGGAACACCCAGGGGAATCATATGCACATTTTTTTTAACCAAAATAAATTAATCCGCTTAGTTTTCAATAAGCAAAAAAAAACACAACAATGCCTTCCCGGATCATTAGCATCTGGCAAGGATGCATTGTCAAATGCTTTTATCTGCATTAGTACATGATCTCTCTTCCGGTTTAATTGTGACTCCCTTTCTAATCCCGTGAACCGCAAAGCATTCATAAAGGCAATTTCTATATATACGGCTTGGAACTGTATGATGAACCTTTTCAGCCCTTAACTTCCAATGCGATTCTCCCAGTCTCCAACCATAGCTTCAGGGGGAGATCCGTGGAGCAGCGTAGAAAAACAGTGTTAGTGGCCGGTTGTATCCATTAACGCTATTTCCCTGGGGACTCTGTCAATCACCCTCTGAAGTTAAGGCTGGAGATTGGAAGACACCACCATCACCCAATGGAATGTCAAGGCAACTGGGTTTTTCTTCAAAACGTGAAATAAGTTTGCATCAATAGTGCTGTTCACAAGCACATTCTATGAAAACAATTCAATCAAAACAGTTTTTCTATTTCAATTCGGTGGAGAAATGAAAGCTTGTGCTCATTTCAAGTTTTGAATTGAAATATTGATTTCTTTTGCAATGCGCTGAAGGTAAGGTTAAAATCAAATTATTTGAAGTAAAGTGTTTTTCAACAGAGCTGTGTGAAGCTAGATAACTCCTATAGTGTTTTCTTATTGATTTGATTATACAATGATAATCCCTATTTATCAGGAGAGCACAAGAAGCTTTGTATTTCGTCTTTACAGGTTTCATGACAAGTGTCTCTGTTTAATCTATGTTTAGAAAAAAAAGAGTTTGGGTAACATGAAGGATCAAGATACAGTTGTAGTTCTTCTTCTTGAATAATCTGACCCTTCAGTGCTCCTTAGATGATTTGATCTGTTTGAGCCTTATGAAAGATTAAAGACCATTACATCTTTATGAAAACTGGAGCAGCATGTGTGTCGAATTTGTCAAGTGTCATTTCAAACTCATCTGGCAGGAAGAGAGAAGTCGCTAGTGACAGATGAACAGTTTGTATTTCCACAACGTTGTGATAAGCCCATTAGCTATCATGAGAACGTTCATGAGACACTTAAAAAAGACCAGCATTCAATCCTTCATGAGGGCAGATGTTTTTATTTTACAAATTTCAATTTTTGAGAGGAAGTAGAAAATCAACAGAAGAAAATTAAACACATTTTATTGTGAGCATGCTGTGTATGGACGGAATTGTCCGTGCTCCTTGGCGTCAGGCGTGTTCGGTAGTGCGAGCGAACAATGTGGCGAGAAGGCCAGAAATCGGTTTTACGACGTCGTGAAACCAGTTTGTGATCGTCTGCTCCGCCCGCCAATGGCGGGCTGCATTTCCTGCCATCGGATATTGGGAACCTCATTGTTATACATCTTTAATACATCATTATAAGCTCAGCCCGCCAGAATCATCTCCACCAACCCCCCCACTCCCCCCCACCCTTCAAAGGATCGTCCGCCCATGTCGGCGTGATTGCATGCTGACGTGTTTCACAACATCATATAAAAGGCGCACGCTTGGTGGGCTGCACTTTCAGGGGAACTCGGAGGTGAGTACATAGTAATGTTGCGGAGCGCTCGTCCGGGTTGCCTGTTGAACTTCAAGGTTGAGGTGTGTTTTTTTGTGGGGGATGGGAAGGGGGCAAGGGCTGCCTTCCGGTTGAGGTGCACTTGGGGTGGGGGGTGGGGCGGGGAGGCAAGGGCTGCCCTGTGGTTGAAGGTAATGCATGAGCACATGCGGGGGCTGGGGGGGGTGCAAGGGAAGCAGCCACGCATTAGGGAAAACTTGTAGAAAGTGAGCATTCCTCTGTAGCTGAAACAGTTCAGGTGCAGCCACATTGATATGATTGAAGTGGCGCCTCTAGCTTCTCTGGCCATTCAAGCAATGCAGAGGCATAGAAGTGCCACTGCGTGCTCCAGAACTTTACACCCCTTAGGCACAGACTGCAAACTAATGAGCATTTTAGTGGACTGCAGAACAGTTGGACGACTGGGCACGTTGTACAATCTCCTTGCTAAAGCCAGCCCCTTG
The DNA here is from genome assembly GCF_964194155.1 of Cetorhinus maximus. Lineage (NCBI taxonomy): Eukaryota > Metazoa > Chordata > Chondrichthyes > Lamniformes > Cetorhinidae > Cetorhinus > Cetorhinus maximus. The sequence goes on from NC_135881.1 coordinate 108,620,782, forward strand.
CAATATCTTCTTTCAGGTTTGGACCAGTCTCCCCCATGGTTCAAGCTAACAGTGCTGCCTTGCAGTGCGGGTTAGGGGAATGCCTGTGCATGAGCTGATAGCACAGCATGAAGGCCAGTGGGCAAAGCTGCTGCCAAAAGGTCAGGTGGAGTGGGGTGAAGGTGAGTGGGGTCTCAGGCAGCCATGCAGCTCACTAATCTCTGGCCATCCAAGTGGTGGCCAGCACTCTCTGGGATGTGTTAAGGGGCCTTCAGACTTAACCAAGATAGGTTCTTAGTACACCCATGCTAACCCACGTGTCTTTCTCTTTCATCCTGCAGGAGAAGTACATCAGGATCATGGAGCCTGGTGAACTAGCTGTATGCCTCGCAGCTTATAGAGAGCGAAGACGACTGAGAGATGAGTGACTGAGATGCCTGGCTGCGCAGTGGGAGGAGCAGCACTCTCTGGAAGGAGTGGCAGCTGAGGCTCCCGCACATGCTGTCGAAGAGCCACAGTGAGCCGTCGCTGGTCGGCGCCTAGCTAGACCCAGGGTTTATAGATGCCACTTTTGATTCTTGTGATGACCAAGAACCGGTGTCGTTGAAGACTGCGCATGTCTAGGGAACTGGTCAGTCACATTTGCCGGCTACTGCAAGATTTGGCGCCACGGGGACATGGAGGGCATCCACTGCCAGTGGCTGAGAAAATGACCGCCAGGAGGCAAGAGCGATTGGATTTGCACAGATCTCTGGGTTTCCCACAGTTGCAGGGTGCCATTGACTGCACTCACGTAGTGCTCAGATCTCTGTTGCAACACGCGGTCAACTATGTCAACTGCAAGTGATTCCATTCGCTGAATGTGCAGCTGGTGTGCGACCACCACAAATGCATCCTGCAGGTCTATGCACAGTTTCCAGAGAGTGTCCACTACTCCTACATGCAGTTGGTCACAGATCCCTGACGTCTTTCAGGCTCCAGAGAAGCTGCAGGGCTGGCTCCTCAGTGACAAGGACTACTTGCCGACAACGTGGCTGATGACACCCATGAGGCAGCCTCAGACTGCAGCAGGGAGAAGGTATAACAAAGGTACAACTCCTACCTTGGTGGAGCAGACTATCAGGATGCTGAAAATGAGGCTCTGGTGCCTGGACCAGTCTGGTGGATACCTGCAATATAGTCCACAGAGGGTGACACACATCATCATTGTCTGCTGCGCCCTTTACAACCTGGTGCTCCAAGGGGGAGAGGAGCTGGCTGAGGATGAGCTGGAGGTCTCCTCTAATGAGCAGGCCCTTGAAGGCGACGATGACGGAGATGAGGCCCTCGCACTAGCCAGACGAGGCAGGAGCACTCGGGCGGCCCTCATAGCTTCTAGATTTGTGGAGGATGATGACGACATGCAGTGAGGAGACACCATAGATCCTCACTTCGCATCTGTGAACGTTTGACTGCAGTCTGGTTTATGGCAGCGCACATACCCTCTATGATAATGCTTCTGTCGTGGAGATGCGGTGGAGGCACTAATAGTCACTCGATTGCAGGAGGATGATGATGACATGCAGTGAGGACGCTCCATAGATCTTCACACAGCCTATGAGAATGTCTGACTCCTGTCTGGCCGAGGGCAGCTCACTTACGCTCTGTGGTCAGGGTCATATCATAGAGACACAGCCATGAAACTTTAGAAGCATCTGTTCCTTTGTCAGTCTTCAGTACCTGACCCTTTCAGGAGCTCAGCGTCACTGGTCACAGATGTTGAAGAGATGGGGGCCAGCCCCACCTTAAAGGTGCTGAGAGTGCACAGGGAGATTGATGGAACTCTGGGACGCCTGCCCACAACATTCTGGCAGCAATGACAAGCACAATCGAGGTGCAGGCATCAGTAATCTGTTCAGGGAGCATGAGGCCGGACCATCTCTTTGGTCTGAAGGCTGCACAAAGCACAGCGAAGAGATCCTAGACTGAGACACCTGTCTTTACCTTGTGAAGGAACCAAGGTTTCATATCTGAGTGACACGAACGCTGCTCATTAGAACAAGGAGCCATAGGCAGGGAGACATTCTTGGGAATTTATTGACAATTGTGAACTTTATGTACTAGTCATTCACACTCGTTCCCAGGCTGTGCAACTACATCTTCTTAACTTTCCTAACCTTGCCGCTCCCCGGCCATCCACAGTGGAGGTGGAGGCAGCCTGCTGACCTCTATACCCTGTCTGTGATGACCTTGGCGGGCGTCCTCTGGAAGCCAAGACCTGGAGGGCCCTGGCCTGATTTCGGGGTCCTGCTATGTGGCAGTGGCACCCACTCCGGCCTGTGGAGCTGCAGCCGCTGAGGTCACAGGAAGAGGGGATTCAGATGGGCCGGACACTCTCGGTGTCACCTGGATGGATGGCCCCGGGGGGGTGGGGGGGTACACCTGCTGATCCACCTCCCTATGGGTGTCAAAGGGCCCCTGGCTGACTCCTTGAGGAGAAGGGGTAGCTAGGGTGAGATCAAGCTGCCCCGCACCCCTCTTGCATTGGCATTGTTGGGGGCCAACTATGGCGTCAGCGATTGAGTTGAGCCCGCGCAACAGTGCACGAGCAACATCCTGGACCAAGGTCTCCACGGCAACCACCATCCTACCAGCGCTGACCTCGATGTATTGGCATGCCTGCACTAACACCTCAGTCTGCAGGCGGATGGGCTCCTCCATCGTGCCTTGCAATCTGAGGACTGCAGCAGACATCGCCTCTTGATGTTCCTGAGCTTGCCTTTGCAGCTCCAGCAACTCTGACACGACCAAGTGCAGAGACTCATCATGTGACTCGGACTCTGCAAATTTCTGACCTCCAGCAGTCATCCAAGTGCCGGACACCTGCTGTGGATCAGACAGCGCGATGTGCTCACCAGATTGTGACACCAAGGCTACTGTAAAGCTTGGTCCCACTGAAGTGTGTGTCTCTGCGCTGGTGGAGGATGTGGGTGAGCGCTGTGATGGGTCTTCAGGGAGGTTGCCTCTAGATTCCTCTTCAGAAGTTTCTTTCAGGCTTGATTGGAGGCCCTGGGTCATGGACTCTGTCAGCTGTTTCCCAGATGTGCCTGTGGAATAATTAGTGCATGGCAGTGGCCTGTGAAATAGGACACGTCAGTCACAGCATTGTTTTCTGATAGATGTTCCGCTGCTGGATCCTGACTTGGTAGAGCACCGCCGACCTCAACATCAGAACAGGATTGGTCCAGATCCTCGCCGGCCAGCTGGATGGCTCTGTTTGCAAAGTCCGTGTGGACCTTGATTTCAGGTATTCGTCAACCGGTCTGCGACCTCACCCTTTTATTATGTGCCAGCTTGTCCTGCGCTCTCGGGAACAGCTCCCAGAATCTCAGACTCCCAATCGACTTCTTCACAAAAACAAATTTAATAATCCAGAGTCCGTCATTGTAACTTCCTTCTTCATGATTTTCAATAACCTATTTAATGAGTATAACTCTGATTAGAAAGCCAAATGTACCAGGCTCACAGAAGTTATTCCATGTGGATAGAATTAACATAAACTGCATACAGTTATATGTTTTATTCCAGTAAGCCAATTCTCTGAAGTATTCTTAAGCTTAGCTCTGTTTTCAGAAGTTAAAAAAGAAGTACCATGAGCTTTCAAATGACTGCTTTTCACAAACAACATGAATATTTTGTACCTTTAGAGTGACTAAATCTTAGAAGACAGTGCTGTTTTAAACGAAGCTCCGCCATTTCATAGAAATGTAAAAATACAGCGGGGGTTAACTATTTCCAAAAAGGGTATTGCGGGGTACTAGAAGATCATGCTTGATTGTGGGAAGCTTGATATTGTGTGGCATGGAGGCTTGAGGCTTACTCTGCACCGAACCTAGCTGGACTACATCAAGCATCTTGGGAGTCACTTAGCTCTCCAGATGGCCTTGGAGTAGAGGATGGTTTTAAGAGAGGAAAAGTAACCAGCTGTTTCTTTTCTCCACTTCCAACCATCTTCTTAAACTTTTACCCCTCCGAGCTCACTTCCAAAAAGCGCAAGATGCTCAAAGATTCTTTGTTACCAAGAATATTGAGAACATCCATTGAGCAACCTCCAATACTTCCTTCCTCTTGCCAAATAAACTTAAATTCCCTCTAGAATCTCATTAACTGTAGCTGTGAATGTGGGTCTCTCTCTCTCCCTAACTTCTGGCTAATCACCCTCCATGCCCTCTCTGAGCTCACCCACCCAGGAGACCCACCTCCGGCTCTCTAGATGTAATTTCCATTAAACCGCAGACCACCCAATTTCCTTCCTTGATCCCTGTACTAGCTGACATTGTAAATGCTTCCCTGCGCTGTTGGTACAGTCCCAGTCCCTTTGGCCTAGCATTGATCGGTATTGCTTCCATCACATTTTTCCATAAGTTCACCTCCCTAAACCTTTTCTATTTCTCCATTTTCCCCTCTTTCTTTAAGTCCCTATTGTAAGACCCCCTATTTGTCTATGTTCTTGGTGAACCTTCCTAAAATCTCCATCTTCGGTTCAGCATTTGTTTTTTGGTTACTCCTAAAAAAATCCACATGTACACCATTGTGCTAAAGGTGCTGTATAAATGCAAGTTGTTGTTGCTGAAGTCTGCACATTTTTGCACTGGAATGCCAAGCATCAAATGCACAGATGTTCCGAGTTGTACATTCTATAAAGACAGTTGAAATTTTCCTTGTAAGTAAATGATGTTTATTGGAATTTATCAGATTGGTTTATAATAATTAAATCTGAATTTTATTAATAATAATTGCAAAGCAATTTAGGTTTCTAGGAATTTTTTTAAAATGGAATACTGAGGGGGTGAAATTGGTCTTTGGCAGTAGATTGAAACATGCACACACAGTGAATTGGCTGCCTATTTGCACACTGAAAAGGAAATTGGGTGCGGTGTAAAAATGGACTGCTGATTCATTAGGTGCATGTTTTGCATTGCTGGTGAAGAAAAATTTCAGTCCCTAAGTGTCTTTTTCTATAACTTGTCCAATTTGGCTGTGTGAAGCACAATGCATCTCTGTTATTGAAAGTCTGTTGCTTGACCATGTTTAAAACCTAACTCTTTGACCAAGCTTTTACTCAGCCATCCTAATATCTCCTTTTTTGGCCCAAAGTTCATTTCTGTAGATTACGCTCTGCTGAAGTACCTTGAGGCATTTTTCTAGATTTCTATAAGAATGCAAGCTGTTATTTTCCCAGTGAAGCTTAAATGCATCACAATCAGGCTTTATTTCCAACAGATCCAAGGGTGACCAGATCAACACACAAAAAACATGCACTAAGCGTATTAATATTCGGGTATGCGAGTCAAAAAACATTCATGTTGCCTACCAAATCATTACAACAATCGATGACTGGCATTACTGCAACTTGAGTGAAAGAATGAAAGACTTGCATTTATATAGGTCCTTTCATGACTTCTAGTAGACCATTGTTATATATTAAGTCATGAAAGGTCACAGTACTGAATGCAATCTATTATCTGATCTCTACACAATTAATCTGTGTGCTTCAACACAGCAAATAGTTTATGGTCTCGATTTTCCCCTATAAATTGGATAAGAAATTTCAGCCACAGCATTTGAAACATCTGAGCTGCATTTCTGAAACTAGGTTGGATCATACAATGGAATTATTTTAACATTATTATACATTGTAAACACTTCAGTCAATAATAGCAAATATTATTTTAGATAGCTTTCTTTAACCCAAAGCAAATATTATCACAGTTTTATTGAGCATTACTATGCCTTTACTTTTTTGGTCCCACTTGTCCCACGTTGACTCTCACACAAATAACCTTTCTAGTTTGCATTCCCACAGCACAGGTTGCCTCACCACTCCATCTGGTGCTTGAGTTAAGAGTAGCTACAGACAAGTCTTCAATGCAAGGACCCCAATGACCAGCCTGCCAGTGGTATACTGTACAAGGATGCTCATTACAGCTGCGTACTTCCTGTAAGGCACTGCTGTTTGGACACTGTGCTGCTCCTATTCAAAAACAAACAATATAAAGATAACATGTATTTGTTTTCAACAACATTCTTGGCATTTTTCACACTTAAATAATATGGTTCTGATTTTTAAAAAAATAAGACAGAGCCAACTTAAAACTAAACAAATCATCATTCATTCACATAGAGGTAGTCCATTGGTTCTTGTTTTTATGTGGTACTGCTGTTCTTACTAATATCAAGGATCAGTGTTGGGGTCTTGGCTATTTATAATCTATGACACAGGCGAAGAGACAGAGAGCAATTTATCTACGTTTGCTGACGATACAAAGCTAAGTTAGAATGAAGGCTGTGTGGAGGACACAAAGAGGTTGCAAAGAGATATTACAGGTTAAGTGAATGGGCAACAAAGTGGCAGATGGAGTATATTGTCGGGAAGTGTGAGATTATTCAATTTGGTCATAGGAATAGAAAAACAGAATTCTTTTTTAAAAAAAGGCTTGAAACTTGTAAATGTTGCTGTTCAGTGAGACTCATGGTGTACTCATCCAAGGAACACAAAAGTTAGTGTACAGATACAGAATGCAACTAGGAAAACAACTGGCATGTTGGCCTTTATTTCAAAAAGATTCAAGTACAAGACTAAAGAAGTCTTTTTACGGGATTTTAGTGAAACCACTTCTGGAATACTGCGTGTAGGTTTGGTCTCCATATTTAAAGAAGGATATCCTTGCATTGGAGGCAGTACAGCGAAAGTTCACTTGATTGGTCTCTGGATGAGAGGCTGAGAAAATTGGGTCTCTATTCTCTGAAGTTTAGAAGGAAGAGAGGTGATCTCATTCAAGATTATGAAGGGACTTGACAGGGTAGATGCCGAGAGGTTGTTTCCTTGGCTAGAGAGTCTAGAACAAGTAGGCACAGTTTCAGGATAAGAGGCTGATCATTTAGAACTGAAATGAGGAGAAATTTCTTCAGTCAACGGGCTGTGAATGTTTGGAATTCTCTATTCCAGAGGGTTGTGGATTTTCCTTCATTGAATATATTTAGGCCTGAATTTCATGCTCCCCCACCAGCAGGTTATTAGGTGGGCAGGAGAAACATGAAATTGAAAGAACAGGAGTCCTTCTGGGTTCCTGCAGCGACCTTGCAGCAATTTTATGCTGGAGCGGGCAAGGCCTCAGATGGGAAGTCCACCCTTGCCCCAATTGAGGCCCTTAAGTGGCCAATTATTGGCCAGATAAGGGCCATTTCCCATTCAGTCTCAATTTTTATGCTGGCAGGAGGATTTACCTGGCTTGGGGGAAGCCCAAATATGAAAGGGCCTTGATCTCAGATGGGAAGGGGGGCACCTCCATCAGAAGCTCCTGTCTGACTTTAGGTGACACCCCCGCCCCCCAACAAGGACCTCCCTCCCGCCAGCCTCTCCTGAAACCCCAAATGCCCACTCTCTAGCCCCCCAGGCCTTCCCTGCCCTCGCCGAACTGGGACACCCAAAACCTACCCTGCTGTCTAGTCCTGGCACTTAAGCCTGGCATTTAGAAGCACTTCCTCTTTTGCCCACTGCAGCTCCTGTCACTGCAGAGATTAGACAGCTGCCGACCAATCTGATTGGCCGGCAGTTTTCCAGGGCAGGGCTTCCTCCCAAGTGAGGGGCAGAAGTCCCGCCTGCAGCCAAGCAATGCTCATTCTAGCGTGAGATGGCTGCAGGGCAGTCAGAGGCGGTGGGGATGTGTTCCCTGTCGACTCTTCAGTGGCAGGTAGGGAAACCCCACCATCCAAAATATTCAGGCCTTAAGGTTGGAATAGGCAAATTTTGGTCTCTCAGGAAGCCAAGGGATATGAGGAGCAGGCGGGAAAGTGGAGTTGAAGCCCAAGGTCAGGCATGATCATATCGGATGTTGGAGCAGACGTGACGGGGTTGTGTTATCTTCTCCTGCTCCTATTTCTTGTGTTCTTATATAATATATGAGTGAAACTTTTATTTCAAAAGTCTTTTTAGCTATTTTTGTGAAAAGTTGTTAATGATTTCACTGCAGTAAATAACTTAAAAATAAAGAAACCAAAGTGAGCGGTTTATAGCTGACCACCAGACATCTATGCTTGTAAAATCTTTGTATTTAATGACCTATAATTGACTGGTGTTTCATGGATTTTTAATGCTATAAGCATAAGAACTGGAGAAACAAATTGACTGCACATAGAGAGTAGATCATTGACTTGCACTCATAAATTATCCACACAATGAGTTGGATTTTCCCAGCCCCATGGGGATGGAGTTGGAAGCAGGGGAGATGGGAAAATAGGGGGCTGCTGTGGCTGAATGGCTCCCCATCACGTTCCCACTGTCAGGGAACTTTCCCAAGGTTGGCCTGGTAACAGGATTGGCTGCCCACTCCATTCAGATGGGCAGCCAATTAGGGTGTGGCGATTTTGTGGCATTGCTGGAACTTTTCCAGTGGCAGAGTAGTTCTTTGCCATGTGAGGTGATAGCCAGTTCATTAGAGGAGACTTCCCTGTAGAAAGTTGAGGGCCATCAAAACCATTGGCTCCAAGACCCAATGGTGAGGCAGTATGGATGAAAGACTGCAATTGTGCTCGATCCTGCTGGGGGGTTTCCTCTCCACCCCGATGTCCCTACTGACTTCAGAGTCTTCGGTGCAGCCCTTTTGTGATGGCCAGCAAGAGGGCCTCCATGTTGAGCCACCCTCACGGACCCCAACCCACCTCAGCAGTGCCACCTCTCCCAATGGAGCTGCAGAGGCAAGTGGCCAGTCCTCTGATTGGGCCTCCAGCCATGGGGAGCTACCTGGCATCTGTAATATGATGGTGAGTGCGGAGGTGGTCAATCAAGTGGCCACCTCCAGCAAGATTGCACCACCGATCTCATTGTCTACAAGTGCAGGATCGGGAGCCCCATTTGGGTCTAATGTCGGAGTTCCGAAGCCATGGGAGAATCCACCCCAATGAGTTCTCTACATCTACATATGGAAAAGTAATCCCAAGTCATTCACATATCTAATGGTGAGTTGTTATGAAGTATAATAGGCACAGCTCGGGGACAAGACACCAATCTATGTTTTGTATGGTGTGTAGCACCAAGGGACTATCGTCTAGAAGGAAAATTCAGAAGAGTGATAATGGCAGTGGGGACAGGAGAACCAAAGTGTTGCATTGGATCATCTTTGTGAAATGTTTATTTATTCAAAATAAAGGAATGGTTTTATTTTATTTGTAAAACATATTTCTTTAATCTGCATACACAGCATAGCTCACAAAATTCATAGTAGTTAGTATAGCAACAGTTCTTCACCTGGAATTAAATTGTCTGTACCACATTAGTTGTTAAAAATATTCAATGGCTGATGAAGCATTAAACACAGCTGGGGTCAATGACACTTAGCCCATTAAATCTTGACATGCCCTGCACCTTTTGGACAGTAAATGTAATTGAACAAATTTGCTAGTAAGTGGTATATCAGCACCTGCTGGACAGCATAGGCTTATAACAGATAACACAGCAGAGAAAGATCATCTACCATTGCTTTGACAATCATCATTTGATGTGTGTCAATACATTTACAGACAATCGGGTGACTTGACAAGCATAACTTGATGGATTCCTAGGATAACACTGAACATTAAGGTACACGATTAGAGTAGTAACTATATATTTGTTCATCACATGAATCCCTGGAGAGCTGTTCCTTATTATAGTCAGTAATGTACCTCAGTCAATTCACTTCATTCTCTAAATTAATAAAATTTATTAAGATACCAAGCAGTTGGAATATACAAAGGTGACATTAGGTATTGTTTGAATTACACATAAGCTACTAATTCTTTGTTCTTTTCACTAATTGCAACCTGGAAGTGCCTTAACAGACTTAGGACTGATGTAGGTCATTCAAAGGTGTCACTAAGCAAATGGGGATATACAACCTGCCCGACAACTTGTGAATGTGGAACTGAGCCACAGACTTTGCAACATCTCCTGCAATGTCTATCGCTAGAGGAACCCTGCACTGTTGCAGATCTTGCCGAATTCAACAACAAGGCGCAAAAATGTGTCCAGTTCTGGCTGGGCCATGTATAGACTGTCCGTGGACACAATAAGACGACGACTAAAAGAGTACAAAGGCAATCTGTACTGTTTTACTGATTGGTAATCTTACCTTCAGCTGCATGTGCTAGAATTGAGCGTGCACGCATCTGTTTACCCTCAGTGGTCTTTCCAGAGCAGGTATACGAGCAAGATGACCACTCTGACCATTTGCTAAGAACACAGTCTCTTGGGCAAGGTACTTCACACAAAACCGGGACTGGATAGATAGCTTCTCTGCACAATTTTCTGTCTACAAAATCTCCTGTGAACAGAAGAAACCCAACAATTCATTAGATTAGAGTGAAAGGAGAAAATGAGAACTCGCATGAGCAGAAATGTAAATATTTGAGAGAAGTAAGATAGCTAGTACCCTAATAATTGCAACTATAAAAATTATTAATGTATCATTTCAATTCTGAATATTGCCTCATTGGGATTACTAAAATCTATTGCATTTTGCGCGTAACAAAATCCCAGATCATCTGCTTTTTTAGGGATGTTGATTAGGATAAATATTGGCAAGGATACTCGGGGTAACTTCCCTACTCGTCTTGAAATAGGGATCTTATAGATGGACCTGAGTGTGCAGACAGGGCCTTAGTTTAACGTCTCATCTGAAAAGTGGCATCACTGAAAGTGCTGTGCTCCCTCAGTATTGAACTCAAGTGTTAGTCTGGATTTTGCGCTGAGGTTTCTGGAGTGCAACCTGAACTCCAAGAGTTGGTATAAATGGTCAACTAGCTGCCTTCATTATTCTCCTTCATAAAATTTAGAAGGGAAGCCTGAAAATTGTATAACTACCTCGGATCTGTCATGCAGCACCAAAAAACACTTAAGTAAATCAAATCTAATTAAACACAAATGTGGGGCAGAATCATCCCAGATTTGCACAAAGTGTTGTAGCGGGCGGGAAAAAGGTTTTACCCAGCGGCCTCAATGGCGGCTTTTTGCGCTGTATCATCCCATTTCCTCATTAATAATGCATTCCCTGGAAACCACCAGATTGTTAACAGGGCGGCCTCTGAGTTGCCCGCCCTCCAGTCGTCTCAGGACGTCAGTAATCCTGGCACCATATTTAAAGGGCGCCCGTGCACAGAGCTAGCACTCTCTAAGGGATCGGAAGCTGCTACAAAGTCATGGCTGCCAAAGGAAGAAAACATGCTGCCCTCAAATTTAGCAATGCCTCCCTTGGGCGCCTACTGGACACAGTGGAGGCCTGCTGTGAAGCTCTCCAAATTCGCTCTGGTCAAATACCAGCATTCAAGGTCACCAATCCAGCATGGTCAGCGGACAGCCACCCACTGGCAAAAGAGGATGAATGATCTCCGTTCTGCCAGGGTAAACCATTCTTCCTAATATTCCCAACTCACAAACCCATCACACATCCACAGGGATCTCACTTACTGCCAGTTCAAGCACCATCACCATTCACACTCTCACACACACCTTTATTTGCCCTGTGGATCATGTCCACATCCCATCCATGGCATCACTCACCACCTACACATGCCAGGCATCCTTTTCGTCTGACCTGGTAGGCGTCCTGCTTATACTCTCTCCATCTGCCTTCATGCAGGACAAGCTGACACACAACAAAACGGAGAGGTCGCAGACTGTTGGAGGAATGTCTGAAATCAAGGTCCTCTCAAAATTTGAAAATAGAGTCAACCAGCTGGCTGGCGATGATCTGGACCATTCCTGTGCTGACGGTGAGGTTGACGGTGCTCAACCAAGTGAGGATCCAGCAGTGCAACATCCATCAGACAATAATGCTGTGAGTCAGTTCCTCTGTTCCGCAGTCCCCTGCCATGCATTAATTATCTCTCCTTGCTTTTGCAGACACATCTGGGAAGCAGTTGAGGGAGTCCCCGAGCCAGGACTCGACTCAAGCCCTGAAGACACCTCGGAGGAAGAATCTGATGACACACTCATTGAAGGGCCATCACAGCGCTCATCCACACCCTCCACCAGCGCAGAGACACACCTCGGTGGGACCTAGTTCTAGAGTAGCCTCAGGATCACAATCTGGTGAGCACATTGCACTGTCTGATCCACAGCAGGCTTCCCAGGTTTCTGGCCCTTGGGGACTGCTGGAGGACAGTGCAATGGCCTCACCACCAGCATCCTTGTATTCGAGGACCTCATCACTGTCATCCCCTTCAAAGTCCTCCTGATCAGAGGATATGTGCAGCTCTTTCATCTCCTCCTCACCAGGTCCTCCCCCCATTGCAGCGCCAGGTTGTATAGTGCACAGCAAGCGGCGAGGATGCACGATGCCCTCTGGGGACTGTATTGCAGTGCTCCACCGGACCGGTTGAGGCACTGAAACCTCATTTTCAAAACACCTATTGTTTGCTCCACCAAAATCCGGGTCGCAGCATGAGCCTCAATATACTGTCACCATGCTGCAGTCTGAGGCCGCCGCACGTGCATCATCAGCCATGTCCTCTGCGGGTATCCCTTGCCCCCAAGAGGCCTGCAGCCTCTGTGGACTCTGGAAGATGTCAGGGATCTAAGACCTGCTAAGGATGTAGGAGTCATGGACAGTCCCTGGATATTGTGCACAGACTAGTAGGATACGCTTGTGTTGGTCGCATACCAGCTGAACATTCAGCGAGTGAAAGCCCTTGCTTTTGACCTAGTTGACTGCTTGTTGCCACAGAGATCTAAGCGCCACGCAAGTGCAGTCAATGGCACTCTGCACCTGTAGAAAACCAGAGACCTGCACAAATCCCAGCACTCTTGCTTCATGGCTTTCCTGATCCCAGGCAAAATGCACAAAGTTCAGTTCCTTCGTGACCTTCTGGATACACTTGTGCATGGAAGCTTGCGAGATCCCACATGGGTCACCTGTGGAACCATGGAAGGAGCCACTGGAATAAAAGTTGAGTGCCACGGTCACTGGCAGTGGATATCCTCCATGTCCCTGTGTCACCAAATCCTGCAGGTGTCATTTGTAACCGACCAGTTCCCTAGTCTTCAGCGACACTGGTTCTCAGTCAGCTGCAGCAATGACAGGCGCTGTCTAAAGACCCTGGGTCTAGTGAAGCGCCTATGAGCCACTGCTCTCTGTGGATCTTCAGCAGTGTGCATAGCAGGCCCTGCCGCCCCTTCATCTTGAGGAACGTGCTCCTCCTTTTGTGGGCAGGAAAGCTTCAGAAGCCCGACTCCAAGCATGTCAATGGAGCTGCAGCTGAGCGATCTCAGCTGCAGAAGAATGCTCACTTTTGACAAGCTTTTCCAAGTCTGTGGCCGCTTCCCTCACCCCCGTTCCTACGCAGCCCCCAACTCCACCCCCCCACCCCCCCTCTCCACCCCCGGCACATGCTTGTGTACTTCCTTCAGTCTGTGCTGCCTTACATCCCCCATTCCCCCCTGCCGGATCTGCATTGGAGCCCTTACGCCAGCACTGCACTGAAAGCCAGCCGTAGAAAGTGACTTGCCTGTGTCCCCCGCCACCCCCTAAATGCATGGCACCTCTTCCTTAATGTCTGAAAGGTGATGCTCACAAGCGCTGTGCAAGGTTGTGTGCACTCACCTCTGGGTTCCCCTTGAAATTCAGGTTGCTAGGTATGTGTTGCTTATGTACAGTTGTGAAACACGTTGGCGTATAATCACACTCATGTGCCTAGATGTTCCAGCATGGGGTGATGATTCGGGTGAGCAGGGCTTATAATTAGATGCAAATGTATAGAAGTGATATTCCTGATATGTAGTAGCAAGAAATGTGGCCCACCATTGACTGATGGAGCGGACAGTCACAAACTGGTTTCACGATGGGGTAAAACCGATTTTTGGTCTTAGACCATAAGACATAGGAGCAGAAATTAGGCCATTCGGCCCATCGAGTCTGCTCCGCCATTCAACCATGGCTGATAAGTTTCTCAACCCCATTCTCCCGCCTTCTCCCCGTAACCTTTGATCCCCCTACCAATCAAGAACCTATCTATCTCGGTCTTGAATACACTCAATGACCTGGCCTCCACAGCCTTCTGTGGAAATGAAGTCCATAGATTCACCACTCTCTGGCTAAAGAAGTTTCTCCTCACCTCTGTTCTAAAAGGTCTCCCCTTTACTCTGAGGCTGTGCCCTTGGGTCCTAGTCTATCCTACTAATGGAAACATCTTCCTCATGTCCACTCTATCCAGGCCTTTCAGTATTCTGTAAGTTTCAATCAGATCCCCCCTCATCCTTCTAAACTCCATCCAGTACAGACCCAGAGTCTTCAAACGTTCCTCATATGTTAACCCTTTCATCTTCTCACCATATTATCCACCCAGCCCCTGCCCGCCATGATGCCCGATGCCAATGGGGTCAGAAAATCCGGCTGTCACATTTCAAATTCAAATTGCCAAGTTTCATCAAATAATTCTTATTCAGTGCATAGATTTAAATGTACTAAATTTGTTTGCCTTATTTTAATGCAATCATTAAACTGCTAAATGAGTTATTAATTGACTTAAAAGAGCAGAGATAGAAGTGGGTTAATCAATGCAATAAACATGCATACAGGAAGTTAAACCTCAATGAGATTTACTATGTTAAACTGCACATCATTGTTGTATGTACATACTGAATAGATCCTGCTTTAAGTATATTCTGGCTTTCAAATTGTTTTGATCTGAGTTATGTCATGAAAATATAATAATTTTATTAATGTTATTGTGGTTTATTGTAAAAGAGGGTTAATAGTTGGATTTGGATTGGTTTCTGTGCGTGTGTGCATTGGGGGGTGTGTATTTAATTGAATTGGAGACAGTTGGTATGGAGTTTTTGAGTTATCAACAGGTTTGAAATGCTAAATATGTAAACATGGCTGAAGTTTTAGAATGTGAGGTGTAAGGAACATTTGCATTTTTAGATAAATTAGGTTAGTCTGAATTTCAAAGAGATGGGAAGATGTTATACCTATCCAGAAAAAGCTAAGCCAAATTGTGTGCTATTTTTCCCAAAGTTAATTATAAAATTAGTACCATGAAAGATTTATATTATGAGAAAGTAAAATTGCAAAGACATATTGGAACAATGGAATTTGCATTAAAAAGGGAGAAACATTTATAAGGAAGATGAGGCTATGTGTAAGAGGAGAAGGCATTCTAAGATCCAACACAAGTGTGAAAAGCCTCCAGCCTTTGTGCATCAAGTTGCTGTCTGCAGGAACCAATGCTGAGAAAACTCACTTTGAAACTCACTGTCCAGGGTATTGTGTGTTTTCCCTGGATCTGTTTAAATCTATTTGTTTTTATTGTTGCCTTAACAGAGGTGTAACCAGGAGCCAGATTAATTAGGGGTTTTAGGAGTTATTCTAATCATGATTTGTAGACTTATGTATGTGCTTCAAATCTTTTCTTTTGTTATTAAATGTTTAATCTAGTTTTCTAAAAACCTCTGAAGTTGCGGTAGTCTTATTACTTCTCAATTCAAGGCACGCATCTCGAAATAAAATAAAAATTGCAAAACAGTTGTGACTGCGTGATCAAGTTTCCCCCATGGATTTGATCCACCTGGCACACATCATCTGCCACGTCATAACAATTGCCATTGCATATAGATTTTCAGACTTACTATGCTTGGATTATACATGCACAGGGCTCAATTAAATGTTGAAGTGTGGGCTTGCTCCTATGGCTGACTTCTAGTAAGTTCTAAACATTATGAACCAGGAAATAGACTATTTTGGGGGAGTTGGCTGAAAATATTACTGCGTGCCACTTGCCCCAAACAGTATGCAGTGAATGGATTTAAACATATGAACTGCAGTATTATAATACATTTATAAATCGATGCTTAACCATTTGCATACTCACATCCTAAAGGGCCCCTTTTGTTAACAGTATCTCTAGGCAACCCATAGACATGCACGAGCTTCCATATTTCAAGAAAGTTCCTCCATGATGTGATGACTCCACCAGTTGCCATTTATATGTTGCATATTTTTCAATTATACTTTGAGAGGAACAGTGAACAATTGCATAGCATTGGCTGTACTCATGAATCAATCAGCACTTCACCAATCTTCTTTACAATTGCAGGACAAAGGGGCCCAGAACTGAAGGGAGAGGCTGGTAACTAGAAGTTATACACCCAACTCAAATCTCTGGGCCATCTGCAAGAGCTCAAGCAGATGACACGGGCCACTACTCCATTTGCAACCAATTGCAACCATCTGGCCAAATTACAGTGTACTCCCATTGTGTTTATTTTTCTTAATTCCATAAATTTTCCCATACACTGAAGACATTCCAGTAACAGGGAACTAATCAAAACATCCTAACATGCAACCAAATTGATTTTCTACATGTCATCCCAGGAAACTTAAAAATGCTCACTGGTATAGAGTCAGAGTTTTCCCAGCCATTGAGGAGGTTTCCCTGCAGGATATAGCAAAGTTCCATGATAATCTATTTGGTGAACCATCAGAAGTGAAGCAATAGCTTCTTAGACATGCACAAGTAACTGCGGCGTGTTCCACTCTTTGAATAGGCAAGGATCTACGGAGTTCTCCTTTAACAAAGCCATACTCACTTCTTCTCATGTCTATGGAAATTTTCCCTATCCTTGAACTATCTGAGAGCAAAATAAATTCCTAATTAGGCAGCATCTGTGTAAAGAGAGAAAAACAGAGGCCTAGATTTTCGCAACAATGGAGGTCCTCTCTGCCATTGTGAAAATGGCGGACAAACCCGAAATTTGGAAGACCCATCACTGAACACGAACACGAACTACCATTATCATGGGGGCAGGAATGGGGTCAGGTCACATTTTGCGCATTTGCATTTCACAGAGGCAGCTGCCTCCACTCATATATGATTTTGGTATGAGGTAAGTGTAAAACCTGATGTGCATAGATTCAACCTGGTAGGAGCTAGTCTAAACTTTGTAGATTCATTTGGATAGCCAGGGCATCCTTTGGAGAGAGAAGGTACCCCTTTGGATATGGTCCTGGGACACTTGTGGAGGAGGTCAGGTGCCCTTTGGGAAACTAAAATTAGGCATGAATGTGCGTGAAAAGTGCATAATCTCAATGGAACTGTAAAGTTCATTGGAGCTGTTATAAATAACTGTCAAAATTGTTAAGATGAACTATGAAAGGGTGTTGTAAAGTTGCTAAGTCATTTAAAACTCCCCTTTAACTCTTTGAAAAAAACTAACTGGAGTGTTAAAAAATGATTGTTCGTTATTTCACTCTGACTTATGACACAAGCCTGAGGGCTACGATTACTGGATCAGTGCTACATGACTGATTTCACAACTGTATTATCACAGTAGGGTGTCTGCAATTTCCCAGTTTGATTAACAGCTCCAAGTGGTTATGGCCTCTTTGAAGTGGGACTATGAACTCCAGTGCTTGTTTTTATAAGGGATTATCCAATTGAATAAAATGTTTCTGTTCTATAGGATAATGCAGTTAAAGGAATGTAAATGCAGTAAATGAGTTTTTATGACTGAGAGTTTTTTTTAAATATAGTCTGCAATAGACACTTGGAATTTAATTTTCTTAAATCTCTGCATGGGTCCTGAGATCTGCGCATGGGGTGAGTTAGCATGCTAGGTGTAAGGGCAAAGGGTGTTGGGTGGGGGAACATGGGTCGGCATGAGTAGGCTCTAAGTTGGCAAAGGGGCTATAAAGGGCTGTGGGAGGTAGGTGGGGGGGCAGAGATTGGCATGGAGGGCAAGAGTGGCCATGAGGGTGGATGGGGGACATAGATTGGCATGGGTTTTTATGGATAGGGCATGGGGAGTGTGCGTGGGATAGGCATGGGAGTATGCGGGGTGGGGCTGGAGGGCTGTTTTATGTTTTCCTATTTTTTTTAAAACTGTTTTTAAAAAACGGTGCCAGGGCATCAAGGCAGGCCTTCCGCCTTTGTCCCTGGAGGACGAACTTTTCTGTTATTCAATCTCTCCTGTCTTTCACCCTATTGCAGATCTTCCGTCGTCCTTGTCTCACCCTGCCCCTGTTCAAAACCTTTCATATTTCTAACTTTTCCCAGTTCTGATGGCATCCTCCGCATTCATTCCCGGGTCACCCGGCCCAACTCCTAGGGAACCCCACCACCCTGAAACATGAAAACAATCTTCCAGGGGGCTTTCTCCCGGGCCGGGTTTGCAGAGCAGGGAAATGTCCCGACTCTGCATTTCTGACCCAGGAGCGAAGGTCCAGGGCAGAGTTAATGGCCGGAATTTTCCAGGCCCCCATGGTGAGTTCCCAGCAGGGTGGGGGGAAGCGTGGAAGCGGCAAGCCGTTGAAATCCCCATTCACGTTGGCAGGACCAGAAGATCCCGCCAGTGTGAGGTGCTGGAAAATTCCGGCCAGTGTTTCAGGTTGGTGATCTTACACCAGAACTGGAAATAGTTAGAAATGTAATCAGTTTTGAGCAAGGGCAGGGTTCGACAAGGCCTAAGGAAGATCTGTGATTGGGCGAAAGATGGAAGAGATTGAATGACGGAAGAGTTAAGTCTTCCAGGACCAAAGGGAATGGTGATGGGATGAGAAAAGAAACAAAGAAACAAAAGGTGTGCCTAGAGAAGGCGTGTGGCTAACTGAAAGAAAAAAAATGAAACAAAGAAAGAAGATGGGGACAGAGTTTATGGTCTGAAATTGTTGAACTCGATGTTGAGTCTGGAAGGCTGTAAGTGCCTAATTGAAAGATGCTGTTCCTGAAGCTTACATTGAGCTTCACTGGAACAATGCAGTCAGCCAAGGACAGAGGTGTAAGAGTGAGTGCAAGGTGAAGAATTAAAATGACAGGTCACCGGAAACTCAGGGTCATGCTTGCAGACAGAATGGAGGTGTTCTTCAAAGTGAACACCCAGTCTGCATTTGATCTCCCCAGTTTAGAGCAGAGCACATTGTTTGAAGCGAGCACAGTAGACTAGATTGAAAGAAGTACATGTAAATCGCTGCTTGACCTGGATGGAATATTTGGAGCCTTGGAAGGTGAGGAGGGAGAAGGTAAAAGGATAGGCGTTACATCTCCTGTATTTGCATAGCAAGGTGCCGCGGGAAGAGCATGGAGTATTGGGGGTGACTGAGGAGTGCATCAGAAAGGTCCCTTCAAAATGCTGAAAGGGGAGGAGAGGGGAAAGACGTGTTTCATGGTGGCATCACACTGAAGGTGGTTGAAAAGGTGGAAAATGATCAGTTGAATACAAAGGCTAGTGGTGAGGAAAGTGGGGACAAGCGGATCTCAGCATGGTTCTAGGAGGGAAGGGAAGTGGGGTGGCAGCAGAAGTGCGGGAAATATGGTGGACACAGTCGAGGATCCTGTCAACCTCAGTAGCAGTGAATCCTTGGTTGAGGGAAAAAGAAGACATCTTTGATGCACAGTCATGGAAGGTTGCATCATCAGAACAGAAGGAACAGAGGCAGAGAAACTTGGAGAATGGAATGGAATCATTACAGGTTGTAGGGTATGTGGAAGTGTAGTTGAGGTAGCTGTGGGAGTCAGTGGGCTTTTCATAAATATTAGTTGATAGCCTATTGTCAGAAACAGAGAAGTCAAGGAAGGGGAGGGAAGAGTCAGAGATGGAATCTAAATGAAACTGAGAGAAGGGTGGAAATTGGAAGCAAAGTTGAAGAAGTTTTCCAATCAGGCTGAGAGCAGGACATGGCACCGATGTTTCATAGTCATCAATGTACTGGAAAAAGAGTTGCGGGAGGGACACAAGTAGGACCAGAACAAGAAATGCTCCACATATCCTGCAAAAAGGCAGGCATAACTGTGACCCATGTGGGTACCCATAGCAACACCTTATATTTGAAGGAAATGAGTGGAGTTGAAGGTGAAGGTGTCCAAAGTGAAAACAAGTTGAGCAGTCAGGTGGAGGAGAGTGGTGGTGAATGGGGAAGGTTGGGCTTCCATTTCAGGAAGAAGCAAAGAGCTCTGAGATTGTCCTGGTGGGACACAGAGGTGTAGAGAGTTTGGACCTCACTGGTGAAGAGGAGGTGATTAGGGCCAGGAAGTTGGAAACTTTTAAAGTGGTGGAGAGCATCAGAAGAGTCACAGACGTAGGTAGGAAGAGACTGGACAAGGAGAGGGCTAACTTTCCTGTCATTCAGCCTCTACTGCCTTCCACTCTATCACAAATCTCTCTTCGTTTTTGTCCCAACCACCCCTTGCTCAACACGTATTACATCTCGAACTTTTCCCAGTTCGGATGAAATGTCACTGCCCTAAAACATTGGGCAGAATTTTCCCAGCCTGCTGGCGGCGGGCTTGATAGCGTGTGCGGAAAATATGGCACGATCTGTTTCACTATGGCGTGAAGGCAGGTCGCGATCATCTGCTCAGCCCGCCAACAGCAGGCCGCGTTTCCCATCATCAGGCAGCGGGGAGCTAATTGTAATATATCAGCATATTATTAAAGGGCAATCCCGCCGTATCATCCGTCCACATCGGCGGGACAACACGCTGACGTGTTTCACAACAGCACGCAGGTGACGTGCACTTGGCGGTCTTCACTTTGGGGCAACTGAGGTGAGTGAGCAGCAGTGTTCTCCACAGCTCACCTGTTGTTCACAGGCCTCAAGGGCGTCAAGGGCAAATGCTGCTTGGCCCCGGAGGTGACTGCTGAAGGTGGTGGGGGGGGTGTCCAAGGGCAAATGCTGGCCAGCCTTGGAGGTGACTGCTGAGGGTGGGGGAGGGGTTTCTGGGTGCAAGTGCTGACCAGCCCCAGAGGTGACTGCTGATGGGGAGGGTGGAGCCGTCAAATGCTGCCCTGGTGCTACATCCTGCACACAGGCAATGGAGGTGGGGGCAGGGTAAGCGAGGGAAGCGGCTACGCATTAGGGACACCTGTATAAACTGACCATGTCTCTGTAACAGAGACAGATCAGGCACAGCCAGAGTGATATGATTGGGACAAAAACAGAAAATGCTGGAAAAACTCAGCAGGTCTAGCAGCATCTGTGGAGATAGAAACAAAGTTAATGTTGCGAGTCTGTATGACCCTTCTTCAGAGCTCAAGGAAATGTGATGAAATTTATACTGCTAAGGGGGGTGGTGCAGGTGGAGCTGCATAGAAGGCCAGCGACAGGTTGGGATAATGGAGGGATTGACAAGGACGTAATGAACTAAAGGACAAAGGGAGTGTTAGTGGTAGTGGTTAGTGCTAAAAAAGATACTAATAGTGGCATAAAAGCATAATGTGATAATAGCAGAACAAGTGTAGCATTGTGAGAAAGAACATCATGGGACAAGTAACAGATGGGCCTGTAGGGGATGGGGTGGGGCAAGGGGGCCGCGATGGGGATAAAAAAGGATAGAAAATGGGATAGAAGGGCGATAAAAAAGGGGATAAAACCATGGATAAATGAATAAAAATAAAAATAAAAATGGAAAAACAATAAAAATGAATGTAGAAAAAAGGGGGATTAAAAAAAAGGTGAGGAAAGACAAGACAATTCATCGTCTGAAGTTGTTGGACTCAATGTTATGTCCGGAAGGCTGTAAAATGCCTAATCGGAAGATGAGGTGCTGCTCCCTTAGTTTGTGCTGTGCTTCACTGGAACATTGCAGCAGGCCAAGGGTGGACATGTGGGCATGAGAGCAGGATGGTGTGTTGAAATGGCAAGTGACAGGAAGGTCTGAGTCATGCTTGGAGACAGGTCTGCTAGCAACATGGAGGCATCAAAGGGCCACCAAGTTCTCTATACCTTACCCCACCACCCCCCACCCTCCCCCACCCATGCACCAGCCCCCACTCCCCCGGCATTTTGTTGGACCACGGAGCAGTTACGCTGCACAGGTTGCACAATCTCCTCGCCAACACTGACCATGCAGCAGTCACTGCTGAAGGCGCTCACAGCACCTTGCAATCTATGTATCCTGATTTGGACCAGTGTCCCCCATGTCGCAGGTTGACAGGGCAGCCATGCAGCGCACTCACCTCTGCCCATCCAAGGGGTGTTCAGCACTCTCTGGGAAGCATTATGCTTAGTTACACAGGGCCAGGAAAGGTGCTAATACAGCCATGATAACCACGTCTCTCTCTCTCTCTCTTTCATGCTGCAAGAGGACCACATCAGGATCATGGATTCTGGTGACCTAGCTATATGTCTCATGGCCTACAGGGGCAGTAGAAGACGGAGGAGAAAGCGACTGAGGCTCCTGGCTGCGCAAAGGTAGGAGCAGCAACCTCATGAAGAAGGGGCAGCAGGAGCTCCCATACACGCTGCCCAGGAGCGACACTGAGCCGTGGCTGGTCGGCACCTAGCGACACCCAGGATGCCACCCGCCATTCCTGCAGATGACTGAGAACCAGTGTTGCTGACGACTGCGCATGTCTGGGGACCTGGTGGCTCAAATCTGCCACTTGCTGCAGGACTTGGCACCAAGGGGATATGGAGGGCATCCACTGCCAGTGGCTGTGAAAGTGACCACTGCGTTCAATTTCTATGCCAGTGGCTCCTTTCAGGGCTCCACAGGTGACCTCTGTGGGATTTCACAATCTGCCACCCACAAATGCATCCATGAGGTCACGGATGCCATCTTCTCCAACTTTGTGCATTTCACCCATGACTGGGACAGCCAGGATGCAAGGGCCATTGGATTCGCCCTGATCTCGGGATTCCCACAGGCGCAGGGTACGATTGACTGTGCTCATGTGGTGCTCAGGTCTCCATCGCTACACTCAGTGGGTTTCATCAACCGCAAGGGCTTCCACTCATTGAACGTATAGCTGGTATGCGACCACCAGAAACGCACCCTGCAGATGTGCACACGGTTTCCAGGGAGCGTGCTCGACGCTTACATCCTGAGTCACTTGCAGATCCCTGCAATCTTCTAGGGTCCACAGAGGCTGCAGGGTTGGCTCGTTGGGGACAAGGGCTACCCACAGAAGCCGTGGCTGATAACACCCGTGCGGTGGCCTCAGACTGCAGCAGAGCGACGCTATACTGAGGCTCATGCAGCAGCTCGCAACTTGGTGGAGCAGACCATTGGGATGTTGAAGACGCAGTTCCGGTACCTGGACTGGTCTGGTGCAAGTCCTGCAATACAGTCTGCAGAGGGTGTCACACATTGTCATCGTCTGCTGCGCCCTTTACAAACTGGTGCTGCAACGGGGAGAGGAGCTGGCTGAAGAGGAGATGGAGGAGCTGCATGCCTTTTCTGATGAGGAGGATGCTGACGGTGATGAGGATGAGGGGGTCCTCGGTGGTGACGATGATGGGATGAGGCTCTCGCACTGGCTAGACGAGGCAAGCAAGCTTGGGAAGCCCTCATAGCTGCCAGACTTGTGGAGGATGTTGACAACATGAAGTGAGGTGCACCACATCCTCACTTCGCAGTTGTCAATGTTTGACTCCATTCTGGCTTATGGCAGCCCCAATACCCTCTGTGAAAATGCTCCTGTCATGGAGATGCAGTGGAGGTAATAGTCACTTGATTACATTGGATGATGACAATAGGTCAGAGGCTAGGAATCATGTGATGTGCATGATTCTGACTCTCCAAAGCCTGTCCACCATCTACAAGGCACAATTCAGGAGTGTGATGGAATACTCCCCACTTGCCTGGATGAGTGCAGCTCCCACAACACTCAAGAAGCTTGACACCATCCAGGACAAAGCAGCCCGCTTGACTGGCTCCACATTCACAAACATTCACTCCCTACTGACAGACAGTAGCAGCAGTGTGTACCATCTACAAGATACACTGCAGGAATTCACCAAGGCTTCTCCGACAGCACCTTCTAAACCCACGACCACTACCACCTAGAAGGACAAGGGCGGCAGATAGATGGGAACACCACCACCTCTAAGTTCCCCTCCAAGTAACTCACCAACATGACTTGGAAATATATCGCTGTTTCTTCACCGTCGCTGGGTCAAAGTCCTGGAACTCCCTCTCTAACAGCACTGTGGGTGTACCTACACCACATGGACTGCAGTGGTTCAAGAAGGCAGCTCACCACCACCTTCTCAAGGGCAACTAGGGTTGGGCAATAAATGCTGGCCCAGCCATCGAAGCCCACATCCTGTGAATGAATTAAAAAAAACATGCAGTGAGGACACTCCATAGATCTTCACATAGCCTCTGAGAATGTCTGACTTCTGTCTGGCCGAGGGCAGCTCCCTTACGCTCCATGATCAGGGCCATCTCAGAGATGCAACCATGAAACTTTAGATGCATCTGATGTTGTGTCCAGCTTCAGCACCTCAGTCCTGCAGGAGCTGGTGCACAGCATCACTGGTCACAGATATTGGTGTGACGGGGGCCAGCCCCACCTTAAAGGTGCTGAGAGCACCCAGAGAGAATGAGAGAACTCTGTGGCACCTGTCCACCACATTCAGGCAGCAATGACAAGCACTGCTGAGGTGCAGGCATCAGTGATATTTCCAGGGAGTGTGAGGCTGGACCATCACTGTGGTCTGAAGGCTGCACAGAGCACAGGGAAGAGGCCCTGGACTGAGATACCAACCTTTATCTTGTGCAGAAAGGTTTCACATTTGAGTGACACGGACACTGCTCATCAGAACAAGGAGCCACAAGCAGGGTGATGTTCTCAGGAGTTTACTGACAATAGTGAACAGCATGTTGAAGCGATCAACACCTGGGCCCAGGCTGTGCAACTATTTTTATCTAACTTTCCTAATCCTGCCACTACGTCTTGGTGCTCCCGGGACATCCACAGCAGAGGTGGAGGCAGCCTGCTGACTGTGATGACTTTGGCGGGCGCCTCTGGAAGGCCGAGACTTGGAGGGCCTCGGCCTGCTTTTGGGGTCCTGCTGTGTGGCAGGGGCACCCTCCTCGACCTGTGAAGCTGGAGCTGCAGAGGTCACAGGAAGATGGGATTCGGATGGGCCGGTCACCCCCAGAGTCACCTGGGTGGATGGCCCGAAGTGTACTCCTGCTGCTCCTCCTCCCTATCAGTGCCCGAGGGCCCCTGGCTGACACCGTGAGCAGAAAAGGTAGCTGGAGTGAGATCGAGCTGCTCAGCGCACCTCTTGCGTACACACTGTTGGAGACCAATTATGGCATCAGAGATGGAGTTAATCCCACGCAGCAATGCAGGAGTGACGTCCTGGATCAGGTCTCCATGGTGGCCACCATCCTGCCAATGTTGACTTTGGTGCGTTGCAAAGCCGGTGCTAATGACCTCGGCCTGAAGACTGACAGAGTCCTCCACTGTGCCTTGCAATCTGAGGAGTGCAGTGGACATCTCTTCCTGATGTTCCCTAGCTTGCCTTTGCAGATCCAGCAACTGTGACATGACTGAGTCCAGAGACTCGTCATCTGACTTGGACTCAGCAATATTCTGGCCTCCAGCAGTCCTCTGAATGCCGGGGACCTGGTAAGTCCCTGCCTCCGCGTGCTGTGGATCAGAAAGTGCGATGTGCTCACCAGATTGTGATCCCGAGGCACTCTAAAGCTAGGTCCCACCGTGGTGTGTGTCTCTTCATGGTGGAGGGTGTGGGTGAGCGCTGTGACGGGATTTCAGGGAGGGTGCCTTCAGATTCCTCTTCAGAGGTTTCTCCGGAGCTTGATTGGAGGCCCTGGGTCATGGACTCTGTCGGCTGTTTGGCAAACGTGCCTGTGAAAACAAGGTGAGATAATTAGTGCATGGCAGTGGCTTGTGAAAGAGGACACATCACTCTTTGAAGGCACCCTCCCAGAAGTCCCGTCCCAGTGCTCACCCACACCCTCCACCAGCACAGAGACACACACCTCGGTGGGACCTAGCTTTAGAGTAGCCTCAGGATCACCCTGGCATAGTCTTCTGATGGATGTAGCACTGCTGGATCCTCACTTGGTAGAGCAGCACCGACCTCATCATCAGCACAGGACCGGTCCCGGTCATCGCCGACCAGCTGAATGGCTATGTTTTCGAATTATGTCAAAACTTTGATTTCCGGCATCCCTCCACCTGTCTGTGACCTTTCCCTCCTGTTGTGTGCCAGTTTGTCCTGCATGGATAGAGATGGGGAAAGTGTATCAGGACACCTGCCGGGCCAGATGATAAGTATGCCTGGCCTGTGTGGGTAGTGAGTGGTCCCATGGACAGGATGAGGACAATGGCGGTGTGTGTGAAAGAGTGAATGGTGATGTCCCTTGCACTGGCATTGAGTGAGGGCCCCGTGGATGTGTGATGGGTTTGTGAGTTTGTGAGATGGGAGTGATGAAAAGAGTGACTTACCCTGGTGGAACAGAGGAGATCATTCACCCTTTTGTGGCACTGGGTGGCTGTCCTCCTCTGCAGGGCGTTTGCACTGACCACCGCTACCACCACCTCCCAAGCCTGGTTGGTGACTTTGCTGCACATCCTGCGGCCAGAGTGGGGGTAGAGCACATCCCGGCGGGACTCCATGGCATCCAGCTCGAGGGACCCATCGTTGAAGCGGGGGGCTGCAGTCATTTTTCTTTTACTGGCCATGTCTCCCGGGCAGTAGTGGTGACCTGGTGCTGATGAGCGCTTTGCTGGCAGCTGCCTTTTAAAGATGGCAGCCAGCATGATGCAACAGCGGGGTGATGGTGGGCGGGCGAATGAGAGCCCACTTGCCATGGAAACGGGGTGTTTGCGGGAATGAGTAAATAATGAGGCGGGCTCGGGACGATCTGGCGTGAAAACCTGCCATTTTCATCGGCGGGTAGAACTCCATTTTACCCACTCGCTACCGCATTTAGTGCAATTCTGGGAAAATTCAGCCCATTAACTCTGTCTCTCTCTCTCTGACACAGATGCTACCTAACCTGCTGAGATTTTTCCAGAATTTTTGTTTTTATTTCAGATTTCCAGCATCCGCAGCATTCTGCTTTTCAATTTGACTATCATATGTTTCCTTGAATAGCAGTTTATAAAATGGTAATACAAGTGAAGTGTAAAAATAACCTTGAAGTATTACCAGAAAAAGAACTTCAAAAGGCCCCAGAAAATCAGTTCACAATTAATGGCAAAGACAATGGAACAAATACTTTTGACAGGATCAGGAGATCCCATCTCTTGACTATCCAAAGGGCAATAAGGGCTGGGCTGGCCTGTCTCTCTTAACATTTTTTTGAAAGTCTACTGAGACTTGTGCTTTGCAGCTGCACCCCCTTATCACTCTCCTACCACTACATGATCAGAAAGTACCCCCCACTGCATGCCCATCCATCCTTAGCACCTGGGGTGCATGCTCATACCACTGGCACACACAAAATTAGAAAATATACCATTCATGAGGAAGTTGTGGTGATGGCATAACATGGATTAGTTCTTCATAATAGCACAGTGGAGACATGTGCGCATCACTGCTCCTTTTGATGGTAAATAATTGAGCTTCTGTAGCAGGAATTGCATCAATCAAGGATGAACCAATATTAGACTGAACACCATCTTCCAATGATAGCAAAGATACCAGCAAAATGAAGGAAAGGTAACAACTGAAGGCGCTGGATACAGCAAAGACTATATCTCTGAACACATTCCGGCAATAGCACTGAAGACTTATGATCCAGAACTAGCTGTACCCTGAGCAAAGATGTTCCAGTAAAGTTACAACACTGGCACTGAACAGACATTGTGGAAACTTTCCTAGGTGTGTCCTGTCCATAAAAAGCAGGAAAAATCCAATACAGCCAATCATTGCCCCATCAATCTACTCTTGATCATGAGGAAAGTAATGGAAGGTGTCGTGAGAGTGTAATCAAACAGCACTTACTGAGTAACAACCTGCTTAGCGATGCTCAGTTTGGGTTCCACCAGGGACACTCAGCTCCTGGCCTCATTACAGCCTTGGTCCAAATGTGGACACAAGAATTCCAGGGGTCAGATGAATGTGACTGCCGTTGACATAAAGGCAGCATTTGACCGAATGTGGTACCGAGGAGCCCTAGTGATTGAAGTCAACGGGAATCACTGGCTGGAATCATACCTAACATAAAGATGTTGGTTATGGCTGTTGGAGGACAATCACCTCAGCCCCAGGACATTGCTGCAGCATTTCTTCAGGATAGTGTCCTAGGCCCAATCATTCATCTGCTTCATCAATAGCCTTCTCTCCAACATAAGGTCAGAAAGTGAGGATGTTCACTGATGCATCATTCGTGAGTCCTTGGATACTGAAGAAATTCTTGTTGATATGCAGCAAGGCTTGACAATGTTCAGGCTTGGGTTGATAAGTGGCAAGTAACATTCATGCTGTACAAGTGCCAGGCAATGATCATCTCTGACAAGAGAGGATGCGATCATTTCCCCTTGACATTCAATGGCATTACCATTGCTGAATCCCCCACCAAAATCAAGAGGATTATCATTGACAAGAAGCTGAACTGGACCAACCAAATGAATACTGCGGCTACAAAAGCAGGTTAGAGGTTGGGAATTCTGCAGCAAGTAACTCACCCCCTGACCCCCTGTCCAGAGCCTATCCACTATGCACAAGGCACAAGTCAGGAGGGTGATGGATTACTCTTTACTTGCCTGGATGAGTGTAGCTCCAACAATACTCAAGAAGCTCAACACTATTCAGGACAAAGCAACCTACATGATCAGGACCTCATCCATCACCTTAAACGTCAACTCCTTCCACCACCTACATATAGTGGCAGCAACTCACCAAGGCTCCTTTAACAGCACCTTCCAAAACAATGACCTCTATTACTTAGAAGGACAATTAAGGACAGCAGATGCATGGGAACACTACCACCTGAAAGTTCCTCTTCAAGTCATGCACCATTCTGACTTGGACCTATATCGCCATGCCTTCACTGTCAAAAACCTGGAACTTCCTCCCTAACAGCACTGTGGGTGTATCTACACCAAATGGACTGCAGCGGTTCAAGAAGGTGGATCACAACCACACCAGCAACACTCACATCCCATGAATGAATAAAAGAAAAAAACTGGGTCCTTGGAGTTACCTAGCTCCTTTGTACCTGGCTGCAAACAAGGATGAAGTTTGTTGAACTCAGGAAAGAGGAACAGGTGAGTGTGCTCCTCAATTTTGTATGGATTTCCTGGTGCAAACTTAAGTTGGGAACAATTATTGGCCTTTTGCGCGAACACTTACATTGTACCAAAAGCATGTGAAGTTGATGGACATGGGCCTGCAAACTGATGTTCATGGTTCCAGCCCAAGGCACTCCTCTGTTGTTAAGGCATTTCTTAGTGGACCCAAAGTGATGGATGCAGAAGATAACTTGGCGTCCTAATAATCATTGCCCGGTGTTTCTTTTCTTTCCACACATGTGCGCACTGTAGATTGCTGCATAACAAATGTATCTGTGATAATGGCTATTAATGCACATAATATTTTTTATGTGATCAGATACCCACCTGAACATTATTTCATTGCAAACCCTTTCTGTTCTCTGTAGGTCATGAGGCTGATAGAAGGAACTGTGATGTCAACGTGCCCATCTGCATTTGAGTGAAAGTGGTGCACTTTTCGTCTGATACTTGTTTTCCTTGACAAGCAAAGCATTAGTCACTTGCTTGATATATGTGCACTGCAGACTGCCTGCTGTGACAGATATCTCTGGGGTCATATGAAAGACTGCAGTGACATGAAAACTTCCTTCTATGGGAGGAGCCCCCTCAGGTCTTGTCTGCAGCAGATGCTACAATTCTGTTGAAGCCTGCCCTATCAAGCAAATGAGGTAAACACAAGTCCCTTCTAATATGTTTAGCTTCACATGGGAGGATTTACAAATGCAGGGTAGTGGAAAATACAGACAAAAGGTGTTGCATTTGTTTTTGTTGGTCCTTCATGATTTTCCCTTTAAGCCCATTCAGAACTACCAAAGAAATAACTATCCAGCTTGCAGGGTGCAATTCAAATGTTAGGAGCCACCAGAATAATGAAGTGTTAGCACAGGCAGAGGACAGAGGTGGGCAAAGAATAATATGTAGAAATGACAGATTACACAACAAAGCCAAATAATGCATGGGGGAAAAAAGCAATACAATCTATTAGAAAATGTAGCAGAAACTGTCCTCCCTCAATCAGGTCCTACTTTCTCCGATGTGCCAGTTGTATATGGGCAATGTTCATGTTGCAGACAGAGGTTTGTATCAAGTTGCAATTTGACATGAGATTTGATTTTAATTAATTATGCTAAGTGAAGTTTGTACATGCCTGTAGTAAGAAATCAGGGTGCCTGTGAATATAAATCTGCACATGAACCACAGCTCAAGAACATTATGTAGCACAAACACACAAATGCACTTGTTTTTATTGCCAAGCAGAGAAAGTTATCTTAACTATAGGCTATGGGCCTAGTTCTTTAGGCTATGGGCCTAGTGCTGGAAAATGGGAGTAGAAAAGTTAGGTACTTGTTTGACTGGTGCAGATTCGATGGGCCGAAGAGCCTTTTTCTGTGCTCTAGACCTCTATGGCTCTATGACTCTAACTTTCTAAAATGTATTCCCTATCATATATTACCAGGAAACATTGTTTTCGGCATATTTCTCAAGTTAGAAATAGATTTCTAATAGAATATTAGAATAGAAAAGATTTTAAGTAGACCACAATGAAAAAAAGTTCAGAACCACACACTGGAAAGTTCATGTAGGAACAGAAAAAATATTTTATTCTTTGAGGCAGTATTCTTGCTGGGAAGAAACAATTCTATTATTCCACACTTTATGGCTTCTTTATGAAGGTATCTCTGGATAAGCGTTTCTTTTTGTCAACATTTTTGAGCAACTACCTGACTTCTCTCCCATGAATGAAAGAAGGTGCCTCGCTAATTTCTAATTCCCTATCAATGCCAATCTGCTTGGGATGACTGTCCTCTTTGACCGTTCTTTGTTTCCATTGGGAAGTGTTGCAGTTTGTGCTCAATATAGATAAGAATGTGAATTAGGCAGGACTCAAAACCTGAGTCTATCAGTGCTGCATATATTGCAATAAACATAACTGTGTTAATATTCAAAGCCAATTTGATTTCCAAAGTAGATCCTTCCTACCACACAATATTCAACGCATCATTGAAAAAAATTTAGCCATAGTGAAATGTGCTATTAATGCACATAATATTTTTTATGTGATCAGATACCCACCTGAACATTATTTCATTGCAAACCCTTTCTGTTCTCTGTAGGTCATGAGGCTGATAGAAGGAACTGTAATGTCAACGTGCCCATCTGTTTGATTGTTTAAAAAAATCCCACCTTTTTGAATTATTTTCTAGAAGTGTTTCAACAAAGGAGCCAGACTATAAGTAAAGACTGCATTAGAAAGACAGCAATTTGATTAAAGAGACTGATAACTTAAAGCACCTTTGTATTTCGTGTGACAACAAAGCTTTACTGAGGGACAACATACATTGATCAGCAGTGAAGAGATATCTGCTTTAAAAAAAAAGTCACTTTAATCAAGTATCATCTTAGCACAAACAAAGTACATTTGATGACAAGGAGAAACTCCCATGAGGAGAAAAATCAATTTTCATTCTATGATCATAAAAGATCGACCAATGTGAAATAAAATTGAGCGTAGAGGGAGTGAAGGGTCATTGAATTGGTTGAAGTGTTGGAAATATTGACAAGCTTCTACACCTTTTAGATTTGATCAAATAACAATCTCACGACACAAATTACTGTTTAAAGAAAAGCTCAATATAGCAAGATCAGCTACTAAATCATATCAAATTGGTATTAAATAATACCTCAGGAACCAAATCTATGTAAATATGGATCCTTCACTTTCATTGCTTTATACCGATAACTCAAATTAATACAGCCAGCATTTATACCTTAATTATTACCATAAAGTTTTGTCTACGTTTGTTGCTTATGGCACTATGTTTACTGTGTTTACCTCCATAACAGTACCATTCAAAAGTAATTCATTGACTGTGAAGTGTTTGCAATGTCCTGCAGATGCAAAAAGTGTGATATAATTGCTTGTCTTTCTTTTAAATGCATATTTTCATGACCTGCACATCTGGGAGCGCAATTACTGCAGCAATATAATTAAATTTTGCCAGAATAATGTACAACCAGTATGCTATTCTGAATGATAAGAACACAACCTTTCAGACCAAAAATAGTGCATCTGCCGTCCAAGTAAAGATGCCTTAAGAATAATTATACATAAGAAAAAGTGACTCATGTATTCTTATGATTTTAAAAAAGAATGGTCAGTATTTTGTGAAGGGTACATCTGGAAGAGTAGCATATCAGAATGAATTCTAAGGCTAACTGCCACAATGCTATTTTCATAATACAGTGGTATCTTAGATAAAAGTCAAATGTTTATAAAACATTATTTAAAGGCTTCAATTTGTCAGAATAATGAAGTTCCCTTAAAGAAATCTTTTAGGAGTTGCTACTTTATTCATAACAAGCACATATTTGAACTCAAATAGTTTTCTGTCAGTTTCTGCTTCTCCTGTGTCAGCATAACAGACTAGTATCCGTATTCCACCATTTATATGGCTAGCGCTAGCTAAACCAAGCATGACCTGCTGAAATGTAGACTTGATAATGAAAACTTTTAATTGGAAATAATCTAACGATGGATCTTGAAGATTTCAAGTGATCGGGCTGTGACTATTTCATTTGACAGCTTGTTCTATTGTGGGATTGTCCTTGGGAAGAAAGATTGTTGTTACACTGTCTTGGGAACAACTGGTCTTTGTAGGTTGTGTGGATGGCTACCTTGTGTTTTGTTATTGCCAGAGGGCACCAGGTACTTGTTTCTGTCAATTTCTACCAGTCTATTCCATATTTTACAGAACATGGTCAATCTACTTTTTCTCTCCTTTGCTGTAGCGATTCCCATTCCAAATCTTTGGTCAAGGATGTGACACTGGTGTATTTCCCAAACAGATTTGTGCAGAATCTTGCAGCATGTCTTTGGATCGCTTTAACCTTCGTTACAACTCTCACCATATGAACCCACACATAACTTGCATAGCCGAGGATTGGAAGAGCAAATGTTTGGTAAGCTATAGCTCTGATATTTTCGTTGCAACACTAAAGGTTCCTACTCAGAAATCCAAGAAGTCTGTTTGCTTTGGATGTTACCTGCTGAATGTGTAATCCCCATTGAGGATTGTTTTTAACCCAGGTATGGCTGTGTGTCTACCTGTTGGAGAATTTGATTACAGAACTTAAAGCTATCTGTTGGTGGGTCCTTTTGAATGTCATCTCCCATTAATCCTGCCATTTTTGCAATTCCAGAAGATCATCTTTCAGTGAATTGAATGATTTTGAATTTTCCCTAATAAGTAAAGCATGCAGTCATCTGTAAACAGTCCCAGTTTTTTTTAACTTGTTGGGAAGATAATTTATATATCTGAAGAAGAGTAAAGGTCCCAACAATATTCCCTGGGGTGCTCCAGGGAGGACAACTCTAGGAGAGGATGATTCCCCATCACACTCCACTCTGTCTTTTGTTGGTAAGGAAGTGTCAGATCCAATTTAATAATGTCCCCTGATTCCACAGTAGTGAAGTTTGGACAAGTGCTTTTCAGGAGGAACTTTGTCAAAGGCTTTCGAGAAATCTAGTATTGCCATGCCATTTCGAGACTTGAAGCTAGCTCATCAACAGTATATAAAATCTGTGTTTTGGTAGATCTTTTCAACTGAAAACCATGTTGACTATCTATCAGGATATTGTGAGCTTCAATGTGCTTCATGACAAAAGAATGAACAATATGTTTAAGCACCTTGCAAATGGCACTGATGAGAGATACTGGTCTGTAGTTTTCTGGCTCATATTTATCCCTTTTTTGATATATAGAATAAACCACCTGCAAGTTCTCACCATCTTGACTTGGTTTACCTACACCACATGGACTGCAGCAGTTCAAGAAGGCAGTTCACCACCACCTTCTCAAGGGCAATTAGGGATGGGAAATAAATGCTGGCCTAGCCAGTGAACCCCGCATCCCGTGAATGAATAAAACAAACTTGGAGGCCTGTATTTTTGACTATTATAGTCATAAATATGTTAAAACCTTCTTTAACAAGACTTTTAAATGAAACGAAGAAAAGGCTTCAGCACATGGAGCCTCTGATTGTCACAATGTTAATTCAACTTGACAGAAAATTGAAGTGCTGAGATTTCTTTTCCATACAAAATTGTGGAAAGTTATTTTTCAGGCCTATGATCAGGATAGATACAATATCAAGAATCTTTTATTGGATAAATATGCATATTCAAATTGACAACATTTGAGGAAACACAGAGAGATTTCTTCATCTGGTAGCAAGAGAGCAAACTGCTACCATTTACATACCAGAGGAGGTACACTCAGCTGAATCCTGGGATGAAGGGTTTATATTGTGACGAAAGGTTGGACAGGTTGGGCCTGTATCTGTTGGAGTTGAATGAGAGGTGGTTTTAATGCAACATGTCAGATCTTGGCAGGGTGAATAGCTGAGAGGAGTTCCCCTCATGGGACAGACTAGAACTAGGAGACACAGCTTAAAAATAAAGCAGCTCCCATTTAAGGAGGAATCTTCTTTCTCAGAAGGTTGTTAATCGGTGGAATTCTCTTCCCCAGAGAGCAGGGAAGGCAGGATCACTGAATATTTTGAGGCTGAGTTAGATCATTTCTTGCTTGACAAAGGAGTCAAAGGTTATAGGGGATAGAGAGGAAAGCAGAGTTGAGGCCGCAATCAGATCAGCCATGATCTTATCAAATGGTGGAGAAGGCTTGAGGGGCCAAATGGCCTACTCCTGCTTCTAATTCATTTGTTCGTATGTTTGTATATCCAATGAGATTATTCTGAAACTTTCTGGAATTTTTGTAACTATTGATTCATCCGCTAAACATTAAAATTGTTGATAAAGGTATTGACATTGCCATATGAGAATCTGAAGGAATTCAGTTCTTAATTTTTCTCACATTCATCTGCAGCATGCTATGATACATATCACAGTAATGAGTGAGGCTGCAGTAGTAAAGGTAGATGAGGTAACAAATGCCATAGCAACAAAATTAAATCCAAAAAAAAAAATCAAATGGCTGGTTAAAAATATTAACAATGGCCGACATCATAATAAATGCACACATGACAAAAAGAATTGATGAGCTGTTCACTTTTTCCCATCTTATGCATTAGCCTCCTCCGCAAAGACACCCTTTTCAATTTATGCCTTACTTCATAATCAATTACTTTATCCAACTATCAAAATCTATAAGGGCACTGATGCTGAGTGTGCAGAATAACTGGCACACTGCACTTTGTAGATAAACCAAAGACACACACAGTTCTGAAGAAAGGAAGGAAGTTCTGAATTGCAGGTAAACAATGCCATTTGCAGCAATGACAAAGGACCATTCTCATACAGTTGCTTCAAATATTTATAGAAGCTATTGCTACTGCTGTCTGAAAGTCTAAATTAGGCATGGCAAACTAAAATGCATTTAATGTGATCCAGGGATACACATCAGAGAGTTAAGATGTGCAGTTAAAGAGCTACAACACTGAAATAACAAACCAATTTTCAATGAGTGCGACAAGCACACAATCAATGGTAGTATGTGGCTTATGGAGTGCAGAAGGCAACCCTGAACAGTACAGCATTTTATGGGCTTCAAGAATTTAATGATAAAACAGATTAACTTATTTAGCTCATATGAATTAGGTACCAACCTTGTCTTAGTAGGCAGCACTCTCACCTCTGATGCAGGAGGTTGTAAGTCCAAATCACAGTCATAGCTTTGAACCCAATGAAGAATGACATTTCAATGCAGTATTTCGGAAGTGCTGCAGGTACAGGTACTGTCTTTCAGGTGGGACACTCTCAGGTTGATATGAAAGTACCTATTTTGAAGAAGAGTCGGGAGTTCTCCCCGGCATCCTAGCCAATATTCCCTAACCAATATCACTTTAAAAAATTGTTTATCTGGCCATTATCTTATTCCAATAGGTGACCTTGTGTGGGAATTGGCTGCCATGTTTCCTACATTACAAAAGTGACTGCACTTTAAAAGTATTCAATTCACTGTAAATTGCCTTGGGCATCTTAAAGTAGTAAAAGGCGCTTTATAAATGCAAGTTCTTTTTTACTTACTAACAAGATGTTCATCCTAACATAGCATGAAAATGTGCAAGTTATTCTTTAAATGAGGACAGCTTTACACTCAAATGCATCACCCATAACCAAATAAACACACTTTCATGTCTCAGAAAATAAGGTTTTAATTATGTCTTTTGACCATAATGCCATCTTCACAATAAGAACACTGTGACTGCACAAAAGGACATTGCCTAAATCTAACAGTAGTAGCTTTGTCTTAGTGAGAGCTGGTAGGTAATTATTATTCTGCGGTGTTAGAATCAGACGGCAAAAGTAAGAAAATAAAATTCATAGGCCGGGAAATTGGACAAGGCTCAAAAACGGGCATGAGGATCATGATGCTGCCTTCTAATTTAAATGACTGTAGCCAGTTGAGTGGCTGCACACCTGGGCAGGGGGTGCAAAACTGTCAGGAGATCATAGGAGTTCAAGCTGGTCTTCATTATTTAAAGTCAGCCTTATGGTGGAGGTGCACTGGCTGGAGTTGTTGCTGGAACTGATTCTAAACTGATTGTGACCTGGGAAAGACAGAAGAATGGAAAAAACAGGGAAAGCACGTGCTCCAAGATTTTATGATGTTGGACTGGAGGTCCTGTTGCAAAGGGTGGGAGGAGGCAAGATGTCGTCTAAACACAGGGCACCAGGACTTTGCAAAGGCAGTGTTGGCAGATACTCGTGACAGTCAATGCAAAGGAGTCAAGCCCCGAGAATTGCAGAAAAGCACATTTGCTCCTTTGCATATTGTGATCATTGAGCCTTTTTAGCACTTCAGCCAATACTTGAAATTTCTCTTCCTTTGTTTGCAATTAACATATCATCCCGATTACACAAGCAGTGCAGCACTCCTTGCAAAATCTTATCCATTGCAGCTTGGAAGAATTTTGGAGATGACTTCACACCAGGTCTCACATAAATGATCAAGGTCAGTGAACATATCTCCAAATGTCACATCCCACCAACTGTGGAACTAGCTTCAGACACTGCTCAGTTCACTAGACGCTTGTCACTCACCAGTGAACAATCTCCATTCATACCTAACATTCATAGCTTCACTTCACGCATACATATTTAGCATTTCTCCATGCTTCACATCCACATCTTGTAGCTTGCATGTACTGTCAGCTATTCAACCATGACAGCAACATCATTCCAACACTCACTGGTACATTTCCCTTGTTCTTGCATGACAAGGTAGTGCATAACTGGCAGCAACACCTAACTTTTGAGCTTTCTGATCTCTTTTTAAAATGAAGTCTCCCTGCTCTCCTCGCTCTTGTTAAAATTAAGTCTTCCCACTCTCCTTGCTCTTTTTAAAATAAAGTTTTCCTGCTCTCCGCGTTCTTTTTAAAATTAAGTCTCCTGGTTTTTTTTCGCTCCTGTTAAAAGTAAGTCTCCCCAGCTCTCCTTGCCATTTTAAAAATGAAGTCTTCCCGCTCTTTTTAAAATGAAGTTTCCCTGCTTTCCTCTCAATTTTTCAAATGAAGTTTCACCGCTCTTTGTAAAATGAAGTCTTCCCGCTCTCCTCGTTCTTTTTAAAATGAAGTCTCCCCGCTCTCCTCACTCTTTTTAAAATTAAGTTTCCCCGCTCTCCTCGCTCTTTCACCGCTCTGCTCACTTTTTAAAAATTGATAGGAAAGTGCTGGAATTTATTATTAAGGAAGTTATCGCAGGGCACTTGCAAA
The DNA here is from genome assembly GCF_964194155.1 of Cetorhinus maximus. NCBI lineage: Eukaryota > Metazoa > Chordata > Chondrichthyes > Lamniformes > Cetorhinidae > Cetorhinus > Cetorhinus maximus. Next base: position 108,658,487 of record NC_135881.1, read on the forward strand.
ATATCAATGCAATCAGGCAGAATCAACATGGCCAATGGTGTTGGCAGTAGTATATTAGCATGGATAGAGGATTGGCTAACTAATAGAAGACAGAGAGTTGGGATAAGGGGGGCATTTTCAGGGTGGCAACCTGTACCAGAGGGATCAGTGCTGGGGCCACAATCATTTACAATGTATATTAATGACTTGGATGAGGGAAATGAATGTACTATCGCCAAGTCTGCAGATGATTTAAAAATAGGTGATAAGACAAGTGGTGAGGATGACACAGAGTCTACAGAAGGATATAGACAGGTTAAGTGAGTGGGCAAAAAACTTGGCAGATGGAATATAATGTGGGAAAATATGACGTTATGCACTTTGGCAGGAAGAGCTGAATATTATTTAAATGGAGAAAGACTGCAGAAAACTGCAGCACAGAGGGGTTTGGGGATCCTCGTGCATGAATCCCAAAAAGCTAACATACAAGTTCAGCAGGTAATAGGGAAGACAAATGGAATGTTGGCCTTTATTTCAAAGGGAATGGAGTATAGAAATAGGAAAGCCTTGCTAAAACTATACAAGGCACTAGTTAGACCACACCTAGAATACTGTGAGCAGTTTTGGTCCCCTTATCTAAGGAATGATATACTAGCATTGGAGGCAGTCCAGAGAAGGTTCACTAGGTTGATCCCATGTATGGAGGGATTTTCTTATGGGGAGGGGTTGAGTAGGTTGAGCCTGTACTCATTGGAGTTTAGAAGAATGAGAGGCAACCTTATTGGAACTTATAAGATTCTTAAGTGGCTTGACAGGGTAGATGCTGAGAGGCTGTTTCCCCTTGTGGGAGAGTCTAGGACCAGAGGGCATAATCTCAGAGTAAGGGATCGTTCATTAAGACAGAGATGAGGAGGAATTTCTTCTCTGAAAGGATAGTGAATCTTGGAGTTCTTTACCACAGAGGGCTGTAGAGGCTGCGTCATTATGTATATTCAAGGCTGAGATAGACAGATTTTTAATCAGTAAGGGAATCAAGGTTTATGGGGAAAGGCTGGAAAGTGGAGTTGAGGATTATCAGATCAGCCATGATCTCATTCAATGGTGGAGCAGACTCAATGGGCCGAATGGCCTACTTCTGCTACTACGCCTTATGATCTTAATGTCTTATGGTTTTGTGAAGGGAAAATCATGTTTGACCAATTTATTGGAGTTTTTTTGAATAAGTAACAAGATACATGGATAAAGGGGAAGCTGTGAATGAGCTGTACTTAGATTTCCAGAAGGCATCTGACAAGGTGCCACATATTAAAGGTTATTATGCAAAATAAACCACTCTGTCCTCTCTCAGGAAGAAAGCATTCATGCTACCACCACTGTTACTCCACCAGCATCCTTGCGGTTGCCTGTCAGCAATTCAGCCCAGACTGCTGCTCCCCATGCTAAGGTGGTGCAGATCATAGCTGGGCCTTGTAAGGCCTGAGCTGCTCAAGGTCACCCTGCAAGGCCATTTGCAAACTCCCCCAGTGTAAATCATCAACAGTATTAGATTAATTTATATATGAGTTCTATTATTTGTGGACTACTATACGTATTCTACTCTGGTTAAAATCAAAGCCAGAATTTTTAGCTCGGTGGGTGGGTGCAGACCTGACCCGATTGAGCATGAAACGCCGCGCAATGATGTTGGCTGAGCGTGCCGACATCAACACGGAGTCGCATGATAGTTCGGTCAGTGGGCGTGTGCCGAGCGAGCAGCGCGCCTGCTGACAATTAAAAGGCCTATTAAAGCCATTAAGTAATCATCTGCCTGAATTTTTCACTGCCCATTCAACCTGACAGTCGACAAGCAGGCGAAAAGGCCAAAAGGCCTTTGTATTTTTTTGGAAACCTCATCCACGGGCGGGATGAGGTTTCCAAATGCAAATACCAATGAAGTAAAAACATTAATTTTTAATGAAAAACGTGTCCCTGCTCATGTGACAGAGTCACATGAGGGGACATGTTTTATTACATTTTTCTGATGTTTAATAATGTTTTTAATATTTTCTTCATCTCCCTGAGGCAGCTCCATGCTCTTTCGCCCGCATGCGTGAAATGCATGCTAGACCGGCTTGCACCCCTCCCCCTACCCGCAAGGCAGCTCTCAGCTCTGCCGCTCGCATATCATGCTGGGTGGGCCTTAATTGGCCCGCCCGTGTAAAGTCACGATGTGCTGTGGATCGCGGGCAGCAGTTGGCTTCCCAACCGCCTCCGTCGATCCAGCACACCAAGGGCAAAATTCTGCCCCAGGTAAAATATCCAGATAAGGCTACAAGGAAAATAAGTTGCTGTTTTGGAATAGATACATGAAAATAATGATAACAGTAAAATGCAAGCAAGTTGCTTGATGGTATGTTAGAAGAGGTGGATTAGATCTCTCTGTTTGTGAACATAAATATGCATAGAAGTTAGACTCACACTGGAGAATTTTGTGTGAGTCACTCTTCCTGTCCGGATGCTTTGACAGGAGCTGGTAACTTGAGTTGAGCTTTAGCAAGCTTCCTTTACATAGGTTTACTAACAACCTAGCCAGAGTGCTTGAATATCAGAAACATTGCAAATTATCCTTCCTATATGTAGGTGATATTCCTTGACAACAATGGTAATCACAAGGTTTCTAAAGCTTCCTGCTTTGGAATTACACTGGCAAAGAAAAATAGAATTGGTTTTGTTTTGTTGTCTTAATAAGATTAGGCATATTATTCTGAAATCTGAAGTCTGACAGTCAGAATATGAATTTATTACCCATGTTTGGCCATTTTTTCTGATTAGTTAGAGGCTCTGCAATGGAGAACTATGGTCTGGTCATAGTTTCTGGACAATTAAATTACAGATCTCAATGACTCAATGACTAATGTTCTAATATTTAACTTATTCTCCCAATGCATTGCTAAGGATGTATTGGGAGAGCACTGAGTTTCTGGCAGCTAGCTTTATTTATGTAGCATCAGGGTGAGTCACAAGGCACAGGTGAGAAAAAGCAGGTGGTAGTGACAGATTGGAATTCAGTCATTTCCAGGTCTCAATATAACGGAATTACATCAATAAAAGCAATCATACTGTTTGGAAAATGTACCCTGAAATTCTGTTCACAAGGATATGATGATCCAACTCTTTTCAAAGCAGTTAACTGATGCAACATTAATTGCTCATGGGAATCAATTCCATGTATCTATTATTTTATGGACAAAACCTTCATGGTTTATCTTACACAACATGTAGATCATTTGTGTCTTTTATTGTTTTAAAGAATCTGGATCACGTCTGCTCTGAGTCTTTTCCCTAATTAGTCTGGTCATGACATTTATCCACATTAGAATTTACCTGTCATCCAAAGCCCAGTTATTTCATTTGTTCAGATTCCTCTTAATATAGCTTCTTTTACACTGGTCCCCTATCATGTTACCTCAGATAGTCAGCAAATGTTATAACTAGAAGTTTGTTTAAGAAGAGTGTAAAAAAAATAAGACCCAGATGGATTCCTGATAGCTCCACTCATCTCTGTCACAAGACAATGTATGATCCATTTATCATCACTCTCTGCTTTTATGCTGTTGAGCCAATTTTCAATTTAGCCAGTTAAATGTATCATTAATTATGAACACTTTTGTGAATTATGAACACAGAATTCCTCATGTGCAGGATTTTATGAAATGCTTTTGAAAAATGTAAGTAAAATAAATTCACTAGATGACATACATCTATTGACTCTTCGAAGAAATCCTGTAGATTGATGAGGTATGACCCCTTGTTTTAAAATCCCTGCTGACTACAATTTGTGACCTCAGTGCTCTTTAGATGAATATTAATAGCATTTTGTAAAGTGAATGGACCCAGTAGACTACAGTCAGTAAGTGGACAGGCAACTATCCTTAATAACATTCAGGATTATATTCCATAGGTGATTTCAATAAGTCATTTACCTGGAGTTCAGCCTCACCTGGCCAGAGCACATACCATGAATTTGACTACATTTTTGAAGACTTTTTCTGTCCTGTGGCACGGATGGCTACTGAGAAAGACACTACAGAGCCACTTCTATAAATTCACATTCCAAGTGCAAAGCTTTGTCTTTTGGGAGTACATAGGAATTCAGGCATTGAGATCAGTGGGACCTGAAGGATTTTCTACCCGTTATGGATAGATAAACTTACAGGGCTGACTGAGCTTTATGCCAAAATCAGTCTTGCTTTCTTTGGTCAAGAACATGTGTCGTCTGCACTCACACATGAATAATGACCATATGGACAAGGTACTGGAGAACTATGACTATTGCAGCAATAAACCAACAAAGGTTGCTATCTTCAGAGAAGATGAAATGTAGAGAGGGATGAAAATAATGTATAAAATGTAGAAGTTAATTTTCTATCACTCTACTGGCACTTAGATAATCAGAAAATGTGTTTCATTTTTAGACAATGTAATCAGAAAATAAACCTTCTTTAAATTTTTGGGCAATATATGAGACCCTTCCTTTCATGAAGAGAAAGAGGTGGAATTTAATCACATTGAGAAAAAAAAGTGGACAACAAATCCATTTAAATAAACCCGGCATGTTAATTTGGCAGAATAAGATTGCAAATTGTGTTGTCAACTAAGAAATACTCTTTGCTCTGTGGTGCATGGAATAGCACGGTGTAGGAGTATTAGCACAAGCATAATTAGCTCAAATAAAATATCCCCTGTTGAATTTTTAAAAAATGTTTCTTTCCAGCTTAGAAGAGATGTTAACTCAGGTGAAACAACACCCACAGCTGGTAAGTAATGAAAAACACTCATCTGACACCAATAAAACACTAATGGGGTTGGATTGGCTGATAAATCTACAGGCCATCTCTTACATGCATCCTCAATCAAATCTGATTTTAACCAGTGGCTCTACAGTCAAATAACAGAGAATCAAGGTACAAGTAAATAGGTTAGATCTAACATTTGCGTTTTTTTTAGATAAGTTGAGAGTTTGGGAAAATGGCTATATAGAAGGCGTTCTTCCTAACTTATCACAGGGAAGAATGGTCCATTCAGAATTGATGGCGAGGGCATTACAGAAACTAATCACCTAGGCCATAACAACAGCCAAGGTCAGCCCAGATATAAGCTAATCAATTACCTTCTGTAGAGTACCCAACTCACTATGAGGAGAGAGGTTATGTGACCAGAGTAACCATTTTGAAATGTATTTTATTACAACACCCAAGCTACTAAAAGACAGTCTGGAAGAAATCTGCAAGTGGGGCAGTAACACCATGCGTCTCTCCCTTCTCACTCAAGTTCAAGGCCCTACCTCTGTTGCAATCCAGAATACATCACAGAGATGGAGAATTTCCATCAAAAGGAGCATCAAGTGCAATATCAACAAATTATGGAAAAGACGGATTATGTTTTAAAAAAAAGACTGTCTCCAAAAACTGCAATTTATATTGGCCTTAACGCCACTGGAATTTCAAGACCACCATGGAAAAAATCTACCTCAACCACGGATACAAATGAAGGACTCATAAACAATGAACTCTCTTACTTTGCATTGATTATTGAATTTTAATTTGACCAAACGTAACCTCTTACTCTACAACTTGTAATTGTGTGTGTGTATGTGTTGTGAAGGTCAGGAAAGTGGGTTTACCTTCTTAAATATCGTTATACCTTTACCTGGATGGGTTTTTAGCTCAATAGAAACTAGCCTGTTTGTGTTTAAACTCAAGAAAGCCTGTTGGGCTGAGCTCTTTGCAATCGGCACGTAAATTGTTAAGTACAGACACTGAATTGATACCACCATCTTTATCAATTTCAAAAAAATCTGTTATGATCAATCGAGGAGTGGGAAAAAAAGGGTAAGTACTGACATGTGTCCTCACCGGTCATAACATCCATTCTCACAAAGGGATATTGTTTTTTAAAATATGTTTGGGGCATATTGGGTATTCTATAAAGAAGACTGGTGTGGGTGTGTGTGTGTGTGTGGGTGTGTGTGTGGGTGGGTGTGTGTGTGTGTGTGTGTGTGGGGGTGTGTGTGTGTGGGGGGGTGTGTGTGTGTGGGAGTGTGTGTGTGTGTGGGGGGGTGTATGTGTTGGGGGTGTGTGTGTGTGTGTGTGACAGATTTAATTAAACTGGGCAAGAGATTGATAGGAGTCAGGTTGTATGGGGGTTTAAAACATGAAAAGGATAGAGGCGTTAAGTTTAGTGTTCAAGTAAATAGGTTAGATCTAACATTTGTATTTTTTTAGATAAGTTGAGAGTTTGTTTGAATATCAAAGGGGAGTCAGAGGTATCAAGAAACATATTTGCATCTTGCAGGAGTTCCATAGGTAAATAGTAGTGAGGCTATTATATATTATTAACCCTAAAGCAAAGACAAGATTGAGGCATGAAAGATTTTATATTTGGAAGGATTTGAGTTTCAAAGAGGTGTGAGGGCAATGGAACTGGAGAAGAAAGGGGAAAAAGCATGTTTTAGAGTTACTGTGGAGAGCTCAGATAGAGATATAGCTAGGGCTGTTTGAACTGTTGAGCTGAAGCTCTGGGCTGGAACAGGACACCATTTGAACCAGCCATCCAATCAAGCCAGAAAAGTCTTGGGCTGCAACAAGCAGTTTTATTCTTAAGTGGATTCCGACGCAGAGTGGAAGAGGGCAGAAGTCATGTGGTATGCCTTTATTGAAGCTACAGCAGTTTGCTTTGTGTAATAATATTGGTTTTTTTATAGTTAACATCTATAAGAGAGTTATGCTTGTCTCTTTATGGGGTATGTGGAACCTTCCTTGTTCTAGTCCTACTCAGGCCCCCTCCCACAACTCTTTTCTCGGTACATCGATGACGTTTTGGTGCCGCTTCATGCTCTCATCTGGACCTGGATGATCAATTTTGCTTCCAATTTCACCCCTACATCACCTTCACATGGTCAATCTCCAACACTTCCCTTCCCTTCCTTGACCTCTCTGTCTCAATTTCTGGTGATAGACTGCCCACCAATTTCTGGTGATAGACCGTCCGCCAAGCCCACTGACTCCCACAGCTACCTCGACTACAGCTTCTCACACCCTGACTCCTGTAAGGACTCCATCACATTCTCAGTTCCTTTGCCTCTGTCACATCTGTTCCGATGATGCCACTTTCCAAAACAGCGCTTCTGATGTGTCTTACTTCCTCCTTAACCGAAGTTTCCTCCCCATTGTGGTTGACAGGGCCCTCAACCGTGTCCGACCCATCTCCTGTGCCTCTGCCCTCACACCATGCTCTCCCTTCCAGAACCATGATAGGGCCCCCCCTTATCCTCACTTTTCACCCCACCAGCCTCCGCATTCAAAGGATCATCCTCTGCCATTTCTGCCAACTCCAGCATGATGCCACCACCAAACACATCTTCCCTTCACCACCCCCCACTCCCCCACTGTCGGCATTCCATAGGGACTGTTCCCTCTGGGTCACCCTGGTCCACTCCTCCATCACCCCCAACACCTCATCCCCTTCCCACCTTCCTTTGCAATCGCAGAAGGTGCAACACCTGCCCCTTTACCTCCTTCCTCCTCATCGTCCAAGGGCCCAAACACTCCTTTCAGGTGAAGCAGCGCTTTACTTGCACCTCCTTCAATTTGGTCTACTGCATTCGCTGCTCCCAATGCGGTCTCCTCTATATTGGAGAGACCAAACGCAGACTAGGTGACCACTTTGCAGAACACCTTTGGTCTGTCCGCAAGCATGACCCAGACCTTCCTGTCGCTTGCCATTTCATCACATCATCCTTCTCTCATGCCCACATGTCCGTCCTTGGCCTGCTGCAATGTTCCAATGAAGCCCAATGCAAACTGGAGGAACAGCACCTCAGCTTCCAATTAAGCACTTTATAGCCTTCCGAATTTAACATTGAGTTAAACAACTTCAGATCATGAGCTCTCTCCTCCATCCTCACCCCTTTTTTATCCCCTTTTTTCAATATTCATTTTTATTTTTTATCCACTTATTTTTATTTATTTTCATTTTTATTCATTGTTTTATCCCCACCTTTTATCCTATTTTCGATCTTTTTTCCCACCACCGTTCCCCCCCCCCCCCACCTCTACAAGGGCCATCTGTCACTTGTTCATGTTGTTCTTTCCAGAGCTCTTACCCTTCACCTGCTATTATCACATTCTGCTTTCTATCCTTAATGTCACCATCAGCACCTCCTTTAACCAGTACCACCACCATTAACACCCCTTTAACTTTTTGTTTATGACATCTTTGGCAATCTCTCCTTTGCCTCCGCCCATCATTAGCCTTCTATCCAGCTTCACCTGCTCCACCCACCTTAAACAGTATAAATTTCACCACATTTTTACTTCTCTTTAGTTCTGAAGAAGAGTCATATGGAGTCGAAATGTTAACTCTGTCTTTCTCTCCACAGATGCTGTTAGACCTGTAAATACTTGTGGGTCTGACTAAGTAGACAGTCTTTTTAGGGAATATTTTGTAAGACTAACCTTCATTGTGTAACTATAATCTTGTGTGCTTAAGTTTCCTTTTATTCTTGTTGCTAAAACTTTTACTTTTAATTTTTAAATTGGACCCCTTACTGCTGAAATTGGTACATCTTCTTCTTGTTTTCAGAATACAAAATACAGAATACAAAAAAAAAGAGTATAGCCTGTAAGCCAAGTTTCCCTCTGGGATTTGGTTTGTACTGCAATTAATACTGGCTGTGGGGTCATAACAATTTTCAAATTTTCTCACTAACACATAGGCTGAGATTTTCTGTGCCCACTGGCGTCGGCTGTGTTCGGTGGTGTGAGCGGACAATATTTTGAGAAGGCCAAAAATCAGTTTCACGACGTTGTGAAACCAGTTTGTGATTGTCTGGTCCGCCGGCGAAGGTGGGCCACATTCCCCGCCATCGGACGTCAGGAACCTCATTGTAATACATCAGCATATCATTCTAAAGCTAGCCTGCTGGACTCATCCCCTCCGCTGGATCATCCGACCACCTTGGCGGGAAAACACGCTGGTGCAGAACACATCTTGACGAGTGTAACATGCAAAAGTCAAGACTTACCGTCAGGGCCTTGCTCACATCTTAGACATCCAAGGAGCAAAGATACTGGAGCCCAATGCAATGGGATTCTGCAGGAAAGTCCATGGCATGCTGGGTGGATTCTCATGGACATTGTTCTGCTGCAAAGCGGCTCACAGAAGTAGGAAAGTCACCTTTGGTGCTCACAACCATTGATGGTCGAGGGGGTAGGAGAGGAAGGTCTAGGGTTGACTGATAAAGGAAGAGGTGTCTGGGGGTGTGGTGAAGTTGGAGCGGGGGGGAATGAAGGTGTTGGGGGAGTGAGGTTGGTGGGGGGGTAATGAAGGTGTCAGGGGGTTGGGGTTGCGAGGAGGAGGGAGGAGGGGGTAACGGGGGAGAAGATGGCAAATAGGGGAGGTAGGTGTACGGGGGGATAGAAGATGTAAGGGAAGGAGTGCGAAGAGAGGAAGGAGTCCAGGGGGAGGAAGGAGTGTGGAGAGGGGAGGAAGTAAGAGTGGAGGAAGAAGTAAGGGTGGAGGAAGGAGTCGGGAAGGGGGAAAGAGGAAAGCTGGAGGAAAAAGTGAGGATGTCTGAGGGAGTCAGGAAGGGGTAAGGAGCAAGGCTGGAGAAAGAAGTGAAGCTGGAGCAAGAGGTAAGGTTGGAGGAAGGAGTTGGGGTGGTGGTGGAAGGACTACGGTTGGCGGAAGTAAGAGTATCTGAAGGAAGGGGAAGGGTCTAAGCAGGGCTGGGGGGAGTCCTGGGGGGTGGGAGGACTAAGGGGCGTGGGGAGGGTATTCTGGGGGGGAAGTGGTTCCAGTGGGGGAAGAGGTTCAAAGGGAGGGGAAAGGGTTCCATGGTGGGGAAGTGGTTCCAGGGGGAAGGGGTCTGGAGAGAGAAAGGAGTTCTGGGGAGAAGGGGTCCGGAGGAGGAAAAGGGTTCTGGGGGGAAGGGGTCTGGAGGGGGAATATGTCCAGGTGTATGTGCAAGGGAGGGGTCTGATGGGTCCATGACTGCCTCCTGGGGAGCGAACTGAGATTTGGCATGGTATGAGGGAATGGTGAGAATGACGAAGGACAGAGTAAGGAGGAAGGTTAGGAGGGTGAGGGTTCGACGGTAGCCGTAGAAGGGACAGCAAGATTGGTTGTTGGAGACTCGGAGGCAGACATGTACCTTGGGGGTGGGAAAGAGGAGGTTCGGAAGGTTAATGTGGATGGGGGTAATATTTTTGGGAAGGAAGGGAATATGCACGTTCACCTGGACATCCCCAAAGGAAAGGGGTTGTGGCTGGTAGGTCACAGAGCGGAGGTGGAAGGTGATCCCAGAGAGGTCAACAGTGAGGGGGGAAAGGAAATGGGTGACTGGGGGAGGGGAAAAGACAGGGGTGCACATGAAAAACTGAATCCAGACCATGCTGTCCAATCAAAAGTGAAATGACGGTCGCGATGGGCGAGATCAGGTGCTGCATGGGAGTGTGATCATTGGGTGGGCGGAGACGCAGGTTAGCTCAGGTGGACAACTGAAAGCGAACCCCAGCAGGCTCAGGGCATTGAGCTGAATATAATACATGAAGGATCCGTGTGCATGGGAGAGTGCTTACACGAGGCTCCGAGAGGCCCTGCCACACACATACTCTCCCTCCAGAATTACTCAATGGCCAGCTGTTCACAAGCGAAGGGAACTCAGATGGAGAGGACAACCTCTGAGATTCCTAAGTGGATGACCCAGGGGTGTCCAGCTGCCGCTCCTCCTCCCTTCGGGTGCCCGGGTGCCTCAGCCTGACTCCTTAAGGGGAAGGAGCACCTACAGGGACGTTGAGATGCCCCATTTCTCTCTCGCATTGCCACTGCAGGAACTCACCCATGGCTCCCGCTATAAACTGCAGGTCTGCACACATCTCTGCGTTCTGCTGGACCAAAGCTCTCCATTTATATTCCTTTTTTATTCATTCACTGGATGTGGGCTTCACTGGCTGGGCCAGCATTTTATTGCCCATCCCTAGTTGCCCTTGAGAAAGTGATGGTGAGCTGCATTCTTAAACTGCTGCAGTCCATGTGGTCTAGGTACATCCACAATGCTGTTAGGAAGGGAGTTCCAGGATTCTAACCCAGCGACAGTGGAGGAACAGCGATAAATTTCCAAAACAGGATGGTGACTTGGAGGGGAACTTCCAGGTGATGTGTTCGCACCTATCTCCTGCCATTGTCCTTCTAGATGATAGTGGTCGTGGGTTTGCAAGGTGCTGTTGAAGGAGCCTTGGTGAATTCCAACAGTGTATCTTGTAGATGGTATACACTGCTGCTACTGTGTGTCGGTGGTAGAGGGACTGAATGTTTGTGGAAAGGTTGCCAATCAAGTGGGCTGCTTTGTCCTGGATGGTGTCCAGCTTCTTGAGTTTTGTTGGAACTGCACTCATCCAGGCAAGTGGAGAGTATTCCATCACATTCCTGAATTGTGCATTGTAGATGGTGGACACGCTTTGGGGAGCCAGGTGGTGAGTTACTCATTGCACGGTTCCTAGCCTCTGACCTGCTCTTGCAGCCACAGATTTATATGGCTAGTCCAGTTCAGTTTCTGGTCAATGGTAACCCCCAGGATGTTGATAGTGGGGGATTCAGTGATGGTAATGCCATTGAACATCAAGGGGCGATGGTTGGATTCTCTCTTGTTGGAGATGGTTATTGCCTGACACTTGTGTGGTGTGAATGTTACTTGCCACTTGTCAGTCCAAGCCTGGATATTGTCCAGGTCTTTCTGCATTTGGACATGGACTACTTCAGTATCTGAGGAGTCGCGAATGGTGCTGAACATTGTGCAATCAGCAGCAAACATCCCCTCTTCTGATATTATGATGGAAGGAAGGCCATCGATGAAGCAGCTGAAGATTGTTGGGCCGAGGACATTAACCTGAGGAACCCCTGCAGTGATGTCGTGGAGCTGAGATGACCAACCTCCAACAACCACAACCAACTCCCTTTGTGCTAGGTATGACTCCAACCAGCGGAGAGTTTTCCCCCGATTCCCATTGACTCCAGTTTTGCTAGTGCTCCTTGATGCCACACTTGGTCAAATGCCGCCTTGATGACAAGGGTAGTCACTCTCTCCTACTTACCCATACACTGCACCAAAATACAACACAGCAGCAAAATACAACATTCCGGCATGTAGCTTTATTTGAAATGTTGTCTTTCCAGCAACATTGTATAATATGTTGATTCTTTTGACTCTGATAGGTGCCCAAGAAGGGTAGCCTACTGAAAGCACCTAACTGAAGCAATGTCTGCCCTCCTTTAACAATTTACAGCAGCTTACTTCACTCACTTCAGCACTGGAAAATGCTGGCACAGATGGAGAGCTTCAGTTAGTGAGATGCAGAATGTAACCCTTAATGAGTCACAAAGCACAAGTGAAAAGAAAGGAGTGAAGAGGAAGGATTGAAAGTGGCAATGGAGTTCAAAGGCCCTCATTCAAATGAAAACGATATCTGTGCATCGATGTTTTTTAATGGAAACATTTGAGAGTGTGGCAAGCAGGCTTCAAAGTTTGGAGCAAGTAAACAATCGAATAATTTTAAACAATAATATCAAGTGGAAGACATTACTTCATATCACATCTTAACACATCGTACAAAGTGTACAATTAATTGTTTCAAACAATATTCTACAGAAATAAAAATAACTTTGAGGATATGTGCAAAGTATTGTTAATTAATTATGAAAAATACAAAGTATGTGGGACTGGGTGGCTTAGTGTGTTAGCATATGTCCTTTCAATCCAGTGCCTGGAATTAAAACTATTCTGCGTGAATGGGGCGAATGCCTACTCTCATTATTGGGCTCTAAGTTGCCTATGTGAAATAAATTTGGACACTATCAACATCATTCCTAATGGGCACACACCTACTGCACAAAACAGCTTATATTTCAGGAGAAATGGACAGACTCAAATCAGAAAAAAAAAACAAAAGCGTTGTCTGTGGGCAAAGAAATCAAATGTCCTTTGAATGCGGTAGCTAATGAATATTGTTGGCTGTGTAAAGGTAGATTTATTGCTTATTTGGCCATGCTATACCTGAATTGGGAGCACAATCACATTAGAGTAATATCAACACGTTTAACTACACAAAACGACCATACAGGGATCACTTTACTTGTGTCACAGTAAGCTGTAAAATTTAGAGCCATAAATTTGAATAAGAACATAAGAACACAAGAAATAGGAACAGGAGTAGACAATTCAACCCGTTGAGCCTGCTCCGCCATTCAATAAGATCACGACTGATCTTCTTGTATTTCGATTTCCACATTCACGTCTAACCCTGATAACTGTTGATTCCTTAGCCTAACAAGAATCAATCTACCTCTGTCTTTAAAATATTCAATGACCCTGCCTCCACTACCTTCTAAGGCAGAGAATATCAAAGTCGCACAACCCTCAGAGAAAAAAATTCTCCTCATCTCTGTCCTAAAAGGGCAACCACTAATTTTAAATCAGTGCCCCCTAGTTCTGGACTCACCCATAAGAGGAAACATCCTTTGGATGTCCACCTTGTCAAGGCCATTCAGGATCTTGCATACTTCAGTCAAATTACCCCTCACTCTTTTAAATTCCAGCGGAAACAAGCCCAGTCTGTCCAACCTTTCCTCATAAGACAGCCCACTCAATCCAGATATCAATCTAGTAAACCTCCTTTGAACCGCCTCTAATGCATTTACATCTTTCCTTAAATAAGGAGACCAAAACTGCACACAGTATTCGAGATGCGGCCTCACCAATGCCCTTTATACCTGAAGCATACCATCCTTAGTTCAATCCCTCTCGTAATGAAGGATAGCATTCCGTTAGCCTTTTTAATTACTTGCTGTACCTGCAAACTAACTTTTTGAAACTTGTGTACTAGAACACCAAATCCTTCTGCACCTCAGAATTATGTAACCGTTCTCCATTTAAGTAGTACTCTGCTTTTTTGTTCTTTCTGCCAAAGTGAACAACTTCACATTTTCCCACAGTAAACTCCATTTGCCAGATCTTTGCCTACTCACTCAACCTATCTATATCCATCTCCAACCTCATGTCCTCTTCACAACATACTTTCCTACCTATGTTTGTGTCATCTGCAAATTTATCTACCATGTCTTCACTCCCCTCATCTAAGTCATTGATATAAATTGTAAAAAGTTGAGGCCCCAGTACAGACCCCTGAGGGACGCCACTCGTCACATCCTGCCAATCAGAAAAAAACCTATTTATGCATATTCTCTGCTTTCTTCCTGAAAAGAAGTGAACTGAAAGGAAGTTTAAATCTTCCCAATGTTAATCTTATACTCAGTGATCACTCATAAATTATGTGTAACAGTCATTGTACTGAAGTTGTTTATAAATTTGTGCACGTCTTTTTGGTACCTAAGCACAAACAGTGTGTACTTGTTTTGAAGGTGTTTACTTTTTCCAAATTCTAGGTCTATGCAAATCATTTTAAAATACAAATTCAATATTTTATTGTGTTACTTAACAGGGGTTTAGTCAAGGATGGGTTTCTATATTCCACTTCTTAATTAATTTGGGAGTATCTTATAACTACCATAATAGAGGGAAAAAAACTAGATGACATCAGTCACCTGTTTTAATTGAGAGCTAAGCTGCTACCATTTTTGCCATTTTGCTGAAGCTAATGTAATATCAACAAATAAAAAAACTACAGGGGGATACAATTTCAAGTGCATACTGGATCTTAATTATTGAACAAATGAAGCATGACACATTATAGTTCAACACAACATAACCCAGCCAGTTAGACCTGTATGAAATGCAGGGGAAATACCAATGACATGAAATTTAATTTCTTCACATTACAGTTCCATAACAATGCGGTTGAGTGCTTTGATTGATTTATAGTCAAATTTGTCTAATAAATTGTTTTAAAGCCTTTTAACGGTTACTTCCTTAAAATTCAAAAACCCATTGTCAGTGGGATTAATCCACTTTCAAGAAGTGGTCGAGACAAATAGCAAAAGTACCATCCAACAAAAACACTTGCACGCAATCTGCCACTGACTGTTAGAAGAGCTTTGTATAAAGTCTGGGTGCAACTGTTCTTTTATCTTATGGATTTGAGCACTATTAATCAATTTTCTAATGGACACAATTTGGACCTGCAGCATCCAAGTGGTTTAATCACTAGTGGGATTATGCCATCAGATTGGAATCCTGAGTCCTTGACTACTTTAGCTCTATTCACCTGAAATCCTACCCTTCGCTCTGCACCTCTTCACTTCTCTTTCCATCTTAAAAAGGTTTCTTCACTCTATCCAAGACTTTTATCACCCACACCTATTCTCTCCCCCCCATTATTGACACCCCTCCACCTCTTTATCATTGTTAAGGTTCTTGAGGCTTCCTTACATTAAAGGTATAAATGTTGGCTGTTATTGTTGCTTTGGAACATGCAACAGGCCCAGACCTTCATTTTCAGTGCACCAACACCATGGCATTATATGCTTATTCCAAAAGTTACACTGGAACTGAAAATACAGCAGGTTCACATGGTCAGGGACCTACTGTTTAAAAAGAACCATTTACTGATAATACTAAGAATGAAAGATCTTGCATTCATATAGTAAGCTTCATGTCTTTTGGAGATTCCTAAATTCTTCACAGTATTTTTGAAGTGTAGAAATGTTATAATGTAGAAAATATGGCAACTATTATGCATAAAACAACATATGCACAACAATGAGATAAGTGAGACAATCTGTTTTAGTAATGTTGATTGAGGTCTAAACGTTGCCCAGGATACTGAGGAAATTCCCCTCCTATTCTTCAAATAATGCCAGACGATTTTTTTACACTCACCTCAGAGGGCACACAGGTCCTCAGTTTAACAGCTTACCTGTAAGATGGTAGCTTTTATCATGGCACAGCACTGAATCGAAGGATTGGACATTTAGGTTAATTTTTGGATCTAAAATGGGCAATTTCTGACAGATATATTTCAGCTTACCCAACATGGGTACTGAACTTGAATTTTCTGCCTCAGTGGCAGAAAGTCTCAGATAAATTCTGGTAGGGGGATTGGAGGAAAATACAGGGATGCAAACTGAGCATGTGCTAACAGTGACCTGTAGCAGTGCTGCGGAGTAGAAGGCTGCTGATTCGGCTGTGGTGAGAAAGTGAATAAACACAAGCTCAAATTTTTTTTTGCAGAAGGCACAAGATCATTTTATGCATATTCAAATTGTTCCAATGCTGCTTTTAGGTGGACCAACAAACTTTACAATGGCCATTTCAATGGTGCGGACCAGGTGCAGGACCTAGTGACAATGCAGAAACTGGAACATATTGTGTCTGTTTTGTACCAAAATGATGGACAAAATGCATCCCTATTTCTACCCCAATATAGGTTTGTGTACTTAATTCTCAAGAGTGGGGCCTGAATCCACTTAAAGATAAAACTTAAAGATAAATGCGCTATTGCAGAGCCAAAGGTGCAAATCCACCCTATAACATGTTATTGTACAGAAATACAATACCAACAACTTACATTAATTTTTATTTTTTTTTTATTCACTCATGGGATGTGGGTGTTGCTGACTAGGCCAGCATTTATTGCCCATCCCTAATTGCCCTTGAGAAGCTGGTGGTGAGCTGCCTTCTTGAACCACTGCAGTCCATGTGGTGCAAGTACACCCACAGTGCTGTTAGGGAGGGAGTTCCAGGATTTTGACCCAGCAACAGTGAAGGAACGGCGATATATTTCCAAGTCAGGATGTTGAGTGGTTTGGAGGAGAACTTCCATGCGGTGGCGTCCCCATGCTGCCCTTGTCCTTCCGAACGGTAGCAGTCATGGGTTCAGAAGGTGGTGTCTAAGGAGCCTTGGTGAGTTCCTGCAGTGCATCTTGTAGTTGGGTGGGGGGTGGAGGTGCCACACAGGAAGCCATTGTGAGGTTTGCTTGGGTCACCCTTGGGGTCCCATGTTCAATGATATTAATGCCTCGTTGAGAAGTCTGCTCTTCTGTTGAGTGCCACCCACCTTTCCCTTGCCTCCCACCCCCCTTCTACCCCCAACACTCATGATCCCTATCCTGCAACTCCCATTCCACTGTCACTCACCTTTGGCCTTGAGACCCTCATTGATCCTGGGCCTCTGGTGGGTGTATTGTTGTCAGCTGTCACTGCGCCCGATTTAATGCTTGGAAAGCCTGAATGTGGCCACTTAAGTGTCTGATAGGCACTTAATATGGTAGGCCTTTCCCAACTGAGGCGATGTGGTGATTTTGATGGCTCTCTATCCAGTGGGCAAGAGACCTGGTGCCTGGAATAAATACTGCCCATAGTTTGAGATGGAAAAGGTCATGGAGGGATTTGAATACAAAGATGAGAATTTCAAATTTGAAGCATTATTTAACAAACAATATTAATGTTCGCTGGTTCTGCCACCATCAATGTCAAGGATGCAAAATTATGCCAATTTGTACTATTCCCTAGGAAGCTACTTGGCTGACTTCAGTTGAGAGACTCCCTGCTGGATATGGAAATACGGACTTCATGGGAAATGCAAATTATATTCAACTTTACACATTTACTACAGGGAAGGGCTTGTTAAAATAAAACCAATTTAATTGATGATTATCTGGAATAAGGCATAATTTTTGGCAATTTCCTTCTATAATTCCTTTTTCATTGTTATCATTTTAGTCGCCAGTTAATAAATAACCAAAAGTATGTTACTGCATGACAAATTTATTTATTTAGATATTGCAGCTGTGTAACTAATCAACTTGACACTATGCATAAATAGTCTCAATGTGAAGCAGCCATTTCGAGCACACAGTCTCTTCAATTCCACCTTCACAGTCATTCATTTTAGCAAAAAACTTCCAGCTGTTTTCAGTTCAATTGAAATCTTCGCACGCTTGTATGAAAACAATTATATTGGCCGGTCATTGCATATTGGAGTTTCTAAGGCATGGAGCAAAATTGTGAAGAACTCAATCTTTGTATTTATCCTGCCTTCACAGGATTTTAATTGCAGTTATTCACTGGTGAATAGCTTATTTTCCTGCTACGGTAGCAGCATTTCAAGAGGATTCCACCCCCAACCCAGTTTCATAAGGAAACAACAGTTGTTGTTGGTCCTATAAGAGGTATCTAGGCAACCGATTTGGCTAACCATAAATTGTAAATCTATGTGCGCTTTTCCAACTTCAACTGTAAAACTGCCTGCCGTTATTTTTATCCTCAAAGTTTATGTGCAATTTGTAGTTGCTGCTGGCTTGAATAATAAGCAACGTTGGCTGGATTTAATGTAGTCCGTCATGGCGGGAACCATGGAGGGTGGTCCCACTTATTCATGGGAGAGGCCCCATATCAGTTTCCCGGTGGTGAGAAAACTTCCCCAAATAAGTCAGAGGGTGAAAGGGGCTGACATGGGATTCTTGGCTGCTGCAAGCAGGATATCAATTAGGCTCATTAATGAGCCAATTGACACCCATTACCTGAGCCCACCACAATTTAGTGATGGCTCAGGGATTAAATGGAGGCCTCACGGGTCTCCTGATCCTTCAGAAGGCTGCCCAGCACAATCTGTTGGGTTTTTCATTGGTCTCATATGGGCAGGAAGGGGCTGGTTCCTCACCATCAGGCACTCTATGCCCGATTGAGGGGCCCAGCATCAGGCAGACGGGGTGGGGGCTGCTGTGAGCCACCCACTTGCTGCTACCTCCCACCCCCCTCCCCTATCTCTCCCACTACCCCCACCCCGCAACCCCCAGCCCACCTTCACTTGCCTGTGGCCTTGGGTCCCTCCGTGACTCCGCGATCCTGGGCTCTGAGTGGGTGCAGTGCTGCCACTAGCTACCATTCCCACTAGTGGCATGAGGAGCTGCCAGCGTCTGATTAGCAGACGGCAGGGACCTCAGTCGTGGTGAAGGTATGCCAGTGACAATTAAATGCCTGAATGACATTTGATTTGGTCGAGCCTCCCCACGGAACTGAGTGGTTTCTCCCAGTTCTTTGATTGGTGAATGAGACCCCTGTTGGCCTGGCAATATCTTGGCCCTTATATTTAAATGATTTGGTACATTGTACAGACTAAAACAGCCTGTTCCAAAAGGCATTCAATAAGGTGCTACATAAAAGGTTGCTATACAAAATAGGAGCTCAAAGTGTTGGGAATAATGTGTTAGCATGGATAGAAGATTGGTTAACTAACAGGAAACAGTCGGGATAAGTGGGTCCTTTTCAGGTTGCCAAACTGTAACTAGAGGGGTGCCACAGGGCCTCAACTACTTACAATCTATATTAATGACCCGGATGAAGGGAAAGGGTGTATTGTATCCAAATTTGCCGTGAAGATACCAAGATAGATGGGAAAGCAAGTTGTGAGGAGCACACCAAGAGTCTGCAAAGGGATTATAGACAGGTTAAGTGAAAGGGAAAAAATGGCAGATGGAATATGTGAGGTTATCCACTTTGGTAGGAAGAATAGAAAAGCAGAATATAATTTAAATGGAGAGACTACAGAATGCAGTGATATAGAGGGATCTGGGTGTTCTTGTAAATGAATTACAAGCAGCATACAGGTAAAGCAAGAAACTCAGAAGGTAAATGGAATGTTGGCGTTTATTGCATGGGGGCAGTAGTATAAAGGTAGTGAAGTCTTGCTCCTCCTGGACAGGGTGTTGCTGAGGTGAAATACAGAATAATGCATACAGTTTGGTCTCCTTATTTGAGATGGGATATGCTGGCATTGGAGGCAATTCAGAGAATGTTCACTAGGTTGATTACTGGGATGAAGGGGTTGTCTTATGAGGAAAGGTTTTTTTTTGTTCATTCATGGGATGTGGGCTTCGCTGGCTGGGCCAGCATTTATTGCACATCCCGAGTTGTCCTTGAGAAGGTGGTGGTGAGCTGCCTTCTTGATGTGCTGCAGTCCATGTGGTATAGGTACACCCACAGTGCTGTTAGGAAGGGAGTTCCAGGATTTTGACCCAGCGACAGAAGGAATGGCGATATATTTCTAAGTCAGGACAGTGAGTGACTTGGAGGGGAACTTCCATGTGGTGGTGTTCCCATCTATCTGCTGCCATTGTTCTTCTAGATGGTAGCAGTCATGGGTTTGGAAGGTGCTGCCTAAAGAGCCTTGGTGAATTCCTGCAGTGCATCTTGTAAATGGCACACAATGCTGCCACTGTGTGTTAGTGGTGGAGGGAGTGAATGTTTGTGGGTGTGGTGCCAATCAAGTGGGCTGCTTTGCCCTGGATGGTGCCCAGCTTCTTGAGTGTTGTGGGAGCTGCACTCATCCAGGCAAGTGGAGAGTATTCCATCACACTCCTGACTTGTGCCTTGTAGATGGTGGATAGGCTTTGGGGAGTTGGGAGATGGGTTACTCGTCGCATGATTCCTAGCCTCTGACCTGCTCTTGTGGCCACAGTATTTATATGGCTAGACCAGTTCAGTTTCTGGTCAATGGTAACCCCCAGGATGTTGATAGTGGAGGATTAAGTGATGGTAATGCAATTGAACATCGAGGGGCAATGGTTGGATTCTCTCTTTTGGAGATGGTCATTGCCTGACACTTGTGTGGCACAAATGTTACTTGCCACTTGTCAGCCCAAGCCTGGATATTGTCCAGGTCTTGCTAGATTTGGACATGGACTGCTTCAGTCTCTGAGGAGTCATGAATGGTGTTGAACATCGTGTAATCATCAGCGAACATCCCCACTTCTGACCTTATGATGGAAGGAAGGTCATTGATGAAGCAGCTGAAGATGGTTGGGCCGAGGACACTACCCCGAGGAACTCCTGCGGTGATGTCCTGGAGCTGAGATGACTGACCTCCAACAACCACAACCATCTTCCTTTGTGCAAAGTATGACTCCAACCAGTGGAGAGTTTTCCCCCGATTCCAATTGACTCCAGTTTTGCTAGTGCTCCTTGATGCCACACTCTGTCAAATGCGGCCTTGATGCCAAGGGCAGTCACTCTCACCTCACCTCTGGAGTTCAGCTCTTTTGTCCATGTTTGAACCAAGGCTGTAATGAGGTCAGGAGCTGAGTGGCCCTGGCGGAACCCAAACTGGGCGTCAGTGAGCAGGTTATTGCTAAGCAAGTGCCGCTTGATAGCACTGTTGGTTAGTTTAACTAACTTCTATTAGTTTACTGATGATCGTGAGTAGACTGATGGGGTGGTAATTGGCCGGGTTGGATTTTTTTCTGGTTTTTGTGTACAGGACATACCTGGGCAATTTTCCACATAGCCAGGCAGATGCCTATGTTGTAGCTGTACTGGAACAGCTTGGCTAGGGGCGTGGCAAGTTCTGGAGCACTCCTTGGAATTTTGAAGAACGTAAGGCGATCTTACTGACAGGGTAGATGCTGAGAGAATGTTTCCACTTGTGGGGGAAATCTAAAACTAGGGGGACACAGTTTCATAATAAAGGGTCTCCCATTTAAGATGGTGATAAGGAGGAATTACTTCTCTCAGAAGGTAGTTAATCTTTGGAAAACTCTAATTTGAGCGCAATGGACGCTGGGCCATTGAATATATTCAAGACTTAGTAGATAGATTCTCGATCTACAAAGGAGTCAAGGGTTATGCGGGGGGTGGGGTGTGGGAGGTTGGTGGGGAGGTGCAGCCAGAAATGTGGAGTTAAGGCCACAATCAGATTTACCATGAACCTATTAAATGGCAGAGCAGGCTCGAGGGGCTGGATGGCCTACCCATGCTCCTGTTTATTGTGTTCTTATGTTATTTTCTAGAAACTGTCTAAATCTCCAATTTATTTCATGTAGATTCCAACTTAAAGTTCCCCCTTAATATTTTAGATCTACCCCAGTCCTGATGAAAAGTCACTGATCTGAATCATTGGGCTGAATTTTACCGGCCCCCGGGTGGCAGGAATGGAGGTTGGGGCAGTGGGGGGGGAAACTGGTAAGATAGCGGGGAGCTGGGTCAGGTGTCTCCTTGACATTGTTCCACCACCAGGGAAGTTTCCCAATGGCGGGCAGGACCCAGGCAGCCGATTTGCATAACCAAGGCCCCAATCAAAGGCTTATTAAGCATTTTTCTGACTACTGCCACATGAGAAGACCACCAGCTTCATGGAGGCCCCCCTGCGGCAGCCCAGAGGCACAGATAGGGAAGGCAGCCCCTACAGCCCCAGTGATCCCCATTAAGAAGGGTTTCCACTTGGCCTCCTGAATTTGTTATTTTTAAATTACTTACCAGGTGTTATCAAGGTTTCCGAACTGCCTTAGCAGTGCCCACCTCTCCTGGAGCTGGGCGCAGAGGTGGCCAATTAGGATTTTGGTTCAGCAAAACATGAAGGATCAGCGATGTATTTCCAAGTCAGGATGGTGTGTGACTTGGAGGGAAACTCACAAGTGGCAGTGTTTCCAAGTGCCTGCTGTGCTTGCTCTATTAGGTGGTAGAGGCTATGGCTTTGAAATGTGTTTTGAAGAAACCTTGGTGAGTTGTTGCAGCGCATCCTATAGGTAAGTACACACTACAGCTATTGTACTCTGGTGGCGAAGGGAATGAATATTTGAGATAGTGGATAGGATGTCCATCTAGTGGGTTATTTTGTCCTGTGAAGTGCTGAATTTCTTGAGTGTTATTGGAGCTGCACTCATCCATGCAAGCTGAGAGTATTCCATCACACTCTTCACTTGTGTCTTGTAGATGGTGGACAGGCTTTGGGAAGTCAGGAGGTGAGTTACTCTCTGCAGGATTCCTAGCCTCTAACCTGCTCTTGCAGCCACAGTATTCATGTAGCTAGTCCAGTTCAATTTCTGGTCAATGATAATGTTGATGGTGGGGGATTCAGTTATGGCAATACTGTTGAATGTCAAGAGAAGGTGGTTAGATTCTCTCTCTTGTTGCAGATGGTATCTGCCTTGCACATGTGTGTGGCACAATTGTTAATTGCCACTTATAAGTCTAAACCTGAAGGTTATCCAGCTCTTTCTGCATGCAGGCATGAACTGCTTCATTATCTGAGGAGTTGCAAATGGAACTGAGCATTCTGCAATCATCAGCAAACAACCCTACTTCTGACCTTATGAAGGAGGAAAGGTCATTGATGAAGCAACTGAAAATATTTGGGCCTAGGGCACTACCCTGAAGAATTCCTGCAGCAATGTCCTGGGGCTGAGATGATTAGCCTCCAACAACCACAACCATCTTCCTTTTTGCTGGGTATGACTCCAACCAGGGGATTCCCATCAACTTCAATTTCACAAAGGGTCCACACTCAGTCAATGCTGCCTTTATGTGAAAGGCTGTCACTTTCACCTCATGTCTGGAATTTAACTCTTTTTTATTCCATGTTTGGACCAAGGCTGTAAATATATCTGGAGCTGAGTGGTCCCACTGGAACCAAACAGAGCAACAGTGAGCAGGTCATTGCTATGTAAGTGCTACTTGATAGCAATGTCAATGACACCTTTCATCACTTTGCTGATGGTTAAGAGTAAACTGATGGGCGCTAATTGGCTGGATTGAACTTGTTCTACTTTTTTGGATAGGTTTTACTGGGCAATATTCCACTGTTGGGTAGATGCTAGTATCGTAGTTGTACTAGAACAGCTTGGTTAGAGAATGGGTAGTTCTGGAGCACAAGTCTTTATGGATGTTGAGGCCCATAGCCTTTTCTCTATACAGTGTTTTCAACCATTTCATGAAGTCTAGAGGATTGGTTAGAATTGGCTGAAAACCGGCATCTGTGATGGTGGCAGCGAAGATGAATCATCCACTTGGTGACTGACCGCCAACAACCACAACCATCTTCCTTTGTGCTAGAATTGACTCCAACCAGTGGAGAGTTTTCACCCGATTCCCATTGACTCCAGTTTTGCTGGGGCTCCTTGATGCCACACCTGGTCAAATGCTGCCTTGATGTCAAGGATAGTCACTCTTACCTCACCTTTTGGGTTCATCTCTTTTTTACATGTTTGGACCAAGGCTGTAATGTGATCCAAAGCCACAAGACAGAAGGAACTTTGGAGCCTCTACCATTACTATCCATAGTATCCATAGCTCAAGAGTACAACATGCATGTAAAAAGTTCAAGTTGCCACAGTAACTTGGGCTCCCTGAGCGAACTGTAACATGCACATTTCATATTGCTAGGTAAGTTATGATATGGTTAGACACAGGTCCCAGTCCTAACCTCAAAGCATCCACTGTACTGTGTGACATCTTTCAAATTTTTTACATACTCCATTTGGGAGTCTAGGTTTGGTGGCCAGTGCAGGAGCAGGAGTGATTTCTGGCTGGGCAGGGGGTGGGGGGAGTTTAGCGATCTTATGTTGTTCAGCTCATTACATATGCATCTGTGAGGAGCTTGCTTATTCTCGCAGTAGGGGTGGGCAGAAAGTCACTATACCCACTGTGACCTCATGGAGTCAAATGTCTGGGCGTCATAGTTAAAGGATAGCCTGCACTATCCCTTCCACTTTGGCCCAGTCAATGCTCCATCCTTCCCCGCTAATCCTTCCTCCTTGCCTTGGTAATCCTCTACGGCCCTTGCACTGCCACCACCCGCTCTCAAGCATGGGCTGGCATTTATAGACACTCCCCAAAGAGGACAATGCAGCGGCAACTCACCATTAACCATGGATGAAGTCCACCTCGCCAGGTGCACACCACTTATATATAGTCGTAAAAATTAACATTCTAATTTCTCGCTGGTGAGGAACTTAATTCCGATGAGGTGGCTTTTTAATGAGCATGCATGATATGCTAATGCACGCAAAAGGACTTCCCAACATTGTTCATCGGGAAGCTCGAATTACCTTTAACCCACCTTTAAAGTCCGAGAACTTAGTTCCAAAACTTCATCCCACCGTCAGGAGATACATTTTTGCCCTCATGCCAAATTAAGTTCCCTCCGCCAGGCTTCCTGCTGCTGGCAGGACTGGAAGATTCTGCCCTGTGTCTTTTCTGCATGCAATTGCCGGGTAACTGCCATTGGTACAGAATTACAAACTACTTTATTCGGTGAACTCATGTCCACTAGGATTTGATTTGAGGCTACCCAAACTTCATTCACATAGCTCGCGTAAAGACAGAAGACAGGAGACATTCATCCCATTAGTTTAGGCTGTATTTCAAGCCAAGCAGGCAAAATGCTTGTGTCTAACCTACACTTAACATGGCTCCTATCAATCAATCTAGGGTCAATGATCTGCAAATATACAGTAAAATCAAGTATTAAATGAACAACATCAGTAACAAAAATCTCATCAAGCAGGTGCTAATGCATTGTGGGTGTTTAAATAGCAATCTGAACAGAATCATTTTATTAAAACACAGACTGAAACTAAGGGAAACTTCAATCACTGAGTTCAAATATCCTGAAACATTTCTCATACACTACGGAAGACAGTAATAAATCTATATTACTCTTGAGTGTATGAAAAAATTGCATTTCTACATACAAGTGAAACACTACCATCCATTTATAATAAACTTACGATTGCTGTTGACACATTGAACTTCTGGTGTCTGGATGCCCGGCCCGCACTCACTGTCATTGTCAGGTGTACATTCTCCCAGTCTCACAACCTGCCAACTGTAACAGGATGGGTCATCACAAGGGATAGCTTCAATCAAATGTGGGCAATTCCCTGTTCCACCAGTAGGTTCATTGGCAATGTGTCGTTTCCGCAGTTTAAATCCTGTAGGAAGGAAACATTTTACTTATTTCATTTTCCTATTTACAAAACAAAGAAGCAATAAAAGAAAGCAGCAAATTCAATCTACACAATCCCTTGTTTTAAACTTATTTAACTCTCAATACACAGGTGAAGTCTTCAACAGAATCTGTAATTACATTAACTCATTAAGGTGGATCTTTCAAATTAAGAATTATATAAACAGGACTCATTATCTCATGAATTCTGCACTGATAGAAATAAAAATTGCCTGGAGCATTTGCATCTTCTAAATTATTTCATCATTGCATCATTTACATCTTATTAAAACATCATCACAATCAATCTTTTGAAAAGAATCTGCACAAATTGTTGTTTTTTATTTGGAATCTATTTCTTTCCACCATAAAAAATATACATTTGCCATGGAGTCTACAAGGTAAGAGGACATTTTCTCTGTGCACTTGCTGTTGTGAAATCTTAAACTAATTTACTATTTTGCTACACTTACTGCACAGGGAGATTTAAACTCATGTTTGAAAAAATTAGTCAAAAGAAAAAAATATAGAAAATCATTCACATATATGTGTTTTAAAGCTACTGTTTTAAGTCTAGTTTACTCAGTTGTCCAGAATGCTTTGACAGTACAGTGTCTAAAATCTGGCTGTCCAAAAACCAGAGTTGTCCAAAAAACGGACATTTTTAGAACGTGCCATGCATCAATTCTAATCCAGTAAAATAAAAAATAACTTACCTAGACAATTCAGCTAGGTGCTGCATTGGCACGGTGTGGCAACTGACTAGTTATCTCCTTCACCACTTGCGCACCAGTCTATTCCCACGCTTTAGGCAACCCTTGAACCCACCCAACCCACCTTTAACTGAACCGCCCATGGCCTTAACTGCCCGACCCAAAATCCAGCAAGATCTTGTTATGAGCGGTTGAGGTGGAATGAGCTGGCTCCCCTCTTTTTCAACCCCTTTGGTTGGTCACAACAAAGGTTTGTTTAAAATTCTTTCCCCATGGATACCTTTTCCCAATCCAAATATATTTACTTTTTATAAGGAACCAATCCAACCAGGTTTACTTGAGTCAAAGAAGGAATAAGTTTATTAGTTACTAAAATGCGAGGAAAAGTAATAAAGACATGACACACGCACATGCACACACATGCACACACACACACACACATCAGAAATGAGAAAGTTAAGAGCCTGAATAAAAGTTAATATATACAAATCAGTCCTTGGTTTATCCTTGAGGGATAGATGGTTGTACATTGCGCCCATTAGTGAGACAATTT
The DNA here is from genome assembly GCF_964194155.1 of Cetorhinus maximus. Classification (NCBI taxonomy): domain Eukaryota; kingdom Metazoa; phylum Chordata; class Chondrichthyes; order Lamniformes; family Cetorhinidae; genus Cetorhinus; species Cetorhinus maximus. The sequence continues at coordinate 108,685,444 of NC_135881.1, forward strand.
CAGTAGAACTCTGGAGCTGACTTTGGCAGTTTCACAGTCTATCAGAGACATTTTTTGGCTTGATTCAGTTTTGCACTCTGCTGAAGAAGACACCATGTTACAACATTTGTCTCCAGCGAGAGAGAGAGAGAGAGAGATCCTGCTCTTTCAGCAGTGTTCTTAGAAGACTGCCTCCACAGCTTCTAACCCCATAGTCTCCCAACCTCGGACAGTCCACTTCTACCGCCTCCTCAAAATCCACAAACAGGACTGTCCTGGTAGACTAATCGTGTCAGCCTGTTCCTGCCCATGCAACTCATTTCTTCCTATCTTGACTCCGTTCTCTCTCCCTTTGTCCAGCCTCTTCCAACCTACATCCGTGATTCCTCTGATGCCCTACATCATATCAACAATTTCCAGTTCCCTGGCCCTAAACGCCTCCTCTTCACCACGGACGTCCAATCCCTCTACACCTCCATCCCCCACCAGGATGGTCTGAGGGCTCTCCGCTTCTTCCTCAAACAGAGGCCCGAACAATCCCCATCCACCACCACTCTTCTCCGTCTGGCTGAACTTGTTCTCTCACTGAACAATTTCTCCTTAAACTTTTCTCACTTCCTCCAAATAATAGGTGTGGCTATGGATACCCACAAGGGCCCCAGCTATGCCTGTCTCTTTATGGGGTATGTGGAACATTCCTTGTTCCAGTCCTACTCCGGGCCCTTCCCACAACTCTTTTTTCGGTACATCGATAACTGTTTCAGTGTTGCTTCATTCTCTCGCCTGGACCTGGAAAAACTTATCAATTTTGCTTCCAATTTCCACCCCTCCATCACTTTCACATGGTCCATCTCCGACACTTCCCTTCCCTTCCTTGACCTCTCTGTCTCAATTTCTGGTGATAGACTGCCCACCAATATTCATTACAAGCCCACCGACTCCCACAGCTACCTCGACTATAGCTCCTCACACCCCGCTTCCTGTAAGGGCTCCATCCCATTCTCTCAGTTCCTTCGCCTCCGTCACATCTGTTCTGATCATGCCACTTTCTAAAACAGTGCTTTTCACATGTCCTCCTTCTTCCTTAACCGGGGTTTCCCACTCACAGTGGTTGATGGGGCCCTCAACCGTGTCCGATCCATCTCCCGCACCTCTGCCCTCACACCTTCCTCTCCCAACCAGAAACATGATAGGGTCCCCCTTGTCCTCACTTTTCACCCCACCAGCCTCCACATTCAAAGGATCATCCTCTGCCATTTACACCAACTCCAGCATGATGCCACCACCAAACACATCTTCCCTTCACCCCCCCCTGGTGGCATTCCGTAGGGACCATTCCCTCCGGGACGCCCTGGTCCACTCCTCCATCATCCCAAACACCTCAACCCCCTCCCACGGCACCTTCCCACGCAATCATAGAAGGTGCAACACCTGCCCCTTTACTTCCCCCCTCCTCACCGTCCAAGGGCCCAAACATTCCTTTCATGTGAAGCAGCGCTTCACTTGCACTTCTCCCAATTTGGTCTACTGCATTCGCTGCTCCCAATGCGGTCTCCTCTATATTGGAGGAAACCAGGTGACCGCTTTGCAGAACACCTTCAGTCTGTCCACAAGCATGCCCCAGACCTTCCTGTTGCTTGCCATTTCAACACCCCATCCTGCTCTCATTCCCACATGTCCATCCTTGGCCTGCTGCAATGTTCCAGTGAAGCTCAACGCAAACTGGAGGAACAGCACCTCATCTTCTGATTAGGCACTTTACAGCCTTCTGGACTTAACATTGAGTTCAACAACTTCAGATCATGAACTCTCTCCTCTGTCCCCATCCCCCTTTTTTCCATATTCATTTAAATTTTTTTTAATTGTTATTAATTTCCATCCCACTTATTTTCATTATTATTATTTTTAAAATTTATTTCCATTTTCATTTATTGTTTTGTCCCCAGCTTTCAGCCTTTTCGATCTTTCTTCCCACCACCGTCCCCTACCCACCACTGGGGCCATCTGTCACTTACCAGAGTGCTTAACCTGATCCGGCCATTATCACATCTTGCTTTCTTAATGTCACCATTAGCACCTCATTTAGCCAGTACCACCACCATTAACAACTCTTTGACCTTTTATTTGTGACATCTTTTGCCATCTCTCCTTTGCCTCCACCTATCGCTGGCCTTCAATCCAGCTTCACCGGTTCCACCCCGCTTAATCAGTATATATTTCACCACATCTCTACCTCCCTTTAGATCTGAAGAGTCATACGGACTCAAAATGTTATATCTGTCTCTCTCTACAGATGCTGTCAGACCTGCTGAGTTTTTCTAGCATTTTTTGTTTTCGTTCTTAGAAGACTGTCTTGTTTCTTGCTTCTCTCTGTTTATCTTAATGGCACTTGTTTTCAGTGAGACACACACACACACACACACACAGAATTCCTTCATACTTCTTTGTTCTCCTGTTCTGCCATTTCACAAAACACTGGTCTTCAGCCAGTTTTAATCCATTTTCCCTGTGTATTCCTGGGAGGGGGAAATAGCATATATAGTCCATTTTGCTTTCATCTCAGAAACATTTTGACACATTCTGAGATATAAAGCAACAGGAGATGGGTTCTGGGATTTCTGATGAGGCGTAGGAAGCAGTCTCCATTGTCTCCACAAACACAGGAGATTAAAGTCCAGCCTTTTGCATTTTGCACACCTTTCTTTTAAGCGTCTCTGTTTGAAGTGGACCTTGATACCTCTTCAGGTGCAAAATTCCATGTTCTCAGGACATACCTTCAGTATAATCCACATAGGAATTTTCCAGAAAGTGGTCACCTTACAGTATCAGCCATCTGTGTCTTTTCTTGTATTTTTTAAAAACACAGATATTCTCTAAAAAGTTCAATATGCCCATAGGTAGTTGGTGAAACTGTAGTCCACTTTTGTGACAATCTGAAATCCACACGGCATTGGTCTCGAGGTTCCTGGTTTTGAGACACTGTACCTGTATCCCCAAAATTTATACTCTCCAACATTTAATTTAAATTCTAATAAATAATATCTGATATATTTGTTGCAGTCCTGCTAATGATAGATTTTGCATACCTTTCTTTCCTTGTGGATCGTCACAGCTTTCATAGGTACATGGTCCCCAAGCAGTCCAGGATGATACTTCACATTCAATGGGACAGGCAATCTGACACAACTGTGTGGTGTTTGGTGTGGGTCCAGTACACAACTTGTTGGCAATAGGTTTTTCAGCTAACAGTTTAAAGGGAAAAAAAATACATGTTACTTTACACATTAGATATAACAATAAATAAAACTCATCTTTCAACTTATGCTTCCTTTAATAACATGACATTAATAAAAAATGGTATCATCACATCAAGGAGAATGTCAACCTCTTGTCCCACTGGGCTGAATTTTTGATTGGAGAGCAATCATCTTGCCTAGTGGTAGAGTGGCACCAGTTGGAACCAAAGGTTGAAATAAAAAAATGCTTCTTTAGCCAATTGGGCCTCAGGGGAATAAGAACCTCAGGCAGAGCACCACAGCAATGTGGTTAACTCTTAAATGCCCTCTGAACAAGGGCAATTAGGGATGGGCAATAAATGCTGGCCTAGCCAGTGATGCCCACATCCCATGAACAAATATTTTTTAAAAATGTCCCTTCCAATGGCAGATCAGGCCGTGATCCCTGAGGCATAGTAACAGGTACCACCAATCCACCCTGGCTATGCAAATCCCTAGAAGTTTGGATGGTGTCTTCAGCCTGGATCTATGCCAGACTGAAATTGTATTTACACTGGAGCAGCAGGCCTTTAAGAATCGCTATCCTATAATAAATATATATCCACATACATATGGCAGCTAAAATTGCGTAACTCCCCACACTGTTCTTCCCTAACTTCAGTCAAAGTGCAGCAGGTGGGTGACAAATTAGGTTGAGCCTACACATATTTGGTCCAAATTAATATTGGGGATTCTAGGGTAACCTGTTGGCTACAGAGCCTATGCCCATCCCAATCAAGGCATTGGCATTCAAGGGGACAGGGATAGGGCTATGCTGGGTGTAAATCCTGAAAGTTTCAAGAACAAACATTTTGATTAAGTATTACAGCACAGTTTACTCATGGCAAGGCCGGATGCCTAGGACTATAGATCAGGCATAAGCCTGCCTCAATTTAAGATAAAGAGAATACATTTCCATCCAGCAGCTATGTCAACAATCCTATTTGAAAAAGGGCAGATGTGTTCGACAGAGTTGATAGCAGTCTTGTTAAAATGAAACAGGCAATGTGAAGATTTTAAAGAGTAATATTTAGATGTCTTCGTCCAAGGCAAGCTAGTGACCCACTGAAAAGAAAATTATGAAAAATTTTCAATCTGGAGCAGGTATTTTGCTGTAAGTGAAGAACACCCTTAAATGTGGCAATGCAGGAATAATTAACCCTGAATTTGTTGACAGTAGCACATCTAGAGCATGTACCATTATTTTAGCACAGAAGTTCCAAAAAATTATGGTGTAAGAGAATTATGCTAGCTTTTATGCCACACAAAATTTTCATGGGCCCATTGTACTGGTCTAGTGAAACATTGTCAAAACCTAAAAAGGTGTAATCCTTTCCCCATTAATAAGAGTGGCATTACAAACTATCCCAGCAAGAAACAATAATTATGTACAGAATGAAGAGCTTATTTATAGGAGATTAAAAATCACATGGGGCTGAATTTTCAAGCCCTCCGAGTTTGGGGACAGTGGTGGATGGGGCCCAAAAATACTAGCACTGGCCAGTAGCCTGCTTTCTTAACAATACTCCTGGTGTCAGCCATTTTTGCTGAGGTGGGTTCACGGGCGGCAGAGCTACTCATGCCCATGAGGCAGGTTGTCAATTAAGTTAACAGCCAATTGGGATTTTCTAGTGGGCCTCCAGTTTCCCAATATGATGGGGGGCAATGTAACTGCCTGAAGGTAGGTACACAGTGGCAAGTTCGGGTCCAGCACTCCAACAACCTACAGGCCCTCCCTACCTGCCTGGGTGCTGGTGGAGCCAAAGGCTGCTCTCCAGAGAGATTCCAACCCTCCCACACCACAGTTTAGACTGACTGCTTTTTTAGGTGGAGGTAATGTTTTCACCCCTGTTTGTTAGATTGTATGGCTGTAAACAATGGCCAGAATTTTTCCCTCATTGGCTGGGCTCGGCGGGAGCGGGCGGAGGCAGTTGGGAAGCCGCCCGTTGCCCACGATCGGCTCCACACCGTGATTTCACGCGGGTGGGCCAGTTAAGGCCCGGCCAGCGTAAGACGCGGCTGCGGAATGAGCGAGAAGGGGCGGGCAGAGGCCCGTGCTCAATGTCCGCCAGGTCCAATGGCAACCCGACGGCCGATTCAAAAGCAGCCGCAGCAGCCACTCGAAGGCTGCCAGTGAAGGACGTGGACTTCGTGATGGAGAGTGTAGCAGCTGGACATGGCAGGCAGGAGGGCAGGTCGGCAGGGCAGTTGGCCCAGCGTTTCTCTGATGAGTGCCTCTCTGTCCTCCTGGTGGAGGCGACAGCACAGAGGGAGTTCCTTGTCCCCAGGGATGGGAGGAGGAGGCCCCCCCAGCTCACCAAAAATGGCAGGGAGGACGTGGCATCCAGGGTGAGCTCCCATGATGTGGTGAGGCGTACATGGGTGCAGTGCCGTAAGTGCTTCAATGATCTCCTGCAATCGGGAAGGGTGAGTACCGTGTTAGCATGGATCACTTAGCACAGCAGTTAGGAGCTGCCCACCACCGCACCCCCCACCCCGGAACCTCAGAGATCTTAGCGTGAGAGTGGCAAATGTCAATGAGGCAGCATCTGGGCAAGGGGGTGAGCCCAGGCTGCTTGCACTGAGTTTCTTGCGGCTCTAGGGTCACAAATTGGCTGAGCCCTGTGAGGTATTCCTCAGGTGGGGCTGGCCAGGCTGCAATGGCAATGCAGATACAGAGTGGATTAATCAATGCTCCTCCATGATTTCAGGAGAAGACATCCCATAACAATGCAGAGAGGTTGTGGACTGGCAGTGGAGCACCCCACCTACTCATCCTCACTCAGTATGAGCAGGAGGCCCTGGTGCTGGAGAGGCTCCATGCACCTAGATCAACCGGCCATGGTGAGGTTGGGGTGCCACAGGTGGGTAAGAGTGCAGTGCACTGAGGTCAGAATGTCTGTAATTGCAACCATTCCACTGTAGACTCTATATTGATGTGAGCCTTGTACATGGATTCCCCATTGATAATGGAATGATTCAGGTGCCGGGCATGCACAGTAACAGTGTAATGACTTCAACTAATGACATATCCTTGTTCTTCCTTTCAGTCTCACCAGCAGCCCAGCGAGGTGAGGAGCCTGAAGGCCCACCACTGACCCCAGAGGACAGCAACCGTCACAACGCACCTACATCACACCCTCTCAGCCAAGCAGGCACCAGTCAGATACCAACACCACGGTGGGCATTACATTGGCATCTCGGTGCACATTGGTGAGGGCACTTCACACTTGCTTGAAGTGCAGGCGGAGGCAGAGAGTGTCCAGGGTGCTGGCAATCGGTGCACATTGGTGAGGGCACTTCACACTCGCTTGAGGTGCAGGTGGTGGCAGAGAGTGCCCAGGGCGCTGGCAGTCAGAGGGACCAGGAACATGCGCAGTCGGTGGCTGATTATGTGCCTCTGGAGTCGTCCCTGAGGCAGCAGATGCTGGACATCCAGCAGGGTGTGCAGGAGGATCTGGTGGAGATACATGAGGGAATGTGTGTCTGTGGTCTCCATTGTGGAAGGGTCCTTGCGGAGCATGAGCAATGCAAAGACCCTCATGGCTGAATGCACTGCTTCCTCCATGGAAAGAGTGGCGACTCTCATGGAGAGGCTCCTCCAGGAGCTGAATCAGGGGTTCCTGGGGATGCACTCGGACTTGCAAGCCCTCACATTGGCAATGACCTCAGGTGGTCAGTGTCAGTGTGGGAGATGGATTGGGCACCCAGTATCCCAGCTAGATGTCCAACAATCAATGGTGAGCAGGGAGGTCCAAAGCGACCTCATGTTGGCGCATGAGCTGCCTGTCATCTCTGTGGGCTCCTCTCAGGGCACTTTGGATGATGGCAGCAGCTCCTCCGCGCCTCTGCCAGTGACCGTGGTATCCGGTGGGGCTGCGGCGGTTGGGGAGATGCCAGCTGTGGCACTGGCCGCTCCCTCCCAGGCGGGGCCAGCACATACTCCATAGGCCAGAGGACACCCGCCAAGGTCATCAAGGCCAACAGGACAGGAGGGTAAGCAGGCTGTCTCCAATGCCAGTGCCAGCAAGGAGGAAGCACCTAGTCATAGCACCCGCAAGCGAAAACTTAAAAAGTACCTTAAGCACAACATGTGTTTACCACTGGTGGTTTTTCCCCCCCAACTTTTACGTTAAATGTTAATTGGTGTGATGGATAACACCTATCAATTTCATTTGTATTCTGCATGCCAGGCACCACATCATTAAATGTGTTTCTGTTCAACAAGCCTCTGGGTGCTTCATTTGTTCTGCAGGTGCAGGGTAACCCATATGAATGATTTGTTTGTCATTGAACTTCATTGAAATTGCACATAGTGAACGTTGTTCACTAAGCAAATGTTCCTGCCAGGTATCGAGTATGGAGCCTGCAGCCCTGGCATGTGGTGGTGGTTCTTATTTGGTGGCCTAGCTTAAGGAGCATTGGATCAAAGCATCCAGGGTGTCCCTGCCTCCCAGGAGGTTTCCCAGGTCAGTGTCTACCTCCTCAGCGTTCTCCTGGCCGTGCTCATCCTCAGACTCACTACTGGACTCATCATCTGTTGCTAGAGCAGCTGCTTCAACATTTTCTTCCTCCACTGCATCCTTTCTTTCCAGTGCCAGGTCATGGAGAGTGCAGCATGCAACTACTATCAGTGACACACGATCTGGGGGGTATTGTGGAGTGCGCCCCCTGACCGATCCAGACATCAGAAGCGCATCTTGAGAAGACCTCTGGTTCTCTCTACCACCGCCCTTGTGGAGGCGTGGCTCTTATTGTACCGCTGCTCGGCCTCTGTTCTTGGATGCCAGAGAGGCGTCATGAGCCACCTTTTGAGGGGATAGCCCGTCACCCAGCAGCCATCCATCCAGCCGGGCTGGAGCACTGAAGAGCCTCGGCACCTGGGAGTGTCTCAGGATGCAAGCGTCATGGGAGCTCCCTGCGTACCTTGCACAGACTTGCAGAATCTGCATCCTGTGATCACCCACTATCTGCACGTTCATGGAGTCGAAGCCTTTCCTGTTGACGAAGGCACTGGGTTCACCCGCTGGCGCCTTGATGGCCACATGCGTGCAGTTGATTGCACCCTGGATGCGGGGGGAACCCAGCAATCGCTGCAAAGCCTCTGGCTCACTCTGCCTGGCTGGCCTTGTCCATGCGGTAGTGAATTAAAGTCAATGCACGCCTGAACAGGGCATCTGTCACCAGCTTGACACAACTGTGGACAGCTGATTGGGAGACTCCACAAAGATCACCCACCAACCCCTGGAAAGAGCCGGAGGCATAGAAGTTGAGGGCCACTGTGACCTTCTACGCCACTGGCATGGGGTGTCCACCCACACAGTCGGAGCTGATCATCTGACAGATGGAGGTCACCGTCTCCCTTGAGAGGCGGAGCCTCCTTCGGCACTACACCTCAGACATATTGAGGTAGCTGCGTCGCCGCCTGTAAACCCTGGCAGCAGGATTGTGGCGTCTTCTGCAGCCCCTTCCGCCTTAGACTTCCTGTTGGCCCTGCGCCCCTTGCACCTGTGACTCTCCTCCCACAGGTCGCTTCCCTGGAGGCTGAATAGGGACACCTGGCCTCCTCCGCCTTCTGACCCTCTCTTCCTCCTCAGAGGAGGTGCCTCCAGCGGAGACCACAATCCCCATTCCCAAGGTAAGGGAAGGCTGTCTGATACCTGAAAGGACCCAAGTGGTATGGCTCCTCCGGAGTCCTGAACTGAAGCCTCTTATTTCTGTCAAAGCAGCTCTGAAGTGAAATGAAGATGTCCTGTTCACACAAGCCAGCAGCAGCAACTTATAAGCTAAAGTTCAAACTACTTGCATTTACAAGCCCACTCACTCTTCTTATCCCACTCGTGGATGAGGTTTTTGAAAACATGGCCTGCCTGCCTGTTTAGCCCGTGTGACACCCGGAAAATCGCATGGGCTAGGTAAACTCCGAGACAATTGGTGTCACAAGGGTCTTAACTGGCCCATTAGTTAATGATGGGCGTGCCTCTGTCTTCACCGCGCGCCCGCCTAGCGAAATATCTTGAGGGTGCGCGATGACATTAGGATGCATGTCCGACGTCATTGCGCATCATATTACACTTAGGCGTGTTGGGCACGCGCCCGCATGTCAAACAAAAAATTCTGGCCAATATATCTCAAAAATGAATGGACGGATTTCAATGAGACTTGGTGCACAGGTGGGGTAAGGCCCAAGGAAGAACTGATTAGTTTTTGGCAAAGACATGGATCCCAATCCAGATTCTGGAATTTTGTAAAGGATCTGTTAACATTGGGACATAGAATGAACTGACTTTTTTTTAAGAATATTGCTGATCATTTTAGAATGTTGTGGGTTGTCTCAGCTGCTGCTTGTCACCGCTGTCAAAATGTGAGCAGAGTTTTCAGACATGGGTTGTAATGAAGCCTCCTCAGTGAGATGGATACACTTAACAAGGTGATTTCTTTTTTCAACTTTGTAGTTACAGAGTATCAACTACTATGGAAATGCTTCACGGAAGAGCTGTATAAATGGGGTATGCACTCTACCGATGCCCTCTTCACTTGTATGCTTTTTTTGTTTAAGCTTTTAAAAATTTGATGAAAGAGCACATCCATCTTGAAGCACCTTCTCAATCCCTACCCTCAATTGCAGGCTGCTGGTCCTCTCAAGTCGAAAGGCCGCTGATTTACCCTCCAGCTTTGAGAGCCCACCCACAACCCTGAATTGGACAGGGAACCCGAGTCCATGTCAATTAAGGAAGCACCCCACTCAAAATTCCAAAGAGTGGCCGTTTCCCCCCACCATGAGCAGGTTCAGCACTCAAAAACAGTCTGGGCTTCTGTTGCCGGCCCCTGAAGTGAAAATTCAGGCCATAGTATCATGTAAGCCAACAAGATGGAGAAAGTGCAAAGACTAAAGCATCTCTATTCAGTACTGTTTAAAAGTTCTCTGACAATATATATAATTCCAATGTCCATATAATGCCACACATATCAATTATCCACAATTTTTGTACTCAGTATTTCAGATTTACAGCTGGATATCTTTACTACCCTGCCAAAATCCATAGAATGGGAAAAAAGAGGACAAAAAATACCACAGCCCAGCTAGTCCATTTCTGCCACCTAGACAATACAATGATAATGCAATTGTTGACCAATCATAGCAATAAATCTCTATCAATTAGTCTACAAAGACCCAGACATGGCACAAGTAAAATCTCAGTTGTGGAAGGCTTCAGTAACCATGGCCAGGATCTTTAGGTCAGTGAGCGGGGGGCGGGGCCAATAAGGTTGGCAGGGAGGCCGGGAGCCCTGGCAGGCTTCAGAAAAAGCATGAAACCTCATCCACGGGTGGGATGAGGTATCATGAGGGTTTTTAAAATTTTAATAAATGTATGTTTTAAAGTGATGGACGTGTTCCAACACATGTAACAGTGTCACATGAGGGGACATGTCAGGGAAATTTTATTTTTGCACCTTCACCATTTTTAAATTTGGCGCCGATCTCCCTGAGGCAGCACTTAGCTGCAGGGAAGTGAGTGCGCTCTTTCGCGCGCATGTGTGAAAGAGCACACTCTCGGTTGAGGGACTCCCCCCTGCCTGCACAGGGAGCGCATAGCGCTTCCTGGTGGATGTCAGGCTGGGTGGGCCAATGTGAACTGGCAGCGTGCCCCCAACTGGGGGCGACGATCGGAGGCGCGCCCGCCTGCACCCACTCCTGCACTACCCCTCCCCAGCGGGGGGGAAAATTCTTCCCCATAGGTCCAAAGTCACCTTTTTCCTTCCAAGCATGTCTCAAATTACTCAGATACTATGTCGCAAAATATTATTTTCTGAACAAAATCCATCTAAAATAGCAAAGAATCAGAGGGAGTACTGTGAACTAAAGAATGGAGCAGAAATAAAGAAGGCTACTTCATGAACTTTGGAGCGGCGGGGCGGGGGGGTGGGGGCACGGTAGAAGGAAGAATTGGAGGTTTATCTTGATGCAGTGAAGAAGTAAGCATGGAGAAGCAAAGAATGCTTTTTGAACTGAGAGATTGAAAGAGAAGGGGGTCGGGAAGGGGGTCATAATCTGAGAAAAGTGACTGTGAACTTGGAATGTGAAGAATCAGAGAATCAGTGTGAGGGAGGCCTGGTGGGGAAGAAGAGTGCAAGAATGAACTAGCTAGAAAGAGGTGTGAAGAGTGCAAATGTAAACTGGGGGAATTGGAAGGACAGTGTCTCTGTGTCACTTTGGCAATCAAATAACAATTTAAAAATAATTTAACAAATCAGATTTAAAACTGGGGTAGATTTTGACTTTTTGTGATTGTGTAAAATGGATGCTAGCCAATAGTCTGACTTCAACAGAAATAAAATCAGCAGAGATGTAAAATGGCTGTTGATTCAACATCATCCATTTTCTGCTATTGCACATAGTTAAGATCTACTTCATTTAATGAAGAAATGACCCGGTAAGTGACATACAAGCAAATCATACAACTAGGCAAGATTTCAAAATAAACAAACGTATGTCTGTAGCTGCACCAGGAATCATGCAACCAAAATCAGACTGCCTCTCCAGTCATGGTCAGTTTAGGCAATCTGTTCTTAGGGCAGAATTTTTACCTTGGCGGGCGGGTGCGCACCCGACCCGCTCAAATGTAAAGTGATGCGCATTACCGTCGGGCGAACGTCCCGACGTCAACACATAGTCACGTGATATTTAGGTCGGCTTGTGAACGGAGGAATCAGCAGCGCACCCACCGACCATTTAAAGGCCTATGGCCATTAAAAAGATAGGGCAGAATTTTGCCCTTGTCGGTTGGGCTCGGCAGGGGCGGGCGGAGGCAGTCAGCCGTTGCCCGTGATCGGGGCCGGACCGCGATTTCACCCTGGTGGGTGGGCCCGGCCCGCCCAGTTCAAAACGTGAGCGGCAGCTCACCTCAGGGAGATGAACAGTTTTCCAAATAAAAAAGATTTTAAGAATGTTATAAAACATGTCCCCTCGTGTCACATGAGCAGGGACATGTTATAAGTGAAACGTAAAATGTTTTATTTTATTTGCTGTTGGAAACCTCATCCCGCCGATGGATGAGGTTTCCTAAAAAGTGCAAAGGGCGCTTGGCCTTTTCATCTGCCCGCCAACTGTAAGGTTGGATGGACAGTGAAAAATTTAAGTTAATTATCTTTTTAATGGTCTTAATGGGCCTTTCAATTGTCGGCGGGCGTGCTGCCAATTCCTATGTGCAACCGCCGACCAAAATATCGGGCGACTGCATGTTGACATCAGGACGCTCGCCTGACATTAACGCACGTCATTTTACACTTGAGCGGGTCGGCCATGCGCCCACCCGCCAAGGTAAAATTTCTGCCCATAATTAACTTAAATTTTTTGCTGCCCGTCCAATCTTACAGTTGGAGGGCAGGCGAAAAGGCCAAGCGCCCTTTGCACTTTTTAGGAAATCTCATCCACAGGCGGGATGAGGTTTCTAACAGCAAATAAAAATAAAATAAAACATGTTACATTTCATTTATAACATGTCCCTGCTCATGTGACATGATGGGACATGTTTTATAACAGTATTAAAATCTTTTGTATTTGAAAACTGTTCATCTCCCTGAGGCAGCTCTGTGCCTCAATAAGATTTTCAAGCGCACACTTGCATGCATGCGCAAAGTTCATGCTCGCTGCCCTCCCCTGCCTGCACAGGCAGCGCTCAGCACTACCACTCACGTAAAATCGCGGTCCAGCCCTGATTGCGGGCGGCGATTGGCTTCCCGACCACCGCCCGACAAGGGCAAAATTCAGCCCTTAACGTTTGCGAGGCACAGTCATTCACACTTAGAGTACTAGCGAGTTACAAGTTTGTAACCATTGAAAAACTACTGCTGAGGATACCTCTAACCATATTTATTAAAATTACAGAAGGTGCTGTGGAGATGGTACAAGAATTGAATTACTCAGCTCCCTGAGTAATACAACTTTTCCATAATGGAGTCAGAGAAACCTGCCCCTTTTGGATGAATTCAAGCAAAATAAATGTGCTCTGGAATGCTTTAATTATGTACCTGCTATTTCAAAAGTGATTGTCAGAAGTGGAGTAACATCCCCTGTAACAGACTTTCTGAAATAACAGGCAATGAATACTATGTAAATTCCTGGATTGTGAATCATTTTTATACAAAGCCTAACTTGGGCAGCATTTGCTTTCCAACAATCTGAGATTTGCAAACAAGAGAAATTATTCACTATGAAAGCAGTTTATTGCACTTCATCCCATTTTCTTTCTTGAAAGATTAAAAGCAATGGTCCTGAAATTATACTGTATGAAGATTAGTAAATAAACCCTAGATGAATTTTGACTCAATTCTGCTGTCACTATTTTAACAGAGTCATTACCTCAGTTATTTAAACAGCCTAGGACCTCTGATAAAATAACAAATTATATTTTGATACAAATGCTTTGCATGGTTCCCTTTGCAAAGCGTAATTACACTCACAGTGTGTATCATTCATAGTGTTGACAATGCCTGTCTTCAGTAGAATATGATGTGGTTTTTAAGCAGGTGACAAAGGGAAATGAAATGTCTTTTCATGAAATGAAATTCCTAGAGAATTTTTATTTTCTTATAAATGCACACACATGAACAGTCTAAACCATCCAAATAGAACATCTTACTTGTGCACAGGTTACATTTAATGGACAACGCCTGAATAAACTTTATCCAGAATATAGATCAGTTCATACTGGCCAATGAATATTGGTACTGGGTGGAGCTGAAGTTTGTTGTGGTCAGACTCAACAATATTGTTCCAGTGTCTAAAAGTTTTATTTCCACTATTTGTTTAATTGATGCTCTAACATGGACACTTCACAAGAATACCAATATAAAGGGACAACAACAGTTTATACTGTATGTGAAGAGAGTGCTGATTGATTGACAAATGGACTCTGATTGGTAGAAGCGTTGACGTGGAGAATGCACCAGTGATGATGACTGACAGCTAACTGCCAAGCATTGTTTGACATTTAAACTAGGCAGCTAGACCTTGATTGGTCAAGGGATTGCCCTGAGGAATGAGTCAGCAAATGGCTGTCACTTATTTTGTTTAGCTGAAACAGGTGCAATGAATGTACATGTTCTTTCTGTCTGCAAAGAACAGGGCCCTGTGAATTAATATATGTAGCTTCCAGTAAACACAAATGTGCCACATTGTGAGCCCGACTGATAATCTTAAATTGTCTGTCAGCGTAATTCTTAGCACACTGAGGATTACTTAGAAATGTTGTCCAACCGCGGAATCACATCTAATATAGGACACTGTGTTTTGAGTTTTGCAAGCACAGGCTGGTTGGGTATGGTGTGTACCTTGTCTGTTGTGAACAATGGCTGGGACATGCTGTTGATACGATCTGACAGTAATTGGGATGTACAGCCTACATATCTAGCATCACACTGGCACCGAAATTCATATACTACATTACTCATTTGTGTGATAGGCAGAATATCTTTTTGACTTGACGGCAGCATCCTGTCACTGGCAAATACCACTCATGTTGCTACTGCATAGTAGCAGCGTGAAATAGCTAGCTTCACCTGTTGCTCAAATTTCTGAGATTCCTTGCCCTTCCGGGGTAATCTGAAGTAGACTGGGAACTTTTCAGGGCTGAAAGTGACGGCCTTAGGCCCTTTCAAGTGTTTACGTGATATACAGCACAAAATGATCTGATCGGGGTAGCCATTATCCTGCAGGATGCCTTTGATGTGTCCTTTTTCAGCATCAAGCTTGCCTAGTGAGCAAATGGTTTAGGCCCTATTTGCAACGGCAAGGTATAGACTGTACCCAACCAACCCGTGATTGCAATCAGTATCTAACTGCCTGGTTTAAATTTCAAACAATGCTTGGCAGTTAACTGTAAATCACCATCACTGGTGCATTTTCCATGGCATCGCATCTACCAGAGACCATTTGCCAACTGATCAGCACTACCTTCATACACAGTATAAATTGTTGTTTTCCCCTTATATAGGTATTCTTGCGAAATGTCCTGATGAGTGCAAGATGAAAAGCTTTGACATGTCTCTTTTTTCAACAATTCTCAAGTTCTGCAATGCCAAACAACAATTTGATGTTCTAACATTCATTTCAATTAGTTTTTAAATTAAATATCCATTTTTGTATTGATTATGAATAGTTTGTCTTTCGATCATTTGGAAGACCAATACCTTTGTGAAGACTTGAAGAAAAAGACATTTTATTCTTTCTCTTCTATGGGGAGAATTTTCACGTCAGAGTGTGGGGGCAGGCCCCGCACGCTGACGTGTAAAATGACGTGGGGCGACGTCGGGTGTGTGTTCCGATTTCACCGTGCGTCATTCAAATCTTCTATTTGGCGGCCGCACACCAGAGGCAGCTACGCACCCACCAAACTGTCAAAGGCCTGTTAAGGCCATTAAGAAACCAATTAAACTAATTCTCAATGCTGCCCATCCAACCTTAGGGTGGGCGGGTAGGTGAAGAGCCCAAGCGGCCTTTGTGTATTTCATGAAACCTCATCCACGAGTGGGATGAGGTCTCACGAAGATTTTATTAAATTAATAAATATTTTTCACACATTTCATAAACATGTCCCAGCTCGTGTGACACTGTCATATGGGGGGCCATGTCTAAGTAATTTTAATCTTTATTTTGAATTTTCAATTTGAACTTAATCTCCGAGGCAGCTGCGTGCCTCAGGGAGATTTCTGCACTCTTTTGCGTGCATGCGCGAAAGAACACAGGCCCTGACTCACCCTCCTCCCCCCCGCCCGCACAGGTAGCGCTGAACGCTGAATTGGCCCGCCCACATAAAATGGCAGCGCACAGCTGATCGCGGGCAGCAATCAGCTCCGCGCCCGCACGTGCCCGCTCCCGACCGGCCCGCCCAACAGCAGAAGACTCTGCCCAAGTATATAAGTGGTATCTGGAACAGTCAGGGACTGAGAAAGAAAATCAATTGTACGCATCATCGCTTAATACAATAAAGCCTTTCCTGGCCATTTAGCTGTATCAAATTTAGATTTGGTTATTATTCATTCACAAGACTTGGGGAAAAATGGAATGTGGCCAATGTAATTGATATTAATTAATGTCATTCATAAAAATGAAATTGATCTTAATATAAATGTTTAGCTGAAATTGCAGTAAATCAAACTGACATTTAAATCTAGCCTGTAGGGGATAAACACAGTGGGTCACATTACAGATCAAACACGGTCTAATACCTTCCTTTTCCTTAAGTGTGTTCAGATAAGATAAGAGGTTTTCATTAGCCTGCACACAATAGAATTCCCGGGTTTGAATTCCCCCACCACAGAGGGCAGTTTGATTTCCACGTCTTCTGTCTTGCTGGCTGAGTAGGGAGTCAACTCGACATTCACTCCATTCTGTTGTCCTCCATGAATATCTGCAACAAGCATTTTATGAATCAGTGAACAAATGTAAATGATTTCATTTCAAAATCAATCACTTCAAAATTCCACATGGGCTGCAGTGGTTCAACAAAGCAACCCACCAACGTCTTCTAAAAGGCAACCAGGGATAGGCAATAAATAAAATATTTTACGTAACTCTTTACACCGCTCTTCCTCCTACCTATGGCTAGTATCAACCACTGAAGAGTATAGGCTGGCAAGCTTTGCTGTAGACTCCCAAATCCCGGGCATGAATTTTTTAAAAAAGCAGAATTTTAAAAAAAGTTCTTGAAAAGCAGTGTTGCTGGCAAAGTTGCCTGGTTCTCAATTACTCTGAGAAGGTGATGTTGAGGGTGACCTTGAACTTCTGCAATTTCATCCTTGTTGTATCTTGTTTTGTTTTTACAATGGAATAGTTTGCTAGGCCACTTCAGAGGAAATAAATGTCATTTGTGCAATGGATTGGGACTATTAGTTAAAACCAAGGCATTATGGGTTGATTTTCTGTTGATCTGCATTGTGGGCTTAATGCCAGCATTGATCTGCTACGTCTGCTGTAACAGTAGACATGCCATATAATGTAATCTCCATCCAAATTACCAATGAGTATTTCTGTGTATGTTAAATAGCAGCAGAAACAGATGACAGTCACTGTTTATCATTTTGAAATGTATTGCTTGTGGTTGCCTCGTTAAATATTTTCCTCGATTGGACATAAAATTTCTGACAGCGACGCCTTTGAAAATATGGATCTGAAATATGGCCAAGTTGCTTCATTAATTTTTTAAGCAAGAAGCATCTAATATCCGACTATTTCATCCCCATTGGAAAGTCCCAATACTCAACACTCATATCATGTTCTATTGGCAGAATTCTGCCAATTTAACACCAGGAACAAGGAATACCATGAGCAGAAAGGCTAAAGATGGACGTGCAGGCCAATGTCAAACTAGATAAAAGGAAAATGTATTTTTAAATCCCCTTCCCAGTCAAGTGCTACGTAAGTGCACAGCTGTATCCCAAAACTAGATATGTAAGAGAGCAGCATGAACAAAAGAAATATTAGGGCAATGCAGTAATCAATGTATGTTCCAATTTTATACTGAAGAAGGAATGAAACATCAGGAGCAATTCATTCAGTCTACTCTACTCTCAACTATACCACTTTCTTCATTCCAGCAGCTGCCGATTACTGCCAACATTTGTACGAGTTAGAAAAAAATTTCTGCCAACAGTATAAAAACTTTGCTAAATTTTCTGGCAAACATTCAACTTAATAAAACAGATAGTTCTAAATTTCTTTGAATTCTGCATCAAAATTTGGTTTAAAAAAGCAGCAGCACTCCAAGCATTCGTTGAGGCAAAGAACATTGAGATTGTTGCTCAGAGCTGCACATCCTTTTTGAAATATTTCAGCATAAAACTATAAAGAAACATTTTGATTCATTTTTAAAGATTCTATGTATCCTGAAAACTTCAAAGGGTGTTCCATACTCCTAGAGTTAATGCATATAAAAGGACAGAGAGCTTTTTAAGTACGATGTTAGATGCTCCTTGCTTAAAAAATTAATGAAGCAACTGGGCCATATTTCAGATCTATATTTTTGAAGACATCGCTGTCAGAAATTCCACATCCAACCCAGGGAAGTATTTTATGAGGCAACTGCAAGCAATACATTTCAAAGTGATAAACAATGACTGTCACCTGTTTCTGCTGCTATTTAACAGGCACAAAAATACTCAATGGTGATTTGGATGGAGGTTACTCTCTGTCTAATGATTGGAATTGAAGACTTAATTTTCAGCTTGCTTAGGGATTTTTAAAACTGGAATGGAGGAGATGGAAGGTATTATTACTTCTTTCAGTTACTTCAGCTTATGTTTTACCTATGCTGATGTTTAAAATGTAGGTATAAGAGATAACTGATCTTAGCTTCAGGGACATGGGGAAATGGTAGTATGACTCCAGGCACATCTGAGATAGGAGGGACAAATTAGCCAGAGTTCCAATTCTTAATCATTGTTTTGGAACTTCTGGAAAAAGAATGTGTCTGTGAACTGTGGATGAGGACGGAACGGAGCTTGGCTCTGATACCTCCACAGATGAGTAGCCCATTGACACTCATTGACCAGACTCGGTCATGAAGAATATCTGTTTGTGTTCAGGTAAGGAACGTACCTGGATTATTGAATGCATGTACCAGCCAAAGTCAGTGCATTCAGCAGAAGATGTGGGGGGATAAGGAATGGAAATTAGAGTGGAACAAAGATAAATACCACCTCTACAAATATGAACTAATATAAGTATTAGCACTGATTTTCTGAGAGGATGGATCTAATAGGACTGCAATTAATATCAATGTTCAGTAACTAAATCATAGGCAACAAGAATTTGTTTCATGTTATCTCTGGGGTTGATTTTCAACTGCCAACACCTATTTCTCACATGAAAACAGACAGCAAGTAATTGAAAATCAGGGTGGTGTTGAGCTGGGGGTGAGGTGACCCGGGGTGCATAGAATAAAGGCACCTCGGCTATCTCATTGATGTGTAGGACACATCCAACGCATTTTTCAAGTGGGATTGTTAATGTAGAAACAGGCAGGAAGCTGCATAAATATTCAAATCAGGGTACAGTTGTAGGACATGGTTGGACCTTTCAAGTATAATTGATGGAGTGTGCACTGTTTATGCTCTTCTCATTTTTACCAGGCAATGAGCAGCTTATCAAGCATTTTTTTAAAAGACCATTGGATATTGCTCAGAAAACAGCTCAGGGCCTGAATATTTGGCTCTGCCAACGTCATCCTGCATCATTTTACGCATCGGCATGCGGGTCCCACCTCCCGCACGCCGACAAGGAAATCCTGCCCCAGGAGTAGAAGATTCCCCAGAAAATCTCTCGTTCACTCCAAACATTAAAACCTCCCTGTATGCACCTCTACCTTCACCAATGTGAGCTATAGCTGGCTCAGGGAGAGAGAGGCTAATTATACAACTGGCAAGCTGCAGCAAGGTGCCCAGCTGTAACATGTTGCTGCTATGTTAGGTGTAGTAGAACCATCAGATGCATACACTTGATGTCCCAGGTGCTCTGAAGAAATGTCTCAGCACGATGGAAAATGCACTGTAATGGCCTTTTCTCCTGCTTCACCAAGCTTGGATTTTTTTGAAGAATGGCAAGTAGTGGTTGTAGCACTAATTAAGATAAAAAGATATAGCTGTTCCTCAGCAATCTGAATTTTAAAGTCATTTATGGAGAATCATTTGAATAACTGTAACCTGTGGTGTACTGAATTCTCCTGGTAACTATCAAACCACAATTTCATTAATATGAAAGTTATAGAACTGGTATTCTGATTATTCTTATTTTCTCCAATTTTTATGACATTTTATTTTCTGTAACTCTTTACATCCCACCTGTGGCCAGTCCCAACCACTCAAGAGTATAAGGTGGCAAAGCAGTATCTCTTAGGCTCTTGACAATTGTACCTTCACCTTTCTTACACCACTGCTCTGCCCACATCTGAACCTTCAAAAGAATCTCTTGAAACAAACACTTGTTTGGGTCCTGCTAACATTCCACTGAATAGGATTTGACAATGACATAATGACTTGATTCAGCTGCAGTAGCATTTCTGCACACCCACGCAAACTAGGGGAGTCCAAACTCAGAAAAACTTTGAAAAGGCAGCCATAAATGTTGCCTTATATTCTCTGGGGACAATGTTACAGGCAAAACAGGATTTTGTCACTTCCAGTGGGGACTTTAAAACCCACAACTTCTTCCTGAAGCAACTCATGGCATTGACGGCCATAAATTCCCCAGTCCATTCAGCCACCTGAAAGTGGCCAGGAATGACTTACTGTTTTTCATTTCTCCCTCTCTCAATCATCTCGCTCTCTTGACAGCCTAAGAAATCACATAAGAAATGGGGTGGGGATAAATCCATGTTCTGCCATTTGAAAGCCGTGCCCTTATCACACTGAGTTGGAGCCAATATTTTGTGATTTTTTTTTATTTGTTCATGGGATGTGAGTATTGCTGGTAAGGGCAGCTTTTGTCTCCCATCCTAATTGCCCCTGAGAACATGGTGGTGAGCTGTCTTTTTGAACAGCCGCAGTTCTTGTGGTGTGGGTATACATAACACTGTTAGGAAGAGAGTTCCAGGATTTTGACCCAGCGATAGTGAATGAAATATAACATAGTTACAAGTCAGAATGTTGTGTGGTTTGGAGGGAAACTTGCAGAAGGTGGTGATCCCATGAATTAGCTACTTTTGTACTTCTAGGTGGTGGAGGTCATAGGTTTGGACTGTGCTGTTAAAAAAAGTTTAGCAAGTTGTTGAAGTGCATCTTGTAGATGGCACACACTGCTGCCATTGTGTGCTAGTGGTGGAGAGACTGAATATTCAAGGTGGCGGATGGGGTGCCGATCAAGCTAGCTGCTTCATCCTGGATGGTGTTAAACTTCTGGGGGAGAACTTTCTCCCTGTCAGGTGGGCCGGTTGGGAATGGGCGGGGGGGCCGGTCGGCGCCCGCGATATGCTGCGCACTGCCATTTTATGTGGTCGAACCAGTTAAGGCCCGCCTAGCGTGATGTGCACCCAGTAGCGCTCAGCGCTACCTGTGCAGGCGGGGGGGGGAGGAGGGATAATTGGGGCCTGCGCAGAAATCTCCCTGAGGCATGGAGTTGCCTCAGGGAGATTAATTTCAGAATGAGAATTTTTAATAAAGAAGGTAAAAAATAATTTACACATGTCCCCTTATGTGACGCTGTCACATGAGCTGGGACATGCTTATGAAATATATAAAAAATATTTATTAATTTAATAAACCCTTCACGAAACCTCATCCCACCCGTGGATGAGGTTTCATGAAAAATGCGAAGGCTGCCTGGGCTCTTCGCCTGCCCACCAACCTTAAGTTTGGATGGGCAGCCCTGTCAAATTGCTTAATTGTTTATTAACGGCCTTAACAAGCCTTTGACAGTTCGGCGGGCGCGCAGCTGACTCCAGTGTGCGCCCGCCGAACTAAAGATTGGAATGATGCACGGTGACATCGGGACGCACGCCCGAGGTCACTGTGTGTCATTTTCCGCATCAGCAGGTGGGGCCCGCCCCCACACGCCAAACAGAAGATTCTGCCCCTGAAGTTGTTGGAGCTGCACTCATGCAAGCAAAATGGAGACCATTCCATCATATTCCTGATTTGTGCCTTGTCGTTGGTGGAGAGGCTTTGTGGAATCAGGAGATAAGTTACTTGCCACAGAATCTCCAGCCTCTGACTTACTCTTGTAGCTAGTTCACCTAAGTTTCTGGTCAATGATAATCTCCAGGGTGTTGATGGTGGGGGATTCAGCGATGATATTGCCATTGAACATCAAGAAAAACAGTCAGATGCTGCATTTAATAATGAAAATCATGCATAAAAATAAATAGGCCTGAATTCTACCCTCGGGGTGCGCCCAAAGTCGGCACGGCTGGAAGCGGATATAAAACCTGCGGCCGAGTTTGCACTGTGAACACAATCTTACACTGGGTAGCCAATTAAGGCCCGCCCGGTGTGAAACACAAGCGCCAGATGTGTTTCCCGTGTGTGGGGGTGGAAATGCATCGGGAGCCAGGTCCAATGGGGACCTGGCGGGGTGTTCAAAAAACGGTAGAGGCAGCTCCCTGAAGGTTGCCAGGAGTTGTGGAGGAGGCTGAGGGAGCTGTTTGGAAGCAATACAACAAATGTCCTGGTGTGCAGTCATGGCCTCAGCACCTGGTGGTCATGGAAGGTGGGAGGGCAAGTTGGGTGGGCACTCTGCCTCCTGTTTCTCAGATGAGTCCCTGGGGGTTGAGGTCGTCAGTGCTAGGCGGCATATCCTAATGGCCAGGGACGGCAAGAGAAGGCCACCTCACCTGACCAAGAAGGCCTGGACAGAGGTCGCTGCCCAGGTCAGTGGGCATGACGTGGTGCACCGCACGGGGCTTCAGTGCCGCAAAAGGTTCAATGATCTGCTGGAAGGGTAAGTGCAGAAATGACATGGACCAGTGCGGAGAACTTTAGTCGGGTGCCCATTTCTCAGAACGTTCAGGGGTCTAAGAGCATGTATGCCAACTGGCACTGAAGTCTGCTGCAGCACTGGACCTCAGACATCTGGAGGTAGTTGGAGCGCTGCCTGAACACTCTAGCTGCTGGGTAGCAGCATCTTCGGCGGGCCCTTCCGCCTTGGCCTCCCTGCTGGCCCTGCACCAACTAAGCCAGTGCCTCTCCTCTTAAAGGTCTATCCCTGGGACGCTGCCCACACCCACCTGGTTTCCGCTCCCTCCTGTCCTTCTCTTCCTCTTCAGAGGAGGTTCCACCAGCGGAATACACTATCCTCATTAGATGGGATGCAGAGGATCAGTGCCTTGAAAATGAAGGAGCTCTGTGCTGCAATACTCAGGGGAACCTTCCAGAAAAGGTGAGGACCTGAGATGCTGAAAGGCAGGCTTGACAATCGAACGAGATGCCAAGGAACTCTGGGACAACTCTGTACTGACATAGCAAAGGACTTGCAATGACAGAGAAAGTGCTGCTGCTCCGGGAGCCTTTTATCCTGCCCGTGGGTGAGGAAATGATTAAAATGTGAATTCTGCCCACCCGGTTTGCCTGTGCGACGAGCTAAAAATTGCATGGGCAACGTAAAATCATGATCAATTAGGCTTTTTAATGACTTTAATTGGCCCTTTAATTGTCGGCAGGTGCTGCTCTGACTCCCACATGTGCCTGCCGACCTCAATATTGCACGTATTTGCAATGACGTCGAGACACATGCCTAACGTCTTTTCGCACAATTTTACCTGCATTTGGGTTGGGCATGCACTTGACTTCTGAACACAAGGTTCAGGCCATAATTGCTAAAACTCATCTGGAGAGAAACAATCATTGCCATCTGAATATAGAGGGTATTATACTATCTAGAACTGTCAGTTGTTGCATAGGAAGATATATCTGGATACATTCAGTTCTGAGTATGCAAAGTTTGAATTTTAATTTGTTATTGGTTGCTGTATGGGTTTGAACTAAATGCACAGTGAAAGTTGAGCTATGTCCATAATTTAAAAAGTATTTCTTCATTAGGCACAAAAATCAAGTTAATACAGGTGGACAGCTATGAGAACCTCCAGTTACTGGATGAAAAATGTTATATTTTGATCAAAGGAGTGCATCCTTCATTTCGATATTTTGAGATTATTAGCATGGTATTTAGACATTACTGTTTTACAAACGTCACGCTACTAGCGAAGTGTTCTTGGAGGGATGTTGCTGGGGATCAAGATACCTGCAGTTTTAAAGGCAGCAATGACATCAGAAAACCAGGATGACTGGTTTGTTATTACTTTGACCCCTGCTTCCTATCAGTTACAGAAAACAAATATCTTCCATCCATTCTGTACTCCAGCAAACAGCAGGTTCTTTCTTGTCAGATATACCTCTTTAAATTTGCTGCTGGCTGCTCCCAGTATTTTCTAAATATGGCATTCAAGCTGCCAACCTGAATGTGTCCTCTATGCGATGAAATTGGCCCAAATCTTCTGGTCTGTGGATTGATGGAGATGGGACGTATAACAGGAGATGTGTGACACGACCCATGTGGATGTCATGACGCACAGGCATTCACAGAAATTGCCTGGGAACTTTAAACTAATGGGCTGATTCCCTGCTGCCCGGGACCCTCCGTGAATTCCTCCAATCCTGATCCCAGGGCAGAGACTTGGGCCAGATACACAGGACTTACCTGCATACTTACCCCAGAAATGTTAGACAGTCTAATACCCAGTCGAATTCAGTGGTTAGCCAGGTTAACTCCACTGAGCATCACAGCCAACACCCCACAATCAACCCCCGGCCACCCAACCGACCCCCAACCACCCAACTAGCCCCCCAACCAGACCCAACTAGCCCCCTAGACTACCTGACTATCCCAGGCCCAATCACCCTCCAAACACCTGACTACCCCAGACCCGACTGCCCCCCCGACCACTCAACTGCCCCCGGACTAGACCCGACTATCCCCCTGATCACCCTATTGTCTCTGGCCTGGCAATCATTCACCAGCCCATTCACTCACACACCCACTCACCTATTCATTCATTGACATTCAAGAAGCTTGACACCGTCCAGAACAAAGCAGCCCACTTGATTGGCACCACATCCACAAACATTCATTCCTTCCACCACAGACACACAGTAGCAACAGCGTGTACCATTTACAAGATGCACTGCAGGAACTTATAAGTCTCCTCAGATGACACCTTCCAAACCCATGACCACTACCATCTAGAGGAACAAGGGCAGCAGATGGATGGGAACACCACCACCTGGAAGTTCCCCTTCAAGTCACTCACCACCCTGACTTGGAAATATATCACTGTTCCTTCACTGTCGCGGGGTCAAAATCCTGGAACTCCCTTCTTAACAGCACTTGGGCGTACCTATACCACATGGACTGCAGTGGTTCAAGAAGGCAGCTCATCATCACCTTCTCAAGGGCAACTAGGGGTGGGCAATAAAATGCTGGTCCAGCCAGCAAAGCCCACATCCTGTGAATGAATAAAAAAAAAATTCCTCCACTCACCTATTCAATAACCCACACTCTATCATTAAACAATTGAGACCTTTAAAAACTTACCTGAATACGGCAGCTACCGTCATATTGTCACATTTGGTAAGGTGCCTCAACAAAATGTTTCTACACAAAATAAGAGCTCATGGTGTAAGGGGTAACATCTTAGCATGGAAAAAGGATCAGTTAGCTAACAGGAAGCAGAGAGTAGGTAAATATGGGTATCTTTCAGGTTGGCAAGCTGCAACTAGTAGAGTGCCACAGTGATCAGAGTTGTGGACTCAGCTATGCTCAATCTATATCAAAAACTTGGATGGAGGGACAAAATGCATGGTAGCTAAATTTGCTGACGGCACCAAAATAGATAGGATAGTAAGTTGTTAAGAGGAGGTAAATAGTCTACAAAGGGATATAAATAGGTGAAGTAAATGGCCAAAAATTTGGCAGATGGAGTATAATGTGGGAAAATGTGAACTTGTCCATTTAGGTAGGAAGAATAGAAAAGCAGTAAACTATTTAAATGAAGAGAGATTGCAGAACTCGGTGATACAGAGGGATCTGAGTGTCCCGATACATGAATCACAAATATTAGTATGCAGGTACCACAAGCAATTAGGGAGACAAATGGAATGATGGTATTTATTGCATGGGAGTGAAATATAAAAATAGGGAAGTTTTACTACTTTACTACAGCTGTGCAGGAACTTGGTGAGACCACATCTGGGGTACTGTGTAGATTTTGACCTCATATTCAAAAAAAGGATAAAATTGCATTAGAAGCAGTTCAGAGAAGGTTCACTCGACACATTCCTGGGATGAAGGGCTTATCTTATGAAGAAAGGTAGAACAGGTTGGACCAATACCTATTGGAGTTTAGAAGAATGAGAGGTGATCTTGTTGAGACATGTAAGATCCTGAGGGGACCTGATAGGGTGGATACCGGGTGGATTTAAAAAAATTAATTTACAGGATGTGGGAATCGCTGGCAAGGCCATCATTTATTGCCCATCCCTTAACTGCCCTTGAGAAGGTAGCGGTGTGCTGTCTACTTGACTGCTGCTGTTAGAAAGGGAGTTCCCGGATTTTGACCCAGTGATAGTGAAAGAACAGCGATATGGTTACAAGTTAGGATGGTGTGTGACATGGAAGGGAATTTGCAAGTGGTGGTATTCCCATGCATCTGCTATGCTTGTCCTTCTATGTGGCAGCGGTCACACGCTTGGAAAGTGCTGTCAAAGGATGTTTCCCCTTGTGGGAGAGACTAGAACAAGGGGCATAGTTTAAAAATAAGAAGTCTCCCTTTTAAGACAGAGACGAGGAAAAGAAAATTCTCTCAGAGGGTCAACAGTCTGTGGAATTCTCTTCCCCAGAATGCAGTGGAGTAACATTCAATGCTGTTAGATAGATTTTTGATTGACAAGGGAGTCAAAGGTTATGGGGGGCAGACAGGAAGGGGCAGTTAAGACCATAATCAGATCAGCAATAATCTTATTGAATGGTGGAGCAGGCTCGAAGGGCTGAATAGCCTACTCCTGCTCCTAAGCCGCATGTTCCTATGTAAAAAGGGAACATGTCCTCTCCTTTCCCCGACTCTCCTAAACCCTTTGGACTTAGTGCCTGCACTGCCCGTTTCTACTTCAGCTGGGATCAGAAAATAAAGCTGAAACTGGGTAGTATCGTTGGGTCAGAGAAAACTTTGCGGGCAGTGGCAATGAGCCCAGAATTGCTGCTGACTGGAAGATCTAGGCCAGTACGTTTTAATTTTTTCCAGTTTTTTTCCTTTTACCTCTTAAAGCTGCTGCATCATGCCTTGTGGAAAGTTATAAGGTTCAACCTGGGATCTGGCTTAAATTTTTAATTAATTTAAATAAAGTTCATGCACACGGGTCTTGTAGCTGATATTTTTGCCCCCAGTTGCACACTATAAAATGCAACATTCGTTGAATCAGAATTGCATGACTGCATGAGGTTTATGCAGCTGGTACAACTTCACAAAACCAGCCTTAAACTTTCCAAGCGTGAACCACACAAACCACAAAGTTACTAGGTTTGGTCCCTGCTGAGTGAGGTAAAACAGGATCAGACTCATTGTCAATGAATCTGTCCTGTCGAGACCTACTGGCATAAGGCTTACACATAATGATCACATGGTTGTATTTCCACCAATTTTCACCAATAGCACTGTATCTCATTAAGAGAGTCAGCAGCCTCCAGAGAGAGTGGAGAATTTAGGGAATTTTTCTTTAAAAATACATCACCATACTGAACAAAATGACAAGTGACACAGTAGTTAAAGACAAGCTACATTATAATTTTATGATCCCTGCATTGCTGAAGATCACAGTCGACACTTTTATTCCTTGAACCAATGTCAAAATTTACTTTGTAATCAAAAGAGGATTTTTCTTTAGAAGCACAAGGGTTTTGCACATGAAAGTCCAAGAATGATTCAACTAGAAAAAACACAATTTGATGAAAGATTTTATTTCTAAAGAGATGATCTTCATATTAGATTGTACTTGACAGCATTGAGAGCATTCCTTAAAGTTAATTTTTTCATACAGTTTCATTTTGCAAGTAATGGGAACAAAATATACTGTGCAAAAAGTTCAAAAATATACTTTTAACAAAATAGAAAGGACAATTAGCTCTTTAATCCAGATAACATGGTTACCATTCTAGTAATAAATACCAAACTGTGAAGGAAAACAAGTAGCAACATGATTTCATAAGAAGTAAGATAGGAGCAGGAGTAGGCCATTTGGCCCCTCGAGTCTGCTCTGCCATTCAATTAAGATCATGAATGATCTGTTTGTGGCCTTAACTCCACTATCCTTCCTGCCCACCATAGCCCTTGACTCCCTGGTAGATTAAAAATCGGTCTAACTCAGCCTTGAGTACATCCAATGACCCAGCCTCACGCTCTCCGAGGTAGAAAATTCCAAGATTAACAACCCTCTGAGAGGAGTTCCTCCTCATTTCCATCTTAAACGGGAGACCCCTTATTTTTAAACTGTGTCCTCCAGTTCTAGATTTCCCCTACTAGGAGGAACATCCTCTCAGCATCCACCCTGTCAAGACCCCTCAGAATCTTGTATGTTTCAATAAGATCACCTTTCATTCTTCTATACTTCACTGAGCATAGGCCCAACCTGCTCAACATTTCCTCATAAGACAACCCCTTCATCCCAAGAATCAGCCTAGTGAACCTTTTCTGAACTGCTTCCAATGCAGGTATATCCCACCTTAAGTAAGGAGACCAAAGCTGTATGCAGTACTCTAGGTGTGGTCTCACCAATGCACTGTACAGTTGTAGCAAAACGTTCCAACTTTTATACTTCATCCCACTTGCCAAATTTTTGTCCACTCACATAACCTATCTATATCCCTTTGCGGACACTTTCGGGAGAATTTTACATCCCTGCTGCTGGGCATGTTTGAGGCGGGGGGACATGTAAAATAGGATGGCTAGCCAACAGCCTTCCTGCCTACGCACCCCCACAACCCTGAGCTGTCCCTCATAATACAGTGGGTGCAAGGCATCAGCCAGCTTGCTCACCCTTAGGCCTACTGAGGTCCTTAACTGGACAATTAAAGGTCACTTAAGGGCCTGTTTGCATGCCCACCACCATAATATGGTCAGCAGTGGAATGCGGAGCAAAGTTGCCATTCTGCCTTTTCAACATCTGAGGTGAAAAGGCAGGAAGGAAGGAGGTTACCTCCTTTGGGGGTGCTCTGTGCACATCAGAGGCACCCTCCCCCCCCCTCACCCCCCACCCAAGATGATACCCTCCCTTTGTGGCTCTTCTCCTGGCCTCCAAAACTCAACACCCCAACCCACCTCCACCCTTCCTAAGGTCCCGATCCCTCCCCATACAAAAAGCCCAGACTTAGCTGAGCCCAGTCTTCATCTTCTCTTCCTCTCGTGGACCGAATGTAGTCCCAGCAGCAGCCATTACTGAGTTCTGGTGCTACTGGGAGTACACAGCTGCTGGCCAATCAGCTCTTGAGTGCAGGACATTCTCTCCCTAAAGGGTGGGAGTCCCACTCTCACCTCGATAAGGCTGCAAGGCAGTCTTTTTTAAAGGCTCGCAACCAAATTTTCTGAAAGGGGATGCGAGTAATACATGCCCCCTCCTAAAATTCAGCCCTTTGTATTCTTCTCACAATTTGCTTTCCTATCTATTTTGATGTCATCAGGAAATTTAGCAACCAAATATCCAGTCCCTTCATACAAATCATTAATACAGATTGCAATTAGTTGAGGTCCCATGACCGATCCTGTTTTGTTATTATAATGATTTAATACCTTGGGCTTATTTACTGTACAAGACATAAAGCACCAAATGCTCATAAAAGATGGGTAAACATGTCATGGGTTCATTTATTAAGACTAGGCACATGAGAACAGTTAGACACAGGTATAAAGCTTAAAGATATCAGAGCTGTGTATGTGCTCACATCTTTGCAGACATGCTGAATTGAATCAGGCCATCTTTCAGTGATGGTTTGCCACAATTTCTGTTGTGTAGAATCTTTTGCTGTTTCTTCTTGTAGCTGCTAGCATTTGCAATGCGCAAAATGTACCAGATTAATTGGCAGGCTTGCATTCTCCTGCAAGTGAAGTGCTGCAGCTCCCTTGAAACTGCTAATTTTTGCTCAAAGCAAAAGTGAAACTAAGACTGGATCACATGACACATTTCCCTTGTAGTGATGTCATGCTAATATCCCTTAAATGCAAATTACAACATCCCCCTTGCTTTTTACTTTCCCCCTTCCAAAAAAGAATAACTATTTACAATTCATGTTCGTGTTTAGTTACCATTACATAAGTAGATAGAACTGATGAATCTATGGTTGGGATTTCCAGCCCTACATGCAGTGTGATTCGTTGTGGACGGGATGGGAAACTTGATGGACTAGCCAAAAGTCTGTTAACTTCGGGCAGGAATTTCCGGTCCCGCAGCGGGCGGGATTGGAAAATCCCAGTTTATGAGTCTCTAAAGCGTAAAGGTAATCTGCTGGCATGCCCAGATCTTGTCTGGTGTGTCTTTAATTGCTCACAGTGATCTGTGGGATTGTCATTCTTGGATGTGCGTCCTGGTTGCATTTGAGATTTAGTCCTCAATATAATGGGACTGTACGGCGGTTGAGGTGCAGGGGTGGATCTGATTTGTCCTCAGTTATGCCTCACCGTTTACACCTTTGTGTGTAATGACTTCATAGGACCTTGGTTCTGAACAAATCCTTGCCACCTTGGCTGGTTGCCACGTACCCTTTGTGGGATTCTAGATGTGAGTTTGTTGTCCCAACTGTTAACTTGGCAATTCTGTACCTGCATTTTTACCATGTATGTTGTAATTTTGTAAACAATCCCAGTTGTTGACACACTCACTAGAATGCCCAAACCTAGCAAAATACATGGAAGCTGATCCATAATCCTGGAGTGCAAGTGCAATCAACCCTCCTGGATGTCACAGATGTTCTACATTGTGGAAACTAAAGGTTCAGCAATTGCAGGTCTACTGGCATGTCAAGACCTCTCACTGGTAATAACTCATAGGGCAACATTTTCCCCCCGTTGGGGGGGGTTTTACAGGAGCGAGCGCGAGTGGGCGGGGGCGTGCCGCCATTTTAGGTGGGCGGGCCAATTAAGGCCCGCCCAGCATGACGTCCACCAGGAAGCGCTATGCGTTCCCTGTGTGGGCGGGGGGTGGGGATTCCCTGAGCTGGGAGTGCGCTCTTTTGCGCATCTGCGTGGAAGAGCGCACAGATCTCCCTGAGGCTAGGTGCTGCCTCAGGGAGATCGGTTCAGGTTTAAAAACATAAATTAAAGATGAGAAAAAAATTACTGACATATCCCCCTTGTGCCACTGTCACATGAGGTGGGACATGTCAATTTCTTCTATTTAGAGATTTCATACAAATTTTTACAACAATCAATGATAGTTTCATGGTCACCATCATTGAGATTAGCATTTAATTCCAGGTTTTATTTATTGAATTTAAATTCCACCAGCTGCCATGGTGGGATTTGAACCTATGTCCCCAGAAAATTTGCCTGGGCTTCTGGATTACATCATCCAGTGACATTATTACTACGCCACCATCTCCGCCTAACATCAAAATACCCAGAATGTTTTGACAAAATTAGCAGCTTCAAGGGAGCTGCAGCATTTCACTTGCAGGAGAATGCAAGCCCATCAATTAATCTGGCACATTTTGTGTATTGCAAATGCCAGCAGCTACAAGAAGAAACAGCAAAAGATTCTACACAACCGAAATTGTGGCAAACCATCATTGAAAGATGGCCTGATTCAATTCAGCATGTCTACAAAGACGTGGGACCATTTTGGCCTTATTTGGACAAGCTAGGCATCCCTCAGGGAGTCATTTTTAAAGACAGCAGGTCATCATACTGGAATCTTTGTGAACTGATATTCTTCAGCAACTTCATCCCTCACACATGGGCATAGATCAGAGGAGGAGACTCGCAAGAGAAACAGCCTATTGGCCAGGTATGAACAATGACATTGAAATTGTCGCCAAGAAGTGCAAAGCATTTTGAGAGCATATGCCAAGTCAGCACAAAGCATCATTGATTCCACATGACATTCCTACCCATCCTTGGTCCAAAATTACATCTAGCCTCTTTTATATCCATGACACTGACTTCATTGTCATTGTCGACTACTTTGCCAAGTACCCTGTTATTTGACAATTGCACAATGCATCAAGCGTAACTGTCATGCACACCCTGTAAGTGCTATTTTCAGTTTATTTGGTGTGCCTAGAGAAATCATTATGGATAACGGTCCACAATTTATTGCGAAACTATTTCAGGATATGTGAGAGAAGTGAAATATCGATCATACTACTTCTTCCCCTCATTACTCCAGAGCTAATGCCCTAGCTGTATGAATCATTCGCATGGTGAAATCCCTCATTCTCAAATATAGACAACCAAGCAAGGTCTGCACATTGCACATCTGAAAGTGATACCTTTAAGTGCAACTATTACATCACTGGCAGAGCCTATGTTTAGCAGACTAGTGTATACCAATTTATCTACTCTTACCCATTCTATTCTCTCAGAAACTAGATAGCAATTTTTAAAATTACAAGAGATTGTAATTTTGCATAGCGCTTCCTGGCAGACGTCACGTTGGGTGGGCCTTAATTGGCCCATCCACCTAAAATGGCGGTGCACCCCTGCCCACTCGCGCTTGCTCCTGCAGAACCCCCCCTCAACGGGGGGAAAATGTTGCCCTATGAATTGTTACTAGTGAGAGGTCTTGACATACCAGCAGACCTGCAATTTGCTGGACCTTTAGTTTCCACAATGTAGAACATCTGTGACTTCCAGGAGGATTGATTTCACTTGCCCTCCAGGATTATGGATCCTGCATCAGCTTTTGCTCCAGTGCACTGCTGCTGCCAATGGCCCTTTCTGCCATATGCCTCACAGAATTCATGAAAAGCTGGGCATTTCTATGGTGCATGCAGAAGTCCATACCTTCCACATATTTTGCTAGGTTTGGGCATTCTAGTGAGTGTGTCAACAACTGGGGTTGTGCTTAGGACCTGTGAGCTTTGTTGAACTGCAAGGATTGCTTCATATTTACATCCAGCCTTGAGTAGCTCTTTGATGCCATACATTTGGGGTTTGTCCAGATGAGCTTTCTGGAATGCTTCCATGGGAGTGCATGCGATCCCAATTCTCAGTTCAACAATTCTGTCTGCTAGCTCTGCATTTGAAAAATCACAGTAGGTGCTCTTTTCTCTGCATCTGCTGACAAAGTGGTCTATGGATTCTGTCAAAACAACATGAACTCGATGAATATAGAAGCTTAACCTGATTCTGAACCGGTCTTCCAATGTAGCCCTTATCTTTGGGGGATGCTTTAGCTCTCCTGCTGTTAATCCTGACCTTCATTCCCAATTGCTAGGCGAATTTTTGTCTGGTTCAGTTTGAATTGGTCCAAGTTGACTGGAATGCTGGAGGTCGTGGCTGCGGCTAAGGGCGGTGCATCCCACAAGGCATCGAAGCAGTTGCTGACTAAAGTCACCAAGAAGCCGCCCAAGAAGCAGAGGATATCTCGCAAGCAGAGCTATTCCACTTAAGCGTACAGGGTGCTGATCAAGGTCCACCCTTCCACCAGGATTTTGTCCAAGGCCATGAGTGTTATGAATTCCTTCATTGTTGGCATTTTCGAGCTCATCGTCTCCGAAGCCTCGCACTTCATTCACTATAACAAGCGCCAAACCATCTCGGCCAGGGAGATCCAGAGCACCGTCCACCTCATGTTGCCAGGAGATCTGGCAAAACATGCTGTCTCCGAAGGCACAAAAGCAGTCACCAAATACACCAATTCCATTTAGGTCAACCATTCTAAAGATTAAAAAAGATTAAAAGATGCATCTGAATCAAGAAACCATGGCCGAGATTTTCCAGCTCCGCCGTGGTGGGACCTGCTGCGGGCGCTGTGGTGGTCCAGCCAAAAGTCCATTGACTTTTGGTGGGCCCCGATAATCCCAGTGGCAGGTGGGATGGAAAATCCTGCCCCAAAGCTCTGTACACTGTTTTAACAGTTTGAATTCGGGTAGTAGGTCAGCTGCATTACAATTCAAACTGGGGAATGTTGTGGACATTCTGGCAATATCCCTTTGTTGTCCTTTTTATGTACAACCCTGGATGAGTGCCACTGCAGCTGCTTTTCCAAAGTTCCACCCGCGAAGCCATGTTGTGGTGGGAACGCACCATGGAAATAGTGCTTTCGCTTTTTATTCAATTTATTGTTCAGCAACTCCCGAAGCCACCTGTTATAATGGCAAGCTTCCCTGGCTTGATTTTTATGGGCAGAATTTTTCCCTCATCAGACGGGCATGTGCCCTACCCGAATGGGAGTAAAATAGTGCTTGATGACATCGGGCGAGCATCCCGACATCATCACGCACTCTTGTGACATTTCGCTTGGCAGGCACACGCGAGAGGCGGCACCACGCCTGCCGACAACTAAGGGGCCTATTAAGACCCTTAAGCAATAATTAAATTGAATTTTCGCTGCCCGTCCAACCGTTTGGTTGGCGGGCGGGTGAATAGGCCAAGCGGCCTTTGCATTTTTTTGCGAAATCTCATCCAAGGGTGGGATGAGGTTTCGACCAGTGATTAAAAAATAAATTTAAAAATTCTAAAACTAATCTTAACATGTCCCTGCTCATATGACAGAGTCACAAGGGGAAGTTTTCCCTATTTTTCAACTCTTCATTTGTAATGTTAAAAATCTTCAGCTCCCTGAGGCAGCTCTATGCCTTCAGCGAGCGTTCATTGAGCGCACCCACGCGCATATGCACACTTCAGCACTTGCGCTCCTCCCGCGCCCAGCGTAGCAGCACTAAGGCTCTGAGAATGCCTTTCATGCTGGCTGCCCTTTAATTGGCCAGCTAGCGTGAGATCGCGGTTGGGGCCTGATCGTGGGCGGCAGTTGGTTTTGCGGCCACTCCCGCGCCCACCCGCCCGACGAGGTAAAAATCCTGCCCAATTACTTTTTTCCTGTTTGACACTCCCTCGCTCACTATTGATCCAGCCCACACCTTGGTCACTCGCCTTTCCCAACTGAGCTAACCCAGTGCTGGTTCTCTCAACACGCTGTCTCAGTCACGGAACTGACAGGCTACGCACTGCCATCTCACCACAAGGGATCCACCGCTTTACCAGCGCTTTACTTGAGTGCTAGCTCGACGCTCTGTCTCCAAAACTTTTCGTCGCAATAACCACACTGCATTTTCAACATTCTCCGATGCTGCGCCTTCATTACGGTCTGTCCAAAAGATTGAGGGTCTTCTCGTGCCATGTAGCATGATCTAAGGCTGTTTACCATGTCATGCTTGTACTTGGTCTTGCTGCCACCTGTCTTAACACCGCTGATCACCATGCCACGTTATTACAATGATATAATACCTTGGGCTTATTTACTGTACAAGACACAAGGCACCAATCACTCATAAGGGATTGGGTAAACAAGTTGTGGGTTCATTTACTAATACTAGGCACATGAGAACAGTTATACATAGATATAAAGCTTGAAGGCATCAAAGCTGTGTTTTCCTTGCTCAAAGCAAAAGTGAAACTAAGACTGGACCACAAGACACATATCCCCTCTAGTGATGTCATGCTGATATTCCTTACAGGCATTTTGGAAAAGATCCCCGTGGCACTCCACTAGTTATAGTTTGAAAACATGAAAATGATCCATTTGTCCTGACTCTCAGTTTCCTGTTAGTAAGCCATTTAGGGTCCATGGTAATATATCACCCCAACACCATTAGCTCTTATCTTGTGCAGTAACATTTTGTGTGGCACCTTATTGAATGCCTTTTGGAAATCCAAATACGCTACATCTACTGGTTCCCTGTACCCACTCTGCTTGTTACAACCTCTAAGAATGCTATAATAGTACAGACAGCCTATCCAATACCTCCTCCTTACCAATTTTAAACCCTTCTAGTAACTGAATTTCCTCCTCTTTCACCATGGCCTGAGTACCCCACCTTCTTCCTTGGTAAAGACAGATACAAAGTATTCATTTAATACCTCAGCCATGCCCCCTCCCTCCATGTGTAAATCCCCTTTTTGGTCCTGAATCACTGCTATTCCTCCTTTTACCACCCTTTGACCATTTATATGCTTATAGATGACTTTGGAATTCCCTCTTATGTTAGCTGCCAGTCTCTTTCCATACTCTTTTCAAGGAAGTTAGCAGTAGGAATGTGCTGCCTCGTTCCTGGATACAGTGCCAGAAGAGGTTTAATGACTTTATTAGGGCAGGAAAGATGAGTAGCATTCCACATGGTGCACACCTCCTCACTCTGACTTCCCCAGCCTTCCCCTGCACATCACTCCTCAGTCCAGCAAACATTGCAGGCCCTAACCGATGGCCTGTACACTTAACCTGCCATTTCTAGCAGGATGGAGGAAAGCCTTGTCTTGGCTGTTCAGCACTGCACTTAAGTGCAGCAAAATACACTCTAGTTCAGGCTACCAGAGATGTGTGGATGGAGCATGAAAGGGACGAGGTCACATTGGAAGTGAGGACTCTGCTTAAAGTGCTTCAATTCCTGACCCCTTGCACCAAACACCATCCTTCTCCACGGTCGGACTATTCATAGACCCAGATATTGCCTCCTTTCCAAAGGCCAAATCCGTCCCTGCAAAGTTGCAGCTGGGGGTAATCTTTGCTGGGACCCTCAAGGATCAGAGGACATCGTCCAAGAGCATCTGAGCTGTCAAAGCAGTGGGACAAGCAGCCTGCCTCTAGCTCTGTTGAAGCCACAGGGCTGTAATAGTTGGGAATAAGATTAAAGGGAAGAAAAATAATTTGTAGTGGCACAGGAGTGTTTAATGAAAGCATTTCTTCTCATCTCCTCTCTAGACTGATTGCCAATTATTTTAAATCTATGACCTCTGGTTGTTGACATAGTTTTTCTCTATCTATTCAATGAAATTCTCTCATCACCTTGTACAAGTCTATTTGGTCATCCCTTAACATTCTCTTTTCCAAGGAGAACTAACTTTTCCAAACTGTTCTCATATCTAAAATCCCACAATGCTGGGAACATCTTCTAAACCTTGTCTATGCCCTCTCTAAGGCCTATACATCTTTCATGAACTGTCGTGCCTGTATTGTCCATAATACGCCAGTTAAGGTTTCTAAAATTCTAGTCTGATCTTTGCTCTTATACTTTGTTCTTCGATTTATAAAGTCAAGGGGCAGAATTTTGCCATCAGCGAGCAGGGGGCGGGGCCCGCTCTCCGACGCGTAAAATGACGCGGGATGACGTCGGGCGGAACCCCGCCCCATTTAAATTTTCAGGAAGGCGGGGGCACAGCAGAATCAGCTGTGCCCCCGCCAACCTGTCAATGGCCAATTGAGGCCATTGACTGGATCATTTAAACAATTAAGGTTGTTAAGGTTGGTGAGCAGGTCAGGGGCTCCCGGCGGCAAATAGAAAAAACATGAAACCTCATCCACCAATGGGATGAGGTTTCATGCAGGGTTCTAAAAAGTTTAATAAGGTTTTGCTGTAATTTATGAACATGTCCCATCTCATGTGATGTTGTCACATGAGGGGGACATGTTAAGGATTTTTTTTTCTATTTTTAATCTTTTTAAAAGTATAAGCGATCTCCCTGAGGCAGCACTTAGCCTCAGGGAGATGTGCGCTCTTTCGTGTGCATGCGCGAAAGAGCACACTCTCACTTTTGGGGACTCACCCCCCCCCCCCAAACCGCCTGCACAGGGAGCGCATAGCGCTTCCTACCGGACATCATTAATTGGCCCGCCCACGTAAAATGGCGGCGGGGCCCGCTTCTCCAGCGGGGATTGGCTCCCCGCCCACCGGAGATTGGGTCGGGCTCACCTGCCCGACAGGCAGAAAATTCTGCCCAAGATAACAATATGTTTTATTATAACCCCCTTATCGATTTGCCATGCCACATTTAAGAATTTGTGAATATGGACACCAAGGCCTCTCAACTCATCTACAATTTTACAAAACTTCATCATCTTTATGACCACCTAACACAGCGCTAAGCATGGGTCAAACCTAGGACTTTTATGGTTGGTATAGCTCAGTATTGCACATGGCAGTGCACTTACCACCCGAGCTATTAAAGGGAGTTTGACTATTCTGAAAATCTCGGTTTTAATATAATTTAAATCATTTTAGATTTGAACTTCATTCTGCACTTTATCCCAATGCTATAATGTATCTATGGATTATCCTTTCAGCTAACAAATAATATTTTAATACTTCTATAGAATTTACAAGCTGCACAGTAATGAGATTCTTCAACTTGGACTTTTATGTAAGATGTTCAGAGCTAAAATAGCCTTTGCAATAAATTATAACTAGATGTAAATACTGTAGCTTATACAACCTATTGAATATGCAAATAAAATAAAGTAATTGGAAAGTTAGTATGCCAAGGCATGTTGAATTCATGAACAATAAAGCACATTCATGAGGAAGCATAATAGTCATTTTCTAAAACAGGAAATCATCTACTTCAAAGTGTGCTTCATGTTTAAATAACTCCATTAGGATCTGCTTGATTAGTGATTCATATTGATCTCCCTCTATTTAAAGCTAACCCAAATTCCACTCCACTCTTAACAGTTGACAACTTTAATACACTTTGGACCTAGCATTGCTGAAAAGATTTTAACCAGCAAACTAATTATAATGCTTATAAAAACATTCTAGTAATAAAATTGTCTCCCTCAATAAAATTGTCTCCCTTTCAACTAGTTTTGGCCATTTATACACCATTTCAATAGCGAAAGATATTAAAGAATAGCACGATATATTTTTTGGTAGAATGGGAGGGAATCTCATTACATAAATATAATTCACAAGCATATTTTCATATTCCACTAATGCTTTTATATATTTATAATATGCTGAATTATTAATTCTGCTGATATACATATATATGTATTTGTAGACTATGTCAAAGTTTATTTATGATATGTAAGTCATATATATAGTCTACAAATACACTCTTGTTATATTCTGATATGCTGTATCAATGACAGTGAGCTTGGAGGCGAGAAGGGCATTTAATTAGCTGGAATAGTGGCTTACCTGAACCCCGCCACTTTCCAGCCTCCACAAGAATTACGACTCATGGTTGATCTTTGTACCCCCCTGCCAATTGAGGCCCTTAAGTGGCTAATTAATGACCACTTAAGGGCCTCGTCCCCCCCACCACTAGTATTAACCCAGCTGCAGGCGGGCCTGTCACCATGCAGCATGAACGACAATTAAAATCGTGTAGCCAGCTTGTCAGCTCCTGAGGCAGTGGGGAAGGGGGGAACCAGGGGGCCCCTCAATCAACAATCAAAGGTACTCAAGCACCTGATCCAAGAGACTTGACATCGGGAAGGAGGGGGCCCACTGAGAGCCACCGGCTTGCCTTGCTGCTGACCCCCTCGGCCTTTCTCCCTGTGACCCCCTCACTCTCCATACTATTTACCTGTTGCCTGGGTTGCTCCGCGATCATTGGATTCCCATGCCTGTCCTTTTGGCAGCAGCCATGGACTCCCCAGTGCTGCTGCTGGGCCCAAGATCTGCCAGACTCTGATTGGTCAGCAGCTCTTGGTGGACAAGATTTTTGCCCCTGGGATGTTGATTCCAGGGGGACTCACTGTTGGCTTTGCCACTGCCTGATTAACTTGTCATTCAGTGGGCCTTCTTGAAAAGAGGCAGCGCAGGTCTCCTCCCAGCTCTCCAGCCAGCATGCGAAACCCCTGATGCCTCAACAAGATTCTGCTCAATCTTTCGGTATTAACTTTGACATAGTTTAATTCCAAAATATATATTTTTAGATGTCCCACTAACATTGCAGTTCATTTAGAAAGAAAGAAGGGGCTGATTGTGTTTCCAATTTGATGTTTCATGATATATTGTGCAAAATTACTATTTTATGGAACTCACAGAAAGTATATTTCAGAGGATTTCAGATTACAGGATCTAGAACTATCATCGCATTCCTGGCTCTTTGGCTATGGCATTTTATACGTTCCTGCAAGTGTTTTTCTAATTTAATTGACTTTAGCCTTTTTCTCTTCTGCATTTGTCCCACATTAATTTTGTAACTTAAGATTCAAATTTCCCAATTTTCTCTTCTAAGTCTCTGCGGGCAGAATTTAATGCCCCACCCAGAAGCGGGTTTGGAAGTGTGATTGGGCAGGAAGGTGCGGGGTAGTGCTCCTACCGTCCTCCCGCCTCCCTCCAATTATGTCTGGGTATTAATGGAATGTTATTTATATTGTTAAGGCACATAAATGAAGGGCAATGTTTAATTAAGTACATAGTGCACTAATAAAGAGGGATAGCTGGGACACTGGTGTAGTGGGTAGAAGGCAGGCATATGTAATCTATTATCAAGAAAAGGATTTGCATCTAGTTTCATAAGAAGGAGCAAAAGTAGAAGGTACTTCACCATCTGGCTTGGGATCCAATTAACATGGGACGGAAGGCTCGAGGACAGCCTTCCTACCTGAAGGCCAACTAAGACTGGCCTCCCAGAATGGCCACGGGGAACCTGCTCCACTCACTTCTCTCCTGGGGCTCCAGCATCAATCGCTGGTGTAGGCTGCACCGCAGTACCAACAATAGCCACTGCTCCCAGTGGCGCTGCAGGTATTGAAGAGCTGCTAGCCTCTGATTGGCTGGCAGCTCTCAGAGTTGGCACATCCGTCCTCCTGCAGGATTTCCAGAAGTATGTTCCCCTCGCAGGGGCCAGGAAGCCCGACTGTAGGCTGTAGGTGTAGGTGTCCGATTGGCCCTTAATCCCAATGGGCCTCCCAAAACAGACCCATCTACCAGTTTTCCAGCTGGGAGATGGGTCCCCTGCCAGAACCATTAAATTCTGCCCTGTCTGTGTAAATATCAGCTGAATAATCACCATTTTAGTGAGCTACGTCAGGTGGCCAAGTCTTATGAAAACATTTTTCGGCAAGGGTTCACCTAAAATGCTATTTGGTATTGTATGACACATTTAGGAAGTTCATGCTCCTGTCATTGTAAAACTGGTCCTAATAATGCTGATTAAGGATTCTAGTTCTGTTCCTAAACTGTCAAGAACAGATTTTATCAAGGCTACTTCTGAGAATCCTTAAATTTGTCCATTGCGCTTCTGAGCTTGCACCCACTTGTTCTGTTTTATTGGCACATACAAATGTATTGTTTTGATTTTATTTTATCTATTCTATTAAGATTCTATAGATACCCAAGTAAATTTAATTGAATAAAAATAATTTACTATTGTGTCAATTGTCTTCTGTGCAGGTGAATGAAATTTTTGAAAACAATCAGTATTCCTCTAAGCTCATTTATAATATCACTGAATAAGAACAAGGCCCCGTAATTTCAAAATAATGTTGCAGAAAATATCTGCTTCCTGGTTGATGCTGACTAGCAGCTTTGGGAGATGAAACATGGGAATAAAAATGGTGAAGAGACACTTGTGAGTGCACAGAGATCTCCTTTTACAACATTTGGAACTGTTCAATTCAGATGGGCTGTTTTCCACTAAAAATGATAAATTAACAAATATGAATTGCATGTAATTATATAAAATTACAGAATATACAGAACAGAAAC
The DNA here is from genome assembly GCF_964194155.1 of Cetorhinus maximus. Lineage (NCBI taxonomy): Eukaryota > Metazoa > Chordata > Chondrichthyes > Lamniformes > Cetorhinidae > Cetorhinus > Cetorhinus maximus. The sequence goes on from NC_135881.1 coordinate 108,726,883, forward strand.
AGGCCATTTAGCCCAACTAGTCTGTGTCAGTATTAAACTCCACACGAGTTTCCTCACATTCCACCTCAGTCTTTCAGCATATCTTTCAGTTCTCTTTTCTCTCATGCACTCATCTAGTTTTCTTTTGAAAACTAAGCTAGTTAAGCTATTTGTTTCAAAGAAAACTGCTGTTCAATCTTTCCTGGCTGCTATAATTTCTCAGTTCTGGTACCAGCCTTGTAAATCTTTATTGCACTTTCTGCAGGGCTTAAAGCTGTTTTTACAGTCTGGAAACCATAGACTGCACAGTAATCTAAATGCAGTCAGGCCAGGGCTCTATACAAGTTTAAAATACCTTCACTACTTTTGATTTCTATACCCGAGAAATAAACCCAAGCTAGTGTTTGGTTAGTATTTTTAATTGCTGTTCTGACCAGTGATTCTGTTTTTAATGATTTGTTCACCTATATGCCTACATTCATTTCCTCTTCTATCCCATGTAGTTTCTTATTTTTAAGGTGTAAGTGATGTTTCTGTTTTTCTGACTGAAATGCATAATCTCTAGGTAAAGTTCATTTTCCAATTAACTGCCCAGCCTGCATGTTTTCCAACGTCTTCTTGCATTATGTTGAGTGGAAATTTTCTGTTCTCGCCAGCAGCAGGAATCGTGATGGGTGTGGGCACTTAATTTAAAAAATGTTTCCTGATGGCGGGATAAAATATTGGAATTTTATTCTTCTGACTTTTAAGGTGGGTTGAAGGTGGGTCGAGCTACCCAACAAGCAATGTCGGGAACCTCATTTGCATGTATTAGCATCTCATACTTATTCATTAAAAAAGCCGCCTTGCCAGAATTAAGTTCCCCACCAGCGAGAATTTAGAACATTCAGTTTTACGATGCACCTGTTGAGCTTAACCTCTTTCATGACTTTGAGGTCAGTAGACGTTGCTTTCTCCTTTTCGGGACCTTTTATTACTTCACTCATATTGAGTGCTGGTAGCAAACTCTGCACCAAGGCTGGACAAGGGAGTCAGGTGAGGCAGAAGGTGGTTGGGTGGAAGGGCAGAGTGATGGTTGGACAGGGGAGCAAGGCTTACAGGAGAATAGTGGGGAAAGTGCCTTGAGAAGGGGGGGCAATGTCAGGGGAAGGTAGGGGGGACAAAGTTTGGGGAAGGAGGGGGTGGGTGGCCGGGGGGGGGGGGTGGGGGGTGCAATGTCAGGGAAAGTGGGGGAGAATGTCCGGGGAAGGGCAAGCAGAGTTTCTTAGAGGCCGGGGTTGGTGCTGATGACAGTGGAGTCCTGGGGGGAGAACTGGTGATGGGGGGGGACAGTCACAGTCAGAGTGGGGAGTGAGATGCGGTAGGATGGCAGGTCCAGGTGAGAGTCTGGTAGGCGAAGGTCTCATCGGGTGGCTCACGAAGGTGGACAAGACAGGTGGCTCGGATAATGGGCAGGCGGCAGACTCAGGTTGGGCATGGGGATGATAACGGGTGTTGGTTCTGAGCGGTGGAAGGTGGATAGTGTCCAGGGTAACATAGGGAGGTTCAAGGGTGACGGGGGAAGAGGAGTGGTGATATTGGGTGGGTCTATGGTGATGGGGGAAGTTGGTGGGTGGCAGGGGGAGGGTGGATGGTGGTGGAGTGAATTTGAAAGGTGACACGTACCATTTTTCCAAACTAACCTTGACCAGGTAGTCAATCAGTCAGTGAGATCCCTCGAGGTGGGAGGAGGGTCTTTTCGGTTGGGTGGAGTTCAAGGTCAGCAGAAGTGGCCGGAGAAAGGGACATCCTAATAATTATGAGGCAACTGGATGTCAAAGATTCTCAGTTATGTTCTCCTTCTCGGGACCTTTTATTACTTCACTCATCTTGAGTGCTGGTAGCAAACTCTGCACCAAGGCTGGACAAGGGAGTCAGGTGAAGGCTAGGGGCAGAGGGTGGTTGGGTGGAAGGACAGATTGAAGGTTGGACAGGGGGGCCAGGCTGGTAACCCACATTGTAGCAGGTTTGTTCCCAGCTCACGTGTCTCGTATCATCGAGATCCCAGCAAGGTGTGGAGATGCTGTTCATTCGGTGGCATTTGCCATCGGCTGTAATCAAAGGCAGGGATGAAGGGAGGGAGGGACATGGATGCCTCCAAGGCGCACAGCTGGTGGAGGGCAGCCAACTCGAGACTTTAAGCTTCCATCCTCCCAGATGTTGGTCATGGCTGACAAGGACTCATGCGGTTAGTCTTTCTGTGTTGCCAAGGCAATGGTCTCGCTAGCGAGTTTTGAGGGGAGTGGAGACAAGAGGAAAATTGTCTGCATTAGGCTTCTTGCACATGGCTCCCATCACCCTGTTCAAAGAGCAATGTCTCTATACGCAATCATGTATGAATGGGAGGAACATCCATCTCTGGTCCTCCAGGATGACTTTACCTGGAGAGGGTGGGGTGGAGATGCCATGTCTAGACGGAGGCCAAGTCAAGGTCTTCGCACTGGCTTGCTGGCTTTTAGATGGAGGGAAATCTGTAAAGTACCTGCTCACTTAATGTATCACTTCAAGTCATTCACACATCCACAGGGCTGCAGGCAACCCTGCCTTGATAATGGCTCTCATCCAGATGAGGAGAAGGAGGGCCTATCACAGGTTGGCACAGGGCCAGGAGGAGCAAGGTCCTGATCCACAAGAGGTACTGGAGCCCTTGTAAGGTCAAGAGGCTGGTGAACATGGAACATTGCAACAGCGAGGGTGTTTCACTGGGTGTGTCGCTGGGGATGTTCTTATCTAGAGATGAGTGAAAAGCAATGCCAGAGGACCCCTCATATGTCCTGGATGCGGTTGCTCATGTCTGCCAGCTTCTTCAGTACAATCTGTGGTTCCACTGGAGGAGGAATGTGGAGCTCCTGGCCTGCACTGAGTGAATGTCTGTGCTGGTGCCAGGACCTTTGGCCCCATGAAGTAATGGCAGGGTGGGTGACTTCCTGCCCACCCGATCATGAGGTTCGTCAAGCTCCTCGCTGATACATAATTAATGACTTGAAATGTGGAAGGTCACGCATGTTCACCCACCTCACCAACCAGCAGGAATCACGCCAACTTTCCTGCCCGCCACCATTCACAGCCACCAGAATGGAAAATTCCGCCTGTTGTCTTCTTTCCCAGTGTTAGTTATAGCCCTTCCTACCACGCCCTGCACTCTCTTCACATTTTGGTACCGTCTTCAAATTTTGTTATTGAGTTACTTATTCCAAAATGCAAATCACTAATGTAAATTATGAATAATATTGGTCCCAGCACAGATTCTTGTGGCACGTTCCTACTTACTGCTTTCTATTTTTTTTTGCCAGTTTTCTCTCCATTCAGCTATTTGTCCCCTGAATCCACATGCCCTAACCTTTGTCATGAGTCGACCATGTGGTACTTTTCTAAAAGCATTTTGAAAATCCAAACATATGGGATTTACTACATTATTCTTGCCTACTCTTTCCATTACCTCTTCAAAGAGTTATATCATAGAGTCAAAGGGGCATAGAGGTCTACAGCACAGAAAAAGTCCTTCAGCCCATCGAGTCTGCACCAGTCAAACAAGTACCTAACTATTCTAATCCCATTTTCCAGCACTAGGCCCATAGCCTTGTATGCCATAGCATCACAAGGGCACATCCAAATACTTCTTAAATGTTATAAGGGTTTCTGCCTCTACTACCCTTTCAGGCAGTGAGTTCCAGATTCCCACCACCTTCTGGGTGGAATAATTCTTCCTCACACCCCCTCTAAATCTCCTGCCCAGTACCTTAAATCTATGCCCTCTGGTTATTGATCCCTCCACCAAGGGGAAAAGTTCCTTCCTGTCTACCCTATCTATGCCCCTCATAATTTTATATACCTCAATCATGTCCCCCCTCAATCTCCTCTGCTCCACAGAAAATAACCCCAGTCTATCCAATCTCTCCTCATAACTAAAACTCTCCAGCCCAGGCAGCATCCTGGTAAATCTCCTCTGCACTCTCTCTAGTGCAATCACATCCTTCCTATAATGCGGATTCCAGAACTGCATGCAACACTCTAGCTGTGGCCTAACCAGCGTTTTATACGGTTCCAGCATAACCTCCCTACTCTTATATTCTATGCCTCGGCTAATAAAGACAAGTATCCCATATGCCTTCTTAACCACCTTATCTACCTGTCCCGCTACCTTAAGGGACCAGTGAACATGTACACCAAGGAATCTCTGATCCTCGGTACTTCCCACAGCCCTACCATTCATCGTGTATTCCCGTGCCTTGTTTGTCCTGCCCAAGTGCATCACCTCACACTTATCCAGATTAAATTCCATTTGTCACTGATCAGCCCACCTGACCAGCCCATCTATATCCTCCTGTAATCTAAGGCTATCCTCCTCACTATTTACCACCCCACCAATTTTCATGTCATCCGTGAACTTACCGATCCACCCTCCTACATTCGAGTCTAAATCGTTTATATATACCACAAACAGCAAGGGACCCAGCATTGATCCCTGTTGAACCCCACTGGACACAGGCATCCAGCCACAAAAACAACCCTCGACCACCACCCTCTGCTTTCTGCCACTCAGCCAATTCTGGATCCAATTTGCCAAATTGCCTTGGATCCCATGGGCTCTTACCTTTGTTATCAGTCTCCCATGTGGGACCTTATCAAAAGCCTTGCTGAAGTCCAAGTAGACTACATCAAATGTATTGCCCTCATCTACACACCTGGTCACCTCTTCGAAAAATTTAATCAAATTGGTCAGACATGACCTCCCTTTAACAAAACCATGCTGACTGTCCTTGATTAATCCCTGCCTCTCCAAATGTAGATTAATTCTGTCCCTCAGAATTGCTTCTAATAGTTTCCCCACCACTGAGGTTAGACTGACTGGCCTGTAGTTCCCTGGTTTATCGCTTCCTCCCTTCTTGAATAACGGTACCACATTGGCTGTCCTCCAGTCCTTTGGCACTTCTCCTGTGGCCAGAGAGGTATTGAAAATTATTGCCAGCGCCCTATCTCCTCCCTTGCCTCACTCAACAGCCTGGGATACATTTCAGCCTGGAGATTTATCTACTTTTAAGCCTGCCAGACCACTTAGAACCTCCTCCCTTTCTATGCTAATTTCTTTAATTATATCACAGTCCTTCTGCCTGATTTCCACACCCACATCGTCCCTCTCACTTGTGAACACCAGCACAATGTATTCATTTAGAACCCTGCCTATGTCTTCCGGCTCCACACACAAATTACCACTATGGTCCTTAACGGGCCCTACTCTTTCCCTAGTTATCCTCTTACTCTTAATGTACTTGTAAAATAACTGGATTTTCCTTCATTTTACCTGCCAATGTTTTTTCATGCCCCCTTTTTGCTCTCCTAATTTCCTTTTTAAGTTCCCCCTTACACATTCTATACTCCTCTAGGGCTTCCGCTGTTTTGAGCCCTTGGTATCTGCCATAAGCCTCCCTTTTTCTCTTTATCCAATCCTGCATATCCCTCGACATCCATGGTTCCCTGGATTTGTTGGTCCCACCCTTTGTCTTTACTAGAATATGTTGGCCCTGTACTCTCCCTATTTCCTTCTTGAATGAGTCCCACCGCTCTGACGCAGATTTACCTAAAAGTAGCTACTCCCAGTCCATCAAGTTATCAAGCATGATGTAGCCTTTAGGAATCAATGTTGAGTTTTTGTTAATTATATTTTTGGTTCCTAGATGCTCTTCTATTATGTCTATTATGCTTTCACTATTTAAGAAAACCATGTTGAATGTTTAAGTGAATATTTATTATTTTAAATAAAAGTACCCACTTTGTTATCTTCTTTCATAAAAACTGAACTGAAGTGGTTATTCAATAAGTCTAACATTTCTTGCTCAACTTTTCTTGGCCCTTTCCCTACTTTAATTTTCCTTTTTGTTATTCATGTGTCTGTAGAACACTTGATTAATTATTTTTATATTCTTTGATAATCAGTGGATGTAGAAGTAGCAATACTAACAAACTAATTTAATTGAGAAACAGAATCTGTTCCTAACAGTTTCATAAAAATACAAATAAATAATTTTCCAGGGAGTATCAAGCACATGCCAATCCAAAAGTAGTTATGTTTTGATTTTTGCATTAATGTAACAAAACAAATAGCTCAGCGAATATTCGATTAACAATTTGCCATTTTATTTCTGGTCTTGCTCCTGTATGAGGTCATCATGTTGATAAATGGTGTCATAAAAATATAATAATTTTCAGAATACTATGGTAATTTGTTGCACAGGTGGGTTAATAGTGGGGTTTGGTTTAGTTTCTCTATGTGTAGGGGTGTGTTTGTGGGTTTTAATTGAATTATAGCCAGCTGATCTGGGTGCTTTGATGTATTAGAGGGGAAATAAGGTTTGAAATGCTAAATATGTAAACATGGCCGAAGTTTTAGAATGTGAGGTGTGAAGAACATTGCATTTTTAGATAAACCAGAGTCGTGAATTTCAAAGAGATGGTAAGGTATTATACCGAGCCAATAGAGCCTAAGCCAAACAGTGTGTTTCTTTTCCCAAAGATTACTGACAATATGAGTACTATGAAAGATTATTATAGAAAAAGTAAAGTTGCAAAGGCATATTGGAACAATGGGATTTACATTTACATAAAGGGGACGAGGTTATGTGTAAGGAAAGAAGGCATTCTAAGATCCAACAAGTGTGAAAAGCTTCCTGTCTCTACAGAACAAGCTGCTGCCTATATGAACCAAAGCTAAGAGAATTCACTCTGAATATCATTGTCCAGGGTATTGTGTACTTTGCCTAGGTCTGTTGAAATCCATCTTGTTTTACTGTTGCCTTAACGGAGGTGCAACTGGGAGTTAGATTAATTAGGGGAGCTAGGAGTAATCATAGTAGTAATTTGTAGACCTATGTATGTGCTTAAAATCATTTATTTTATTAATAAATGTTCAATTTAGTTTTGCTAAAAAAAAAACCTCTAAGGCTCGGTAGAGTTATTACCACTGAATTGAAGGCATGCATCTCGAGATAAAAATACTAAATGCAAAAACAGTTGTGGCAGCTGTTTCAAGTTTCCCTCTGGGATTTGTGCAGCTCAGCATTTACCATCCACTGTACCATAACAATAGTTTAATGCTTTTGTTAAAATAAGAAACAAATACATTTTACATTAAGATTTTGACGTGTCTATTATCAATAAGGCGTAACAACATTTCAACTTGCTTGTCTCAAGCCTTGGAACTCAAATGCAGAGTGGAAGAACTAATGCCACATTAAAACTAGGCAAATCCAGTATCAAGATTGCATTAAGCAAAACATTTTTTTTCTACAGCAGGACTTTACATCTCATTAGAAAATAATGAATATTCACTTAAACGTTCAACATGATTTTGTTAAATTGTAAATTAATATTTCATTTTCATAAAAACTAACTGTAGATTATCATTTACACGACCATTAAGATAATAGCCTGTGAGTATAATTTAAGGGAACCATTAGGCAGCACTCTATCTCCCCCTGGTTAAAAGCATATTAATTTGTACTAAATGTAGAACAACATGAGTTATGAGGAGAAAATAGATAACAGATTACTGTTGCATAAAGGAACTGGAAATTGTCAGGACATCTGTGATACTAAACACTTTCACACTTCTGCAATGGCAAACAGAATCGATCTTGTAGGTTATAGAAACAACATGTGGCATCAAAGGATGAAAAAGTCAAACTAAATGGGAGCTTCATATGTTAACTGCTCAAGAAATCGAAACATGGCTAGTTGTCTCTCCAAATAAGGAAAAGGAAGCTGAACAATTAGAATCAGTGCCAAGATGCTGAGAGTAAGATGCAAATAGGTCTTCTTACATGTTTCTGATCTTTTAAATTTAAATCTTAAATTTTGATCAATATAATGATGGAATTTGGATATTTACCATTCAGCTGTACAGCTTCTAACTAAAATGCAGATCTTGTACTGTACTGGGTAGGCTTGTTTAAATAAATAAAGGGGAAGGAAAACTCTACAGGGCCTACAATATTAAAAACAATTTGATAATCAGACAAGCAGCATACTGAAGCACTGATGCACAACAGCACAAAGTAATCAGATGTGGATTCATGATCATGATCCTCAAGCACTTAAGGGTCTGATCTCAGCTGCATCAGAATTAAAATCAGTGAGAGATCACATGCTCCCCTATATAAAGAGAGAAAAAAATCAAAGTCATCCACAGACAATTTCCTTTGGGTTACTTTTGGTAAGAAACTGTAACAGAAGCTTTGAAGTAAGTCACACATTAATGCATTTTCTTGGAAGACTAGAGAATGAGGAAAAAGGAACAATCTAGGCCTGAGAGGTGCTGTGAACTTGTGCCCAGTTTTGAATTCAGCTATTAAGCTAAGAGAATAAAAGCCTCCCAGCTTTATTTGCTGTAAAAGATCTTACATGAGATGAGTTTCGATAATCTCAATCTAGCCTTCATAGCACAACACTGCCCTGAATTTGGCAATTTCAATGAATGGCTGATTCAAGAAATGGAAATGTCACACTGCTGCATTAGAGAATGTTCTGAGATTAGAATAAAGGCACATTGCTGCAGGGGTGGAGTGGCAAAAGTTTGACCCTGCAGTTAACCTGTGGTCGCTGACTTAGAATCACTTGATGCTGACATTCAGTAGCTGAAATAAGAGAAAGTTCATATGCCCATTTTTAACCCACCTCTCCTTGATGACGGCAAAATGTCACAAAAATTGGATTGTGTAATCTATTGTTTGCACTCACATTCCAAATCATATCTGTTGTTTAGTCAGTTGATCAATTCTCAGCCTGATAGTTAGGCGAACACTAAAACTTTAAGAACAGCAGACTTACGTAACACAGGGTGGCACACCTTCCCCTTGGGGAGCACAAGGTTCTTTTTCCTCTAGGGATGGACACTCTTTCCCACCGCCAACAGGAAATTGCTTAATACTGGATGTTCTGGTACGGAGTCCTTTAGTAGAGATCACACTGTAACAAGTCTTTGAACATGGGCTCCATTGGGACCATTCTGAGGTTTGACAGTCCTTTGGAACTACACAGGACTGGAAGGTAATTGGCAGCTTTTCTTGTGTGCAGAAGCTGACAAAAAAAGACAAAGATTTAATCAGTTCAAAACCCATTTCAGTACATTTTTTAAAATGTTTATTAATTGAAAAGCTTTCCATTTAACCACCATATAACATAATTTACAACAATTTTGGAAAGGAGTTGAAATGAATCATTCAAAACTATCAACACACCCACATTAATGAAAAAACTCACATGTCAGCTCCACACTTCCAGTGCAAACCTTCCGATATATTTGAAAGGTTTCGCCCACTTTCAAGGCAGAAGTGAAATGATAATGCGCGGTCAGCTGTGCAGGCGGGGAGTGGAGGGAGAGTCAGGCCAGTGCTCTTTTGCGCATGTGCACGGAAGAGCGCAGGAATCTCCCTGAGGCATGTAGCTGCCACAGGGAGATTAAGTTGTTAATGAAAATTTTGAATAAAGGATCTAAAAAATTATTTAAACATGTCCCCTCATATGACAGTGTCACATAAACTGAGACATGTTTATGCATTTCGCAAAAGTTATTTCATTGGGAAGAATTTTCCCCCCCGTCGGGGGGGAAGTGCAGGAGCGGGCGCGTCTCCGATTGGCGCCCCCAGTTGGGGCACACCGCCATTTTATGTGGGCGGGCCAATTAAGGCCTGCCCAGCGTGACATCCACCAGGAAGCGCTGCTCCCTGTGCGGACGTGGGAGGATTCCCTCAGCCCGAAAGTGCGCTTTTTCGCGCATGCACACGAAATAGCGCACTCATCTCCCTGGGGCTAAGTGCTACCTCAGGGAGATTGGCGCCAAATTTAAATATGGTCACTGTACAAAAATAAAATTTCCCTGACATGTCCCCTCATGTGACATCAAACTTTTGTTAAATTTTTAAAAACCCTCATGGAACCTCACCCCGCCTGTGGATGAGGTTTCATGCTTTTTCTGAAGCCCTCCAGGGTTCCCGGCCTGCCCGTCAACCTGATGGTTGGACAGGCTGGTCCATTAATTACTTGAATTAGTTTTTAAATAGCCTCAATTAGCCGTTGACAGGTCAGCGGGTGCACAGCTGATTCAGCTGCGCCCTCGCCGACCTGAAAGTTGGAATGACGCGGGGTGAGGTTGGGAGTTCCACCCGACATCATCCCGTGTCATTTTATGTGTCGGCGATCAGGCCCTTCCCTCCGCTCGCCGACCTCAATATCCTGGCCCTTATTTCATTAAACCTTCAGGAACCTCATCCCACCAACCTTAGGGTTGGATGGGCAGCGGTGTTAATGATGTTAATGACTTTCTTAATGGTCTTAATAGGCCTTTGACAGTTTGGCCGGCGCACGCCTGCCGAATGCAATATCAGAATGACACATGCCGATGCCGGGACGCACGCCTGACGTCATCTCACATTATTTTGCATGTTGGCGTGTCGGGCGCACCCCCAAACGCCGATGGCAATATTCTGGCCATAGAGTTCCGTAGCAATATGAATTTGCTACTTTTAGAGATTTAAAATATACAAATAATTGGATTAAATATATTATCATTTAAGTGTTATAATCACAGGAGAATAGATACAGGAATCAATTTCTTTCACATTTTGGATTTAAAAATGATAGTTTTAATAAAGGAAATTACTTTCTGACAATTGTCCATAAACTTATACCAAAGACTCAAATAGCCAACCCTCAACCTGAAATTCAATGGGTAGCTGCTGAAAAAAATGGCAAAAATTAGGTTGGGTACTTAAGGGAAAGAGATGCTGAAATTTCCATTTACTGTTAGAACACTGCTATATTACATTGGCGCTTTGGGTTGATGGCAGCCAGTCACAATATTAGTATGCACAATCATCTAATGGTCTCTTTTGGAGTTTGATCCTGCTCTGTTAAGTGCATGAGAAGCATATTATTTGAAGAGAAATGCTGTTTAGTTCACATCTTCAATCTCACCAGTGCAATACAGGTAAAGCTACATCGAGACAAATTTTCATGCAGACACTGTTTTTCAAATGGCCTGATAGAGCCAGAGCCAGAAGTAGCATAAAAAACAAAAACAGAATTACCTGGAAAAACTCAGCAGGTCTGGCAGCATCGGCGGAGAAGAAAAGAGTTGACGTTTCGAGTCCTCATGACCTCATGACTCATGGTCATAAGGACTCGAAACGTCATCTCTTTTCTTCTCCGCCGATGCTGCCAGACCTGCTGAGTTTTTCCAGGTAATTCTGTTTTTGTTTTGGATTTCCAGCATCCGCTGTAGTTTTTTTGTTTTTACCGGAAGTAGCATGTTGGGTGTCACAAATGCTTGCACTGCAGCAAAAACTATACTCACTGAAGAATGATTAGTTCCTATGTGAACTGTGTGGAGCTCTCTTAACTGAGTAATTAACTTGGAATAATATTTCAAATAAACCATGAGCAGGACTTTTCCCTTGTTGGGCAAGCCCGCCCAGCGAGAAACACATGCTTCAGCACTCAGTGCTGCCTGTTGGGGGTGGGGGAGGGCAGCGAGAGCGCAAATTCACACATGCACATTGGAAAAGCTCCGAGGCAGCTGCCGCAATTCAAAAAGCTCCCGAGGCCTCCCCCCAATGCCGAACTGAAGATTCTGCCCATAATCTTTGATCAAACTTCACCTCACCTTCCTGTTACCTCAACATATCCTTCAATTACTTTTCTCCTCAGAAACAGATCTTGAATTCATTTTTACTGATGCTTCCCTGGCAACTTGTACCACACTGATTTGAGTGAAAATAGATTTTTATCCACGTTGAAGTTTTTAGCTTGTAATTCTGCTAAAACCAACATGTAAGAGACTAAATTGGTGCCACCTTCTTAAAAGGGAACACATTGGCTGGGATTTTATGCTGTCACCCTCACAGGAGGGGGTTGGCAGGTGGATGGGTGTAAAATTGGGTGGCATGGTGGTTGCGTGGTGCCCATTTCTTATCTGCTTCTGCTGGAATTTTATCAGCAGTGGGGTAGATATTGGGTGGCTCATCTGCTCTTGGGCCAATTGAAGCACTTAAGTGGTCAATTAACAGCCACATAAGGGCCTCCTCCTGCCACAGGTGGCATTTTACTGGTGGTGGGGGCTGGGGGTGCTAGCCATGTGGCGAGGCCATCTGGTAAATCCTGGTTGTCTGGCTGTGGGTCTGAGGGAGGGTGGGGGTTCCCTCCTGTTTGCCACCCTCTGCCAAATAGAGGTCCCCCACAATGGCAATGGCTGCCCCCCACTTGTCACACTTCTACCTGGACGCCTGATTGTAGCTCGCCACACCTCACACCGGGGCCTGCTTGACTTGGTGAAGTCAATTAACAGCCTGCCAGCCGTAAAATCATGTCAAGGTTTCCCAGGCGTCAGAGGTAACCTCGGCTCTGATTTTCCAGCCAGAGGTACCTTCTGCACAAAAAAATCCAGTGATCAGTTCAGATGCAGACATCCAAGCTACACCATTTTTTATATGTAAATTGATTAAACTTACATTAGGAAATGCTAAGTGTCTGTTAACTTGGATGCTTGAGGTCAATTAGAAGCACTTTAGAACACCGATAGACTCTGATCTGATAATGCTTCTTAATTTAGCTACAATAGGAGACTTATGCATGAAGATGAGGCACGGGTGAGGTATTAAATGAATGCTTTGCATCAGTCTTTATCAAGGAAGAAGATGTTGCCAAAGGACGGAATTTTCCATTCCTGCTGACGTCAGGCGTCATGGTGGACATGAACGGACAATATGGTGGGAAAGCCAAAAATCAGTTTCATGCCATTATGAAACACATTTGCAACCGTCCACTCCGCCCGTTAATGTAATACATCTGCATCTCATTATAAGCCCAGCTCGCCAGGATCATTCCCCCACGCTGGATCATATATGTGTGTAAAACACGCTGGTGGGCACAATACGCTGGCATGCATCTGGTGAGCTGCACTTCGAGGGGAACTCAGAGGTGAGTGCATAGTAACGCGCAGCGATCATGATGGACGCCTGTTGGGCCTCAAGGTTGAGGAGTCGCGCATTCTTGTGAGGACACAGGCAAGTTGCTTTCTCCCAGCTGGCTGACAGTGCAGTGCCAGGGCAAGGGCTGTCCTGCAGTTGAGGTGAGTTGTGGGGGGCTGGGGGGGAAGTGGGGGGGCGGTGAAGGCTGCACTGAGGTTGAGATGAGTTGGGGGGGGCAAGGACTGCACTATGGTTGAGTCGAGGTGGGGGGGGGGCAAGGGCTGCACTGCAGTTGAGGCAAGTTGGAAGTAGGGGCCAAGGGCTGCACTATGGTTGATGGTAGTGCAAAAGCATTGAGGGTGGAGGGGAGGGAAGTGGCCATGCATGAGGGAAACCTTGTATAAAGTGACCATTCCTCAGTAGCTGAGACAGTTCAGGCGCAGCCACATTGGCATGTTTGGACTCGGGCATCCAACTTATCTGCCCATTCAAGCAATACAGAGGCCTGAGAGTGCCACCAAATGCTCCAAAGCTCTTTGTCCCATGGGCACAGACTGCAAACTAATGATCATTTTACTGGACTGCAGAACAACTGGACAACTGCGCATATTGTACAATCTCCTTGCGAAAGCTGGCCATGGAGCAGTCACTGGTGAAGGCGCTCACAGCCCCTTGCAATGTCATCATTCAGGTTTGGACCAGTCTCCCCCACAGTTCAATCTAACAGCGCAGCCTTGCATTGTGGGTTAGGAGAATGCCTGCGCCTGAGCTGAGAGCACAGCATGCAGTCCAGCGGACGAAGCTGCCGCCATTCGATCAGGTGGAGTGGGGCGGAGGAGGGTGGGGTTTCGGGCAGCCATGCAACGCACTAAACTCTGGTCATCAAAATGGTTGCTAGCGCTCTCTAGGATGTGTTAAGGGGTCTTCAGACTTAACCAAGAGTGGTTCTTAGCGTCTCTCTCTCTCATTCTACAAGAGTACAACATCAGGAGCATGGTGACCGAGCTAAATGCCTCATGGCTTTTAGAGAGTGAAGACAAAGGAGAAGAGAGTGACAGAGGGGCCTGGCTGGGCAGATGGAGGAGCAGCACCCTCAGGAAGAAGGGGCGGCTGGGGCTCCCGCTCACACCACTGAAGAGCCACAGTGAGCTGTCCCTGGTTGGCACCTAGCGAGACTCAGGCTCTTATAGACACTGCCTTTCATTCCTGAAAATGACCGAGAATGAGTGTCACTGAAGACTGCGCATGTCTAAGGGACTGGTCGGTCACATCTGCAACCTGCTGCAGGATTTGGTGCCACAGGGAAATGGAGGGCATCCACTGCCAGTGGCCATGAAAGTGGCGGTGGTGCTCAATTTCTATGCCAGTGGCTCCTTTCAGTGCTCCACAGGTGACCTCTGTGGGACATCACAAGCCTCCACCCACAAATCCATTCATGAGCTCACGGACACCATCTTCGCGAAGGCACAGAACTTTGTGTGTTCCGCTGAGACCAGAAAAGCCAGGATGCCAGAGCAATTGGATTTGCCCAGACCTCAGATGCAGGGTGCCATTGACTGCACTCATGTGGCGTCAAATCTCCATGGCAAGAAGCGGTCAACTACATCAACCGCAGGGGCTTCCTTTCACTGAACATTCAGCTGCTGTGCGATCAACATAAATGCATCCTGAAGGTCTGCGCACCATTCTCAGGCAGTGTCCATGACTCCTACATCCTTAACAGGTCTCAGATCCCTGGCGTTTTCCAGGGTCCACAGAGGATGCAGGGTTGGTTCCTCAGAGACAAGGGCTACCCGCAGAGAACATGGTTGATGACACCCATGCAACAGCCTCAGACTGCAACAGAGAGAAGGTATAATGAGGCTCATGCTGCAACTTGCTCCTTGAGGAGCAAACCATCAGGATGTTGAAAATGAGGTTCCGGTGCCAGGACCGGTCTGGTGGAGCCCTGCAGTACAGTCCACAGAGGGTGTCACGCATCATCGTCACCTGCTGTACCCTTACAAGCTGATGCTGCAATGGGGAGCAGGGAGGAGCTGACTGAGGAGGAGATGGAGGAGCTGCACGTCTCCTCCAATAATGAGGATGTTGATGGGGATGAGGGTGAGGAGATCATTGAAGGCGAGGAAGCCAGCAATGAGGCAAACACACTGGCCAGACAACGCAGGTGCGCTCGGGATGCCCTCATAGCTGCTAGATTCATGGAGGATAATGATGACATGCAGTGAGGAGACACCATTGATCCTCACATTGCATCTGTGAGCTTTTAACTCCTGTGTAGCTGTTGGCAGCGCACATACCTTAATAGTCGCTAGATTCCAGGAGGATGATGACAGCATGCCGTGAGAATACTCAATAGATCTTCACATAGCCTCTGTAATGTCTGACTCCTGTCTAGCTGAGGGTAGCTCACTTGGGCTCTGTGATCAGGGTCATATCATGGAGACGCAGCAGTGAAACTTTAAATGCACCTGATCCTTTGTCAGCCGTCAACACCTGACCCCTTCAGGAGCACAGTGTCACCAGTCACAGATGCTGAAGGGATAGGGGGTCAGCCTCACCTCAAAAGGTACTGAGAACACACAGAGAGAATGACAGAACTCTGTTATGCCTGCCCACTTCCCTTTAAAAGGGAACCTGGACAATTGATAATGGAAAACAAGGAGATGGCAAATGAATTGAACATGTATTTTGCCTCAGGCTTCACTATAGAGGGTACAAGTAACATCCCAGAAGCACCTATAATAAGGGAGGGAGGAACTCGGGAAAATTACAATCACCAGAGAAGTGGTGCTGAGTAAATTGTTAGAGCTGTGGACTGACAAGTGCCTTGGTCCTGATGGATTTCATCCTAGGGTGTTAAAAGAACTGGCTAGTGAGAGAGTTGATGCATTCATTTTAATTTTCTAAAACTCCCTAGATTTGGGAAAGGTCCCATAAGATTGGAAGACAGCAAATATAACTCCGCTATTCCAAAAGAGAGGGACACAGAAAGTGGAAAATGACAGGCCAGCTAGCCTAACATCTGTCATACAGAAAATGTTAGAAGCTATTATTAAAGAAGTTTTCGCAGGGCACTGGATAAGTTCAAGGTATTCAGGCAGAGTCAACATGGTTTTGTGAAAGGGAAATCATGTTTACCCAACTTACTGGAGTTCTTTGAGGAAGTAACATGTGCTGCGGATAAAGGGGGTGGATGTACTGTACTTTGATTTTCAAAAGGTATTTGATAAGGTGCCACACCAGGGGTTATTGCATAAAATAAAAGCTCATGATATAGGTGGTAACATATTGGTATGGATAGAAGACTGGCTGGCTAACAGGAACCAGGCATAAATGGGTCTTTATCTGTTTAGCAGGATGTGACAAGTGGTGTGCCATAGGGATCAGTGCTGGGACCTCAAATGTTTACAAATTATATAAATGACTTGGATGAAGGGATGGATGGGATGGCTGCCAAATTTGCTGATGATACAAAGATAGGTAGGGAAGTAAGTTGTGAAGAGGACATAAGGAGGCTAAAAAAAGATATTGATAGGCTGAGGGGTAGGCAAAGATCTGGCAAATGGAGTATAGTGTGGGAAAATGTGAAATTGTCCATTTTGGCTGGAAGAATAAAAGAGAAGCATATTATCTAAATGGTGAGAGATTGCAGAGCTCTGAGATGCAGAGGGATCTTGGTGTCTTAGAGCATGAATCACAAAAGGCTAGTATGTAGGTACAGCAAGTAATTAGGGAAGCTAATAGAATGTTATCATTTATTGAGAGGGGAATTGAATACAAAAGTAGCGAGGTTATGCTTCAGTTATACAGAGCACAAGTGAGAGCACATCTGGAGTACTGTGTACAGTATTGGTCACCTTATTTTAGGATCAATGTAAATGCATTGGAAGCAGTTCAGAGAAGGTTTACTAGGCTAATACCTGGAATTGGTGAGTTGTCTTATGAGGAAAGGTTGAACAGGCTAGGCTTGTAATTGCTGGAGTTTAGAAGAGTAAGAGGTGACTTGATTGAAACATATAATATCCTGAGGGGTCTTGACAGGGTGGATGTGGAGATTTTATTTCCTCTAGTGGGAGAATCTAGAACTAGGGGTCACTTTAAAAATAAAGGGTTGGCAATTTAAAATGTAGATGAAGCAACATTTTTTCTCTCAAAGGATATTGAGTCTTTGGAACTCTCTTAAAAAGTTGGTGGAAGCAGAGTCTTTGAATATGTTTAAGGCAGAGGTGGGTAGATTCTTGGTAAGCAAGCAGGTGATAGGTTATCGGGGGTAGGTGGGATGCAGTTTTGAGGTTACTATAAGATCAGCCATGACCTTATTGACTGGTGGAGCAGGTTCGAGGGGCCGAATGGCCTACTCCTGCTCCTTGTTCGTGTGTTCATACATATGACATTCTGGCAGTGATGACAAGCACCTTTGAGGTGCAGGCATTACTAATGTGTCCAGTGAGTGTGAAATCAGACCATCACTTTGGTCATAAGGTTACACACTGCACTGGGAAGAGGCCCTGGACTGAGACACCTGCCTTTATCTTGTGCGGGAACCAAGGTTTCACATCAGAACAAGGAGCCATAGGTAAGGAGACATTCTTGTGAGTTTGTTTTCAATAGTGAACATTATGTACATGTGATTAACATCCATGCCCAGGCTGTGCAACTACATCTTCCTAACCTTCCTAACCCTGCCCCTATGCCTTGATGCTCCCCTAACATCCACAGCGGAGGTGGAGACAGTCTGCTGGCTGCTATTCCCTGGCTTGAAGGGCATGGGGGTCCGAGACTTGGAGTGCTCCGACCTTCCTTCATGACCCTGCTGTGTGGCAGTGGCACCCTCCTCAGCTTGTGGAACTGGAGCTGCTGAAGTCATGGGAAGAAAGGATTTGGATGGGCTGGACACTCCCAGAGCCACCTGGGTGAATGGCCCCAGGGTGTTAATCTGATGATCCTCCTCCCTGTGGGTGCCCAAAGGACCCTGGCTGACTCTTTGAGGAGAAGGTGAAGGTAGAGTGAGATGGAGCTGCCCTGCCACCTCTCGCGTTGTCACTGTTGGAGTCAGCGATTGAGTTCAGCTCACGCTGCAGTGACGTCCTAGACCAAGATCTCCATGGCAGCTCCCCTCTTACCAGTGTTGACCTCGGTGTGTTGGCAGACTGGTGCTATCACCTCAGACTGAAAGTGGACGGACTCCCCCATCGTGCCTTGCAATCTGAGGAATGCAGCGGACATCCCTTCCTGATGTTCCCAGGCTTGCCTTTGCA
This sequence comes from Cetorhinus maximus, assembly GCF_964194155.1. Taxonomy (NCBI): domain Eukaryota; kingdom Metazoa; phylum Chordata; class Chondrichthyes; order Lamniformes; family Cetorhinidae; genus Cetorhinus; species Cetorhinus maximus. Next base: position 108,745,121 of record NC_135881.1, read on the forward strand.
GCTCCAGCAACTGTGACATGACCGAGTCCAGAGGCTCCTCATCTGACTCCAACTCAGCAGATTTCTGGCTTCCAGCAGTCCTCCGAATGCCAGGAACTTGGGAAGTCCCTGCCACCACCTACTGTGGATCAGATAGTGCAATGTGCTCACCAGATTGTGTCCCTGAGGCTACTCTAGAACTAGGTCCCAACGAGGTGTGTCCCCCTGCGCTGGTGGAGGGTGAGGGTAAGCGCTGTGATGGTTCTTCAATTGGGGTTTCAACAGATTCCTCTTCCGAGGTGTCTTCAGGGCTTGAGTTGAGGCCCTGGGTCGTGGACTCACTCAGCTGTAATCCAGATTTGTGCACAAAAGCAAGGAGAGATAATTAGTGCATGGCAGTGGCCTGTGAAACAGGACACATCACTCACAGCATGGTTGTCTGACATATGTTGCTTTGCTGGATCGTCACTTGACCACTGCCGACCTCACTGTCAGCACAGGAACGGTCCAGATCTTCGCCGGCCAGCTGTATGACTCTATTTTCAAAGTCCGTAAGGACCTTGATTTCAGGCATTCCTCTACCAGCCTGCGACCTCTCCCTCTTGTTGTGTGCCAGCTTGTCTTGCGTGAATAGAGATGGAGTCAGTGCAAGCAGGATGCCTGCCAGGCCAGTTGATAAGTATGCCTGGCATGTGTGGGTGGTGAGTGGTGCCATGGATGGTATGAGGGCAATGAAGGTGTGTGAGAGAGAGTGAATGGTGATGTCCCTTGAACTGGCAGTGTGGATGTATGATGGATTTGTGAGTGTGAGAGTTGAGAGTAATGAGAAGAGTGATTTACCCTGGTGGAACAGAAGAGATCATTCATCCTCTTTCGGCAGTGGGTAGCTGTCCTCTTTTATAGGACGTTGGCACCTACTACCGCTGCCACCACCTCCCAAGCTGGATTGTTGATGTTGCTGCCCCTCCTGCGGCCAGAGAGGAGATCGAGGAAATCACGACAGGCCTCCATGGCATCCAAAAAGTGTTTCCAGGGATGCATCACTGAATCGGGGGGAAAGGTGGAGCTACATTCTTCTTGCCTTTCAGGGCTATGTTTTCTGAGCAGTAGTCATGAGCTGGAAACACTGAGAGGTGTGCATGCACTTTAAAGATGGTGCCCGGCGTGCAGAAGTGGCGAGGTGATGGTGTGGTTTGGCAAATGAAAGCCTGCCCATCAACGAATCGGCATGTTTCCCGGGAATGCACAATTAACGAGGCAGGTTTGGGATGATACGGTGTGAAAAAGCCGCCATTGCAGCTTGCGGGTAAAATGTTCTTTTTCCCGCCTGCTACTGCACTTAGTGCAAATCTGGGACAATTGCGCCCAAAGTCATAATGAAAGAGGAAGTGTTTGAGATACCGGATGAGGTAAAACTTTCTAATGAGAAGGTACTAGAACGACTGGCTGATAAATCATTCAGATGTGGTCTATCTGACGATGGAAGTAAAGATGGAAATTGTGGAGGTCGTGGTCATAATCTTGCAATCCTCCTTAGATACAGGTGGGTTACCAGAGGAGTGGAGAATTGCAAATATTACATCTTTGTTCAAAAGAAGTGTAAGGATAAACCCAGCAACAATAGGTCAGTCAGTTTAAATTTTGTTGGCGGAAAAGCTTTAAGAAACAACATTCCGAGCCAAAGTTACCGATTACTTAGACGAGAGTGGATTAATTAAGAAAAGCTAACATGGATTTGTTAAAGGCAAATTGTATTTAACCAACCTGTTAAGTTTTTTGATGAGGTTGATGAAGATAATGCAGTTGATATGTTGTACATGGACTTCAAAAGGCATTTGACTGAGCAGGTTTAGCCAACAAAGTTGAAGGCCATGGAATAAAAGGGGCAGTGATACATGGATATGAAATTCGCTAAGGGCTGAATTTTACGGCTCCCCGTTGGGTGCGTTTTTGGTGTGTGGGCAAGTAAAATACGAGGAATGGCTAGCCCACCACCTTCTAGCCCACCACCCCAAGCTGTCCCCCATAATACAGTATTGAGTAGGCACTGAAATCGGCAGCTTGCCTGCCATATGTGAATAAATACTTAAAGGTCAACTGAGTTTGTATACAAGCCAATTGCCTGCACAATAACATGTTTGGCATGGGCAGGCAGGCAAGATTGGTTAGCCCTTCCTTTCAAAAAATTTTTTTTAAAGGATGGGAAAGAAGTGGGGAGGTAGGTGGGGGGGGGGGGGGGGGGCTACCCCCCTGAAAGATAGTAACCTCTCCTTTCCTTCCTCTCTGCCTGCACTGAAAAACCAACACCACCCTCCCCACCTCCCTAAAGTGCCTGATCCCTCTCCACCCAATACCCTTGACTTACCAGAGTCTGGGATCAACTGGGTCCTCCATCCTGGCCCTGCATGCAATTCCAGCAGGGCCAATTACTGAACTCTAGTGCTGCTGGGACTGCAAGAGCTGCTGGCCAATTGGATTGGAGTCCTGAGAGCGGACATCCTCCCAATGAGGGGGCAAGTGTTGTTGCAACCCACAGCAGGTCATTACAGTGGGGTGGACTTTTTTTTGTCGGTCGGTTTGCGACTGACTTTTTAGTCGGGAGGAGCAAGCAGTATGTCCCCCATGAAATCCAGCCCTAAGTGATAGAAATAGTAAAGTTGAAAGGTTACTTTTCAGACTGGAGGAAAGTTTATAGTGGTGTTCCGCAGGGATCAGTAAAGAACCACTGCATTTCCTGATATATTAATGACTTAGACTTGAGGATAATGGAATGTTCCTGCCTTCTGCCCCTCCTCAACTGCTGGACCCCCTCATCTTGCGATCTGGCATGAAGAGCAGGCTGCTGCTGGTCTGAGCATGAAGCTCTTGCTTTATACCTCTCCCATATTCCCTAACCCCAACCTTCCACTTTTCTAATATCCTGCTTTTAGATACCCAAGACCTGCCACATGCCCAGCCATAGAAACCCCAGGAGGAAGAGAAAGCAACAGAGAGCACTGCTGAATAGGCCCCACCACTTGGTCCAGCACTCGCAGCTCAGATACTGGCACTGCGCGTACCCTGGAGGCTAGTATAGAGTTGTCATCAGCACGTGGTGGGTCTTCCGGTCATGAGTGGGCTGCAGCCCGGTCAGGGGCAAAAGATGGTTAATTTGTTATCTCCCCAGAAGGCGAGGTCACAGACAAGTTCTGCTGCAAAGGACTCAGATGATGATCTTGGTGGGACAGCACAAAGGGTACCACTGATGGGAATGCACACCAAGATGCTGGATGCATTGGCTGGCCTGCCAGACAGCATCTTCCACAGCATCCCCCAACAGGGGATCAGGTTCTAACATGGCAGAGGGCATCGCACAGAACTTGCTCTCTCTGCAGCCTCTGCTGCCTCCCTAACTGTTGCAGCCTTTGTGGAGACAGGTCACCTACTCTTCTACCCTCCCTGTGAGGATGCAGCAACACTTTGCAGCAAATCCTGGAGCTCAACACAAAAACCTCCGAAATGCTCCAGATACTTCCATACATGTTTGCAATAGGATAAGTTGTCAACAATAACCTTAATTCCATTTTGGGCGCCTGGTCTTTTCAGGAACACTAGTACAGGGCCAATCTTGCAGCCTCACAACCGATCTTTGAAAAGTGATAAATGCACATGTGCACAGGGTTGTTATGGACCAAATTTGGAATCCTGGAGTCACATCAGCTGATTGGCTGTGTGATGTCAGGAAAGCACCGATTCAAAACCTCCCAGTGCGTGCAGGGGATGTACCTATGGTGCATTGCACCCCTGGGAAGTGATGGTACGCCTCTATAATGCTGCTCAAAGTGGTGCTATGCCATTGAATTTCTAGCCCTATATGTGGAACTAACATTGGACATTACTGACTAGTGCTCAGTTTTTCTCTTGACATGTGATGCAGTGAAATGTGATCATATTACTGTTACATGTTACTTCAGATGCTTGACTATTTATTAGGCTCAATGGTCCATCACTTTTCCAACCATGCTTGAGGCTCTGACACTCGTTGTGCCATTTAGTTTTTCCAATTTGGTCTACGGTTGTTTACTGTTTTATAACTTTGATTTGCATTATCGCTCCTACTTGTTATACAATAAATAACTTCGGGCTAGTTTTCAAGCTCATAACATTCGATGTGCATCAACTCCCAATGCACTGGAAATGGGGCCAGGGATCTGTAGCAAGGGCTCTGTGGCCTTTTTGTGCATCATGTGTGTTGCTCTGGGGGCAACTGCACAGGGAAGGAAGCTCTTAATTGAAACAGGAAAAGGGTCAATAAATGAAAGAAAGATTTGCAGTTGTATAGCGCTTCTCAACGGACATTTCAAAGAGCATTACAGCCAATGAAGTATTTTTGAAGTGTAGTCGCTGTTGTAATGTAGAAAACACAGCAGCCTGCCAATTTGCACACAGCAAGCTTCCATAAACAGCAATGTGATAATGAGCAAATTGTTTTTGTAATGTTGATTGAGGGATAAATATTGTCCAGGAGGGTGGGGATAACTCTCCTGCTCTTTTTTGAAATAGTGCCACGGGATCATTTACGTCCACCTGAGGGGGGAGTTGGGCCCTAGTTTAATATCTTTTCCAAAAGACAGCAATCCCGACAGTGCAACATTCCCACAGTATGACAGAAGTGTCAGCCTTGATTTTTGCACCCAAGCCCTGGAGTTTGAACCTTGTGATGTAGAAGGAATAGTGCTACCAAATGAGCCATGGTTGTGATGGAAATGACATAATTGCATCTTCTGTGTCATTTTCCAGAGACAGAACTGGGCTGATGCCTTGAAGAAAACAGGTGTCAGAAACTCAGCAATAGGACTTGCAGGGCTGGAATAGACTGAAAAATTTGTAGAGAAACAACTAGCAATGCTCACTAGCTGAATTGCAGTAGGGGAGGGATCGATTGTGCTGCTGTCAGAAATGCAGCCAGGACACCAAATATACCAATCAGGCTTTACAATGCTGTAATCACCAAGGCATCATTTAAAACCTGCTGCCACATTTTGTCTTCGAACTGGCTGGATTATAAGGTTGCCAAGCCTTCCAGAATGGCCAGGAGGCTCCAGGAATCACCTCTAATCTCCCAGTGGTTATTAAAAGCACTTGAAGAGATTTTAAAATGATGGGATTCCCCATTAATTGATCAACTCTTGCCCCAGCAGCCACAGAGTCCATTTCACTGAACAGCATTTCACAAACAGGTGAGGCAGCACTCATGCGCAGGTGCAGCAAGCTTGATGACATAGCACATTACATCAAGGCTACGCACGTGTACTAACTCAGTTCTCGCTGCTTGCTGCCCTGCCTGTTTTTTTTCCCCCAATGGTACTGAGGTGAATGTCGTGTGAGCCAGTAGGGAAATTAACGGTTCTGCAGAAAGCTGGTACAGGGAGTGAGGCCATGATCCCAGGGATGGAGCGCGCAAGTCTGCTAATCCAAACATCAGGAGAGAGCAGGCCAGGGCTGCAACCAGCCAGAGAGTGGAACCCAAGGCTGCTGTTTGTCAGCGCCCAGTGTGTCTGTGCTCAGAGGATTGTCTTTCACGAGCCCTGGCGTGTGTGTATGTTTGGGGGCAAGTGGAAAGACTGGGGTCTGAGCCGGAGGGGGCGAGGATTTAGCAGCGGCTGCTTTAAAGGGCACCTGACTGCAGTTCCAGCAGGCGCCCGGGCACAGTAGTGCCTGAACTAGCCAATTCTAAACAAAGCTCCAAAGTATTTTTGTTTATTCATGTGCCTCAAAGAAACCCATCTTTCCCCACTAGTGTCTGGGGCTTTGGACTTGCCCCCCCCCCCCCCCCCACCCCGCTCCCCCCCCACCCCCCACCCCCCCACCCCCCCGGATGGGCTCACCTGCTCGCACCACGCCAGCAGGATTCTGTGACGTCACTTCCCCAGGCATCTCCCGAAATATACCTAGTCAGAGTTGGCAACTCTACTGGGCCATTTAGTTTTTTGACCCAATTTTCTGCATCTTTTGATTGTTTCTTGAAAAACTTTGCCAATATTTGTAATGTCAGGTGTGCACCAGTTACCAGCATGTTATTCACAGGAAAAAGGAACAGAGACATGTAGGGCCTCTGGCTCTTTTGTTCATGACCCTCGGGGTCAAGTATTTCCTGGAGGCAAATAGGGAACGAAGAAGGCTCTCAACTTAAACAGGGAAAGAATCAAAATCTGCTAACTCCACTGTTTGTCATGCAAGTAGTCCTGTGTTTTAGCTTGACCAAGTTGGCATCTCAATTTTAGGTATGCCCTCTTGAACTCTTCATTGAACCAGGATTGACCGCCCGTTTGATGGTGATGATTGAGTGACAGAAATGCTAAGTGATGAAGTTACAGATTCTGCTGCTGCTGATAGCCCACAGTGCCTCATGGATTTGTTAAATCTGTTCTAAATCTATCCCATTTAGCACGGTTATAGTGCCACACAACACAATGGAGGATATTTTCAATGTGAAGACAGGACTTCGTCTCCACAACCATGTGGTGATCACTCCTACCAACACTGTCATGGACAGATGCATCTGCAATAGGTAGATTGGTGAGGATGAGGTCTTGCTGGTTCCCTCACCACCTGCACCAGGCTCAGTCTAGTAGCTATGTTCTTCAGGACTCAACCAGTTCAATCAGTAGTGATATCAAGCCACTCTTGGTAATGGACATTGGAGCCCCCAACTAGAGTACATTCTGTGCCTTTCCCACCTTTAATGCTTCTACCAATTGGTTGTCAAAATGGAGGAGTACTGACTCAGCAGCTGAAGGAGGGTGATAGGTGATAATCAGAAGGACATTTCCTTGCCCATGTTTGATCAGATGCCATGAGACTTCATGGGATGCAAAGTCTATGCTGAGGACTTTCAGGGCAACTCCCTCCCGACTGTATACCACTACGCTACCAGGTCTGGTGGGTCTGTCCTGCCAATGGGACAGGATGTACCCAAGGATGGTAATGGTGGTGTTTGGAACATTTCCTGTAAGGTATGATTCAGTACATTTGACTATGTCAGGTTATCGACTAGTGTCTGGGACAGCTCTCCCAATTTTGGCACAAGCCCCGAGATGTTAGCAAAGATGACTTTGCACGGCCGACAGGTCAACACGTTTGCCATTGTCATTTCCAATGCCTATAGCTCGACGCCTGGTGATCCGTCCGGTGTCATTGCTTTTAGAATTTGTAGTGGTTTGTTCCAATTGAGTGGCTTGCCACGCCATTTCAGAGGGCATTTAAGTCAACCACATTGCTGTGTGTCTGGAGTCACATGTAGGCCAAACCAGGTAAGGGTGGCAGATTTCGTTCCCTAAAGGGCATTAGTGAACCAGATGGACAATCGGCAATGGTTTCATGGTCACTATTACCATGACTAGCTTTTAATTCCAGATTTATTATTTAGTTGAATTTAAATTCCACCAGGTATGGTGAGATTTGAACCCATGTCCCCAAAGCAATAGCCTGGGCCAATTATAATTAGAAATAAGCTATATTTTGAGTATTTTATTTATATCCAATGTGTCTTTGCAGTGTGGATGATCAGGACTGTCTGTCCACATATTGCTTGTAGTCTTAGTTTGGATGCACACACTGTAAGAAGATTCAGATTAAAGCTCTATACTCCCAGTGTGACTGACAAGCAGTCATGTTGTTACATTGTGTTACCATGAAAGCTGTTTCTGTGTCTGAAATAGAAATTATTAGGGGATTGCTTCAGAGAAGCAGGAGCTTGACAATGTGAACTCAAAGGTAAAACTGAGGCAAAAGCATCACTGGGTTAATAACCATGTTGCTACTGAAGTTAACTCAAAACACTGTCACACTTTTGCCTCAGTAATTCCTTAAAGCAGATGTCTCCAATAATATCTGCACTCAAGTAAAAGATGACAGAAACATCAATGCAGATACTGAAATATATACTATATTTCAGTTAAAAACAGTGCTTATTCATTTGTTTTTTAAAAGGGCAATGGAAGTGAGACCTACAAGGATAGATTTTTCAAATTTGCACTCCCAGCTGGTCCTCCCAGGTGTTTAGCCATTATATTTAATGGATGGTAAATCATGTGAGGCCTGCTGATACTATGGACGCAATATTTTGCAGGTCCTACTGATCTCCCAAATCAAATATCTGACATTGAGGTTCCCATCGGGAGCCAAATTCAGAAAACACAATTGATTCCTTAAAAACGTCCAAGCAACTAACAGCAAAACTATTGCCAGTCCAGCGGGTTTACCATCTAGATTAGAAACATAGGCCTGAATTTTTCCCTCGTCGGGCGAATGCGATCAGCGGGCCCGGAGTGGTTGGGAAACGAGCCCCTGACCGCGATCAGCCCCCGACTGCAATTTCATGCTGGCCAGCCAACGTGAAACGCGCGCTGAAAAGCTCAGCACTGTCGGGGTGGGGGCGGGAGGAGGGTGCATGACGACGTCACCGGGCGTGTGGGTAAGCGCTTCCGCTGAGCTCCCTGAAGGCAGACAGCTGCCTCAGGGAGCTGCAGACTTGCAAGTAATAAAATAAAGCACAAAAAGTCTGCAAAAAATGTCCATGCATCACAATGAAGCACCTGAAAGTATACCTCATAAAAATGCTGTCCCCAGGTGTTTCTTTTTATTTTGTTTCCTAATGAAGATTTTATCCCGCCTTTGGATGACGTTTCATTCCAAAATGTAAAGGCCGCCTGGCCGATTGGCCTGTCTGCCAACTGTAAGTTTGGACGGGCCACGAAAAATCGCTGACAATTGTGCCGTTAATAGAAAATTTACAGCACACGCGATGATTCTCTTACAAGCATTTAGTCTTATGAATGGCATTCTTGATCATTATTCTAAAATTAAAACCAATGAGAATGCTGTAGTTAAAGGTTGCAAGCAACAGTAAACATCGCAATTACACACCCTGTAGGGATTTCCATCTACAGCATGTGTAGCGGTTGCTGTGTACATTATGTTTACAGGTTACTAGCTGCAGAGTGTAGTATTTGTTTCTCATGTTTAATTTAATGTGTGCTGATTGTATCAAGTTACTTGCACATCATTTGTGTTCTGCCTATCCAATCAGACAATCGCCCATGAAATTGATGTTTCTCCCTCCACCTTCACCAAATGTGAGGTTCTTGGTAAGAAACCATAAGATTCAGTAAGATGCATTCAGAAAATTGCTCAAGCTGTTAAAATATGGATTCCTTTATTCTCCTTCTAGACTCCTTCTGCTGGCATATACATAATGTTAGTCTTAAGCGGACGAAATACACAATGCAATTTTCTGTACCCTATACCATCCACCAAATTTGATTCCTTTAAATTGTTTGAATAGACATTGTTTGTATCCTGAACTCTGGAAATCTGTGAGGATGGAATTCCACCATAACAGCTAGGAGACAGCTGTCAAAAACTTTCAGTGTGAGTCTACCTGAGCATGGAGGTCAGGAAAAGGTTATATTATTAACGCTGGGTGCCTGCACCACCAAGAGCGCATCCTAATTGCCTGTCAGTAATAAGAGACTATGAATTCTATGTAGACTGCTGGTACTGGAAGGTGATGTGGGTGCCAAGGCTTCGCTTGAAATATTCTGGAATTGTCCATCACTCCCTATATAAGGGTTTGAAAATAATTCAAAGACCTTTGGGATTTGAGGCCACGGCTCAAGCCTGGCTCCCAGTATAGACCACTTACACTGTCTAAGGGACCAATACATCTTGTTGTGCTGGGTATACAGATGCCAAGTTGAGTCCCAGGCTGAGGATGAGGAAGGTCCCAGCCTTGCAGTCCCTGCTCCCCTATGCACCTGGCATGGCCACGCCTCTTCTGACACAGGTTACATTATTAGGGCTTGGTAGACGATAGCAGGGGAGGCCCGGCCCCAGTTTTTCTAGGACCTGGCCAATTCTTTTGGCCATTTCTGGTGTGTTCCTGCCAAAAGGGTTGCAGAATTTTGGCTCTAAGTGCTTATTTGCTGTTGGCGTATTCGTACTGCAAAATGCAACTTTACATCTTGGAGTACAAAATCAGGGCTTCAATTAAGAAGCTTAACCAGATGCAGACTGTACCCTTAACTGTCATTGGTCTGCATCATTTTAGTTTGACTAAAGTGACAAATGATTACAGTGTGTGTCATGCACTATACTGACCTGGGATTGAAAGATGCTGCCTCTGCCTACTAAAATTTGACATTTAACATCAGTCAATGCTGGTATCTCCCACTTGAATAAACATTAAAAACATTAGTATGTTAGTGCTCCTTTCTGAAAAACTTTTTTTTTGCTACATATTAATAATGCATATGATTCATAAGTTAACTGTGCATGTTTAATTCCACTTAGAGGGCGTAGCATCTCAAATAAGGGCTCCATAAACAATAAATATTGTCAAAAATGTTGATAAAAGCTAACAGATTCTGTTGTTTCTGGCTGTCCACACAACATGTAGCTACTCACAACAGGAGACAGGATGAGATAGTTGTTTTAAGGAACATGAAGAAACATGTTGTCAATGTTCTGTTATTAGATGTCTCTGATTCATGTCAGACTTACTGTATTGTGCAATATTTAATAAATGCAGCAGCAGGACCTAGTTGCAGAAAGCTGGTTCTGCATCAATTTATTTTGTATTATATCACAGTGGGATTTGTTTACATGTGGGTGGCCTGAAGTGCTGTGATAGTAGCTAATTACAATGATCTGAACTGCCCTCTGAAAATCTGCGTACTGACTCCATCTCAAATCCATCATCATCCAGCTTGGCAATTGAAGAACCCAGACTATCATGATAATGTTGAAGTGTTGCCAAACACAGGCATTTGCAAACAACTATTAACTCAATTGGTCCAAGGGGTAAAGTATCATCTGAAACATCAATAGCAAGGTCAAGCAAGCTGCTAACAAGCTGCATCTTGTATCTTGTGTCTTGTATTAGTTGATGGCATTGCATGCGATTTGTTTTCTGACTTACTGTATTTGGCAGTTGTGAGAATGGATTTATTTTTTTAATATTTTTGGGGAATATTGTATTATTCTGTGAAGAAGGCTATGTGTGTGTGTAAATGAATTAATTAAGCTGGGGAAAGGTTACTAGAAGACAGATTGTCTCAGGAGTTTAAAACGTGAAAGGATAGCGGCGTTATGTTTGAGGTACAAGTGAATAGGTTGGGCCTAACATTTGCATTTTTATATAAGTTGAAAGTGTGTTTGAATATCAAAGGAAAGTCAGAGGTGAAAATATACATTTTTGCATCTTGCAGGAGTTCTATAGGTAAATAGAAGAGGATATAATACATTTTATTGACCCAAAAGCAGAGACAAAAGAGAAACATGAAAGATTTTATATTTGGAAGGATTTGAGTTTCAAAAGGGTGTGAAAACAATGGAACCTGAGATGAAAGGGGAAAAAAGGTATTTTAGAGTTACTGTGAAAAGCTTAAGGTAGTTGTGAGCTGTTAGCTGTAGTTGTAGGCTATTGGCTGTGTGAGGAAGATTTCCTGGAAACAGCTCTAGGCTGGGCGAAGATGCAGTTTGGATCAGCCATCCAGTCAAGCCAGAAAAGGCTTGGGCTACAATAATCAGCCTTGTTCTAAAGTCTTGGATTTCCACAGCAGAGTGGGAGAGAGTTAAGTAGAGAGTTGAGTGGTATGACTTGATTAAAGCTATAACAGTTTGCCTTAGGTAATATTACTGGATTTTTATAGTTAAACATCTATAAGGAGTGTTGCTTGGAGGGTGTTTAGTTGTGGGTCTGACTAAGTGGGGAGTGGCGGAATGTGTTGTAAGACTGATTTTAACTGTGTAACTGTAATCTTGTGTGCTTAAGATTTCTTTAAAACATTTACCTTTAATTTTTAAAATTCAAAAATGTTACTGGACTTCTTGCTTTCAGAATACAAAAAAAAAAGGTATGGCCTGTAAGCCAAGTTTCCCTCTGGGATTTCGTTTGCGCAGCAATTAACATCGGCTGTGGTCATAACACAGTAATGTATCTAAAGACACCAGAATTAAGGAATGATTGGACCATTCCATACGAACGTATGAACATACGAACTAGTAGCAGGAGTAGACCACTCGGCCCTTCGAGCTTGCTTTGCCATTCAATAAGATCATGGCTGATCTGATTGTAACCTCCCGCCTACCCTCAACAACCTTTCAACCCCTTGTTAATCAAGAATCTATCTAAGATAAAAACAAAAAGCTAAAAGCTACTGCGGATGCTGGAAATCCAAAACAAAAACAGAATTACCTGGAAAAACTCAGCAGGTCTGGCAGCATCGGCGGAGAAGAAATCAGTTAACGTTTCGAGCCCTCATGGCCTGTTCTGCCGAAGGGCCATGAGGGCTCGAAACGTTAACAAGAATCTATCTAACTCTGCCTTAAAAATATTCAAAGACCCTGCTTCTACGGCCTTTTGAGGAGGAAAGTTCCAAAGGCTCACGACCCTCTGAGAGAAAAAAGTTCTCCTCATCTCTGTCTTAAATGAGTGAACCCTTGTTTTTAAACCGTGACCCCTGATTCTAAATTCTTCCACAAGAAGAAACATTCTGTCCACATCCACCCTGTCAAGACCCCTCAGGATCTTAAAGGTTTCAACCAAGTCACCTCTTATTCCCCTAAGCTCCAGTGGATACAAGCCTAATCTGTCCAACCTTTCCTTATAAGACAACCTGCCCATTCCTGGTATTAGTCTACTAAACCTTCTCTGAACTGCTTCTAACGCATTCACATCTTTCGTTAAATAAGGAGACCAATACTATACACAGTACTCCAGAGTGCACTACTGGGTTTCTTGATGCATTTGATAACAATAACACACAGAATCTTAACATAAATGAAGATCTAAGCCTAGAAATCACTGTTGATGGTGTTAGAGGCCAAATGCTTCATAGGTTTCTTTGTCCATCATTATAATAACAGCGTTCACGTCTTTATTTTATGTGGGTTTACATTTCTTTTAAAATGATATGAAATAATAAGTCAAACATGCCAAGTACCTGATCACCAATATCACCAATGATAAGATATAGGCCGGAATTTTCTGGCTCCGTTAGCGTTGGGCATCATGGCGGGTGGGGAGGAGGGGGGTGGGTGAACAATATGGCGGGAAGGCCAAAGATCAGTTTTACGCCACCGTGAAAACAATTTGAGATCATCCGCTCCATCTGTCAATGGTGGGCTGTGTTTCCCGCCGCCGCACATCGGGAACTTCATTTTAATACATTTGCATCTAATTATAAGCTCTGTTCACTGGGTTCATCCCCCTGCATCAAATTTATCGCCCACATCGGCGTGACTTCAGAACAGCATGCTTCATGACTGCCTTTAAAATGCATGCACCTGGCAACCTGAACTTCAAGGGGAACTCGGACGTGAATGCACACAACCTCGCGCAGTGCTCACGAGCATCGTCCAAAAGACATCAAGGAAGAGGTGCTGCGCATTCGTGGTGGGCACAGGCAAGTCACTTTTTCCAAGCTGGTTATCGTAAGGTGCCGGAGCAAGAGTTCCCTGTGGGTCAGGCCAGGGATGGGGGGGTGTGGCAGGGGTAAGGCACCACGGGTAGACTGGAGGAAATATTCAAGCATATGCCGGGGAGGTGGGGGGAAGTGGGGAGATGAGGGAGGTGGCCACTTGGAAAAGCTTATCACAACTGAGCATTTTTCCATAGCTGAGATCATTCAGCTGCAGCTCCATTGACATGCTTGGAGTTGGGCCTCTGTAGCTTTCCTGCCCACTCAAACAATGCAAAAGCATGGAAGTGCCACCAAATACTCCAGAACTTTTCACCCCTCAGGCGCAGGCTGCAAATTAATGTGTGTTTTAGGGGCCAGGAGAGCAATTGACCGACTGGATAAGTTGTACAATCCCCATGCGAAAGGTGGCCATGGGGCAGTCACTGGTGGAGGCACTCAGAGCCCCTTGCAATGTCTTTATGAAGGTTTGGACCAGTATCCATTATGGTTCAAGCTAATAGCGCAGCCTTACAATGTGGGTTAGGAGAATGCTTGCGCGTGAGCTGAGAGCACAGCATGCAGTCCGGTGGCTGAAGCTGCTGCCAATTGGTCAAGTGGAGTGGGGCAGAGGTGGATTGGGTTTCAGACAGCCAATTTGTGCACTACACACTGGCATTCAAGTGGTGGCCGGCACTCTCCTGCATGCATGAAAGGGCCTTCAGACTTAACCAAGAGAGGTTCTTAGTACACCCATGCTAACCCACGCGTCTCTCTCTTTGATCCTGCAGGAAGAGAACGTCAGGAACATGGAGCCTGGTGATTTAACGGTATGCCTCATGGCTTACAGAGACCAGGGAAGAAAAAGAGAGTAGCGGAGGCACCTGGCTGGCAAGAGGAGGAGCACCTCCCTTAAGGTGAAAGCGTGGCAGGGCCTGCTGCTCACTCAGCTAAAGATCCACAGTGAGCCAGTACTCGTAGGTGCCTCACTAGACCTAGGGTCTTTAGATGGCACCTGTCATTCCTGCAGATGACTGAGAACCAGTGTCGACGAAGACTATGAATGTCTAAAGAACTGGTCAGTCACATACGCAGGATTTGACATCACAGGGATATGAAGGGCATCCACTGCCAGTGGCCGTGAAAGTGACCACAGCACTCAATTTTCACGCTGACAGCTCTTCCAGGGCTCCACAGGTGAGCTGTGCAGGATCTCGCAAGCCTCCACACACAAGTGTATCCAGGAGGTCACGGACACCATCTTCACGAAGGCACAGAACTTTGTGCATTTTGCCTGGGATCAGGAAAGCCAGTAAGCAAAAGCGCTGGGATTGGCGCAGATCTCTAGTTTTCCACAGGTACACGGTGCCATCGACTGCATTCACATGGCACTTAGGTCTCCATGGCAACAAACAGTCAACTACATCAACTGCAAGGGCTTCCACTCGGTAATTGTTCAGCTGGTGTGCGGCCACCACAAACACATCCTGCAGGTCTGCGCACGATTTCCAGGGAGCGTCCAAAACTCCTATATCCTTTGCAGGTCTCAGATCGTTGACATCTTCCAGGGTCCAGAGAGGTTGTAAGTTGGCTCTTCAGGGACAAGGGCTACCCTCAGAGGACGTGGCTGATGATGCCCATGCAAAGGCCTCAGACTGCAGCAAAGCGACGGTATAACGAGAGTCATGCAGTAACCCAGACTTTGGTGAAGCAAACGATAGGCATTTTGAAAATGAGGTTCCGGTGCCACAACAGGTCCGGTAGAGGAATGCAATACAGTTACACGAACACTGCTTACCATAACAAAAGCCATAAGCAAGGGGACATTCTTGGGAGTTTATTTACAATAGTGAACATTAAGTACAAGTGATTAACACCCGTGTCCAGGCTGTGCAACTACATCTTCATAATTTGCCTAACTCTGCTGCTACATCTTGGTGCTCCCCCTGACATACACAGCGGAGGTGCAGGCAGCCTGCTGACTGATACACCCTGTCTGTGATGACCATGGCGGGCATCCTCTGGAGGGCCAAGACCCAGAGGGCCCAGCCTGCTTCTGGGGTCCTGCTTTGTGGCAGTGGTAGCCTCCTCGGCCTGTGGAACTGGAGCTGCTGGGGTCACAGGAACAGGAGGTTCAGATGGGCCGGACACTCCCAAAGTCATCTGGGTGGATGGCCCCGGGATGTGCACCTGCTGATCCTCTTCCCTATGTGTACATGACAGCCCCTGGTTGACATCTTGAGGAGAAGGGGAAGCTGGAGCGAAATCGAGCTGCGTCGCACCCCTCCCATATTGACACTGTTGGAGGCCAACTATGATGTCAGCAATGGAGTTCAGCCTGTGCAGCAGTGCAGGAGCGACATCCTGGACCAAGGTCTCCATGTGGCCACCAGTGTTGACCTCAGTGCGTTGGCATGCTGGCGCTATCACCACAGACTGAAGGCGGAAGGGCTCCCCCATCATCCCTTGCAATCTGAGGAGTGCAGGAGGCATCCATTCCTGATGTTCCCGAGCTTGCCTTTGCAGCTCCAGCAACTGAGGTATGACCGAGTCCAGAGGCTTCTCATCTGACTCAAACTCAGCAGATTTCATACCCCCAGCAGTCCTCGAAGTGCCGGAAACCTGGAAAGTCCCTGTGCCGCGTGCTCTAGATCAGACAGTGCAATGTGCTCACCAGATTCTGACCCCAAGGCTCCTCTACAAGAAGGTCCCACTGAGGTGTGTACCTCTGTGCTGGTGGAGAGTGTGGATGAGTGCTGTGACGGGTCTCCAATTAGGGTGTCATCAGGTTCTTCTTCTGAGGTGTCTTTCAGGCTTGAGTCGAGGGCCAGGGTCGTAGAGCCCCTTGGCTGCTTCCCAGATGTACCTGCCAAAGCAAGGAGAGATAGTTAGTGCATGGCAGGAGACTGCAAAACAAGCATGGTTGTCTGATGGATGTTGCACTGCTGGATCCTCACTTGGTTGAGCACCGCCGACCTCACCGTCAGCACAGCAGCAGTTCAGATCATTGCCGGCCACCGTAAGGTTCTGTTTGCAAAGTCCATGAGGACCTTGATTTCAGGCATCCCTCCACCAGTCTGCGAACTCTCCCTCTTGTTGTGGGCCAGCTTGTCCTGCATGAATACAGATTGAGAGAGTGTGAGCAGAACACCAGCCAGGCTAGATGAGAATGATGTCTGGCATGTGTGGATGGTGAGTGGTGCCAAGGATGGGATGAGGGCGCGATCTGCAGAGCTGATGTAGATATTTGTGTGAGAGAGAGAATGGTGATGTCCCTTGATCTGGCAGTGGGTGAGATCCCTGTGGATGTGTGATGGGTTTGTGAGTGTGTGAGTTGAGAGTGATAAGAAGAGTGACTTACCCTGGTGGATCGGAGGAGATAATTCATCCTCTTTCGAATCTGGATGGCTGTCCTCTTTTGCAGGGCATTGACACTGACCACCACTGCCACCACCTCCCAAGCTGGATTTGTCACCTGCCTGGTGGTCTTCGCCCAAAGTGGGGGTAGAGGACTTCGTGGCAGGCCTCCACTGCATCCAGTAGGTGCCTGAGGGAGGTGCTGCTAAATTTGGGGGCAGCGTGTTTCCTCCCATTAGCAGCCATGACTTTGCAGCAGCTTCCGATCCCTTACAGAGTGTTAGCTCTGTGCAGGGTAGCCATTTAAATTTGGCATCCATATTACTGAAGGCCTGAGATAACGGTGAGGCGGGCAAATCAGAGGCCGCCCCGCCAGCCATCTGGCGTGTATCCCGGGAATGCATTATTAATGAGGCAGGATACACCAGGAGTGGGATGATATGGCGCGAAAACCTGCCATTGAAGCCGAGGGGTGAAATGTCTTTTTTCCCACCCACTACCGCACTTCGTACAAATCTGGGATGATTCCTCCCATAGGGTCTCTTGCAGCAGTCCACTGTCACTACCCGACATTTTCTTTGTGTTGCAATTTTACCCTGGATTTTCTGCCTTTTTTCTTGTGCATTTTAGTTTTATTCATATAGGAGTGCAAGCATGCCAAAAACTGATGAGAACATTGATATTAATTTTTTCTTGGTGTGTTTTCACTCCATGCATTCAGGAAATGTAAGACTGGAACATTTTCAACTTGTCCTTTTCTCTCGATTTTTTTTTTTGCTTCAGTTCATTGCTGCTTAATGTATATATTTTGTCAGTTTGTTGATCACAATTAAATGTTATTCTGTGCTATATGCAATTTCTTTGCTTTCAGGAATATGGAGGACAGGAGAGCAGCTGAAACTTCTAGGAAAGATTGCAGGCAAATCCAAATTGGGAACATATTCTTCACCGTCAGCACAGGAACGGATCATCGCTGGTCAGCTTGAAGGCTCTGTTTTCAAAGTCCATGAGGACCTTGATTTCAGGCATTCCTCCAGCAGTCTGCGAACTCTCCCTCTTGTTGTGGGCCAGCTTGTCCTGCATGAATATAGATTGAATACACATCTTTCTGACATGTTTTGTTTTTCTGGCATGTTTCAGTTTTATTTATTTTAAATTTTGGTGTGCTTTGTTTGATTTTGTCTGTATTAACATTTTATCAGTTATTTAAATTTGTACCTATGCGCTTCTACCTCTCATTCGAAGTTGTGTGTTGCTTGCAGCATGCTGCTTTAAAGCAAAATTAGTGCAATCCCTGAGGCATCATTCCTTTTCCTTTATGAAATTGAGAGGCCTCTGGTTCAAAGTCCATTTGTTGGAAGAAGCACCTGCCCATAAAACTAGGTCAGCATGGCGGTTTCTGATGATTGTACCCGTTCAGGGCTATTCATCACATAGCAAACTTGGGTACACAAGCACCTGCGGTCTCATTAATCCAGCGCTAATCACTTAAACTTGAACTTGATCAGCAGTCAATTGAAACCTGACCGTGATGTGCTTTTCCTGCTGCTGTTGCAACTACTTTGAAATACTTTAAATTCAGTTAAAATTTGTCTATATTCAGCCAATTGCAGCGCAGCAGGCCATCCCTATGTGCATTCTATTGATTGTTGGTCACAGGTCTTATATCCCAAAGGCAGATTAAAGCAGTTCAATAAATCCAGTTGTTCAACACAACCACTTGTAGCAAAATGTATGAAAGTCAGTTGAAGCATTTAGATCCCATACAACACAAAAGATTTGCAACATTTAATTGTTCAATTGTTTGATGGTTGATTATGTGTGTCTGTTGACTGTACTCTCTTCTGTGCGTTATTAGTCAAACCTGGGTGTGTTACTGCGAAGCACAATACAAGTAAGCTGGAAGCTGGTGCCTTCTGCAGACATTTTCAGAGCACTGTCAATAATTGTTCATATATAGAAACTGGCATCATCTCTGTATATCTCCAAGGCACAAAACACAAGTTCTATCCCTCTCTTTTAAACAGAGGAATAAAAGAATAGTTTCTTTCCCTACATATTCTGCTTCCTCATTCTGGATGTGGTCCAAAAAGCCTTAATGATGATGCTTGGTCCTTATTCCTGTGGAAACAGGGCCATAGATCTTGACATAATTACTCGAGGACCACCTTCCACCTCCCTGCTCCTTCCCAACATACAGGCTAGTGCAACACTGAGATACAAAATATATTCACTCACTTTGACTGATTACAAAGTTTCACACAGCAAATATGTGCCCAAAACACCTATCCCAATGAGAAATTTCTGTTGCTGATCCTGCTCAAGTATCTGGTTCAAGAGAGCTTTAACAGATATATTTCTGCTGGTAACCACACTACCATGGATGTATTTTGGGCACAGGTTAGTTCATAAAGGTGGGTAGTGCAACACTGGGCAATTGCTCCTTTCAGCCCCTGCAGAAACCTTTTCAGGATTTTTTTCTTCAGAGGTGAAGGCCAAGACCTCTAGATGATCTAAGTTTGCTGATAATACAAAGCTAGGTGGGAATGTAAGCTGTCAGGAGGATACAAAGAGGCTGCAAAGAGACATAGACAAGTTAAATGATTGGGCAACAAGGTAGCAGATAGAGTCTAATGTGGGAAGCATGAGGTTATTCAGTTTGACCGTAAGAATAGAAAAGCAGAATACTTTTCAAAAAGCATGAAATTTGTAAATGTTGATGTTCAGAGGAATTTAGTATTCTTGTACAAGGAACATAGACAGTTAGCATATAGATACAGCAAGCAATTGGGAAGACAAATGGCAAGATGGCTTTTATTGCAAGGGGATAGGTTTACAAGAAAAAGGAAGTCTTGCTACAATTATACATGTTTTTGGTGAGACAACATCTAGACTACTGTACACAGTTTTGGTCTCCATGTTTAAGGAACAATATACTTGCATTCAAGGTGGTACAATGAAGGTTCACTAAATTGGTCCCTGGGCTGAGGGGGTTGTCCTATGACGAGAGGCTGAGTAAATTAGATATATGTTCCCTGGAATTTAGAAGAATGAGAGGTGATCTTATTGAAACATTCAAGATTCTGAAGGGCTTCAAAGGTAGACACTGAGAGGTTATTCCTCCTGGCTGGGGAGTCTAGAACACAGGGACTCAGTCTCAAGATAAGGGGCTGATCGTTTAGGACTGAGATGAGGAGAAATTTATTCACTTACAGGGTGTTGAATCTTTGGAATTTTTTATCCCAGAGGCTTGTAGATGCTCTATCATTGAACATATTTAAGCCTGAGATAGACAGGTTTTTGGTCTTTCAGGAAATCAAGGGAAAAAGGGAACAGGCAGGAAAGTGGAGTTGAAGCCGAAGATCAGCCATGATCGTATTGAATAGCAGAGGAGGCTGAATGGGCTGTATAGTCTGCTCTGGCTTCTATTTCTTATGTTCTTATGTGGTCTCCATATGCACTCCAGATAAGGCAATCCTCATTTTGCCCAGTGCACTGGTTGTCAAGTATAATCCAGGCTGGGCTAAGGAAATTTCTGGCCTGGAAATTCCCTCTCTGACCACACCCCGTTTGACGTCAGGGGCTCACTGTGGTCAATGGAAGTTTCTTACCAAACAAACATTCCTCTCAAAATCCTGGGCTGAAAGTCAAGACCTAATATTTGCAGGTGCTGGCCGAGTTCCCAGTGTTCTGCCACAATTCTGACAGATGCGTGCTGGAAAGGCCAATGCTCTTAGCCAGTTAGAGATGACCTTCCTAGAGTTGCTGATCAGTTTCATTGATGTCTAATCAGTTTTTGTAAATGAAATAAGTGCTGAGTTGTGGTAACAGAGTGTATAGCCCCTCCTGCTGTCTATCAGGTGTCACGTGATGTTCCGTTAAGGTTCCGACCAGTGAGCCCTAAGTGCAGGCAATCCGGGGGTGGGACTTCCTGTTAAGAGTCCTGATCGAGCTCTCTGTAATGAAGCTTAGTTGTTTCTTGTTGAAACCTGTCTGCTCCGTCAAGTCATTAAATTTGGTGATGAGGGTAAAATTAGCTTCAACTCTGCACCTCACCCTGTTACTGACATGATAAGAAAAAAATAGACTACTCACCAGTCATGCCACTCTTTGACCGAATTGATCCATATGATGTGGCCATGGAATATTGGAGCCAGTATGTAGAGCGCCTTGGATTTTATTTCATAGCGAATGAAATTACCGTGGAGGAAAAGCAGAAAGCCATCCTTTTAAGTGTATGATATACAATCTCATTCCCAACCTGACAGCCCCAAGCGCGCCCAATGCTAAGTCCTATAATGAATTATGAACCTCGTGAAAACGCACTTCCAGCCAATGCCATCCGTAATAATGCAGCATTTTAAGTTTAATTCCAGAATTAGGGCCACAAGAGAGTCCATTGCAACATATGTAGCGAACCTGAAGCAGTTAACAGAATACTGCGAATTTGGGCACACGTTAAATGATATGCTGGGGACCAATTAGTTTGTGGAGTTCAGGTCGATGTCATACAGTGCCGTTCGCTCACCGAGGTCAACATCGATTTAAGTGCGGCCTAGAAATCCCCCTCGCCATGGAAAGTGCTGCAGGCTTTGCAGCACATAGAACATGACGCCGTACTTTATGTGGGGCAGGAGCCTACTGCCGAGCGTGGTGTGAGAACTAGACCCACAGCATCGAAGCGAGATTCAATGTCCGCTGTGAGAAACATGAAAAAGCCTAGTAGAAATGCTTTAGCAGCGACTTCAAGATTAAGTTGTTGTATATGTGGGGGTGACCATGGACTGGACACCTGTAAATTCAAGGAGGCAGAATGTCATTACTGCCATAAGAAAGGTCACATGGTAAGGCAATGCCAGGCAAAGTTGAAGCAGCCTACAAAGCAGCAAACCAGCATGATCGAATTAAAGAATACAGCAGAGACTGGAGCTGCTGATGCCGACATGTATTCCCTGTATAACGTAACTGCTGTGAAAACCAAACCTATCACTATGACAATCCAAGTTAACGAGAAGCCACTAATAATGGAAGTGGATATGGGTGCCTCAACTACGGTAGTGGGGGAGCACACTTTCAGGTACCTCAATGAAGATAGATAGCCAATAAACCTGGAGCGGACAACCGCTAAATCATAGACATACATGGGAGAATTCATTCAGGTAAAGGGCATCAGCAAAGTACCAGTTTCTTACAAGCAACAGACATCCTAGCAGCCTGTAGTAATTGTGAAAAGAGAAGGACCCAGTCTTCTAGGCTGTGACTGGCTACAGAAAATCAAGCTTGACTGGTCTGAGATATTTCACATCGAATCTGATGGAGTTCCAGAACTCCTAAGAAAATACAACATGGTTTTTCGGGATGAACGAGGGAAGTTAAAAGGCATGCAGGCCAAGATACATGTGGAGCCACAGGCAACTCCTTGCTTCTTTAAGGCAAGACCTGTGCCTTATATGTTGAAAGAAAAGGTTGACGAGGAGCTGTGTCGGTTAGAAAAGCTGGGCATTATCCAACTTGTTCAATTCTCAGAATAGGCTGCACCCATAGTTCCAGTGGTTAAGCCCAACTGCACCATACATATCTATGGAGACCATAAATTGACCATGAATAAAGCAGCCAAACTAGACAAGTACCCTATCCCAAGGATAGATGACTTGTATGCCAAACTGGCTGGAGGCAAGACCTATATGAAATTGGATATGAGCCACACTTACCAGCAACTAGAGCTCGATAGCACATTGATGGAGTACGTAACCATTAACACACAAAAGGGTCTCTATCAGTACACCCATCTACCCTTCGGGGTCTCATCTGCATGTGCTATCTTCCAGAGAATGATGGAGAGCCTTTTGCAAGGACTCCCACGAGTAACTGTATATCAAGGTGATGTCCTCATCATGGGGTTAACTGAGACAGAACACTTGACAAACTTGGATGAGGTGCTAAGGGGGTTTATGGAAGCTGGCATACTGTTAAAGAAGGAAAAGTGCACATTTCAGGAAACAGAAGTGACTTATCTAGGCCACCTGGTGGATGCCATGGGACTGCACCCGTTGGAAGGCAAAGTTGACGCAATAAAATATGCGCCATTACCATCCAATGTAACAGAACTCAAGTCCTTCCTGAGCATGATCAACTACTATAGCCGCTTCTTACCGAACCTGTGTTGACACTGTTACACTCTTTACTAAAAGAGAACCACCGCTGGCTTTGGGGACCACAACAGGAGGAAGCCTTCATGAAAGCAATGGAACTGTTGCATTCATTGTGTCTATTGGTACACTACAACCTGTCGAAAGAGCTGGTATTAACATGTGACGGCTCTCCCTACAGGGTGGGAGCTGTGTTATCCCATAAAATGGAAAATGGGTCTGAAAGGCTTATTGGCTATGTCTCAAGAAACCTCTCCTCGGCCAAGAAAAGTTATTCCCAGCCAGGAAAGGAAGGTTTATCAGTGGTATTCGGGGTGAAGAAATTCCACCAGTACCTACATTGTCACCATTTCGCCATTGTGTCAGATCATAAACTATTAATGGGTTTATTCAGCGAGGCCAAGGCCATCCGCCAATAGCATTAGCAAGGATACAACGATGGACTCTGACATTATCTGCATGTGAGTATACTTTTATGTACTGTCCTGGCCAACAAATTGCAAATGCAGATGCACTCAGTTGTCTCCTGTTGCCAGACAGTATTGTGCATACTCTTCTTCCACAGGAATTAGTGCTATTATTGAATTTCTTAGATTCTTCACCTGTGTGTGCGAAACAATTGAGAAATTGGACAATCAGAGATCCAACATTATCGCAAGTCAGAGACTTTGTCTGAAAAGGATGGCCAAACTTGTCTGTATCTGAAGAATTGAGACCATTCCATGTCAGACAGATGCAATTCAGCTGCCAAGGTGGGATTTTGTTGTGGGGGCTGTCATGAAGCTATTAATGTATATAATACTTTGGAAAATATTTTTCTTTTAAAATAGGGGTTTCGTCTGTGGGTGTGTCTTAATTGGATTAAAGCCAGCTAGTCTGGGTGCTTTGATGTGTACTAGTTTTGATGTATAAGAGAGATAACGTGCATTTACAGTTTTTAAATAGAGCATTCAAGAAGTGGGGTGAAAACTTGATGCCTATCTAGCAGCTACCAAGCAATATGAATATATTACTAATAAAATTGGTATTATGAAAGGGGTTTCATTGTTAAAAGGGGGAGTTCAAAGAGGCTGGTGAGACAATGAGAATTTGCATTCAATAAGTAGTGGTTGGTATAACTTTAGCAGTTTTTGGGTCTGCAGGGCAGAGGCAATGTAAGATCAAAGCCTGTAAGCCGACTACTGTGTCTGCAAGGAGCCAAAGTGAAAATAACCTAATTTTCAATTCATACGGTTAAAATGCTTTGCCTGGTGTTTTGTTAAGTTTATGGATTGCTGTTGCCTTAATGGAGATTAGTTTGGTAATTTGTTAAAAGTCATGATAGCAGTAATTTGTAGCCATGTGTATATATATTTTAACCTGTGTAAGTTAATAAAATGTTTCATTTAGTTTAATGTAAAACCTTGAGAACTGGTGGTGTGATTCCTGAATTTAGAAACGCATCTCAAACATAATGCTTAAAATTATAGATTATGACAGTTGTTTAAAGTTTCCTTCTGGGATTTTTAAATAACTCCGCTTTACCAACTGCATCAGTCATAACAGGGTCAAGAGTGGTGGTCTCACCACAAGGCAGAGAGCTGCTCTTGACAGAACTCCATATTGTCCATCCGGGCACATCAAAAATGAAAATGCTTGCGCAAAGCTATTTTTGGTGGCCAGGCATTGAAAACTTGGTCAAGTTTGATCTCCACTGTCAGCAACAACAGAAGTTGCGTGTTCCAGCTCCCCCGCATCCGTGGGAGTGGCCTGGTCGACCTTGAGTTCTATTACATATACATTATGTAGGACCATTCTTGGGTACCATGTTCTTGATAATTGTAGATGCACATTCCAAATGGATGGATGTATATAAAGTCAAGTCGCCAACGTCAAACACAACTATAGAGACGCTACGTCACAGTTTCAGCATACATGGCCTACCTGAACTTGTTGTTTCAGAAAATGGCACCACTTTTACCAGCACAGAGTTTCAGAAATTTATGGATCTAAATGGAATCAGACATTTCAAACAGTTCTTTACCATCCCTCATCAAATGGCCTAGCCGAGAGGGCAGTACAAACTTTTAAGTCTGGTATGAAAAAGCTATTGGAAAGCACTCTGGAATCTTGACTTTCCCGTTTTTTTTTTCAGTTATTATACAACACTACATTTGACTACGGGTTCAGCACCATCTGAAATATTGATGAAATGCCGCCTACATACACGGTTACAACTGGGACAGAATCTTCTGCCTGTTGGGCAGGCCAGTCGGTAGCGGGCATGGAGCTGATCACCGCCTGCGATCGGCTACACGCCGCCATTTTACGTGGGCGGGCCAATTAAGGCCCGCCGAGCGTGACACATGCCCAGTAGTGCAGTGCGGGTGGAGGGAGGAGGGAGAGTCGGGGCCTGCACAGCGCAGAAATCTCGCTGAGACATGGAACTGCCTCAGGGAGATTAAGTCTAAAATAAAAGTTTTTTAAAAAGTTAGATTAAAATTATTTAGACATGTCCCCTCATGTGACAGTGTCACAGGAGCTGGGACATGTTTATGAAATGTGTGGAAAATATTTATTAATTTAATAAAACTTTCATGACACCTCATCCCGCCCGTGGATGAGGTTTCATGAAAATTGCGAAGGCCGCTTGGGCTCTTCGTCTGCCCGCCAACCTTAAGGTTGGACGGGCAGCCCTGTCAATTATTTAATTACTCTCCTAATGGCCTTAACAGGCCTTTGACAGTTCGGCGGGTGCACAGCCGACTCCAGTATGTGCCCGCCGATCAGAGGATCGGAATGTGATTTTTTTATCGGGATGCCTGACGTCACCGCGCGTCATTTTACGCCTCGGCAAGTGGGGCCTGCCCCCGCACGCCAATGTGAAAATTCTTCCCCTAGTGTTTCCAAATTTAGAGGGGAAGGTAGAACATCATCAGAATAATCAAAAATTGAACCACAATATACACAGCAAAACTCACACATTCACTGTAGGTGACACAGTATTTATGCAAATTTTCGGCAGTGGATCCTGTTGGGCTCCTGGAACCTTTATTTCAGAGACTGATTCATTATCTTTCCAAATATAAGTGGGAGATAGAATTGTCCGTGAGCATGTAGACCATATTCCTGTCAGAGCGACATTCCAGCAACCAACTATTCCACCTGTGATTAACGTCGAACCGTCAATTCCTGAGGTGACTGATCGACCTAGAATAGACATGCCCAATGCCTCTGTAGAGTTACCAAACCCTGAACTGCCACATTCCAATGATGTGTCTCATGCTGCAGTTCTAGGTCCTGTTGATTCTTTTGAGGAACCTCAAGTGGTAGAGCTTTGCCGCTCTAGCTGTATAAGGAGAGAACCTCAGAGACTTGGGCTGGAATTTTACGGCCCTGTCATGGTGGGGACGGGGCCGTTAAATGTGGCGAGCCATTCTAAACTCCATTGACTTTGTCAGGAATGTAAAATCCCACTGCCATAAAATTGATCTTTAATCATCTGACATTGTATATATGTTTATGCAGTTGGATGTCCAAATGTTTCCCTGTTATTAGAAATTGAAAAAAAATAAAGGGGGAGGGAATGTGCTGAGGGTATAGCCCCTTCTGCTGTTTATCAGGGGTCATGTGATGTTCTGTTAAGGCTCCGACCAGTAAGCCCTAAGTGCGGGCAATATGGCGGGGGGGCTTTCTGTTGAGAGTGCTGATCGAGCATGAAGCACCTGAAAGCTCTCTGTAATAAAGTTTGGTTGTTTCTTGGTGAAACCTGTCTGCTCCGTCGAGTACTCACATGAGTAAAAAGCCACAGGAACACAGTTCTACACATCCACATTTCTCCCGCTACTTCATTACATTAGCCCCACCCAGCAGAGCATTATGCTTCGTAAGTTTTCTTTATCAATGTTAATTGTAGGCATCAAACCTATAAGACTTTGGGGATCTTTGCTGCAATTAATTTTATATTTCTATTCAGTAGACACTAAGCTATTTGTTTGCAGTATGAGTAAAATTATTCTTTTATTAGAAGGCTTTTTATAAAAAAAATTGAACCATGGGGCTGGATTTTACCCTCCCCACTGGCAGGTTTGAAGATGTGGGGGTACTTAAAATCTAGCCGATGGCCTTTCCGCTGCCTACCAGCCTCACCTCCCCCCCCCTGCTCCCCACCCCCAAAACCCCCAGCATCCCACCCTGTTTGAAATTTTACAGGGGGCAGGGCAGGCAAATGGAGGCTCACTCAGCCTTGGGCCTACTGAGGCCCTTAAGTGGCCAATTGACCATGGAGGGGGAGTCCCACACCATGTGGGAAGCCTGGCCCTGTGGGTCCTTTGGAGGCATCTCCCAAAAGGTTTTCTGTCCCACACCCTGCTTTTTGTCCACAACCCCATAAGTTCTTCATCCTCGAGGACTTGTCCAACTCCCTTTAAAAATTATTCATGCAATGAGCTTCCAACGCCTTTGTGGGTACAACTTTCCAGTTCCCAACAATTTCTTCTCATCTCTCCTGTCAATCTTTTACTTTAAAACTATAGCCTCTGCTTATTGACCAACTTATCAGAAGGAATAGCTTTTTCTCTCTCATCTCTATCAAAGTCTCTCATCATCTTAAAAACTTTTATTTGGGCAACCTTTAACCTTCTCTTTTTCAAAGAGAACAGTCCTAACTTTTCCAACTTTTCCTCATAACTAAAGTTCTACATTGCTGGTAACAGCCTGTAAATCTTGTTCTCTTCTAAGGCTTTTACATTTTTCCTGAAGTGTGACATCCAGAACAGTCCACAAATAATCCAGCTGAGACATAACCAGTGATTTATAAAGTTCAATCATTATTTTCTTTGTTGGAATCTTTTACATCCAGTTGAGAGAGCAGAAGTGACCTCAGTTTAACACTTCAGCTGGAAAATGCTGCAGCATTCACTCAATATTGCACTGGTGTCAGTCTAGATTATTTGCTCTAGTGTCTAAAGTAAGATTTGAATCCACAATTTCTGCCTCAGAGACCAATGAGCCAAGGTTGACATCCAACATACTTCACATGGACATCAAAGCAAAATCCCATATGCATACAATTCAAAATACTGCACTATGGATCACACGTGCAGCTTTTATTATTCTTTCATGGGATGTGGGCACCACTGGCTAGGCTAGCATTTATTGCCCATCCCTAATTGCCCTTGAGAAGGTAGTGGTGAGCTGCCTTCTTGAACCGTTGCAGTCCAAATGGCGTTGGTACACCCACAGTGCTGTTAGGAAGGGAGTTCCAGGATTTTGACCCAGCGACAGTGAAGGAACGGCGATATATTTTCAAGTCAGGATGGTGAGTGGCTTGGAGGAGAACCTCCAATGGTGGTGTTCCCACGTACCCGGAAGGAAAAACCAGTAAAAACTGGGAAATAAGAATGCTGGGCCGAACTGTTTTTTTCCTTCTGGGTATCTGTTGCCCTTGTCCTTCTAGAGGAAAACAGTCATGGGTTTGGAAGGTGCAGTCTAATGATGCTTGTTGAATTTCTGCAGTGCATCTTGTAGATAATACACAGTGCTGTTCCTGTGCATTGGTGGTGGAGGGAGTGAATGTTTGTGGAAGGGGTGCTAATAATGCGGGCTACTTTGTTCTGCATGGTGTCAAGCTTCTTGAGTGTTCTTGGAGCTGCCCTCATGCAGGCAAGTGGAGAGTATTTCATCACACTCCTGACTTGTGCCTTGTAGATAGTGAACAGCCTACAGGGCGTCAGGAGATGAGTTACTTGCTGCAGGATTCCTAGCCTCTGGACTTTTTTTATTAATTCAAGGGATGTGGGCTTCGCTGACTGGGCCAGCATTTATTGCCCATCCCTAGTTGCCCTTGAGAAGGTGGTGGTGAGCTGACTTCCTGAATTGCTGCAGTCCATGTGGTGTAGGTATATCCACAGTGCTGCTAGGAAGTGAGTTCCAGGATTTTGACCCAGCAACAATGAAGGAACGGCGATATAATTCCAAGTCAGGAAGGTGAGTGACTTGGAGGGGAACTTCCCAGGGATGGTGTTCCCATCTATCTGTTGCCCTTGTCCTTCTAGATGGTAGTGGTTGTGGGTTTGGAAGGTGCTCTCTAAGGAGCCTTGGTGGATTCCTGCAGTGCATCTTGTAGGTGGTACGCACTGCTGCTACTGTGCGTCGGTGGTGGAAGGTGTGAATGTTTGCGGAAGGGGTGCCGATCAAGCGGGCTTTGGTGTCAAACCTCTTGAGTGTTGTGGGAGCTGCACTCATCCAGGCAAGTGGGGAGTATTCCATCACACTCCTGACTTGTGCCTTGTAGATGGTGGACAGGTTTGGAGAGCCGGAGGTGACTTACTCGTTGCAGGATTCCTAGCCTCTGACCTGCTCTTGTAGCTACAGTATTTCGTATGGCTAGTCCAGTTCAATTTCTGGTCAATGGTAACCCCCAGGATGTTAATGGTGGAGGATTCAGTGATGGTAATGTCATTGAATGTCAAGGGGTCTGGTTAGATTCTCTCTTGTTGGAGATGGTCATTTCCTGGCACTTGTGTAGCACAAATGTTACATGCCACTTGTCAGCCCACATCTGGATATTGTCCAGGTCTTGCTGCATTTGGACATGGCTGCTTCAGTATCTGAGGAGTCGTGAATGGTGTTGAACATTGTGCCATCATCAACGAACATCCCCACTTCTGGCCTTATGATAGAAGGAAGGACATAGGCTGAGGACACTACCCTGAGGAACTCCTGCAGTGATATCCTGGAGCTGAGGTGACTGACCTTCAACAACCACAACCATCTTCCTTTGGGGTAGGTATGATTCCAACCAGTGGAGAGTTTTCCCCCTAATTCCCATTGACTCCAGTTTTGCTAGGGTTCCTTGATGCCACACTCGGTCAAATGCAGCCTTGATGTCAAACGCAGTCACTCTCACCTCGCCTCGGGAGTTCAGTTCTTTTGTCCATGTTTGAACCAAGGCTGTAGAGGTCAGGAGCTGAATTGCACTGGCGGAACCCAAACTGGGCATTAGTGACCTGCTCTTGTAGCCACAGTATTTATATAGCTAGTCAAGTTCAGTTTCTGGTCAATGGTAACCCCTAGGACGTTGATAGTGAGGAAGTCAGCAATGGTAATGCCATTGAATGTTAAGGGGTTACAGTTAGATTCATTCTTGTTGGAGATGGTCATTGTCTTGCACTTGTGTGGTGTAAATGTTTCTTGCAACTTGTCAGCCGAAGCCTGGATATTGTCTAGGTCTTGCTGCATTTGGACATGGACTGTGAGCGTTTGGAAGAGCTTATGGTTTTTATGGGAGTGGGGAGATGCTGGAATGGATGAGAGGGAGAAAACATCATAAAAACAAGTACAGCCATTCTAACACAAAAAGAAAACGAATGCAATGACAGT
This sequence comes from Cetorhinus maximus, assembly GCF_964194155.1. Taxonomy (NCBI): domain Eukaryota; kingdom Metazoa; phylum Chordata; class Chondrichthyes; order Lamniformes; family Cetorhinidae; genus Cetorhinus; species Cetorhinus maximus. Next base: position 108,775,410 of record NC_135881.1, read on the forward strand.
AATCTTCATTTACTATTGTTTAAATAGGCACAAGGCGACTGAAACTGTCTTGGGGTCATTTCATACGCTGGCACAGAGCATCTGCACCTAAATTCGCAATACTTATTCCAGGCAGGAGCTACATGACAATAATATTTGTCACATTATCACTTTGGACAGTGACTTTTCTTGATCTTTCATCATTATCTTGTCGATTCATGAAACAGCCGAAGATAATGTGAATTGAGTTAATAATGCCAAAGAAACAAAGGAAAACAAAAGAGCTGAAAAGTTCAGTAGCAAGAAAAGAAAGATGGTCTATTTCTTGTTATTAATAAATGATTTTCAGGGACAGATTATTGTGAGGAGATTATTTTCAGAAGATAGTTACAAGTGAAGAAGGCCATTCAGCCCATCTTAATTCATCCAGAGAGATCCAAATATCATCCTTTGTCATATTGCATCGTCCAATTTCTTCTTAAATGATTTCAGGATTTTTGCCTCCATTGCTCTATTTGGATGTTTCTTCCACACGTTGATCATTGCATCAGTGAAGAAGTGATATCTATTCTAAAATTGTCTCTTAGTTTAAAAGAAAGCTTTTTTATTTATTAGGCTTTGAGCAAAAAAAATGACAAAGCAGTATTTATTGTCGAATCCTCGTTGCCTTGAGGGTATTGAGTCAACCGAATCTTGTGGGACTGGTAACGTACATGGGTCAGATGAAGTAGAGGTGAAGGAAGTCAATGAACATGTTGGGCTTCTGTGACAATCCGACAGCTTTTACAAATTACCAGATTTATTGAATTTAATTTCACAGTTTGCTATAGTGGATTTTGAACTCATGACCTCTGTTAGCCCCACAAGATGTGGTTGACTCTTAGTGCCCTCAGGGTGCTAGGGATAGGCAAATCAATGTTGCTTTGCTTGTTTTTTGCCCCCATTCCAAGGAGGAATTAATAAAAATCCTATTGGCTTTATTGATTGCAGCTCTATATTAGTTGGACATGTTTATATTCCGTCCCAGGTCTCTTTCAGCTTCATCCTTATCTATTTTATTCACGGAGTACATGTGTCATTTTTCTTCTTCCTATGCGTAGCACTTTACTCTGTGATTTAAAGGGGCAGATTACCATAAACTACATCCTTATTTTGGTATTTTGAAATAAGCATAAAAAATATCTGGTTGGAAATACTTCCATTTTTAATATCTTTCCCGCACCAATCCTTGTGGACTCTCTTCTGAGATTTCATCAATGAAGCTGAGAGCTTATCTGCCGACATCATGAATAAGCATTATTGATGCACAGCTCCGCTGGATGTCCCATAGGTCTGCAGTACTGGCAAGTAATGAACTTTCCTGGCTTGGGTTCCTCCCAGTTGGCCGATGTGCCTACTTACACTAGTTCCTATGGTGCTACTCACTGCGGAATTTAATGCCCTCCCACTGCGTCAGGTTTGGAGGTAGGGAGGGCATTTAAGAAGGAGGGAGGGTGGCAACCCCGCCGCCTTGCCACCTCCACCCTGATTAAGTCCGTGGCAGGAAAGCCTGTGGATGGCCTTCCCACCCCAGCACCTATTGAGGCCCTTAAGAGTGTTTTACCTCTCCCTAACGATAGTGTACAGCTGATCAGGTATTGTTTCAGCAAATGCTGGCAACAATGGAAGTCTTTCAACATACACTGACCTCCAAGTGAACTACTGAACTGTTTAATATTCATCTTCTTAAAGGAATATTTTTTAGTACATTTAAGCAATTATGTTTACGAGGATTGAAAATAGATTATTTTTCTTTTAGGTAATTGTTCTTTATTCACCAGTGGAGAGTTAAGGGAGTAATTACTGCCTCGCCTGAGATTTTTATGAGGGAGAATTCCTTGTCAGAAATACAATCCAGTAGAGAAGAAAATCCTTCCAAAAATAAAATTCACTCAATAATGAAACCTAGTAAAATGCTGAACAATTCTTTAAACTTCTTCAAAGGTTGTCATGATATTTTAGAACCAAACCAAGTCTGAGAGTTATAAAATTTTGATCAGTGATAGTCGTGTGAATGAAGTCTGATGAACATTACTAGGACTTGATTTTCGTGAAAGAGACAGGAAGCGGGAATTGGGTAAGTTCTAGACTGCCATCTCAATTAAGGAGTCCCCCGCCTGCCATATTTTCATTCTGGGGAGATGGGGGGGGAGTGGATGGAGACAGGCCTGAGGCAGCAGTGAGGACAAGCAAACAGTAAGGCCAGCAACATAGAAGTTTCACCTCCATTTAGTGGGCCAGCAGGCCTGTTGTAATCATGAATTTCAGGCTCTCAACGCCTCACCCCCTCACCCCCTGCACCCATCCTCCCATGCCCCTCCATGGCCTCTATATCTCCCATGCCCTCTCCATGTCCTCCACATCCCCCATGCTCTGTCCATACCCCTCATATCCCTCATGCCCTCTATATCTCCTTTGCTCCCTCCATACCCCTTCATATGTCTCATACCCGCTCCATGCTCCCCATGCATCCTCCATACCCACTTTTCCAGTAGCCACTATGTGCGGAACCAATAAGCCATTGGCAAGTCTGGAAAGTCTTTGAAATTCTCATAAAACTGATACAGTAAGCAAAGAGGCTTTGGAAATTTACTGTGTAAAAAAACTGATCAGCTTACAAATTCAAAAAAGTGTCAATCAACCAGGGCCATTCGTAATATCAATGTCAAAAAGCTTTTATCCATATCACACCTCTTAATCTTGTGTAAATAAACACACAGGCATTGAGAAAAACTCTTCAAAGAAAAAGTGACTTATTACAAGATAATAAAGATGCAACTAAAGCATAGCTTGCACTGCCCTCTGCAACTGTGTCAACATTGCCTACTGAGAGCTAAATGTACTAGTCATTCTTGAAACCCAGTCAAGCACTTATAATGTGGTCATAGGATCATAAGAAATATTGCAACTGCATCAAGAGGAGTAGTTTGAACACACGGTCAAACATTTTCTTCCCCAGATGGCCTCTTCATGAATATCTGGCTCACCTTGAATATTTAGCTGACCTTGTAATAAGTTATTTTTTCTTTGAGTAGTTTTTTTTTGCCTGTGTGTATATTTGTACAAGATTAAGAGTCTGAATGGGATAATAGCTTTTTATCATTGATACTACGACAGCTTTATGAGATGGTAACAGGGGAATGTATTTCAATGGCTGTAAAATGGCTGTTTTTTGGTTCCAGACTCAGGACTTAGGGTTTCCCCATGCTTCATGACTCCACTGAGAAGCCTTTTACCAAGTCTCCTAACAGGGTGGGTCCAACTCCATTAAAATTGCAGGGGGAGTTGAAATGAAAAACTCTTCAAAGGGGACACCGCCAAGGGTAGGAACGCTGCTTGCAGGCTGGCTACCTGCACCCTTATCCTGTGCCAACAAAAATTGCTGGAAATTGAAATGGAAGGCAGAAATCCCTGACTCAGCCCGATTCCAAGAAAATCCAGGACGCAGTGTCACTAGTGGCTTACTTTTTGGAGCATTTGCCTTTGATTCAGCAGGTTTTGGGTTCAAATTCCATTCCAGAGACTTGAAGACAAAATTTAGGCTGACTCTAGTGCAAAGATCTACTGAGAAAAAAAGTGTTGTACACCTGCCGAATGATGGCGCACTTCTGATCAGGTATTTTTTTCATTAAAGTCTTGAAGAACACCTTTTGTTTCAGAATCCCATCAAGTGATCTAAATGATCTTTATCCCACAAAGAGAGGTAGATTTGGATCAGGTGGAAAGTAAAATCATAAATAATCTCAAATCTGATGCTGACCCATTTCAAACCTGGCCCCTTCCAATTTGAATGCAGGCGGGGCAGTGGGCAGCCAAATAACCTGCGCCTAGAAGGCAGGTCACTTATTTAAAGGTTTTAATGAGGTAATGCTCTGTTGATTTTTTTCTCTGTTCCAGAATTAACTTTGGGCAGCCTAGTTTCCTGGGCCTCAGGAAACCTGAGAGCTAAAGTGAGGTGAGGACTGTTACATGGAATGGCTAAATACATTTTCACTTGTGAGTTAGAAGGGGCAGGATCTTCTCCACCCCTGCCCAATCCTTCCCAGTTGCTGGGAGAAACAGAATTCCAAAATCTTAATCAGATTCTGTCATTAAATTCGACAGGATCTGAGGGAAACTCATTGGACAGGATTTTCCCTTCATCAGGTAGGCACGTTAGGTGGGCCCGGGAGAGGCTGCGAAATGGACCGCTGCCCCGACCGCGATTACATGCTGACTGACCAACTAGTGGCCAACCAGCATAAAAGGCATGCTGAAAGGCTCAGCACTGCCAGAGTGGGAGCGAGAGGAGGGTGAGCATGCGCTGACAGCTCCCTGAGAGTACAGAGCTGCCTCAGGGAGCTGAAGATTTGGACAAAGGAAAATAAATGATATAAACGTGTCCCCACATGTGACTCAGTCACATGAAGAGGGACATGTTTAAAATGAAGTGGAATTTTTTTTTTGAGTTCTTTTACCTACCGTTGGAAACCTCATCCCACCCATGGATAAGGTTTCGTAAAAAATGCAATGGCCGCTTGGCCTATTTGCCCATCCGCCAACCAAATGGTTGAGCGGGCAGTGAAAAATACAACTTAATTAATATTTTAAGGGCCTTAATAATTAAGAAATTGTCGGTGGGCGCGCTGCTGACTGAAAGATCGCCAGAGTGCCCGATGACGTCGGGACGCTCATCCTGCCCGTTGTTCTCATTTTCTGACTGCAAAACTGCCCCACCCCACTTGCTCCCCACCTCTTCATAAATATTGTGGCCCATGTTTTTATTTGAAATTGATTGCAAAATTCCTATTTAAAAATATGTCTTTTGATGTAGTTTTATTTGGTCTGGGAAGTTCATATCCAAACAACTCCCTCACAAAAAAAAATCCTGCCTACATCACTGTGCAGTAGAGTTATTATTTATCACTAGTTTTGACGGATGTGTCTGCATGTCAATGAAGCAGATATGGAAATATCTGAATATAGCATATGGCCCATCATATTTATTCACCAGTCCTATGCCTATTCATTATTTTAGTAACTGAATTTGACTGACTTTTGCCCCAATTGAACACCATTAATTTAAAAGTTTATGATTAATCCCACTGGGCATGCTTACATTCGATGTATTTAATTTATAGTGCTATATTCAGTTGTGACCTACAATCCTTAAAAGCAATTACCATTTTATACTTGGTCAGGGACTCCATGATTCTAGAGGAAGAAGCTTTCAGAAACTAATTAGATATTACAGAACATTGTTTTTACGATGACCATAATTTTATAGTTAACTCCACTAGCTTAGCTGGTCATTGGAGAAATCTTTGTTCAGGCCAATGAACAGATTTCACATTCATAACTAAACATAAGAACTTAAGAGCAGCAGAAATAGGTGCAAGAATAGGCCATTTTCCCCCTCAAGCCTGCTATGCAATTCAATAAGATCGTGGCTGGTCTGATTGTGGCCTCAACTCCACTTTCCTGCCTGCCCCATATAACTCTTGTCTGTCTTGTAGAACAAAAAACTGTCCAACTAAGCCTTCAATACATTCAATGGCCCAGCCTCCACTGCTGACTGAGGTAAAAAATTCCAAAGATTAACAACCCTCTGAGGGAAGAAATTCCTCCTCATCTCAGTCTTAGATGAGAGACCCCTTATTTTGAAACTCTGCCCCGGCTTCTAGATTCCTCCATGAGTGAAGACATTCTCTAAGCATCTCCCCTGTCAAGCCCCTCAAAATCTTATATGTTTCAATAAGGTCACCTCTCATTCTTCTAAACATTTTCACAGAATATGCACTAAGAACAACAGAAATGCTCTGGTTTATATTTGTTTGCTTTGCATCTTAGTGCTGCATGTTTTGAACATTCGGATGCAGCTTAGGTGCACTCAGATATCCAACTACAATTGTTGACATGACGTTTGCAAAATCTGCACTTTATTGATATTATATACATATGTTTGTTCCGCAGTTTATTAATGACATATCTGATCCTAATCCCTTCATAAATAGTAGTCAAGTAAAGACTATGCTTGAAATCAGAATTTTTTAAAAGCAGAAAATACTGACCTCTCTTCCCTGATCTTCTACACTGTTCCAATGAAGCTCAAGAAACAGCACCTTAATGTTTCCACTATGTTTGCTTTACAGCCTGTGGGCTTAAAATTGGCTCTAACAACTTCAGACCTGAACAACACACATGCATTCTCTCAGACAGCAGGTGCTGACAATGTAGGATGGGGTCCTGGGAGATGATTGTGGGCCGGTACTTGGGCTGGGGCTACTCTCATGGTGGGGTGTTTTGCATCACTGGGATATACCAGCATGTATTTCTGCCACATTCCTTGGTGACTGGAGTCCTCTCTGCTTTGCCAGATTTTCTGTGCTTCCCTCCAGCTTGGCTGTTCTGCTGTAACTATTCATATATCCTTTAGATATCTGATACCTATTTTGTTTCTCTCAGTATTGCCTCATTTTGTCTTACACTATTATTACTTCTGTCTTTTAATCCTCTTTTGTACTCCACCTAAACACAGGCCTCATTTTCTTTCTTCCTGCTCCCTTTCCCATGGCTCTGTTCCTAGATATAAGCCGTTCATCTGTAACATGTTCCAGTTCTGAAGAAAGTTCATCAGCCTGAAGTACTAACCCTACCTTGTTCTTGCCACAATTGCTGCCTGACCTGCTGAGTATTTCCAGCAATTTTTGTCTTTATTTAAGAGAATAGTATTTTGTGGAATCGGTTACAAAAGCAGATATTTAGCTTTTAAATCTGAATTGATCTACTGAATATTCTTACATCTTGTATCTTTATTTCTCTAATAAGGTAAATGCCTTTTAGTAAGAATAATGAACATTAGACTTGCTATCTTACATCACATATCATAACACATATCCACAACACCAAGACTGCCTACTTCCACCTCGATATATCACTCAACTCACCTTTCTTCAGCTCATCTGTTGCTGAAACCCTTAACCTTGTTTTGTTACATCTAAACTTTATATTCCAATGCTCTGCTGGTCAGCCTCACATCTTCCAACCTACATAAACTGTCCATTTCTTAAGTTGCTCCAAATCTCATTCACCCATCAGCTGTTTACTTGCTGACCTTCACTGGTTCTGTCAGACACCACAATAATTTTAAAATCCTCATTTTTGTTTTCAAATCCCTCTATGGCCCCACTCTTCCCTGTCTGTGTCACCTTCCTCCAGTCCTGCATCCCTCTGAGATCTCTGTACTCCTCCAGTTCTTGCCTCTTGTGCATTCCCAATTTTAAACAATCCACCATTTGTGGCTGTGCTTTCAGTTGCCCTGCTAAGCCCTGGAATTCGCTTCCTAAACCACTCTGCTTCTCTATCTCTCTCCTCTTTTAAGATGATCCTAAAAATCTATCTTCTTGATCAAGCTTTTATTTGTCTTTCCTGATTTCTCCTTCTATGGTTCTGTGTTGATAAGTTTTTTTTTATTGTGTTAAACATCTTTGGACCTTTTATTACAGTACATTAAATGCACTCTATAAAAGTAAGTCATTGGTCATTGTTATTTTTGTATCCACATATCCATTTTGTGAACTATTATCAACTTGTTTCATTAAAAGCATTGCATATAGTACACATCACGTTGTCATTGGTAGCACAAAAGTAAGTGGTTTTTTGGATTGGTTCAAATAACCATATTACTTTTAAGAAGAGTTCCACTTGGAAGAAGTCATATGGACTCGAAACGTTAACTCTGTTTTTTCTCCACAGATGCTGTAAGTCCTGAGTTTTTCCAGCATTTTTGGTTTTTGTCTCAGATTTCCAGCATCCGCAGTATTTTGCTTTTCACCATATTATTTTGTTATGTGTTCTTGTCTTTTGGCTCCCTGATATTGATAATAGTCACATTTCAAGCTTGGAAATATCAGAACTCTTTATCTTTAACTTGCCATGCTGCTTTGTACAATAGAAGGACCAGTTTGAACAGGTTCTGTTACACATCACATCAGTCGCTAGTGCAGCCATGAAACGTGACCCCCTGGAACACTTACACATAACAATTAGTTCCTAGCTCTTTACAGATAGTTACAGATTATACAATATATAACAACTTGTTAGACACGTCAGAACAGTAAACAATCACTATATTACTTCCTCTGTTGCCCTGTTGCACAGTGCTATAAATAACATAATAAACTCACTTTAAGAATTATGGAAACAAATACAAAACTATTACATCAAATCATAGTTTCACCTTCACATGCTTTCCCTTTTTCAACAATGTCTTCTCCTTTCTCAAAGCAGCGTTTTACTCTATGCCTTTTATTATTGCATTGCAATGTGTACCTCTCAACATTGAGAGGATCAGAAAAACAATGTCAACCTTCCCCCCAAACATTTATCCTCCCTGCATATGTATTACCAACTTTCCATCTCTGCATGTAGCCCAGTATGCCTTCCCAATATTGATATTTTCCATTGCCTCTGCTCCCTTTCAAAAACACAATGGAATATTTGGCTGTTTGAAGTAAAAATGGTTTAATTTTAAGCGCTCTATCATGAAGTAATAATTTATTTCAACCAATGTACACAGTTTTCAAAGGTACTTAGATAGTTTAGGAGGTATACTGCTTCAACATGGATTTATTTGGTGCAAGGGCCCAACTTATAAAACTTGGAACATTTTAAAAAATTCAAGCACTTAAATCTAGGTGCAGGTATGTAATGCTTCAGGTAAATTATCACATACTATAATCACATGTTATTGTGACTTACTCTGCATAATGCCAAGTGACAATTTGATATCAAAGTGCAATATTAGAATCCACAAACATTTCAATTAATGACTGAATGCGATTCTGAAAATTGCTTTGAAGATCAGAAGCTTTTAATAAATATTTTGCATAATATACTTAAAAATAAAGCAGATTATTTTGTCAAGGACAAACATATAGATAAATCCTAACAAATGTTTCAGTATTTTGCCAAGAAATAATGCACTTTGATCAGGGTATACTTGAATCAGCATTCCTAAAGAGTCCTTTTCAAAAGCTTGCCAGTTTGCATTATCTCCAATTCAGCCCTATAACCCTGAATGGGCTGAATTATAAACTGAGTGTAGCTCCCCACAATGCAGCATAAATGTCAGGCTTGAGTTACCTCCAGTTGACCATCTTGCTCTGTTTTAATTTTAAGGGGAGACAGGCCTTTTAATTATTATGAGGCGAGGCTTCCACCCCGCTCCAGGAGGAACTCTTTCGAGTTATCAACAGTCACAGATTGCAACTCCTTTGAGTACAATCACAGTTCTTGGTTTCCGGGAGTGGGACATGAACCCACAACCCTCTGATTCAAAGGCGAGGGTGCTATGAACTGAGCCACAGCTGACACCTCCCCGCTCCAGGAGGAAGTCCAACCTCAAAGAGTTGACAGCCGATTGGATTTAATTCTGCAGTAACAGCAGCACTACCCGAAGCAATGGTCAGTGCTGGTATTACAGGGATCCTGGGAGGAAGAGCAACCATGGATGCCCTGGGACCCAGGTAAGTCTGAGATCTTGCCAGGCTGGCAGGCCCCAGTGAATTGGGTTGGAGGAGGTGAGGAAGGGGAGGCATATTGGACAGGATGACAGGGAAGGAAAACTGTGGGGAGGGGACCTCCAATTGGAACCAGGGACCTGAAAATGAAGCACCCACCACCCACTTTCACTGGATCATACATGGCAGGCTGCACTTTGGGAACAGACCTCTCCCAGCAGTTGTTAAATCTGAGCAGCAACAGAATAATGCCCTTAAGTGGACATTAACTGCCCACTTAAGGACTTCAACTGGGCCATGGGCAGACAGCTCAGCCGACGCCTCCCCTCCTGCTCCGAAAATGGCACAGAGCCCAACATTATGGATCCACCCACTTGCATTCCCGCATGTGGGTGGCCATTAAAATTCAGCCCAATGACACTGCAACTGGATATAATGCATAGTGAGATGATAGTAATCTGTTACAATAAACAGTTAGTGCGAACCAGATAATGGACAATGTTCTGAGCCGTTTTGCCTGGATTGGGAATTCTACTTAATGAGAATGAATGGTGATTTGGTGCATTGGAATTCTGTGGTTGGATGGAGTAATTATGCATCTGAGTTAAACTATGCATTTAGAAAGGATTACAGAACCGTGCTTGTTAATTTTACCAATAGCTTCAATCAGTTTTGAATGAGACACCAGGGGGCACTTCAATTACTACATAGAACCACATCTCCCATGGATGTTTTGTGACTTTCTGTTTATGAAGCTGAAGGTGTTTGGGCACCCAAGTTTAGTTCAAGTATAGCAGGATTAGCAGAGGTAGATACAAAGTAAACTTCCTTCTACTGCTTCACAACATTCCTCAACAAAAATCTAGGAAAAAAAGCTACAGTTGGAACCTTTCCTGGTTTATGCAACTCAATGTGTGATATTTTCCCCTTCATTAGGACAGTTTTATGGCCACTGGGTTGACGTTGTTCCAGTTCATTTCACATTTGACCTTTACAGTCACTGGACAGAGAAGACCTAACATTTAAACCTGGATCTCAATGGTAAAAATGACCACCTAACACATTGCTTCATCCAATTTATATATTCTACAGGCTAACAAAACTCAAGCTTGCTATTACCTAATCACCACTTCTTGATTTACCTCCTCTTCTTTGATGTTTTTCAGCCCCCTGTCTAAGCCATTCATCCAGGTTATTTAATAAAAGCAGGGACCAAGATGTGCTTCATTAACTGTGAACTTCTTACCTCAGAGCAGCAGTCTTTCCATTTTTGTGAGTACATGTAACTTGTCTTGTTTGGTAACCAATCAGTACAACAAAATATTTAGTCTCCTGACGGATTTGACGGTTTCTGTTCCTCTTTTTCTTCATAAGCTCCCGGGCTTCTGGATCCCTCATCCGTTTTCCTACTTGCCGAGCTTGTCGAGAATGTGGAAGAGAGCATGCGCTCCAGGGGCCAACTCTCAAACTGTAAATACTTTCTTCTGCATCACAGGAACTGAACGTGCAGGTCCGAAACTCAGTCAGGTTGGGGCAAGGTTCACCACCATAGAGAGGGGGTACTAATATTTGACGAATTCGGTGTTGTAACCCTACCCCACAGGATTTAGTGCATTCTGACCAGGGAGTAAATTCTGTTACCACACAGTTCTGTGGGCAGGGGATGAGACAGGCTTGTTCAAGGTGGGGCTTAGTCTCAAAATAGTCACAGATATCATCCTCCACTGCAGCTCCATTTCTTTTCTCGATGCAAGTTACATCTCTGCTCTGAATTCCTTCTTCACCTTTCAGGCACTCAGAGGTTTGCCTTGAAGAAGGGTTCCTGAAAGCAACTGGCAAGCATTTGCTCCATTCGCCCACCTGCCAGTTATACAGGTCCTTATGCCAATCGCAGACTTTGAAACAATTCTGTTGATTCTCAGGTCTTTCTGCTGGTTTACAGTTAGTGGGTAAAGTTGTCCATCCCTCCACATGGGCGCACCATACTGACCTGGTTTGGACACCTCCTGGGCCACACTCCTCTCCCATACATCTCCCCCAGGTGCCTACAAGGTAAAGAATTTAAGAAGAGTTTATTTAGTGGTTAGATGTTTTAATTAACTGTTTAAGATGCAAAACTTGATACAAATTCACATGACTACATTTTTCATTACAATATTAAAATATTCATTAGAGTATAAATGCATTATATATATAATATATTTGCAACAAGTCTACTATCATATATGGCATCAATCTACACAGGACAGGGGGAAAGGTCATTTGGTAAACACCAGGGAAAAATCTGCCAGCTTTCCCATGCTGGATGCCTCCCAGTGTTTTCTATTGGAGAAAGCATATTTGTGGACATTGCCACTTAAAAGTTAAAATTAACCTCAATCAGTGAAGCTATCACTGCTCAATCTGGCAGTGAAAAAGCTGGAGCCATTTTGAAGTCTGGTCTCATTTCAATGGAATTGGCGATCTGCAGGTATCAAAGGGGCATCCCAATGCAGGATGTTAAATTTGGGACAGCTCTATATCGAGCAACACAAAAACTGTCCAGCTGCCACTCCTGCTTGCCCCACAAAAATAGTTCAAATATTCTTATTGGTGTCTCTTTGGTTGGAAACGAGTAGGCGACTGCAGAGCACATGCTCATGTCATGTAATAGCAATCGAGGTCCTTTGTACATTATCAAATCTCAATTAAAAGGGGCTTATCACTTGAAAGTGCAGGTGTTTGGCAGGTCCTTCTCAAAGTGGCTGTGGGCAGAGCATCAGCATTAATGGGCGGTAAGTTTATGCACCCCGTTTTGAGGCAATCATCACTCCATTAATGCCAATTTTGGCAAGTTAAAATCAACCCTATTATGTGGTGATGACAGGATCACAAATTTAACTGCAAACCTGCCCAGCTAATTTTCACTTGGCTCACACAAAGAACGGTCACTTTGCCAAGCTACTGGAGGGCCACCAGTACCCATAGAATATACACAAGTATGGATCAACCCTCAGAAGAGAAGAACATTTGCATTTAATTTTAGTTTGTGATTAAAGATGATACACTGCAATATTTTAGAAGATGCGCATGTTCAGATTATACCATGGGATGTTGGCGATGGCAGTATTCTAAGGGATTTTAAACTAAACCCAATATGTGCTCTGTACTTTCTAGTGTCAATAACCAACACAGTCTGGCAGAAGAGATTTGGAGGCCTTGAAGGCCTGAAACTTTGGGAAGAATTTTTCCACCATCAGGGGGGAAGTGCAGGAGCGGGTGCGGGCAGGTGCGCCTCCGATCGGCGCCCCCAATTGGGGGCGCACCGCCATTTTATGTGGGCGGGCCAATTAAAGCCTGCCCAGTGTGATGTCCACCAGGAAGCGCTATGCACTCCCTGTGCGGGTTGAGGGGGGGGGGAAATCCCTCAGCCAAGAGTGCGCTCTTTCGCGCATGAGCACGAAAGAACGCAATTATTTCCCTGAGGCTAAGTGCTGCCACAGGGAGATCGGCGCCAAATTTAAAAATGGTGCTGGTGCACAAACAAAATTTCCCTGACATGTTCCCCTCATGTGACACTCACATGAGTTGGGACATGTCCATCACTTTAAAGCATACATTTATTAAAATTTTAAAAACCCTCATGAAACCTCATCCCGCCCGTGGATAAGGTTTCATGCTTTTTCTGAAGCCCGCCAAGGCTCGTGGCCTGCCCGCCAACCTTAAGGTTGGACGGGCAGGTCCATTAATTATCTCAATTACTTTTTAAATGGCCTCAGCAGGCCGTTGACAGATCGGTGGGCGCACAGCTGATTTGGCTGCGCCCCCGCCGACCTGAAAATTGAAATGACGCAGGGTGACGTTGGGATTTCCGTCTGACGTCATCCCGTGTCATTTTGCATGTCAGGGAGCAGGTCCCACCCCCTGCTCGCCGACCTAAAGATCCTGGCCTTTGTTAACCACTTTAGTATACTTCTGTTGATATTTATGTATTGAATTAATGATTCAGCTACATTTTACACAGAACAAAGAGATAACAACATTATAATTAATTCCCTCTGTTCACTTCCTGTCAGGGAGATGATGACCTAAGAAAAGAGACAACTACCAGGCTGAAGTTAAAGCCGGTCAAACCAGCTGTGATTGAGTGAGGGTGTGAATCAGACTTTAACGAGCTTGCTTGAAATTTATCTTTCCTAAGAAGCAACTTGTCATGTCACAATAAATTGAAAGTCACACTGGATGAAAATCATGATGTTTTCAACAATGTTACTGAAAATGGCTTCAGGTTTTGGGTGATTCAGATCTTGTTTGTTTAATGATCTGGATTTTTTTCACATTACTTGGCCTTAAAATGTGAAAAAATACTGCTTTATTCTTCCCAAAAAACAATGTACGTCTCATGACGTCAATCAACCAATCACAAGATGCTGTTAGCTTAGTTTAGCAATTTAAGTTTTCAAATTACATTAGGCAAGATATAGCATATGATTGTTCCATTTAACGCAACATCAATAGAGCAGGCCAAAAAATTTCTTACAGGCACATTGCATGCTCCTACACTAACATTCAGTCTCATTTTAATACTTTATGGCATTCTAGGACTCATTGGCTTCTACCAATTTGGACTTTTCCTTTTCCCAGAATATAAAATGAATGTGATGTCCACGATTGAAAGAAAAAAGAATCAAACAACTTATTGGATTCAGTTAGGCATCACAAAATAATTAACTGAGTGCAGGAATATATAGTTATGAGTCAATAATAGAATTGCCAATGCATTCACTTGACTTATTTCCTAATATTTCCAAATTACTTATTGCATTGTGGTAGTACAACTAGTGCTGACAGAAATGTGGGGGATTGACGTTTTGCAAATGCAAATGAGGTAGCTTAATATCTCCAGCAGCATACTCCTTATTATGAATACATTGAGCATAAATCATGAGTCAGTGTTTCATTTGATTAAATAACCAGTCTTTCTGAAATACTTTCCCTAAATCAGACACAAATCCTCTCTGATCCTGATTGTGTAGGAAGGATTCAATTTGTTTTCCGAATTCTGCACTCATTGCGTTAACATACTTGGAAACCGTAATTGGTAGAATGACAGTGGAACTTCAAGGTACGATGAGACCTCAGTAGCCAGAACTGAGTACAAGGACCTATTTTATAAAAAGATGTAATTTTGTAATACAAATCGAGTCTAAATGACTATCCGAAATTGGTTTGTTATGAAATAATTAGTTAAAATAAGCAATTTATACTATTCTACAATAAAAGTTATACTTTGCAGAATCATCAGGGTTTGGAATTAACGTGTTTGAATATGTTTTATGTTAATTGAGATTCTGGGATTTTTAAACAATTTAAATTGTTATGGGAAATGAATTGCACAATTTTTGCTCATTTTAATTCATGTAAACCACAAAGCAGAGGCCTTTCTAATAATACTATTATTACATCATTAACTTTGAACTAGGCACAAGTGTGAGTTGCACAATTTGACTTTCTTCTGTGAAACTATCGGTTGTAAATACCTTAATAGTTGTAATGCTTGCATTTAAGATGCAAAGTTTTAATTTGTTTTTCCATTTTGGACAAAGGAAAATGATTTATCAAACTCTTATAACTTTCATGCCGATAGTGTAATTTTCATCCCTGCTATTATTTAGAAAAATAAATTGGAAGAATGTAGAAATTAGCAAATCACAAAAAATAAATGAATAAGAACAGAAAATGCTGAAAAGACTCAGAAGGTCTGGCAGCGTCTGTGGAGAGAGAAACAGTTAACGTTTCGAGTCCATATGACTCTTCTTCACATAGAGTCATACGGAGTCGAAATGTTAACTCTGTTTCTCTCTCCACAGATGCTGCCAGACCTGCTGAGTTTTTCTAGCATTTTCTGTTTTTATTTCAGATTTCCAGCATCCACAGCATTTTGCTTTTAACAAAAAATAAATTGGTCAGTTTGTGAAATCTCTATGCAAATGTTGCTCTGATGAGATGATTGAAGGTATAATGAAGGAAAATAAGTTATTTTTGGTACCTAATCTTGTCACTTTCAACATATACAGTATGAGATTCCTGGAATTCCACTCCGCCCACAGGCAAACTTTCATCTACACCTGGCCTATAGTAAATCTGGCAGGCACATGTACTTCTCCACCTCAAAACTTCCTCTTGTAGTGCCCCTGAAGGCTGGGAATACATGATGCAGAAGAGTCCCAGTCTTCCTTGCAGTCCTCCGACCTGCCTACTTTACACAGTTGGCCTTCTTTGGGATACCCCAAGGCTTCATCCTGAACAAGCCATTCTGGAATCGCGTATTCATTTCCTTACCCTTTGCAAATAGGTACATAAATGAACAGGAGCAATAGCTAAACCTATTTCTGAGTGTAACATCTCTAAATGAGTATGCAATTTATAGCAAATATGAACGTAGGAAATAGGAGCAAGAGTAGGCCATTTAGCCCCTTGAACCTGCTCCGCCATTCAACTAGGTTGTGGCTGATTTTCTACTTCAATGCCATTTTCCCACACTATCCTCATATCTCTTGAAGCCTTTAATATCTAAAAATGTATTGATCCCTGTCTTGAACATACTCAATGACTGAGCCTCCACAGCCCTCTGGGGTAGAGAATTCCAAAGATTCACCACCCTCTGAGTGAAGAAATTCCTCCTCATCTCAGTCCTAAATGGCCTACAACTCATCCTGAGACTGTGTATCCTGGTTCTGGGCCATCCTATCACCACCAGCCAGGGAAAACATCCTTCCTGCATTTACCATGTAGAGCCCTGTAATAATTGTGTACATTTAAATGAGATCACCTCTCATTCTTCTAAGCTCTAGAGAATAGAGGCCCAGTCTCCTCAATCTCTCCCTGTAGGACAATCCTGCCATCCCAGGAATCAGTCTGGTGAACCATCGCTGCACTCCCTCTATGGCAAATATATCCTTCCTTCGGTAAGGGAACCAAAACTGTTCACAATACTTCAGGCGTGGTCTCACCAAGGCTCCATACAATTGCAGCAAGACCTCTTTCCTCCTGTAGTTAAATCCACTTGCAATAAAGGCCAAAATATCATTTGCCTTCCTAATTGTTTGCTGCACCTGCATGTTAGCTTTCAGTGACTCATGAACAACGACACCCAGGTTGCTTTGGACATCAACACTTTCCAATCTCTCACCATTTAAGAAATACTCTACTTCTATTTTTCCTACCAAAGTGGATAACTTCACATTTTGCACATTATAAACCATCTGTCATTTTCTTGCCCACTCATTAAGCCTGTCTAAATCCCCTTGGAGCCTCCCTGCATCCTCCTCACAACTCACAAAAGTAGGCAGGAATGTGTCATCAGCAAATTTGGAAATATTACAATTGATCCTCACATCCAAATCATTGATCTAGATTGTGAATCACTGGGGTTCAAGCACTGATCCTTGCGATACCCCACTAGCTTACCAAGCTGAAAATGACATGTTTATTCCTGCCCTGTTTTCTGTCCATTAACCAATTCTCAATCCATGCCAGTTTATTACACCTATCTCATGTGTTCTAATTTTGTGTACTAACATTTTATGTGGGACCTTATCGAAAGCCTTCTGAAAATCCAAATACACCACATCCTCTGGTTCCCCCTTATTTATTCTGCCTGTTACATCCTCAAAAAATTCCAGCAGGTTTGTCAAACATCATTTTCCTTTCATGTTAACTCTGCCCATTCCTACCATTATTTTCTAAGTGTCCAGTTATCACATCCTTTTTAATAGAATCTAACATTTTCCCTACTACAGATGTCAGGTTAATAGGTCTGTAATTCCTTGTTTTCTCTTTCCTTCCTGTCTTAAGTGGGGCTACATTTGCCACCTTCCATTCTGCAGGAACCATTCCAGAATCTATAGAATTTTGAAAGATGACCACCAATGCATCCTCCATCTCTACTGCCAACTCTT
This sequence comes from Cetorhinus maximus, assembly GCF_964194155.1. Classification (NCBI taxonomy): domain Eukaryota; kingdom Metazoa; phylum Chordata; class Chondrichthyes; order Lamniformes; family Cetorhinidae; genus Cetorhinus; species Cetorhinus maximus. The sequence goes on from NC_135881.1 coordinate 108,792,868, forward strand.
TCAATGCTCTGGGATGTAGATCATCAAGTCCAGGGGATTTATCAGCTTTCAATCCCAATAATTTCTCTAGTTTTTTTTTTAATAATGCTAATCTGTTTCAATCCCTCATGCTCACTAGTCCCTTGGTTCTCTAGTATTTTTGGGACAATTTTTGTATCTTCCTTGGTGAAGACAGACACTTAAGGCAGGATTTTCCAGCCCTGCCCGCCACCCGGATCATCTGGTCCCAACAAAAGTCAACGGGCTTTTTGCAGGGCAGCTGCATCTCCCGTGGCGGATCCCACCACGGCAGGGCCAGAAAATCCCAGGCAAAGTAGTTGTTTAGTTTCTCTACATTTCCTTATTCCCCATTATGAATTCTCCTGTCTCTACCTGTAATAGACCCACATTTATCTTTGGTAATCTTTTCCTTTCTACATACCTATAGAAGCTTTTACAGTCGTTTTTTTATGTTTCTCGTCTGTTTACTCTCATTCTATTTTCTCTCTCTTTATCAGTTTCATGGTTCTCCTTTGCTGAATTCTATAAAGCTCCCAATCCTCAGGCTTACTACTCTTTTGGCTACTCTTTAAGCCTCTTCCTTTGAACTAATGCAACCTTTAACTTGTTAACCATGGTTGCATCACTTTTCTTGTTGGGTTTTTTTCCTGCAAGGAATGTATATTTGTTGTAAATCATGTATTAATTCCTTGAATGCTAGTCATTGCCTATCTACCATCACACCTTTTAATGCTGATAAATAACTAAAATTTAGTTATTAATTTAAAATTAAATTAATTTGCATCGTTCTCCGTTACTAAATATCTCTGAAACAGTACTTAATATTACCAAAAGATTCCAAATAAATGCCCATGATTAAATTTGGATTTTTATTCAGAACCTCCCTCCTAACTTGAATAATGAATAATAATTGAATAACAGCAAGCAGTCTCAAGGTTTATTGTCAGGAATTCAGTCATTTATGAGATCGTTTCAATCAATGATGAGATATGAGTAACGCTGACAAGGCCAGCATTTATTGCCATCCCTTATTGCCCTTGAGAAGGTGATCATGAGCCGCCTTCTTGAACCGCTGCAGTTCATGTGGTGAAGCACACCCATAATTCTGTTGGGGGGGAGGGGGTAGTTCCAGAAGTTCCAGAAATTTGACCCAGTGACACAGAGAAGGAGCAGCAATATAGGTTGCTGTGTGACTTGGAGGGGAGCTTGCAGGTGATGGGTTTACCATGCACCTGCTGTCCTTTTTTTTGATGTCACAATAAGAAAAACATATAGAAGTATAGATTGTGAAACTGCTGTAAAGTGATCAATTCTATCAAAATTCTTCATAGACATCATAGACCTTGCTTATTCAGAATCACAGGATCAATAATTCACACTTAAAATAAGGAAACTAGGTAGTACAACCAGCTGATGTTTGAGGCAATATCACATGTTTTAGACAAATGTCTAAAATCTAATATTTTCAGTAACCATGCTGAGGACCTCAGGAGGAGGCCAAGATAGATCATCCACCCAGCATTTCTGGCTGAAAATGGTTGCAAATGCTTCAGCCTTGTCTTTTTCACTGCTGTGCTGGACTCCCCCATGATTGAGGATGGGATATTTGTGGAGCCCCGTCCTCTGGTTAATTGTTTAATTATCCACCAATATCATGGCTGGATGTGGCAGGACTGTAGAGCTTAGATCTGATCCGTTGGTTGTAGCTCAGCTGTCTATCGCTGCTTCGCCAGTTTGGCATGCAAGTAGTCCTGTGTTGTAACTTCACCAGGTAGACACCTATATTTTTTTAGAGATACCTGGTGCTGTACCTGGCATGCCTCCTACACCCTTTATTCAACCAGGATTGATGGTAATGGTAGTGTGGGAAAATGCCGGGCTATGAGGTTACAGATTGTGGTTGAATACAATTCTGCTGCTGTTGATGGCTCACAGTGCCTCTTTGGTGCCCAGTTTAGAGTTGCTTGATTCAATTTGCTTTGAAATTTTGGTAGTGCATATTAAATCTAATTTCTATTTAAAGGGAGAGAAAGGAACCTGTTGACTGTATATTAATTTTGTTTAATTGTAGCTAGGCCATCAATTGAGCCCTATAAATAGATACAGACTAAAACTATAATTGTTACATTAGGATGTGTATGCTTGTAATGTGTAACTCTGCAAATAAATGTAAAAATGTGTAAAGATTGGCTCCACTTCAATCGTTCAAAAGGCTTTCTGGAGTAGAACACTCTGGACGTGACCCCATCACTTTAATTCCATTTTTTTCTCCTTATTTATTTTTCTTTTTACCACTCCCAGATCCTGTTCATCTTATGTCATGCCTCTTTTCACTACTCCTCTCTCAGGTATTCAGCCTTCCCAATTCCCTACTCTAACCTTCAGTACCCCTCCATGTTTCTGCTCTTTTGCCATCTCTCCAGCTTGATTCCTTTTCGGATAAGCCACAGCTTCTCTCTGTACCTCTCTTGGCATGCTCCTAATGGACTCATCAAGGGACCTGGCATTGGTTTGAGCAGCAACCCCAACTGTCCTATCCTACTCTCTTACCAAACCTTCCACCCAGCACATCTGCTGGGTGCTAACATTGCCGATCTCTTCCTTTCCACCTCAACCATCACACTCCTGACTGTGTGGACTCTGCCAGTGGAGCAGATCTCGCCGCACCTCAATGCATTTTCCTCTAAAATGTCAGTCCGCTTGTGAACAAGGCCCTTGCCACCCATGAACTTATTGTGGATGATTGCATCAACATCATGACCTTAATGAAGCCTGGTTGAGGTGTGATAACACTTTCCCCCTAAATGAAGCCTCCTCACTTTCCACTGTTTGCCATGTCAAGACTGTCCTGGTAGTGGCCTGGTTGTTATTGCCAAATTACACCTTGGCTTGATCTCCTGGCCTCTGGCACTTTCTCCTCATTAGAGCATCTCACCTCGTTCCACCCCTCTTATATCGTATTCAAAATCATTGTTTTCTACCACCCTCACAAATACAATAAAAATGTTTGCAAGAAATATTTTCACTGTTTCCCTCCATTAGCCTTTGCACCATTGTGATTTCAATGTGCATCTCAACTCATTATGTTCTCTCTCCTCTGAGTTCACTGTCCTCTTATCCTCCCTAAATATCTCCCTCCTCATAAACTCCCTAATCCATATTCACAGCAACCCCCTAAACTTACCACCTCACATCGTCTTGCTGATTCCATCATATCAATCACAGATAAGCTCAACTCTGATCATACCCTTGTATCACTCTCCACCCCAAACCTACCTACTTCAGTATCAGCCCCTGGAAAAAATAACTGTCCACTAATTCACTTACAACTGCACTTTCAAAATCCCAACCGTCTATTCTTTGGCTTTTCATACACCACAGCAATTCTCCAGTTACTGATTTGCTTACTGTGCCCTCACCTCCACTATTGATGCCCTAGCACCCAGTGAAACCATTACTCTTTATGACCCTGGCCATTCCGCCAGGTACAGCCCTCAGCTCAGCTTCCTTATGTCCAATAGATGCAGACTTGAAAGGATATGACAGATAACTATTTAGCCATTCATCGCTAGATCTGGCTGGACCACATAAGCACTATTGAGACCTATTCTGCCTGCTAAAACTGCTTACTGTTACAGGATAATCCCCAGCTCCTTTTCTCTACTGCAAATCATCTTAAACTCTTCTCATCAGTCTCCTCCATCCTCACCTCGAAGAACAAGTGCGAGGAACTCATGGACTTTTTCATTAAGATCGAGACCATCTGATTAGCTGCCTCTGCAACTTCCCTCCATTCCACAAGCCCACCGGGCCAAATTTCCTCTTAAAGTTTCCCCCTACTTAGCCCTGAATTTGCATCTTTCTTTAATTTCTCTCCTATGTCCCTCATGCCCCTTTCCAAGCTCACATTGTCCATGAGACCCACCTCCTGCTCCCTTGACCCTATTCCCAGTATACTGCTGATCAGCCAACTTTCCCTCCTAACCTGCATGTGAGCTGATGTTATTAAGCATTCTTTCTCTTCAGGTGTTGTGCCCCTCTCCCCTAAATCTGCCCTCATAACCCCTCACCACGAAAAAGCAACACTGTCCTTGCGAACTACCAACATAACTCCAATCTTCAGTTCCTCTCCAAAGCCCTTGAATATGCTGTCAACTCCCAAATCCATGCCTTACTTTCTGAGAACCATGTTTCAATCTCTCCAACCAGGCTGCCACATTACCGAAATGGCCCTTATCAAAGCCACAAATGGCATTGTATGTGACTGTGACAAAGGCAAACTGTCCCTCCTCATCCTTTGTGATCTGTGTGCAGTCTTTGACATGGTTGACCACACCATCCTCCTCTTACACCTCTCCAATGTCATCCATCTGGGTGGATCTGCACTTGCCTGATTCCATTCTTCACTATCTAATTGTAGTCAGAGAATTTATCCTTGGCCCCCTCCTAGTTCTCATCTACATGCTGCCCCTAGCAACACAACCTGAAAGCACAGCCTGAGTTTTCAAATGTATGCTGACTACGCCCAGCTCTCCTTCTCCACCACCTCACTTGACTTCTCCATTTTTGTTAAATTATTAGACTGCTCATGCGACATCCAGTATTGGATGAGCAGAAATTTCCTCCAATTAAATCTTGGGAAGACTGAAACAATTGTTTTCAGTACCTGTTCCAAACTCTGTCCCCTCGCTACTGTCTCCATCTCTCTCCATCTCTCTCCCTGGCAGCTGTCCAAGACTGAAACAGACTGTTTGCAACCTTGGTGCAATATTTGACCCTGAAATGAGCTTCTGATCACGTAGCGGCATCATCGTTATGACTGCCTATATCCGTCACCGTAACATCACCTGATTTTTTCCTGTATCAGTTCATTTGCTTCTGAAACCTTCAATACCTGTAGGCTCCCGGTTGGGCCCCCACATTCTACCATCTGTAAACTTGATGTCACCCAAAACTCTGCTGTTCATTTTCTGACTTTCACCAAGTCCCATTTACCTGTTGCCCGTGTTTTGCTGAATTACTTTGGCTCCCAGTCAAGTTACGCTTCTCACTCTTGCTTTCAAATCTCTCCATGGCCTCACTCCTCTCTATCTCTTGTAATCTCCCCCAGCCCCACAACCAACAAGATATCTATGTTCCTTTAATCTGGCCTCTTGAGCATTCCTGATTTTAATCACCCCACCATTCATGACTGTGCCTTCAGCTGATTAAGCCATGAGCTCTGAAACTCTCTCCTTGAACCTCTTCTCCTAGCTACCTCACTTTCCTCCTTTAAGACACTCCCTAAAACCTACTGCTTTGATCCAACATTTGTTCAGCTGACTTAATATCTACACATGTGACTTTGCCATTTTTTAAAATCATGCTCCTCTGTGGTGTCTTGGGACACGATCACATTAAAGGAGCTATATAAACATATGTTGTTATTGTTGTTAATGATTTAGGGCTGAGTTTTATGGAATGGAACCAATCACAACAGGAGGCTGGCAGCATGTTGGGAACCCATTTGTTTTAGCAGGCTTTCAGCCACAGCATCATCATCCCATTTCTGGGTTTCCCAGCCATTCACAGCATCTATATTGAAAAGAATCAGCACTCCAGCAAAGGAAGGATCTTAACTAAAGGGAGTCAGGCAGGGGTCAGAATAGCTGCAGTCAACCTTTACTATGTACATGAAGAAATGAATCACAGAAATGTTGCAGCACAGATGGAGACCACTCGGCCTATTGTGTCTATGCCAGCCCACTGTAGGAGCAATTACTAAGTGCAATTCCCCCGCCTTCTCCCTATAGCCCTACACACTCTTTCTTTTCAGATAACAATTCAATTCCCTCTTGTATGCCTCAGTTGAACCGCCACACTCTTGGGCAGTGCATTCCAGACCAATTCTAAGAACTTGCTGCAGGAAAAGGTTTTTTTCTCATGTTGCCATTGCTTCTTTTACCAATTACCTTAAATCTGTGCCCTCTTGTTCTCCATCCTTCCACCAATGGGAACAGTTTTTCCCTATTCACTCTGTCCAGACCGGTCATGATTTTGAATGCCTCTATCAAATCTCCTCTCAACCTTTTCTTTTCCAAGGAAAACAATCCCAACTTCTCCAATCTATCTACATAACTGAAATTCCTTATCCCTAGGGCCATTCTCGTAAATCTTTTCTACTCTCTCTAATGCCTTCACATCTTTTCTGTAGTGTGGCTCCCAGAACTGGATGCAATACTCCAGTTGAGGCCGAACCAGTGTTCAATACAAGATAACTTCCATGTTTTTATACTCTATGCCCCTATTAATAAGGCCTAGGATGATGGATGCTTTATTGATCGTGGTCTAATCCTAGACCTATGCACATATACAGCCAAGTCCCTCTGCTCCTGCACCCACTTTAGAGCTGTACCCTTTATTTCGTATTGTCTCTGTGTTCTTCCTACAAAAATGAATCATTTTATGCTTCTCTGCATTAAATTTCATCTGCCATTAGTCTGTCCATTCCACCAACATATGTCCTTTTGAAGTTTGACACTATCCTCCTCATGGTTCACAATACTTCAAGTTTCGTATCATGTGCAAATTTTGAAATTGTGCCTGTACACCAAGGTCTGGGTCATTAATATATATCAGGAAGAGCGAGGATTCTATCAATGACTTTTGGGGAACTCCACTACGAATAATTTTCCAGTCTGGAGAACATTCATTAACCACTACTCTCATTCCTGTAACTCATCCAATTTCATATCCATGTTACTACTGTCACTTTTATTCCAGGATCGATAAATTTGCCCATAAATCTGTTGTGTGGCACTTTATCAAAAGCCTTCTGGCAGTCCATGGTACTCCACATCAACATCATTACCCTAATCAGCCATCTCTGTTACCTAATCAAAAACTCCAGCAAGTTAGCTAAAGACAATTTGCTTTCCTTAACTAACTCACATTTGCCCAAGTTACTACTAATTTTGTCTCCAGTTATTATTTTTAGAAGCTTCACCACCACCAAGGTTAAACTGATTGGCCTGCATTGGCTGGGCATATCCTTACAACCTTTTTTGAACAAGCATGTAACCTTTGCAGTTCTCCAGTCCTCTGAATCCATCCCCGAGTCTAAGGAAGATGTAGGAGGGATGCCCCTTGCTCTCCCTTCAGCTCACTGACTCTTCCCTTGAGGTCATGCAGGAGACAGCGAGGACCAAGTAAGAAGTGCTCTTCCCTGAAGATGGGAGGAAAATCCAACCATGATGACGATGTGTTATATCCTCAGGATGAAAGGAAGAGGTCAGTTACGCTGGTGTAAAAGGTGTGATTAAAAGTAGCCGATGCAGTCAGCAACCAGAATATGGTGCCAAAGACCTGGATATGGTGTCAAATAAGGTTTAAATGACCTCATTAGGACAGGAAAGGTGAGTGACATACCATTTTCAGGTGTCAGCTATCACTCTTTCACCTCCTTAACTTTCTTCTGCACAGCACTCCTCTGACCAAAACACCATACAGTTTCACACAACCCTTTCTCTCCAGGCACCTCCTCAAATTTCCATGTGAATAGACATCACTCACGCTCACCCTCATTACTTTGGCAACTTGCACACATCCCTCACAGTCATCCTCCACAAACTGCACTTCTCACGCTCGTAACTCTGCTTTTCTCATTGGAGGAAAAGACAGCACACAACTCCAGGTGCAGCAGAAAACAAGGGATGGACCTGACACCAAAGCCTCCCTGACCGCATCGGAGGAGAAAGCTTTGGAGATCAGCAGGGTGCATCACCATTGTGTGTAGGTAATGGAGAGATGAGAGTCTCCCACTGACCTGTTGACTGAACTAGATATGACACTGCAACTTGGCGCTTAACAGTCAGTCACTTTGAATTACTTTCACTACAAACTGAAATGTGATGATGTGCACAATGTAGGCATCCAACCTTTTCCACATGTCAGATCTAATCAAAGTCTTTCATTTCACACAGGTTTTTCAAGAGTGACAGAGGAGCTGGACCAGGAAGAGACTGAGGAATCTTCAGAGAATGTTGCCCACCTTCCACCAACACAGATACACATAGCTATCTCTACTGCAGGCCCCAGCAAGGTAAGTTGTCACACAATGAAGAGCACATCATGTGCGAACAGGAATATGTGTTGGAGACAGGGGCAGCAGCTGAGATTCGTCTTTCTGAGGAGACAGGATGCTCTAAGCTCTGCTCAGCTGCACATAGGTGCTGAGCCTTAGGGGTTATCCATAAAAAGGAACTTGTGGAGTGGCAAAGGAAATGTGTGCACTTCAGTTAGCGTTTCTGGAGGCAGTGCATTCCCTTGGAGAGAGATTGAAGGATTCTGTCTCCATCCTGAGTGTCATGATATCTCAGGAACTTACACTGATGTCCACCTTTAGGGGAAGAGTGGCCACCTCCATGGAGAATCATACGTGGCAGGCAACTGAGTGCATGCTGACCCTGGCCAACGGCCTTCACAACTTCAACTTTAAAAAAAGATGGAGGAAATGCTCACCTTGCTATCTCAACACCTTAGTGGAAATGCAGGCAAATGTTCACCAGCACTTGGCCTGCAGAG